>NC_030816.1:39729642-40342642 GCF_001704415.2 Capra hircus
GTGTAGACACAAGATATAAGAATCCTGGAATCCTAAAACCATACAAAAGCACCAGGTCTCGACTGATTTCATGACATTCATGGGCAAAGAAGATGCTTTTGTTTATTGCGCCGTGCTTGGATGCTCAGTTGTGTCCGACTCTTTGTGACCCCGTAGACTGTAGCCTGCCAGGCTCCTCTGTCCATGGGGATTCTCCACGTAAGAATATTGGAGTGCATTGCCATGCCCTCCTCCAGGGATCTTCCCAACCCAGGGACTGAACCTAGGTCTCCCACATACCAGGTAGATTCTTTACTGTCTGAGCCACTAGGGAAGCCCATGGTTACTGAAGTGGGTAGCCTATCCCTTTTCCAGGGAATCTTCCTGATCCAGGAATCAACCTGGGGTATCCTGCATTACAGGTACATTCTTTACCAGCTGGGCTACTAGGAAGATACAGTTAATTTGAGTTTTATGCCATTTGCAGCTTTGCCCAACTCAAAGTATTACAGAATTTTATGTTAAATTGAGAGTTCAACAGAAACCTCTGTAAGGGAGAGAGATTTTAGCTAAGATCTCAAGGACAAACAGGAACCAAGCCTAGAAAAAGCAAGAGGAAAAAAAAATCAATTCTGGCATAAGGCACATTTTGACACAGGAAAGAATATAGTGTATAAGAGGAACTGGTAGAAGGCCAGCATGGCTGATGATTTGTTAAAGAGGTGGAGGGTAGACATAGGAAGGGGTCAGATCACAAATGTTAGGAGTTAGGTTTCACTCTAAGAACAACAGGAGGCCACTGACAGATTTTAAATAACCAAGAGATTTGTACCTCCCCTTGACAAGTGTGAATGACTGCCCCCCAAAGCCTGACTGCCCATGCCCCTCCAGCCTCTTTTTAATTTTTTTTAAATTTTATATTGGAGTATAGAAGATTTATAGTGTTGTGTTCATTGCAGGTGTATAGCAAAGTGATTCAATTATACATATACATATATCCATATACACACTACTATATGTAACATGTAACACAGATAATCAACAAAGACCTACTGTATAGCACAGGGAACTCGATTCAATATTCTGTAATTACCTATATGGGTAAAGAATCTAGCCTCTTTCTGTTGGTGTCACCCAAGCCCTTCAGGCAGTCTTCTTCACAAACTTCCTCCCGAGATACCTCAGGGCTTGCTCCTCCTTCAGGAGCCACATACTATGCATTTACCCCAGAGGCATTGCAGCTCATTCCCTCCACAGCACTGTCTCCTGACTCTGCCACCATGAGTCACACCAGCCAATCTTCTGCTCTGTCAGCACAGAGACAGGGACCTGTGTGCCCCCAAACACCAAAAAATACACTTCAGCCCATTTAAGTGGTTCCTGAAGTTCTCCTCCCTTGACCTGAAGAAAGAGAAGGGAAACACTTCTATGCTCAGTCTTTAAAGAAATCCTCTCTCTTAAAAGTCTAGCCCCTAGTGAATTCCTTTATATATATATAAAGGAATATATAGGCTATATATATAGGTGGATGATCAGTTAATGATGATAAAACCAAATTTTGGCTACCTACTTTGCAATAATGATCTATTACCTCAGATAGAATATTGGGTTATAGCTAATTTTCTCAGGGTGATATCTCAGCTGAAACTGCAAAACTAAGAAAATATAATTATAACAACTTTCAAAAAGACCCCCCGCCAAATACAAATATTGATAGTTAAAGACAAAAGGCAACATTTCATTCATTTATTCAAAAGTCTTTCAAAGGGCCTACTAAGGTACTATCCCAAATGCTGAGGACATAATAATGGACAAATCTCAAGTTTATTGCCTAGTGAGGAGACAGATATGGCACAATTACTCTGTATATATGAAGTTTATTATCCTGCATATATATGCTATGTATAAAAGTTTTGTATTCTACTTGTATGACCTGAAAATCTAACTCAGGGATGTTTAGGAATGAATAGAACCTTTGATGTAGTCTTTGAACAGAGAAGCAGAGTACCAGAAGGCCAGAGTTGAGGACTTTGTAAGGCAGACCATAAGACGATATCCTGGGCCAGGCAAAAAAATTACCAAAGTCTTAGCTAGAAACAGCACTAAGGATATGTACCTTGGGTAGGCATCAGGAAAAGAGTAACTAGGTAACTGGAAAAAAGAGGCAGAGCAGGAAGCAGTACACTGTGGGGTGGAAATTTTTCTCTGGAGGAAGCTGTCTCTGAGACAGGCAGATACATCACGGCTCTTTTAGTGTAGCACAGTAAAGGTAATAATATAGTACATAGTACTTACACAAATGTAAAAAGAATAATTTATTTTTCCTGGACAGGGAGATGTTATGGTAAGATGTGACAGCACAGAAGTGATATACAAGAAGTGTCATATAAGAAGATAATCCCACCAGGTAAGAGAAGAGGAAAGGAGTGTTGGGCGTATGTTGCTTTGCCTATACAGTATTTCACCTTCCTTCTTTGGTAATATTCTGCTTTTGCTTTGGAGAATCACTCCTTTTTCATTTCCTGTTCTCTTAGCGTGATTGTAAATTAAGGTGTCCTATCCACTTTCTAACTCTAAATAGAACCATATATTAATACATACGTTAAGAAGCAGGAAGTAAAGGGCATGCATGCATAGTCATGTCCAACTGTTTGTGACCCCATGGACTGTAGCCTGCCAGGTTTCTCTCTCCATGGGGTTATCCTAGCAAGAATACCAGAGTGGGTTGCCTTTTCCACCTCCAGGGGATTTTCCTGACCTAGGGATTGAACCCGCATCTCCTGCGGCTCCTGTATTAGCAGGTAGATTACCACTGAGCCACCTGAGAAGTCCCAAGTAAAGGGCACAGAACAGTGTGAAATAAGTGTTTTCCAATCCATCTTCATTCTCACAATGATACTCTGATATAGACTAGAATTCAGGGATTGCAAACTGGCATCCAGGCCAACTTGGCCTAGAAATGTGTTTTTCTTGACTCGTGTAATGTTTTTCTAGTGTTTGTATGTCTTTACACAGGGTTTACAATCTTCTGATTACCACATACTTCAATACTAGTAGTATAGTGTTAGTCGCTCAGTCATGTCTGACTTTTTAAAACCCCATGGACCCCAAGTCCATGGAATTCTCCAGGCAAGAATACTAGAGTGGGAAGCTATTTCCTTCTCCAGGGGATCTTCCCAACCCCAGTCTGCTGCGTTGCAGGCAGATTCTTAATCTTCCGAGCCACCAGGGACCTTCTGCCTTATACCAGCCCTAAGGTCGCAGGTGGACATAAAAGGAGGCCAGACTGCTCATATTGTACTATGTCGGAAGCTTTACTTACATTTTTAATGTAATTGCCACAACAAGCTTATGAGGTACAAACGGAAAATGAGACAGGCTTTGAAATCAGACCTACCTATAGAATCATCTTGAGTCCTTCTACCATACCTAAAACCCAATTCAACAATATCGTCACTCATTTAATATCATTCAGTCTTTTAATATCCATTCACTCTTTAATATTGACTTATTGAACATCCTCAAGAAGCATTTTTGAAGGTATAAGTAAGTAAGTAAGTAAGTAAAGTCGCTCAGTCATGTCTGACTCTTTGCGACCCCATGGACTGTAGCCTACCAGGCTCCTTTGCCCATGGGATTTTCCAGGCAAGAGTACTGGAGTGGGTTGCCATTTACTTCTCCAGGGGATCTTCCCAACCCAGGGATTGAACCTGGGTCTCCCGCATTCCAGGCAGACACTTTAACCTCTGAGCCGTAAAAGCAGACATGGTTCCTCTTCTCTTGAAGCTTACATTGTAGTATGTGTTTTAGTCACTTGGCTGTGTCCAAGTCTTTGTGACCCCATGGTCTGTAGCCTACCAGGTTCCTCTGTCCACGGGATTTCCCAGGCAAGAATACTGGAGTGGGCTTCCATTTTCTTCTACACGGGATCTTCCTGACCCAGGGACTGAACCTGGGTCTCCCACAATGCAGGCAGATTCTTTACCATCTGAGCCACCAGGTAAGTAGTGTAGGATATAAATATTACCAATTACATATTTTACTATAAAGTTGCACCTGTAGTGAGTCCTTCCAAAGTGAGCTCCATGGATACCTATAATAGAGGGAGTTGGTATAATTTACAGAGATCATGGAAGACTTCTCTGAGGGTTAGATAGATGAGAAGAGATCTGAAGGATGTGCAATAGTACTATGAAGGGGAAGGAAGCACATTGGAGGCTGAGAGAACATGTACACAGACCTTGCAGAAAAGTGCGTGCACGCCACAGTGCTTCAATCATGTCCAACTTTTTGGGACCCTGTGGACCATAGCCTGCCAGGCGCTTCTGTTCACGGGATTCTCCAGGCATGAATACTGGAGTGGGTTGCCATGCCCTCCTCCATATTTTCCTGACCCAGGGATCGAACCTGTGTTGCCTGCATTAGCAGTAGGATTCTTTACCCAGTGAGCCACCAGGGAAGCCTTCAGTGTCTTATGTTGTTGGTCAGTCGCCCAGTCACGTCCAACTCTTTACAACTTCATGGACTGTAGCTCACCAGACTCCTCTGTCTATGGAATTCTCCAGGCAAGAATACTGGAGTGGGTTGCCATTCCCTTCTCCAGGGGATCTTCCCGACCCAGGGATTGAAGTTAGGTCTCCTGTACAGCACACAGATTCTTTACAGGCTGAGCCATCAGGGAATCCTAATTCTTCTATAAATGATAGTATTTTTCTCTTTATATATATTGAAGCTCTGTTATTTGATATATATACACTGAATATTTTATCATCTTGATGAAATTAACTCCATTTCTGTCAGATTCACTCTATTTTTCTTCAGCCTGGACTCTACTCCACGAGCCTGAACTTTATAAGTTACATCCTTGCCCTCGGTTTTTAAGTTGGGTCTGGCCACCAGTGATGAGGGACGCTGCTTGGCTATTACATTGGGGAGGGAAAGAAATTTCAGTATAGGTGTACCGTGGCAATATTGTGGGTTTTGGTTCTAGGCCACCACAATAAAGTGAGTCACACAAACTGGTTTCCCAGTGCATATAAAAGTTGTGTTTACACTATACTGTAGTCTATCAAATGTGCAATAGCATAATGTCTTTAAACAATAAGGTCTATAACTTATGTAAAAGATACTTTATTACTAAAAAAGTGCTAACCATCATTTGGGCCTTCAGCAAGTCATAATCTTTTTGTTGATGGAGAGTCTCGCTTCAGTGTTGATGGGTGCTGACTGATCAGGGTAGTGGTTTCTGAAGGTTGGGGTAGCTATGGCAATTTCTTAAAATAAGACAAAAATGAAGTTTGGCATGTTGATGACTCATGAATGATTTCTCTGTAGCACAGAATGATGTTTGATAGCATTTTACCCACAGTAGAATGCCTTTCATAATGGAAGTCAATCTTCTCAACCCTGTTGATGCTTTTTCAGCTAAGTTTATGTACAAGTCTAAATCTTATGTTGTCACTGCAACAATTGATTAAGTTTGCTGTCTTACATGGGCCTGGTTTGCGGCATGCCAAAGGAATTATAATAGTATCATCAACCCTCACAGATCACCATAATAAATCTACTAATTAAAAAGTTTGAAATATTGTGACAGTCACCAAAATGTGACACAAGACATGAAGTGAGCAAATGCTATTGGTAAAATGGTACTACTAACAGACTTGTTAAATGCAGGGTTGCCACAAACCTTCACTTTGTAAACACACAGTTATCTGGGAGGCACAAGAAAACAAACCACAACAAAAATGAGGTCTGCCTGTACCTAATCCTTTAGCTCCTTCCTGTTGGGTTCAGGTTGACATTGGCTATACTCCTTCATTAACGTAGCAAAGGTGCCTATGAGGTGGGTGGCATCTCCAACAGCAGTTAAGTCTCCTTGGATCTGGCACTCTCTTTTCCCTTACCTCTTAAGTCTAAAAGTAATCATGTCTCTGATCAGTTTTGGGAGCTTCACCATCACTTTTTGTTTCCTGGTAATATCACCCACCTCTTTGTAAAGTGCTCTTTCATTAAGCACCTTACAACTAGGTCTCTTGAGCATGCCATCTGTTACCTGCTGCGCGTTCATACTGATACACCATCTATGAAAGTAGTAGCTTAAATTATTTCAGAGAATTTATTAATTCTTTACACTCCACTCACTTGTTTAAGCAAATTGACTACTCAACAACAGACACTTGAAAAAGGAAAAAGGGGTCTATTTCGCTATTACACCCAGGACAAACTATATTTGGACGAAAGGGCAATGGAGAATACAAAAATTACAGCAGGATATTTAAATGAGAAATTCCCATGTTTTCTTGAAACTGAAGACGGCTGAACGGTGTTATCTCTGATTTAGACTGAAAAGTCTTTACAAAAGTGTTCAAGGTTAAGTGTCTTAATAAACCTGTCCAGATAATGTTGTTAAAGGTGGGGGTGGGGGAGGCGCGCAAGTTTTTATACCGAAATCAAGTTCCATGTGACCTACTCAGTATTTTCACCCACTGGAGTAACCTCATTTTTGCACTTGCCTTGTCCATAATCCATGAACAAAAGGCATCTACGACCTCGACAAAGCAGCTGCTGGGACCAGCTCAGGAACTAGAGGCTCAGGAGCGGCCCTCAGACACCCGCTTACGATTGGCTCCAGTGGAGGTCTTTCCTTAAGTTCGGCCAGACTACAAACCCCGCGGTCCCTAAACCTCGCTCACCTCAGCCCGCTTCCTTCTTAAGTGAGGTTCCGCCTTCCGGCCCAAAGTACCAATTAAAACTACCAAATGGAGGGAAAAAAAATAAGAAGGTAAAAATGCAAATAGCCTTACGGAGTCCTGGACTGGAAAATTCTCGCGAGAACTTGAGGAGTGCCGATGGGTCCCTCAGAGATCTCGCGAGCGCACCTCCGGGGTCGGGTTTCTCCGTAGCCCCGCCCTCCTTGAACGCGGACGTCTTGGCGGGAATTTCGTCTGTTTGTGGTCTAGACCCCCACGGACTCGCTGGCTCTGGCCGGGACCGCCGGGGCGGATCTCGGGGACTCAGAGTGAGTAGCTACGACTTGCACCAAACCAAGGGCGCCGGGGTGTGCAGGACACCGGATCCCCTCGCCCTGTGGTCGGCCCGCGCTGATCGCTGCCTTGTGCGGACCTGGCGGGACTTGCCCAGGCGGGGAGAGCGGGGATTTGCTCTGGGCCCTCTGGATCCACGCCTGGAGTCCGGCCGGGGAGCTTGCAGTTCCGACACTGCGGGGAAACCGGCCCGGTGCGGTGTAGTAACTTAGCGGAGGGCGCAGGTCTAGTCGAGCTCTGGGCTTGAGGCTGAATCTGTCCTGCCAACTTTTTTTCTCTCCCACTTCATCCTGTACTGGGCTGCAGGGTCTGACGTAGAGGGGATTTTTAAGTTTCTGCCACAGCCAGTCCGGGGCGCAGTCTAAATTCTGACAGCCTTGATCTAGGGGCGTCGGTGGGCAGGGGCGGGTTGGGGGCGGTATATATTTATTGAGGATTTATTTCGCTTCTCGTTTTTTTCCTGTGTGCTAGGGTAGGAGGCGTTTGGGGAACTTTCTGAGGTCACCCCAAATCTCTCGGCCCTCCCCACCTCCAGGAATCACATCACAACTTCTTTGGAGCCCTTACTGATAGTCATTAATGAACTCCAAAAATTTCAGGAAATGGTAGACAATGGATAACTGTCCCCCTGCGTCCACGTTTCTGACCGACAGCTTGGAACTGGAACTGAAGACAGAATGGTGCAACCCTCCTTGCTTTTCTTGTGATTTTGACGACAGAGGAGGAGGAAAACATTTTTCTGGAGAGTCCTACCTTTCCAGCGGAGCTCTTAAGCGGTAGGTTAAAAAAAATCGGAAACAGTTTTTACCTATTCAGAGTTTAGGAGTCTGTTTAGGTATGTTATTTAATTAAGACTTCAGTCAATTAAACTTTAATGTTCATCAGGCACTGTTTTTGCAAATCGGCTCGAATTACCATACGGATGCACGTTAATAGTTCTGTTGGTTTCTTGTTAGAGCATACAGATACCTGAAAGATTTTTGGAAGGATAATTTCCTTGCTACTTGCTGTTCTCTTACCTCACCGCTGCCTCAGCTTTGGAGTAGGGAGCCGGACACTAGATTTACCTTTTACTTAAAGTGAATGATAAACTATCTGGGCTTTTTGAAGTGGCACATTTTTTTTGTTGCCCCCGAGTCTTCTAATTCTGTATATTTACACGTACAGAAGTCTTATAGGTCTTTTTTTTTTTAAGCTTTCTTTAACTTTCGAGTAAATGCTCCAGATTGTGTAAATTCACAGAAATATTATCCTTCCTATCTCTTGTTTGAACAGTTGGATATTCATATTTCAGTAAAACTGCTGTTATTGAAATATTTTGGAAATACCTGCTGAGGCAGTTTTATTCAGAACAGAAAACATATTTGTTGATTTTTACAATTGTACCTTCTTTCAGACCTTAAAAGATGTTATTCAACTTGATTATGCCCTTCTTTAGACATGGCTCAGAATAACTCTAACTATTTTAAAAATTAAATATCCCCTCAAAGGGTGAAATTCTACAACTGAAGACCACTGTTGAACGCAGGTGAAAGTATGTTCCCTATGGAAAGTATGTTCCACCTTTTTCCCTCAAGTTATGGTGCTGTTTAGTTAAACTTTTGTTTTTAAAAAATCATAATATAGGGTTGAATTCTTAATATAGTTCATTTGTAGTATTAGTGAGATACAAGGTACCAAGGTGTTACCTGACTTTTAACATTATTGCTGACATGTCTTTGTTAATATGGGTTCATATAATGCCAGAAACTCCTGCTATAGTATGAGATATAGCATACATTTTATGAAATTGAATCAGAATTTTTATTTCAGAGTAATTTTGAATCTTGATCCTTTACCAACTAATTTTGAAGAGGATACAGTGGAACTATTTGGCATTGAGTGGGTTACTGAAACAGCATTAGTGAATTCATCTAGAGTTCTCTTTCATCTATTCAGGTATGTTTTGTCTTTTTTTAAAAACTGCCATTGAGTGAATATGCTGTTCAATTTGTTGTTGTTGGTTTTTTTTTGCTATTCAGTTTTAAGTTACATTTGTGGGTGATTTCTAATACTAACATTACAAAAACACCTGTAGGAGTTTGATTGCTGCTCACCTGGTTATCTTATCAGCAACAACACTTAAGCAGTAATGCTTGATGGAGTAATGGTTTTAATGGGTTTGTTCTTTTAGTGGTTTTGCAGAATTTTTATTCTGTTGTATTTGACATTGGGCTTCTGCAGTGGCTCAGTAGTAAAGAGTCTGCCTGCAGTGTAGGAGACGCAGGAGACATGGGTTCAATCCTTGGGTCTGGAAAAACCCCTGGAGGAGGAAATGGCAACCCACTCCAGTATCCTTGGCTGGGAAATCCCATGGACAGAGGAGCCTGGTGGGCCACAGTACATAGGGTCACAAAGAGTTGGACATGACTGACCATACACACATATTTGACATCATTTATTGAAAACTAATATTTAAGGCTTTGAAGTATACCATAACTTTGGAAGAAAAATAAAATACTTTTGTTGCTTTTTGTTGTTCAGTTGCTCAGTCCTGTCTGTTTGTGACCCTGTGGACTGCAGCACACCAGGCCTCCCTGTCCTTCTCTATGTCCTGTACTTTGCTCAGACTTATGTCCATTGAGTCAGTGATCCTGTTCAACCACTCCATCCTTTGTCACCCCCCTTCTCCTGTCCTCAGTCTTTCCTAGCATTAGGGCTGCTTAATAGACATAATTTTTCAGTAATCTTTAGAGAATGAACTCACACTTTCTAGACTGTGTAATAGAAATATGATTAATCTAGACAACATTAAAAAATGTTAATGAAAATTTTTAACATACTCAAATACAGAGAGAATAGCATAGTGAACCCTCACATACCTTCCCTCAGTTATGATAAACATCATGGTTTCATCACATTTCCTTCTGTCCCTTTCTCTCTGCCTTTGGCTTAAATATTTTCAAAGCAGATTCCAGGTATCATACCATCTCACCCTTAAATACTTCAATATTTATCTCTTAAAAATATGAACTTAAAAAAAATAAACATTACTCATTATCACGATTAATTAAATTGAAGTGATTCATTATTACTTAAAACCCAGTCCATAATTCATATTTGAGATTTGAAGTTACTTATCAAAGGCAAATATTGTCTCAAAATACATTAAGAATGTATATCAAGAATGGTAATTCTAAAGTTTACCTGAAAGCACGAAAGATCCCAAATAGCCAAAACAATCCTGAGAAAGAAGAACAAAGCTGGAGTCATTACACTTTCTGATTTCAAACTATATTATCAAGGTATAGTAAACAAACATCATATTATTGGCATAAAAACAGACATATAGATGAATGGAACAAAATTGAGATAACAGAAATAAATCTACACCTAAATAGAGACAGTTAATTTATGGCAAAGGAGCAAAGAACATACGATAAAGAAAGGGCAGTCTCTTCAATAAATGGTGTTGGGAAAATTAGACAATCACAGGTAAAAGACTGAAACCAGGCCACCATCTTATACACAAAAATTAACTCCAACTAGATTAAAAGCTTGAATATAAGACCTGAAACAATAAAATATCTAGAAGAAAATAAAAGCAGTGATCTCATTGACATCAGTCTTAGCAGTGTTTTTCTGGCTCTGACTCCAAAGGCAAGGGAAACAAGCAAAAAATAAATAAATGTGACATCAAGCTAAAAAACTACGCACAGCAAACAATCATCAAAGTGAAAAGGCAGCCTACTGGAGGGGAGAAGGCATTTGCAAGTCATCAGTCAGTTCAGTCGCTCAGTTGTGTCCGACTCTTTGTGAGTCATATATTTGGTTTATATAAGGGGTTAATATTCATTTAGCTCAACAACAACAAAAAATCTGAGAAAGATGAGCAGAGAATCTGAATAGATATTTTTCTAAAGAATAATTGGAGACAGCCAACATGACAGGCACATGAAAGGATGTTCAGCATGACTTAAGGAAATGATGTCACCTCACATCTGACTGTTATCAAAAAGAAAAGAAATAACAAAATGAAGAAGATATGGAGAAAAGGGAACCCTTGTGCCCTGTTGGTGAGAATGTAAATCGCTGCAGCCACTATGGAAAACAGTATGGAGGTTTTAAAAAATTAAGATAGAGCTACCCTATGACCTAACTATTCCACTTCTGGGTATTTATCCAAAGGACATAGAAACACTAATTTGAAAAGATATATTCATCTCCTGTGTTCATTATAGCATTATTTTTAGTAGTCAGGATATGAAGATATAGAAACAACCTATGCGTCTTTCAGTGGATGAATGGATGAAGAAATTTTAAATGTATGCATGTATACATTTATATATATATACATTTTTAAAATTATATATACATACATATATATACACAATGGAATATCATTCAGATTTAATAACGAATGGAATCCTGCCATTTGCAGCAACGTGGATGGACCTCGAGGGTATTATACATAGTGAAATAAGCCAGAGAGTGACAAATACTGTGACTTCACATGGAATCTAAATAAAGCAAGTGAACAAACAATAAAACAAACTCATAGATGCAGAAAACCAGTTAGTGGTTACTAGAGGGGAAGGAGTTGAGGATGTGGGTGAAAAAGGTGAATTGAGTGAACTGTATGGTGATGGAGAGTAATTAGACTTGTGATGGTGCTCGTGTGGTAGTATTCATAGATGTGGAATTACAGTGCTGTATACCTGAAACTTACATAATTTAAAAAATGTATACATGATACATTTAAATGAAAATAGAAAGGTTAAGTGATTTCTCCTCTTACCCTGATCCCATGGGACCTGTGCCATGTTACATGTTTTGTTGGGAAAACAGTCTGAGTGATTGTATATAATCTTAAACATTAAAGAATGAGTTTAGTCTTATCTAGGACATAGGTTATAAATATGGCTCCGTCTTTAGGGAGTTAAAAAAGGCAACTAGGAAGAGAATTGCAAGAGAAGATTATTGTGAGAAATACAGGTGGAACATCATAAATTAAAATTTTCCCTGATTAGTCTACATTACATATTCTATTCCTTTTCAGAACTCCTATTGTGTAATTATATGACACAGTTTAACATTTCCTATGTAACTGTTAACCTAGGATGTTTAATGTAACTATGTTAAACTTCTTAGAGATATAAACAGTTATCTTCTTGATGTTGAAATCTATGATATTTAATTTTTGAGATAAATGTATCTCTTAGATGTTTTTGGGAGGACAGACATAGATAGGCATGTTTTATCTTCTCTCAAAGTGTTTACTACCTGAAGGTGATGCTAATAAACATTCATGAAGCATCAAACATTATTCAGGGATGAGAGGCACTGAAGCTGTGTAAAAGATTTGGAAACACTATCTGTAACTAATTGTTACATACTTTAAACTATTCAAAAACTAATTCTTACCCCTACATTTTTTAAATTAGGCAACAGCTATACAACTTGGAAACCTTATTACAGGCCAGCTGTGATTTTGGTAAGTTTTAAGTGTGTTTAAAGACAAAAAGAAATGGCTCTCTCTATGATGTGTCACTGGATATCATCATAACGTGAAGGAAGTGTTAGTTTAGAAGTTCAGGAGACAGTTATATTTAGTGTTCAGAAAAAGTATGACACTTAAATTTTGCTCCTATATGAAATTTATGGTATTTTTCCAAATCTGCAAGTAAGATTGTTTTAAGGCCAAATACCTCTGAAGTGAGATAGTAACTTGCTTTGGGGTGGGGAGTGTGGTGGAAATGTAAAGTGCCAGACCTCATGCCTACCTTCTTGTTTTCCTTTCCTGCTTTCTGTTTTTGTTTTTATTGTGGTGTAATTGGTGTAATTTTAAGGTAGTGAAGGGAATTGAAGGGCAGTGTGTTTCAGTACAGGCTAGCTGCCTCTCCTTTGAATAGTTTCAGTTCAGTATAGACTTCAGAATCATGACTGTGTGGTCAGCCTGGATTCCAGCCCTGGCTAATTTCAGGCCTCACACCAGGTAATAGTTCCCACCTCACAGAGTTCTCATGAGGACTAAATGGCATAATGCATGTTAGGTGCTTAGCCTAGGATCTGTTGTTATGCCCAGCAACCACACATCACGCGAAAAACACCTGTGGTCAAAAAAGTGTTTTATTAGCTTAGGAGGCAAGGGAGAGAAACGCATCATGAGGAACAGTTGGGGCCTCTCAGCAAGCGGAATTAGGGAGGGGCCTGTGTAGGGTATGTGCTTGCACAGACTAATTTTGGGTCGAGTTTGAGGCTTTATTCTGGATTTGATGCTGTTAAGAAGCTGGAGCAACTTGGTAATTTTAAATTTTTCTTTAGAAGGTGGAACAAAAAGAAGGAGGCAATGGTAGGTTCTAGTTAGTGATGAAGCGATAGTCATCTTAGCTGGAAGAAGGGGATATTCTGTTCTTGGACTTTGTTTTCGCATGGTTGTGTACTGCCCTGTTTCTGTGTGTGTCAAACATGATTACTGGGGCGGTTTGTTTTTTCTTGTTCACCAAAATCATGGAGTGGCTTTGTGTGATTATTTTTGATAATGTATGGCTGTTTAATTTCATTAGGAAACTCCATGGCCTTAATTGTTGTCTGCTGCCAGGGCTGTTCTGCTTTCTCAGTTGGTCCTCAGTAAATATTGAGTATTCCTGTTCTGTTGCCACCCAAGTCCCTCCTTCATGTGCAAGGAGCTGATGCATCAAAGAGGAAAATTATGCTCCTGAAGTTTGCAGTTGAGTAAAACAGATAAACAAGCAGAATTGGCACAGTACATGGAAAAGTGTAATAATAAAGACACGTGCAAGTTGCTGCAGGAACCGAGGGGTTTATCTGTTTATGTGCACATCACTGAATGATACCAGGTCTGGGGCTTCAAGGATGAGGAGGACTTAGCCAGGCAAAAGCTTGTGGAGAAGTGTTGGGGATAGGCTGAGTTCAGGTATGAAACAACTTTGTGACAAAGACATTTGACATGTGTAGAAACATAAAAGCTGGGAGAACAGGGAGTTAAGTGGTGATTATGTAGGTTGGACTATGTTAGGAATTAATTTTTGGAAGGGAGGCAATTATAGGTGTCTTTGTAAGCAGTGCCCAAAAGGCACAATTTTACTTTTAAACCCCTGGGGAGCCTCTATAAGATTGTAGTGGAAACAGCGAAAATACCTTTACTATATAGAATGACAATTAAATTGGGTTTGTGGAAGGCATTTATTATGTAGGATTATTCCTTGAAAAGCAGTTATGGACCTAAAATCACTACTGGGTCATTTGTTGAAATGGTAACTTGTTACACTGGCATTTTGGCCCCTTTAGTTGCTTAAAAAAAAAACAATGACAGATTTATTGGGCAGGTTAGCAATATTGAAAACTAGCCAATGTCAGCTTGGGCTTCCCAGGTGGTGCAGTGGTAAGGAATCTGCCCATACAAGAGACGCAGGTTCCATCCTTGGCTTGGGAAGATCCTTTAAAGTAGGGAATGGCAACCCGCTCCACCGTTCTTGTCTGGAAAATTCGATGGACAGATGAACCTGGTGGGCTACAGTCCATGAGATTGCGAAGAGTTGGACACGACTGAGCACATAGCACACACACATCAGCTTACCCCTCCCATGCAAGCTGTACCAGGGGTTTGTTAGTAAACTCCTGTAAACCCTTGGCCCTCAGCCCTCTCCAGAAAGCCCTTAGGGTCAGTTACTGATGTACACATGGTTCTTGTTCTCCTGTTGATTATACTCTAAGAACGCTTTCCTGTTGAGGCAGAATAGTATACATAATATAATGTTGTTATTATTATTTTTACTGCTGCCTGGTATTAAATATAGCTGTTAATGTTATTCCTTTTTTAGCATTGTATTTTTTTGTCTCTAGACATTTCATCTGGATTTTTTTTATGTTTTCCATTTCTGTTCTCGTATTTTTTTAATCTGTCTTTAACATATGGAGTATATCTGCAGCTGCTGTTTTTAACTTTACAGATTCTTTCATCATTGTCATTTCCGGGTTTTTATTGACTTTTTCCTCATAGTTTTAGGATATATTCTGGTTTTTTGAACATTTAGTAATTTTTTCTTGTATGATGGACTTTGTAGCTTTTCATGGCTGCTTTCTGAATTTTCTTGTATTCCTAAAACTAGTGTTGAATTTTGTCCTGGCTCATTGTTGAGTACTTGTAATCCATTGAATTTTTGAAGCTTGTAAATTTTGTTAGGACTTTTAAAAAGTAGCCTTTAGTCTAATGTTAATTCAGCTCTAGTAAGGCTTCTGAGGATTTTTTCCGGTTTATTACTTTTTAAAAATTCTTGGTGGGAACTTAAGCTGTTCCTTGATCTTCATAAGCTTTGTAGGGAATTGTTTTCTGGTATTTTTCTCTGGCCTGCAGATCAGTACTTAGTCAAAGACTCAAAAGGGACCCTCTACACATCTTCAGGTTCTTTTTTGTGTAGCCATTTTTTTTCTTCTTTGGTACTTTTTCCCTGCAAATTCAGACTTCCCTAAACTCAGATCTCATGTTTTCTAAAATCAGTGATCTGGGCTCTGAATTCTCTGCCCCTGTGCTGCAGCCTGGAAACTGTCTCTAGTGGGAAGCTGGTATAGTCTTGGAACTCATCTCCTCTCTGGATTAGCAGTCTTGTGTTGCCTTTGTCCAATGCCTGAAAACTCTTGTTTTATGGATTTTTTTTTTTTAAGAATACTTAATACTTAAGTTTAAGATGAGAGATGAGTAAATGTGATTTCCTTTACCCCATTTTGGCTAGATGCAGCAGTTCATAGCAGTTCTGTTTTTAAGAGTACTGCCTTTTTGGGCTGAGAATTATGACACTGGGGGATTATTATGACTTTTGTAAGCAAAGTAGAGTTAAGCTGTGGAAGTGCATTGCACTTGCTGATACGTAGATACATGCACTGGAGAAGGCAATGGCACCCCACTCCAGTACTCTTGCCTGGAAAATCCTGTGGATGGAGGAGCCTCGTACGCTGAAGTCCATGGGGTCGCTAAGAGCCGGACACGACTGAGCGACTTCACTTTGACTTTTCACTTTCATGCATTGGAGAAGGAAGTGGCAACCCACTCCAGTGTTCTTGCCTGGAGAATCTCAGGGACGGGGGAACCTGGTGGGCTGCCATCTATGGGGTCGCACAAAGTCAGACATGACTGAAGTGACTTAGCAGATACATGCACAGTATGTTTACACTTACATTCGTGTTGGTTTTGCCAAAATGGTATCCATGTTTGCTCATTTGAATACAAATTTTAAACTAGGTTTTTCTTTATGTTTAATATGAATAATAATTTGTTGCCTATAGTAAGGGGTTTTGTTTGTTTTTCCTCCTTTTCCTGCCTCTTTTATTTCGGCTCCTCCTCAAAAGCGAAACTGAAAGTCACTTAGTTGTGTCCTTTGCGACCCCATGGACTATAGAGTCGGAGAAGGCAATGGCAACCCACTCTGTTACTCTTGCCTGGAAAATCCCATAGACGGAGGAGCCTGGTGGGTTGCCATCCATGGGGTCACTAAGAGTCAGACACGACTGAGTGACTTCACTTTGACTTTTTACTTTCATGCATTGGAGAAGGAAATGGCAATCCACTCCAGTATTCTTGCCTGGAGAATCCCAGGGATGGGGGAATCTCACAGAGATCACACAGATTCGGACATGACTGAAGCAACTTAGCAGCAGTAGCAGCAGCAGGACTGTAGAGTCCATGGAATTCTCCAGACCAAAATACTGGAGTGAGTAGCCTTTCCATTCTCCAGGGGATCTTCCCAATCCAGGGGTCAACCTAGGTCCTCCCGCATTGCAGGAGGATTCTTTACCAGATGAGCGACAGGGGAAGCCCAGGAATACTGGAGTTGGTAGCCTATCCTTTCTCCAGTGGGTCTTCCCAACCCAGGAATTGAACCATAGTCTCCTGCATTGCAGGCGGGTTTTTTTTAGCAACTGAACTATCAGGGAAGCCCCTTCCTCCTCAGATCTATTGCTAATAATCAGGCTCCTCGAGTCTCCTCTCTGTACATCTTTTCCTACATGTACCATCTCATCAGTTCCTTTATTTCTAAATGGTAACAACACCAGAAGTTGAAACATTCCAGTCTCCTTTGCATTCCAGGCTTTGCATGTCAAACTGCCTAACGTCTGTCCTTGGATTGCTCAATCCGAGTACGTCCATGATGTCCTCCAAAACCAGCTCATGCTGCCCATGTTTTCTCCACTTATTACCTGATTCTAACAGTTGCCTATAAGTCATTCTTGATTCTTTTATTTCCTTTAAACTCATCTAATCCATCAGATTCCCAGTAGGTTTATGATCAAAATATACTTTTAACCTATCCATTTTCCTGTGATCTCTTGAATTACTGCTACAGGTCTCTTAACACATCCTCCTTAGCCCTTCTATAATCTTGAGTACAAAACCTGCTTTAAATATATATCAATTCCTCTTCCTCCTAAATCAGAACCCAGTGAAAGGTCATCTACTGTATTAGCATGAAATCAAAACTCATAATGACTTGTAAGGCTGCCTATCACTTATTCCTGTTTTTCATCCAGCCTGAACCCATGCCATCTTTCCCTTACTTCAGTATTTACATCAGCAAAAATTATCTGAGTGGTTACTATGTGCAAAACACTCATAACCACTCTAGGGAAAATGAGTCAGCCAGAAAACAAAAGCAGAGAAAACATGAGAATTATAGCAAAGTGAGGAGGAAGGAAGACTGGCAGCATATGGTATCGATGAACCAGGTGTAGGGAATATTTCTGTAAGGGCAAGTTAGTTGAAGACAGGTGGTGTCATTGAATTGGACAACATTGGTTTCACTGGTGACCTTAATAAGAGCAGTTTTTTGGGGGGAGGAGGGCGGGAGGATAGTGAGAATCAGTTAAAACAAATGAAAGATAGAGAATTTTGGCGTATACAGCTTACAGAATTTTTTGTCACTGATCACTGATTCTTTAAACCATGATTAACATTACCTATTTTGGTTTTAGGGAAGATATCAACGCTGCATTGCAAAGCACACAATATTAGGCAGCTCTGCGTAACATTTCTTCATTATGTTAAAGTTTTCATCTTCAGGTAGGCTGTCAGATGAGTAATACGAATAATACATGAATTTCTGAATGCAAATTTATCCAGACTCTTAATTGCCTTTTGGATCTCATCATGTTTTAGGTCCCTGCGAGTACACAATGCTGAAAGTCATGTTCCTGTCCATCCCTACGAGACTTTGGAGGCACAACTTCCCTCAGTGTTGGTTGATGAGCTTCATGGGTTACTCTTGTATATAGGACACCTATCAGAACTTGCCACTACGAATACAGGAGCATTTGTAAATCAAAACCACACTAAGGTTTGATTTGTTACATTTAATTTTTGAAGTATCAGTTTTTGTTTTCTTCTCACACATAATATTCATTCAAGAATGAGGGAAATTAGTCAAGGGTGTAGTTCTTGGACCAGACTGCATGAGTTGAAATACTGGCTCCTCCTCCTATTAATTATGTGCCATTGGGCAAATAGCACCTCTTGCTTCAGTTGGTTTAGCTTCCTGGAGTTATTGGGAGAATTGAATAAAGTAAAGTGCATTAAGTGCTTAGAAATCATTTATGTTGAATCACTGATAGCTATTCTAATTTGTAACAGTGCAAATGCTTAAAAGTTTCAAAGCAAATAAAATAACCTTTATGTTCTGAAATTCGTATCCTCTCTCCCATTGATCAAGGTATGGGCAAACCGTATTTTATTTTATCGGAAGATTTAAGATCATCACCTTTAAAAAGTTAGGCTTTCAAAACCACATTGTTATGTTTTCTGGGTTTTGAGATATTTTCAGAATATGAATGTTTTGACCATGCCTGCCATTTTTTTTCTGTCTGTGATAATTATTCTCTCTGAATTTTGGCTTTTTAAAAAATTGTATTGTTAGCATGACCCAGCCTGTAGATGTATTGAACAAATTCTCCATAGGAAAATGTGAGCTTCTGTGAGTAACAGATTATAATTCCCCATGGGATTTCCTGAGTTCTGTCTATTCTTTTTGACTTCACCAATTCTGTCAGCTTTTAGGAATGAGTCTTTGCCAAAATACATAACGTATAGTAAAGTGTTTATATTTCTGTGAAATTTAACAACTAAAAACCCAACTTTTCAGGGATCAATATATGTGATAATAAAAGTAAATAGACTTCCAGCTGTTTTCACAGGTGAATATATCTAATCCATAGAAACCAGTTAGGTAATTGTTTTTAATCATGTCGATTAATAAAGATTCATGGGTGGATTGTGAGGAGGAGGGTAATTTTCCTTTTTAGTCTCTGTAAATTGGACTGGCTTTTATTTTCTGAATATCCATTGAATGCTGAAGAAAAATAAAAATAATTTATCTAGAAGCAGAAATTAAAAGATGCATGCAAGGGTCCTCAAACTGTTTTACCTTTCATAGGCTTTTAATTAGACAGACTTGTTGAAAATATAGGTTACTTGAATGGAATCACCAGCACATAAACAAAAATGTCATATACTGAAATACTGTTCTGAAACATCAGCAAAACCAAAAAATCACGAAATAGCATCTTTCAAGACTACGTATTTCTTACGTTTTGCCTTTCTCATACGCAAGAAAATGCTTTAATTGGTATTCCTAGTTGAACATCTGTCTTTTATTCTTTTTAAGGGACTTTTAAAAATTAGTAATATTATCTCTTGGTATTATGTATTACAAATATTTTCATTTATCTCTTTCAACAATTAAGCTGACTTGCTAGGTACATCATTTTTTTCTGTAAAATTATATTTATCAATTTTTTCTTTAATATAATTCCTATGCTCTTGTAAAATACATACTTTTTTTTTAACATCTATCTCTAATTCATCTTTTAAAAAATATACCTTGAAGTAGGAAATCTAGTATCTTGCAAATGAATAAGTTAATTATCCTGACTCCTACTGAATGACCCACGTTTTCCCCGCTGATTTGAATGTGTGTCCACTTCTCTCTTCTTATATTTGCAGTTTATTATCTATTCCTTAGCCAGTGTTGTTTTACTAGTGTTTTGTTTTGTTTGTATGTTTGATAAGGCAAGATCCCTCTCCATCATTCTTAGATATCTTAATAAAAAAGTATGAATCATTGTATTTTAGTGAATCAAAATGTTGATTGGAGAAAATTTATTGATAACCTGCACAGCACAGTAAAGAGCACTGGCTTTTGAATCTAATAGAATTAGGTTTGAATCCTAAGGAATGAATTGAGGGGTAAATTTCTTCACCACTTTTAACTTTAGTTTCTTTATGGACGTGACAGTAGTGTCTTAAATGATTTAAAATTTCTTCTTAAAATATTTTATGGACATTCCTAGGTATTCATTACATTTAAAAACCATATTTCCTGGCTAAAGTCTAAAATAAAATCATGAAAACGGTGTTTAAAAAAAATTCATTGACTGGTTTGCAGCTGTAGTGGAATATCTCTTAGTTGGTAGCTACCTTTACTATGAAAATCTGTTCCTATGCAGCCCCGAGGTGGGTCTGTCTTCAACATCAGTTAAGAGTATATCCTATATCCTGCTTTTAAATAATCTCCAGTGAAAAAAGACAGAGGTTTCCCTTGCACTTTTGAATAGTGGTAGGTAGCTTGTGCTTAGGGAAGGTTATTATGACATGCTATAAAATACCTAATGAAGCATTATGAGTTTTCAGTCTCAGTTGATAATATCATTCACAGCTTTACCCACCATCCTGGCATTTACTGCATCTCCACCTAGATATCCATTGGCTGGTGTTGGAAATTCTCCACATGCTTGGTGAAAAATTGAGTAAGTTTATAGATTTCTGATTTACGTCCTTTTTTTGAATCTAAACATGTTTAAATTGTTTAAGATGATAGAAGTAAGTGCTTTCTAGTTATTATTATTTTCAATCAAACAGTAACAAAACTAGAAAGTGAAGGTCTTAACTTCTCTTTTCTAGAGATAACTACTGGAAAGAATGGTCCACTTATCTGTCCATCCATACTTACTGTTAGTATACATAGGCAGAAACATATGGGTAGGGTTTTTGTTCTTGTTTCTAGCCACAAGTGGTGTCATATTGTTCTGTGGAGGGTTTGATTTAATAGTGCTTTTAGAGATCTGTTCACGTTAGTACATACAGTTTTACTTGATTCATTTGTTATAGATCTTATGGACCTATCATAATTTTAGCCAACCCTTTTTTAATATTTCTGTTATTTCTGTTTATTTTAATATTACAAATTAGATTTCACTGAGCATCCTTGTGTGTATATACGTCGGTGCAAGCCATTTTGTACAATCGGTTTTTTGAACTGAAGTAGCATATTGCACTTCTAATGTTGTGTATGCTGCTCTGGTGTGGTAGAATAAGTTTCCCCAATTTTATACACTTAACCATGAGCATATCTTTGCCTCATACCCTTGCCAGTAGAAGCTATTATTATTTCTATTTTTTGCCAACTTATATGTGAAAAATGATATTGAATCTGTTTTGCAATTTCCTGATTATCAGTGAAGTTGATCATCTTTAATTTTATTGTCTTTATATTTGCTTTATTAATTTGTTCATTATATTTTGCAAAACATGTTGCATTATTTTTTGTTTCACTCTTTCCTGTTTTTCTTTAATTTGAAGTAGTTTGTATATATTATGGATGGTAAAGTTTTATTTCACATGTTGCCTGTTTATTCTTGGTCTTCATAAATATTATCTAGTTGTAAATTATTAATTATTTGGGTTATAAAGACATTCTATACCTCAGTACCCATTTTTCAAACGTGTGTATGCATGAGCACTTACATGGATACATATGAACATAGAATCGTATACACAAATGTCATTTCCTCTCTCATGTTGACTCTACTTCAAATAATATTTTTTAAAGCAATAGTTAGGTGAACTTATTCTGACGCAGGTACAAATTTTGTTATCTGTTACCTTGGTTTGCTCTCTTTCATGCCAAAAAACAATTACACATGGTTTAACAGTATTTGTTAAAAGAAAAATGTTTTAAAGGCATTATTGGTTAGAAATATAGGTAAAATTTTCTAGTATTTACCTTCTTGTATTTTTTTTCTTTTGTTGCATTGTTGCTCTTTAGATGGCCATATTAAGGAAAGAAAATCTATTAAATGGTACTTGGGAGGATTGAAACATCACTGCTCATATAAGAAAGGAATTGTTTTCACATTTAACTTTTATTTGCAGAAAAAAATTTCTTTTAACTGTTTCTGTTGCAGTTTTGTTATGTTAATTTAAAGGTGTACAGTCACTTTCTTCCTTCTGAATTAGTAAAATCTGCTGTAGTTTTAAACAGAATTTATTTCATTTTTAGAACAAGTTGTATATAGTCATCAGTTTATGAATCTGGCAGGTGACAATTTAACCAATGTCAGCTTATTTGAAGAACATTGTGAAAATCTTCTTCGTGATTTAATAAACCTGTCCCTCAACAGGTATGACAAGGTAATGCCTTAAGAGTTTATTTGCATTTTTAGTATTTAATGACAATAGTCAGTACTTAATGAGTGTGGTTTGTTCTATAAGAATTTAACCTAAAATGATTGACTTGTTAATTCTAATTTTATATTACTTTTATTTGGGAGTTGGTTGGGGAAAGAATTTGAGGTAAACATTTAAAGAGGCTAGAATTAGTGTTTTAGAGCTTTTTTTTTAAAAAAAAAAAGCAAAACACTTTTTTATTGGTCAAATAAATAAGACAGTGTTTATGATGATTGGAAATTTCCCTTCAAATAGAGACCAGTCCTTTAATAATCTATTGCTATATATAACAAAATAAATGAGTACTTAGCTAAAGTTAGTTGACACATTTAAAGAGTGATTTTGTTTGCTTGTTTTCATAAAAGGTCTAGAATTGGGGGACATTATGTGTTTTTACTAAATTACTTATTGTAGTGCTTAAAGCAGTGATTTAATAGTGCTATGGTATACGTTTATTTTCAGTCAGTGGAAATCTGTTGACTGTCTAAACTTCAGGTAACAAGCATAACTGTTACCTATGGGAAACTGGGATTTTTAATTTTTTAAAATTTAGATCATGTTTTATGTATTATCTAAATCTAGTCTGTATTTATAATGCAATTGGTGGTTAACCAGATTTGATAAAGTAATATCTTGATGATTATTTTACTATGTTATGTTAGAAAATTGTATAATATGTGAAATAATGAACACATTATGAATTTCAGAAGTCTGGCTATCCTTAAAAATATAGTGCATATTCTTTGTATGCCACTTGAGGGTATATTTAGGAGCATTGAGAGTATGTTTGTCACAAAAGTGGTAAAATTGTCTAATCTTTATGAATTCCTAATTTTGCTTAATTATAAAAAATTTTGGTCTCAATTACAGTGAATTTAAACTTATTTTTTAATCATTTTTTTAGAAATCTGTTTATTTGGTTGATGGATTAGATCAAGGTTTGGAAACCATGGCCCTGTAGCCAAATCTGGCACATCAACCTTTTGTAAATAAAGTTTTACTGGAACACATTCCCATCCTTTTCATCCATTGTCTATGACTAAAGTTGCAGACCAATGGCAGAATTGAATAGTTGTAACAAAGGCTATTTCACTATTAAAGACTCTGTTTAGCCCTTTACAGAACAACTTTGCTCTCCGTTGGACTAGATGGCTAAAGCAGGTTTTTTTTAAGTTGGGAATTCATTGTGTACTTTTGTTTTTACATGGAAATTTATTTGAAAAGTTAATGAAATGGTATGTTTTTTATAAGCAATTTTATGTAATTGAGCATAAATTTTAAGTCATGAAAATCAATCTTTTAAAACATTTGAGGGGAGATATGTGGCATGTAAAATTCTGCTATCTTGTAATTTACTCTTTTTGGTTCTTTTCTGAAGGTTAGGCCTTCTCAGGCATTAATGAGTCACCATTGCCCATGTCCATGCATTAAGGAATTATGGGTTCTACTCATTCACCTCCTTAATCACAGAAGTAAATGGTCTCTCTCAGAAGTAAGTTATAAAACTGTTAGTTATTGTTACTAACCCTTATATTGAATTTATGCAGTTGGTTTGGCAAAGAAAAATCTTACAAAGTTGTTTTCTTTATAAACAGCACTGAATACTAAATACTTACTGTATTTTTAACCCTAAATAGGCAATAGGAAAATTATAGGACAGTTATGAGATTTGACTCATAATTTTATCTTCTCAAGTTCTTTTTTTCTTCTATCACAAATTCTTTAGGCTAAAATACTTTTAAAATGCTCTTGTAATTCAGGAAACATTTAGTCAGGAAATGAGGCAGATTTAGATTTATTAATCAATTTTACAGTATCTTATTTCAAGGAGGGAGAAAGAAAAACACATAGGGGAAGGTGGCAAATTTTATTTTACCTCACTTTGAATCAGGTCTTCAGAATGGGACTTCATTTTATTTCAAGTGTTCTGAATTAGGGGGGAAAGAGAAATAGCCATATGCAGAAGTAAACAAATAATTAATTGTGAAATGATACTTAAAGATAGTGGTTTCTATATTCTTATTCAGTTAGGAGTTTAGAATGATTTCTTCCTATATACATTTTCAAGACTTTATCCATAAATTAAAAAAACTCTATTGCTCTCTGAGTCAGAAGCTCAATTGAGCTTTAAATTTCTTTAAAGACACTACAAATTCAGGGAAAAGTAAACTGAAAGAACAGAGATACCATTCCTATTAGAACGACCAAAATTGGGAACACTGACAACTCTAAATGCTGTTGAGAATGTGAAACAATAGAAACTCATTCATTGTGGTAGAGATATAGAATGGTACAGCCCCTTTGGGAGACATTTTGCCCTTTCCTTGCAAACCTTAGCATGGTCTTAACATATTGATCCAACAGTTGTGCTCCTTAGTAGTTACCCAGGGAAAACTCTCATCAGCACAGAAACCTGCACATAAATGTTTATAGCAGCTTCATTTATCAATTATTTTATAATTGCCAGAACTTGGAAGCATCCAAGATATCCTTCAGTAGGTAAATGGATGATGAACTGTGGTATATTCAGACAATGGAATATTATTTAGCACTAAAAAGAAATGAGCTATCAAGCCATGAAAAGACATGATGGTGGAGATGGTATTGTTTTAGTCATTCAGTGGTGTCTGACTCTTGTAATCCCATGGACTGTAGCCCACCAGGTTCCTCTGTCCATGGAATTTCCCAGGCACGAATATTGGAGTGGGTTGCCATAGGAACATTAAATGCATATTACTAAGTGAAAGAAGCTAGTCTGAAAGGTTATACAACGTATCATTCCAACTACATGACATTCTTTAAAAGCCAAAACTGAAAACCGTAAAAAGATTATTGGCTTCTAGGGGTGGGCAGAACATAGGGGACTTTTAGGACAGTGAAAATATTCTATATAATTTTAATAATAACTTAAATTTTAATAACACTGGAGACGGAAGAGATTAAAAGCATTCTGACAGGAAAATGCTGCTTTGAAAAGAATGGCAGTCAGTTTGGCAGCCGATTTCTCAACAGCCATAGAGGCCAGTGGGAATGGTATCAACTAATTTTCAACACAAAATTCTTCATCCAGCACAATCTTTCAAGACTTGGATGAAACAGTTTTCAATGAAGCAAAATTAAAGGGGATCCTGAAAGATAAATTTAGTAGAATAATAATAATGCCAAAGTGAAAAGGAAGGTTATTTGAACTATAGGAAGGAAGGGAGTAATGAAAGTGGTAAATGTTCTGTATAAATTATAATTGAGTGGGGTTAAGAAATAAAGTACACAGTAATACTAGCTTATAAATTGGGTGGGGCATAAATGAGAGTATTTTAAAGTCTTTGTTTAGTCCAAGAGAAAAGCAAGATATATGTGAACTTGCCGAGATATTTGAATGTATGCTGTTGTTTTTAGGGTATCACTAAAAGAAAAAGTAGATTATTTAACTTAAACAGCGTGATAAAGGGGAAAATAGTGAAATTGTCAGCCCGAAAGAAGGCAGGAAGAAGGTGTAGATGGAAGAAGTAGGTGTATAAATAGAAATACGGAATAAGGTGGTAGATTTAAAACTAAATTTGAGTCATTACAGTAACTGCAAATGGACTACTAATTGCTCATTTAAAACATATACTGTCAAAGACTGTAAGCTGTTTATAAGAGAATCTAAAACAAAGTTCAGAAGAATTTGGAACTGATAGTAAAAGATACGAAAAGATATATATCAGGCTATCAAAGAATGGAAACAAAGCTGCTTAAGAATACAAACACATAAAAAAAGATGAAGCCAAACAATGTCTAATTAAGGCTTGTATATTTAAGTGGCAAAACTTATAAAACTAGGGAATGATATAGTAGTCAGAATAATGGTTATCCCTGGATGGGAGAAGAAGATGTGATTGTGGGAGTTGCAAGAGCTAGTCATTTTCTAATTTTTAGCCTGGGTATTTTTATTATTCTCTAAGTTTTACATATGTATTTTGTATTCTTTTGTATTTCCTTATAAATATGAAGGAAAAAACCCAAATCAAGATTTCTGGATCAGTTTCTGAATTTAACTGAATCATAATACCTCTATTTCCATAGTCATTTTGGAACTGTTTGAATAAACTACTCAGAACACTTTTTGAAAAATCAAATGACCAAAGAAGATCTGTGCTTACAGTCCAGCCCAGGGACCCATTGGGTTTTAGTTGGTGGATTATTACTCACGTAGCATCATTTTACCAGTTCGATCGCCATGGAACGCCAGATGAAATGGTAAGGTTTTATTTTTTTAAACTTTCTTAAATTATTGTTAACATATCTTTTTGGTAAATAAATTAGAAAGTGAGCAGAAACAATAAAAATCAGATTATAATCCTACAGAAATAAATTTAGCTTTTGAAACGAGACATGCTGGATCTTTCTAAATCTTTAAAAAAGTGATAACTAAAATCTCTTAAGATTGCCAAAGGGAAAGCCTCCATCTCCAGAAATGAGTTAGAGAAGTTTTGGGGGAAGATACTTTAATCTGTTAAACAATCATGAAGTTTACTTCAAATAAAAAGACAGATTTTAACTAGTATGTTAATTTCTAGTTAGAAACTTTTTTCATTTAAAAAGCACTATGAAATAAAACCAGCTGGTTGATGTATTCATTTGAAATCTTATTTGTATATAACTTATTCCATCTTCAAAAGTAGTATAGTATTGTATAAACCCATTAGTTCCATAAAGTAAGCATCTAGAATCTTGAAACCAATGTGTCTATATTTTCAAAATTTATCTTTTTTTCTGGGGATGATTGCAAAGCTGTCTGATCAACAGGCCTACTCTGTGAGCTTGTAAAAATTCAGATTTTTTAAAATCTGGAGATTGTGTTTTAGTACTATAATCTGGTCTGGAGTTTGGGAATTCTTATTTTTGAAAAGCTCTGTGAATCTCCATCAGGTATGGAAATGACTGCTTTATGAAACATGTTCCTTGATGGACTTCACATATTTTTCCCTTTTTGGAATACTGGACAGAGCCCAGAAATCATCCATGGAATTTGAGGGTCAGTTAGTATTGACATAGTGTTGTAGAAATGGAAAGGGCCTTAAGAGGGCCTGTAAGTATCCCTTAGTAATAAAAGATCCTTTAGGAGAGCCCAAGATAAAGTATGTTAAGTCAGAAAGTGCTCTGACAAGTCCATATACGGCTCAGTTTCAGTGTATTTAAGCATTTTACTGACTCTTTGAGAGAGAATAATAGAATGAGCGTCTCAGAGAAAGATCATATGTCCTTTGTTTATGCTTGTGAGTCCTTCCCATACTGGTGTATGGAAAATGATAAATGCTATTATTACTGTAGAAGTGCTCTTATTGAGTATCTTAATGGAGTTAATATGGTTATGTTTCACTTCTTTTAGTTATTAAAATACTAGAACAACAAAGAACTCAAAAAATTTACCTATAATTCAAAGGTCTTTGCATAAGCATTTTTCTTTCTCTTACCATAATTCTTCCAAATACATATTTCTGGTTTTAAATCACTGTAAATGAATATGGCAATTAGTTAAGCACTTCGTGAGTTCCTGTTGAGTGGCTATCATAATAATAGGTGCCCATGATAGGATACTCATGGAATAAATTGTGCTGCCTTTTCAAGTAATATGCTTTCAAGTTATTAATGCTTGCTGGAACTGCCACTAACACTTACTTCAATAAGCAGTGCATTGCAGTAGTGGTTGATGTTGACCCCCGCATACTCCCAGTATGGTAGGTAATCTAGCCACATTAATATATATCATTACTATTACTATTGTGGTGTTGAATTGTACTGGTGCAACCCTCAGTTGCCATTGCTGAAATCACTCTTCTGTTTCATACAGAGAACTCCATAGGACATTATTTCTTTTATTAGTTCTGGATCAAGATAGTGAAAGAATTGTCTGTATTTAGAATTGTCTGTCTTTTAATATTGCCAGTAGTTCTTTTATGATTTGCTTTTGTCAAGATACATATTTTTTTAATCTTAATCTTTAAAATTATGTAGAAGTTGTAGAGAGATTTAGAGGAAAGAGAACCATGTGTTAGTTGCTCAGCCATGTCCGGCTCTTTGCACCTCCATGGACTATAGCCCGCCAGGCTCCTCTGTCCATGGAATTCTCCAGGCAAGAATACTGGAATGGGTTGCCATTTCCTGCTCCAAAAGAGAGCCAGAGTATTTGGGGAAAAAACTACTTTTATATAATAAAAATAATAAAGATGTGTCATACATGTGTATATATGTCAAATAGATTCTGCCTTTATTCATGAGTCCTCAAAAAGTTTCAAACATTTCTTTTTTTTTTTTTTTTCAAACATTTCTTGATTTCTTAATGGCTTTAAAAGAAAAACTCAAACTCTCCAATTAATGATAGTTTTCATTAGGGTTGATACCTTCAGCATTTTGCATTTGCAAAGTATTTAATATCTCAGAGTGACTATTTGGTTTTTATCTCAATGAAGTGTTATGAAGTAGGCGAGAGATTAGTATTATATCCATTTTACAGGTAAAGAGACTGAGGTACATCCTGGTTGTACTGTGTACAACTGAAAAACAGTAGCTACTAAAATAGTTGCTACTAAGAAAAAATAGCAACCTATTTTTTATTACTTAGATAAACTCGATATTAGGGACTTTCTGAGGACTTCATCTTATGAATCGGTCTCTGGGAAGGTAACCATGTGTATCAATTTGCCAGGGACAATCCCAGTTTGTGTCCATTTCCCCCTTATTCCACATCTGGTTAGTTTTTCCCCTTTTCTCAAAAGTTTCTCAATTTGGTTTATAAATCATATAATTATTTTAATCTTTGATCATAAGGGTATATTAACTCATTCTTTCAGAGATTATATAGGATGTTAATTTGTGTCCGAGATCTACTAAAAGAGTTTTGAAAATTATCTGAATTTCTTTTCTCCTTATGGTGTATTAGCATAGCCAGCAACTGTATAGAAAATGGTTATGCATTGATCATGCTTTATTTCACTAAAGAATTACCTGATGTGAGAGGATGATAGAAAGCTACAATGATTAGCCATATATTCTGCAGCAGAGAACTACCTCCAGTCTTGTGATAATCATAAAGATGTTTCAGTTTTTAAATGTAAACTGCTTTGCCCTGAAGGTTAATGTGAAATCTTTCTTTTTTTAGGTCGGTTTCAGATATGGTTAATTTTTTTTTTTAAGTTTTTGTAAACTAGACATTAGCTGTATGTGTATTTAAATAAAAACTTGCCAATTGCTTAGTACTGGCTTATAAGAAAAATTTGGTATCTCACTTTTCGTTCTAGAGGCTTTATATATTCATATATTTTTGTTTAATGCTTGTCTCTCAACTTAGATGTGCTATCTTCTTACAACCCCAGGCATCTGTTTTGCTTTTATTCTTTAGAAATATAGTTGGTTTCTAGTGTTGAGGTGTACAGAAAAGTGATTCAGTTACATATATTCTTTTTCATATTCCATTCCATTATAGGTTATTACAAGATACTGAATATAGAGTTCCCTGTGGTATATAGTAGATCCTTGTTATCTATTTTATATGTAGTAGTGTGTATCTGTTAACCCTGTATTCCGAATTTATATCTTCCCCCTTTCTCCTTTGGTAACCATAAGCTTGTATTCTATGTCTGTGAGTCTATTTCTGTTTTGTCATAAGTTCACGTGTATCGTTTTTTTAAGATTCCACATGTAAGTGATATATAATATTTGTCTTTCTCTGACTTATTTCACTTAGTATGATCTCTAGGTTCATTTGTGTTGCTGGAAATGGCATTATTTCATTCTTTTTTATGGCTGAATAATATTACTCTGTGTGTATGTGTACACACACAACATCTTCTTTATCCATCCATCTGTAGATGGACGTTTGGGTTGCTTCCATGTCTTGGCTATTGTAAATAGTGCTACTATGAACATTGAGGTACATGTATTTTTTTGAATTAGTTTTTGTCTTTTCTGGTATATGCCCAGGAGTGGGATTGCTGGATCATATGGTAACTCTTATTTTTAGTTTTTTAAAGACTAAAGACTCCTTACTGTTCTCCATAGCGACCATACCAATTTACATTCCCACCAACAGTATGGGAGGATTCCCTCTTCTCGACAACCTCTCCACTATTTATTATTTGTAGACTTTTTGATAATGGCTGTTCTGACTCGTGTGAGGTGATACCTGATTATAGTTTTGATTTGTATTTCTCTAATAATTCGCAATATTGAGCATCTTTTCGTGTGACCGTTGGCCATCTGTTTGTCTTCTCTAGAGAAATGTCTGTATAGATCATCTGCCCAGTTTTTGATTGAGTGTTTGGGTTTTTGATATCGAGCTATGTGAGTTGTTTGTATATTTTGGAAATGAATCTCTTGTTAGTCACATCATTTGCAAATATTTTCTCCCATTCTATAAGTTGTCATTTCATTGTGTTTATGGCTTGCTTTGCTGTACAATAGCTTTTAAGTTTAACTAGCTCTCATTTGTGTATTTTTGTTTTTGTTTCCATTACTATAGGAGATGGATCCAAAAAAAACATTGCTGTGATTTATATCAGAGTGTTCCTATGTTTTATGGTATCTGGTCTTCCATGTAGGTCTTTATTCCATTTTGAATTTATGTTAGTATATGGTGTTAAGAGAATGTTCTAAGTTCATTCTTTTACATGCAGCTGCCCAGTTTTCCCAGCACTGATTGTTGAACAGGCTGTTTTCTCCATTATATATTCTTTTGTCATAGATCAGGTGACCAGAAGTGTGGGGGTTTATTTCTGGACTTTATCCTATTCTATTGATCTATATTTCTGTTTTTGTGCCAGTACCACATTAAAAAAAAAATTATTAGTATAGGTCTCTAAGATAATCTGAAGTCAGGGCACATGATTTCTCTAGTTCCATTCTTTTTTCTCAAGATTGTTTTGGCTGTTCGGGTTCTTTTGTGTTTCCATACAAATACAATTTTTTTTTTGTTCTTGTTCTGTAAACAGTGACATGAGTAATTTGATAGGGATTGCATGAGTAATTTGATAGGTAATCTGTAGATTGCCTTGGGTAGTACAGTCGTTTTAACAATGTTGATTTCTTCCAGTTAAAAGTGGTGAGAGGAAGTATCCTTGCCTTGCTCCTAATGAGTGTTACCTCTTACAATTTTAATTACCTATTTAAAAAGCAAATATAGTTTAAAGAGAATAATTACTTTGGGACATTGCAGGGATCCTCAGTACAATCAGTCTCGCCAGCTGGTTCTTGTCTTTGAAACTTTTGGAATAGTGATAAAGGTGTGAAACACATCCTTAAACTGAGCATTGCTTCAGGTTACCTAGTTGGCTGGACGTGGAGACTCAGCTCAGTTCAGTTGCTCTTGTGTCCGATTCTTTGTGACCCCATGGACTGCAGCAGACCAGGCTTCCCTGTCCATTACCAACTCCCAGAACTTGCTCATACTCATGTCCATTGAGTCATTTATGCCATCAAGCCATCTCATCCTCTGTTGCCCCCTTTTCCTCCTGTCCTCAATCTTTCCTAGCATCCTGGGTCTTTTCCAGTGAGTCAGCTCTTTGCATCAGGTGGCCAAAGTACTGGAGCTTCAACTCCAGCATCAGTCCTTCCAATGAGTATTCAGGGTTGATTTCCTTTAGGATTCACTGGTTTGATCTCCTTGTTGTCCAAGGGACTCCCCATTATTCTTCTCCAGCACCATAATTTGAAAGCATCAATTCTTGGGCGCTCAGCCTTCTTTATGATCCAGCTCTCACATCCGTATATGGCTACTGGAAAAAACTTACCATTGACTGTACAGACCTTTGTTTGCAAAGTGATGTCTCTGCTTTTTAATATACTGGCTAGGTTTGTCATAGCTTTTCTTCCAAGGAGCAAACGTCTTTTAATTTTGTGACTGCAGTTACCATCTACAGTGATTTTGTAGCCTAAGAAAATCAAGTCTGTCACTGTTCCCATTGTTTCTCCATCTGTTTGCCATGAAGTGATGGGACTGGGTGCCATGATTTTAGTTTTTTGAAACTAAACTGTTAGCATCAATGTGTGCCGGTATGCAGGGGAATTTTGAGCATTAACTTGCTAGTATGTGAAATGAGTACAATTGTACAGTAGTTTGAATATTTGGCACTGCTTTCTTTGGGTTTGGAATGAAAACTGACCTTTTCCAGTCCTGTGGCCATTGCTGAGTTTTCCAAATTTGCTGGCATATTACTTGTAGTACTTTAACAGCATCATCTTTTAGGATTTGAATGAAATAGCTCAGCTTGAATTCAGTCACCCTCACTAGCTTTGTTTGTAGTAATGTTTCCTAAGGCACACTTGACTTCATACTCCAGGATGTCTGGCTCTAGGTGAGTGACTACACCATCGTGGTTATCTGGGTCATTAATACCTTTTTTGTACAGTTCTTTTATGTATTCTTGCCACCTCTTCTTAATTTCTTCTGTTAGGTCCTCGCTGTTTCTGTCCTTTGTTGTACCCATCTTTGCATGAAATGTTCTTTTCGTATCCAATTTTCTTGACGAGATCTCCTGTCTTTGCCATTCTGTTTTCCTCTATTTCTTTGCATTGTTCACTTAGAGCTCTTATCTTTTCTTGCTATTCTTCGGAACTCTATCTTTCCTTTTCTCCTTTGCCTTTCGCTTCTCTTCTTTTCTCACCTATTTGTGAAACGTCTTCCAAAAACCAGTTTGCCTCTTTGCATTTCTTTTTGTTTGGGATAGTTTTGATCACCCCCTCCTGTACAGTGTTACAAACCTCCATCCATAGTTATTGAGGCACTCTATCAGTGCTAATCCCTTGAATCTATTTGTCACTTCCACTGTATAATCGTAAGGGATTTGATTTAGGTCATACCTCAGTGGTCTGGTGGTTTTCCCTACTTTCTTTGATTTAAGTCTTGATTTTGCAATAAGGAGCTCATGATCTAAACCACAGTTAGCTCCAGGTCTTGTTTTTGCTGACTGTATAGAGCTTCTCTGTTTTCACCTGCAAAGAATATATAATCAATCTGATTTCAATATTGACCATCTGAGGATGTCCATGTAGTTCTCTTTGGTCCAGGGCAAATTCTGTACTACATGTTTTTTCCTGATAAATATTTTGCATGTACTTTATTTACATAAATATATTTGAGAAAACCAATAATTCCTTTCTAAAAACTACATCATTGTACAATACTAGTTATCTACTGATGTGTAACAAAATTTTGCTCCTTAAAAGAATGAACATCTCACACAGTTCTTGAGGGTGTGACATCCAGTAGAAGCCTAGGTGGGTTGTTGTGGCTCAGAATCTCATGTGTTTGGAATCAAGCTGTCCCCTGGGACCTCAATCTCGGGGGCTGGAGGGTTTACTTCTCTTCTTGCTAACCTTGACAGAAGGCCTTAATTACCTATCATGTGAGCCTCTTTGGTACTGTTCTTAGCATAACTTTTCCCAGGAGTCAATGAGAGAGATTGTCATTAAGACAGAATCTTCAGTGTCCTTTAATCTTGGGACTGACCTTCTTTCAGTACTATTAGTGCTGGTATTCTTCTATTAACATACCAACTCTGGTACAGTGTGGGAGGGGATTGAATAAGGGCATGAATTCCAAGAAGCAGAGATCACTAGGGGCTGTCTTAGAGCTGGCTACCACAGTCACTAAGCACCTTTATTAAGGAAATACTTGTTCAGTGATTTCTTATAGTTAGCATCCATCTTATATGAGCATTATCCAGCCACTTAAAATCTGAATGTGCTTTAACTTTTTATTGGTCACTGGAGTTCATCCTTATGAACAGCATGGGTGCTATAAAAGGGATAGGAGGGTGTGAGGAAACTCTTTGCCTTTATTCTTTAAGGCCTCTGGCTTAGCTTTCTAAGGTCTCAGGCCTGCTTTTGCACCTTTTGTTCTTCCCTTGTTTGAAACTAGCTGTGATTTGCATCTTTGTGAATGTACTTTCTTTGCTTCTGGTTTTGACCGGTATCCACATATCCAGATCTTCGGGAACTGAATATCAAGTGAAGTAGCATGCATGCTCAGTTGTGTCCAGCTCTTTGTGACCCCGTGGGCTATAGCCTACTGGGCTCCTCTGTCCATGAGATTCTCCCGGCAAGAATACTGGAGTGGGTTGCCATTTTATCCTTCAGGGGATCTTCCTGACCCGGAGATGAAATCTGGTTTTTCTGCACTGCAGGCAGATTCTTTACCACTGATCTACCTGGGAATCAAGTGAACCAGGTATCCTGTGAAAAGTTCCTCTAGGTTCTCCCTTGGGAAAAGTAGAGTTGTTCTCATTGCTTAGCCTTTGTGAAATATGTTGGCTTTTTGAGTCGTTTTTATCTTTCTTCTTTATTGTAGAGGCTTCTGGATAGTTGAGATTACCTGGTAAGTGACCACTGGCTAAATGAGGTATCAAATGTGTAAAAGTTGTTTTACAATAATTTTTTTAGTTACTTGTTTACTAGAGTAGACCATTTTGAGGCCGTTAGCATAGGGGGAGCCTGGTGGCCTACCATCTTTGGGGTCGCACAGAGTCGGACACGACTGAAGCGACTTAGCAGCAGCAGCAGCAGCAGCATAAAACAAAGGTAAAAATCTCTACTGAGTAAAGTACAGAATAAGGAAGATACTCGGTGTTGTAAAAGACTCTAAAATATACTTAAATTTTTTTTTTCCTATTAGATGATAATTGACAGCAATAGTTTATTGTTTGTTAAAACGTTTATAGTTTTATAGAAGCACCACTGTAATAAAACAACTCCTGATAATTGGAGTATTTAAGGGCAATAATTTTAATGCAATATTTTCTCCCTTTCTAGAGACAGATGGAATCAAATTGGAATTTTGTAGAAGAACTGCTGAAAAAGTCCATCAGTGTTCAGGTACACATTTAAAGTGAGATGGTTTGTGGGCTTTGCTAAATTTTTATGTTACAGATTTTAAGAACCAATCAAACCGTTAAAATGATTTAAATAACAAACTTGGTTTACTTATTAGAAACTCGAGCTAAGAATCATCATTCTTTGTTAATGCAGAGTCTTTGTACAGTAGTTTTTATTTTGAAGATTTTTATTTTAACACTGAGTTGCCAGTTAAAGGGCAAAGATAATTATCGTAGTTGGTGACTTTGACAAAATGTATTCAAAATAAGGAGCAGAAGCTTCAGAATCAGCCATTCCTTGACTGTATGATATCAAGTCTAGGAGACACGATGAGGGAGATAGTCAGTGGCATTGGAAATTCAGCTGTATCCTCGTCACAGCAGGAAGGTGACTTGCCTTGCTGAGCAATTTGTCTTACAGGCTTGAATCATACTCTGACTGATAAGGTCCTAGTTTCTGAGCCCTCATTTCATAGCTTATCATTTTTCTTTCTGCAGAACTGTTAATGCAGTGCTTCATGGCCCAGAGGTCAGATTTGACCTTCTTTAAAAATAGTTTTAAGTGTGCTCTTCATCACATCTTTAAACTTATTGTATTATAGTTCTATAAAGTTTTGTGGCATAAGTTGTTTATGTAAGATTTTAAAGGGAAATTTTAGTATTTTTTTAAGTTTGGGTAATAGACTAATTTTCTCTTAAGAAATGAGGATTGTTAAAAACCTGAAGAGGAATAAAAAATATAGTAGTATAAGACTGCTACACATATACATATACATTTATTTTTTACCCATATCTTTGAAAATCGTTTTAATGGCTTAAATTTTTTTTCCCTATTATCATTAATCTTATTTTTTTTTTAGGTAAAAACATAAATATATTTAGTTATAAAATTTCTAGTTATGAACTAAGAATTCTAGATTAGAATGCCAAAGAACTCTGAATATATCAGTTGCATCAGAAGCAAAAGAGCTGTTATCTTAACCATTGTAAAAATTGTTGTTTCTTTTTTGGTATCATTTTAATTGGCTTTCTCTGTTCTTTTTGAGAACATACTGATTTTAGTAGCTCAAAGTTTCAGACATGTGTTTTTTTTTACTTCAAGAATGTGTGGAATCCCTAAAAAGTGGCCATTATTTACATCATCAGTCTTTTAATGGTATCTGCTAACGCTGTTGTGAGGCTACATCCCTAATTCTTGTAAGGAGGTAGACTGACCATGTGGAGTTACCTGGCTGGGGATATCCCAAGATGTGGGACTTTTCGGTGATAAAACCAGGGAAGACCTTAGAGAACTGGGCCAAGCCAATCACCCTAGAAGCAAGGATAGTACAGCTCGTCTAAGAAACTTTCTCTGTGAATTTAGGTCTAGCATAAAGTCAAAGAAATATCTGTCTTGTGAGAGAGGAGGTCATTGTAATATTTAGAAAAAAGCGGTCCATTCTCTCGAGTAATCTCAATTTTGTCTTGCCTTGATTGTATCAAATTAGATTTTATAAGTAGTATAGGACAACTTGCTGGAGTTCTTGAAACCAATTTTGTGGGTTCAGTAGGTGGTCATAAAGAATAAATAATGTGTTTGGATAGAGCTATCAGTTTGATTATCTGTTTTTCCCCATTGAGGTAAATTAAAATCTGACCATGCTCGTGTGCTTTGACTTCGTCTCCAACTGTGAAAGAAAGAGTCTGTTTGCAATGTTAAAAAATAAAAAATGTTTTACATATACAGCAGTCTTCAAATAAAATTGGTGGGCATTCCGCTGTAGTTTTGATTAAGCAAATAATGTTCCAAATCTTTTTGTAGCCATAGAGAATCTTCCAGAAACAGACACTGAGCTTTGTTAGTAAAGAGGACATATATTGTTAAATTTTGCTTAAACTGAATAGTTAAGTATTTGCTCTAAAAACGTTCTTATGAGGTAATCCTGTGTAATTTTGTGAATGCTAACAGTAAACATTTGTTCTACCTTTGCAACATCATTATTTTCATATGAAAAGGGATGTTTTTAGTTTTATGCCACTTTTTAAATAAAGCCTCATTATTTTCTGAGTTCACAACAGTTTTCTTTCAAAGGTCATGAAGGGGTGCGAGGAGAAATCCTAAGCAAGCCTAATGTTTAAAAAATATTTTTATTTGTCAAATAATCCTGAGAGTCTTAAGGCTAAAAAAACTCGGAATATGATTAGTTCTGAATAATGTGGGTCAGTCTTTTAATTACTAATCCAGAATTACTATGTTTCTTGGACAGAAGGATTTTGACTGGGATTTGAAGTCTAACTCTTTGTTTAGTCACTGAGTCATGTCGGCCTCTCTGTGACCCCATGGACTGTAGCCAGTCAGGCATCTCTGTCCATGGGATTTCCAGGCAAGAATACTGGAGTGGGTTGCCTCTTCCTCTTCCAGGGGATCTTCCTGACCCAGGGATCGAACCCATGTCTCCTGCATTGGCAGGCAGATTCTTTACCACTGAGTCACCAGGGAAGCCGCTAACTCTCTTTATCTAATCCTGATAAAATCCCATCAGACTGACAGTTACTATTTACCTTGAACATAAGTTTTATTCTCCAGGTAGTTTCTGATAGGCAAGTTAGTTATGCATAAAAAACAAACCCCCAGTTGTTATATTGACATTTCTATAAAATAAGCTAAAAATTTTTTATTTTTAGTTCAGTAAAACAATTTGGTGCATGGAATATGCCCAAATTTAATATGCTTGCATTTGATCTTTCAAAATAAAAGTTCTAGGAAGATACCCTTTTTGAAAGGACTGAGGTGAGAGATCAGCAGCAGACACTGGAGTATTCTAGGATTGCTTTTTATATGAAATAGTTTATATGTACTCATTCAGCTGAGATGAGACACCCAGGGAGCCCACAGGTTCTTGTGATAAATGTAGAAATTGAGTAGTGTGGGCTCTGGATTTGAGACAGGTAGGTTTGAATCTACATGGAAAAGAGCCCCACGGGCCTTCTGGTTTATTAAAAATTAGAGAGCGTGGATTTAGATAATGTTAATCAAAATTCTTGGTTTAGGTAGAGTTTGGCTTCAACACTCACAAAATTAAAATATGTCCATTTAAGGTACAATAGTGTGAATGTGTTGCCTTTATTATATGATTGTCAAGACTAAATGTTTCAGCTAAAAAAATTCATTCAAAGCGACAGCTGTCGCTGTGCGAGCACTATCCATGGCACTAAATGTACATTTTCCACTTACGACAGTCTTGTGAAGTCCCATTTTAGACATTAGGAAAACTGGGACACAGAGTAAGCCTTGTCCAGGTTCACTCAGCTAGCTAGGAAGTGGCGAAGCTGGAATTTGAATCTTCATATGTGTTTTTCAGTCATTCCAAAGTGAAGTCTGTCAGTCATATCCGACTCTTTGTGACCCTATGGAGTGTAGCCTACCAGGCTCCTTTGCCCATGGGATTTTCCAGGCAAGAGTACTGGAGTGGGTTGCCATTTCCTTCTCCAGGGGATCTTCCCAACCCAGGGATCGAACCCACGTCTCCCACATTGTAGGCAGATGCTTTACCATCTGAGCCACGAGGGAAGTCCGTCATTCCAAACTCCCTCAAAACACTTGACCTTGTAAGATTCTTAATAAAGCTCTGCTTTTTGTTGTTGTTGTTACTTTAAAACTTTCTTTTTTGAAACTTCTTTGCTCTTATGTCTTTGATTAGTAATGTACTTTGATTTGTAAGATCTGTTTTGGTAATACTTGTGGAAAGCAACTATCTCAATTTTCCACTTTTTAAAATTTGTTTCTGTGATCTTCTCTCCCTCCAATAAGTCTTATGATGGGAAAAATGTAAGGCAGGAAGAAATTAATATACTCAGATGCTCTCAAACATTCTTCCTTACCATATTTCAGCTGTTTTTCCATTATGAATTTGAACTAAGATGTCTGTTGGCTCCTCTACTTCTATTGTAAATTCTTATCTCTTTGGCTTTCTGAACTTGAAGATGGGCAAATCATTTAATTCAGCTGATGTGCGCCCACCTACACAATTTTTAATGGAAATTTTTAAGACGCACTAAGGGAACATGGTTCAAAACAAAATAATGGATGAATATACAAAACATGAGAATGTGCTTTACAGCAAATACAGTGATTAATTAAAAAAAGAAACTTACTTTTCAAGTCATACGCAACTGACTTACCCTGCCAGAACTGTGGAGAACATGGTATTTTATAAGACAGTTCTTTTCATTTTAATCTGTAGCCAGTAGCAAGAAAAGGATGGGAAATTTATCTCCTTTCCTTAACAACAAAAAAAAGGAAAAATCCCCCAGGATACTGTATTTAATTTCTTCTTGATTGGTTGCAATGGAAAGAGCATGGGCTTTGGTCCCACAAACTTTGATTCAAATCTTGCTCTGGTCACTAAGAGCAATCTTGATCAAATCTGGTGTCGATTAGATGTTCATTTTTTTCCCTCATGTTTTTGGAAGGTGGTGTATTATAGTATGTCTAACAAGCTTTGGAGTCATGAGTCCTAACTCCTTCCCATATGCACTTGAGTAAGCCATTTATAATTTCTGAACCTCAACCGGTTTTTGTTTTTTGTTTTTTTTTTGGGGAAATGAATGTAGTAAAACTGAGATGATATGAGACATACATGAATAACATGTAAAACATCATATAATATTGGACACATACTTGGTATTTAACCTTTTTTTTTTCCCCAAACTTTGTATATTTTTATGGTTTAAAATAAAATAAATTTTTATAATAAAATAAATTTTTGTGAATTTTACATGTAAAATGATTTTCAGGTACCAAACAAAGCAATACAAAACTCTTCAAAACGAACCCACTGTTTTCATGTAATTCACTTTTTAATCTTGCAACATAATTAAATTAGTATGTTTTAATTCACATCAGTAGTGTGTCATGTGAATAAACCTACATCTAGTTTAATAGTTTCACGATAAAATCAAAGAACGTTAGTGACCAATGAGGGTTAAATGAGTTTAATTATCAGAGGAACTAAATATCTTTCCCTAAACCATAGAGCTACTTGATGAGCAACACTAGAACTCAGATCTGTTTTGTTGATAAAACATTTACGGAGTCTCTTTGGTGAAGCAGGCACTGTGCTAGGCCTAGGGAACATTATTGCAGCCCTTAGGGAACTCATAGACTTGAATGCAAATAGGAAGGTAAGAACTGTGTGTGAAGTGTCAATGAAAGTATGTAACTTTGTACAGGAAGTGGTGATCCCCTTCCCTTTCTGAAATACTTCTCTCAGAGTCCATGATGCCTGGTTTCCTACCTACTTCATTGGATTTTGCTTATAGGCCTCCTTTTTCTTGATACCTAAATTTTGGAAAAGCAATAAGCTGTCAGTTCTGGGTTCTTTTCTGTTTTCTGTCCACAGTCTTTCCTAGATTGATCTTATCTAGGCTTTTAGCTCTAAAACCCGTCAGTGTGAAGGTAATATCCAAATTTGTATCAGTAGCTCTGACTTTTTCCTTGAGCTGTAGACCCATAAATTGTCTGTGTAATATTTCTACTTGGTTGCCCTGTGCACTCTCTCATCTGTTCCCTCCCTGTTCTTTGCCACCTTAAGAAGTGGTTCCATCAATCCATTTTCTTAAGCCAAAACTTAAGAATTCGCCTTAATTGCTATCTTTCTTTCATACCTTAATATAAGTCATCCACAAATTCCATCAACATAACTCTAAAATTGTCTGCCTGTCTTAATCTTACAGTTTCACAATTATCTCCTAGAATTTTTAGTTGGTGGGAGGAGAAGGAAGTAGAAAAAAGGAGACATTTTAATCTTCTGTAATGAAATAACCACGTACCTTTGTTGAAAAGAGACAATACTGAATCCACTCAACAATTCTTTGCTTAAAGCATACTGTTTCCCAGGCACCTTCACATTTCCAGCATGTCTGCTTTGTACTTAACCTTTGTCTGCTTTTCTGTTACGCTGGAAGTTCTCTTTCAGCTCTTCTAACTGATCTTATACCTCTGTTCTTATCTGTTGTTGTCATCTTGCTTGATCCAGTGTAGCATTTTTGAAACATTCATTTCATGTCACCCCTGTGTTTACAGTCCTGTAAAGGTTTACCAACATAATTAAAATACAGTCCATACTTCTGATTGTGACCTGAAAAGCCTTAAATGAGATATGGTTCCTGACTATCTCTGACTTAATCCTGTAATACCAATGCTAAGTCACTTCAGTTGTGTCCGACTCTGTGCAACCCCATAGATGGCAGCCCACCAGGCTCCCCCGTCCCTGGGATTCTCCAGGCAAGAACACTGGAGTGGGTTGCCATTTCCTTCTCCAACGCGTGAAAGTGAAAAGTGAAAGTGAAGTCGCTCAGTTGTGTCCGACCCTCAGCGACCCCATGGACTGCAGCCTTTCAGGCTCCTCCGTCCATGGGACTTTTTGGGCAAGAGTGCTGGAGTGGGTTGCCATTGCCTTCTCCGATAATACCAAGCTTACTGCTAATTCAGGAAGTTTCCATGTATTTTCTGTGCCATTAGTGCTTTTCATTTCTGTATGTGGTTGGCTCTTTTCCATCCAATCATTTAACCCAAATTCCAGCCCTCAAAAGCTCAGATGTTAAAGAGTCTGCCTGCAGTGCAAGAGACCAGAGTTCGATCCCTGGGTGGGGAGGATCCCCTGGAAGAGTAAGATGGCAACCCACTTCAGTATTCTTGTCTGGAGAATCCCATGGACAGAGGAGCCTGGCAGGCTACAAGCCATGTGGTTGCAGAGAATCAGACAGGACTGAGCAACTAACCCTCAAAAAGGCCTTTCAGTTTGTAGTTCCTGATTAAAAAAAAATGACCCACATCCTCTGTCCGTTACTCTACCACATTACTCTGCTTTTGTTTTGCTTTTTGCAGTGGTTGTAACTGTTCACATTTATCAGTGTAAACAGTTTGTATCCTTGTTTTGTATCCTCTTTTTCCTTTTTCCCCAAAGTGTAACTTCATTATGCCTAGCACCTTAGAATACTGCCTGATATATAGTAAGCTTTGAATAACTGACTGGAATTCAGTGTTATGTCAGCTTTTAACAAACATGCATGTTATTTGATATATAAGTTTAAAGTGTCGCTTTTTTACTCTTACTATTGCCACATTCTAAAAGGTTAAAACATATGTACTCTGGCAACGCTCTGAGTTTTAGAAGAATAACTCCTATATTTCTATAAAGAATTACTTAAGTATGATTGAGTCTTCTGTATTTTTAGATAACTTATGCTACTTTCTGGTTGGGTTTCTTTTCAGTCTCTGGGTTCAACACTATTCGGTTATTAAATACCTATTGCAGTTATTAAATAATTGAGTTAAAAGTCAAACTGAGTTATGTAATTTCAATTATCATATTAACCTTCTCTAAAGCAAACTTATATACATTATGCTGATTCAGACCTTCTGGTCTGAAGATGAGAATGGGTATGACTTGGTGATATATATTTATATTCTTTTCAGGAGCAGGTTATTTGCAGCAGTGTCAAGTTATAATAATGTGTGTTGGTCATTATTTAGTTCCTCACAATTTCAGTTTATTTTTTAGGATGGTATACTAGAAGAGCAGTTACGAATGTATCTTCACTGTTGTTTGACCCTTTGTGATTTCTGGGAGCCAAACATTGCAGTTGTCACCATTCTGTGGGAATATTACAGTAAGAACCTGGTGAGTAAATAGAGTATGAATTTGTTCCTGGAATTTGAACATGGTATTTGGGGAATGTTTTTATGGTTTAATTATATATAATTACAGAGATTTCTTAAAGTTAATTTTTCAAAGTAGATTAGAGTAGCTAAAAATATCTTTATGTTTCACATTGTCTAAAGAGCCTTGACATAGGGGAACGGAGCATCTGACGTCCCTTTTCTCTTAAGGGTGAGATTAATAAGCAAAGAAACCAGAATTGTGCCAGAAAGATGTTTTTAAAAATCCTCATTTATAAATGTTTTCTAACAACTACTGATTGCTTGCCGCACATTGAACAGTTAATGGTATCTTGAATAAGAACTCGGCTTGGCATTTGAGTAGCTTCTAGGCTACTAGACAGAAGCACACATACTGTAGAAAAAAAGAAGAGAGTTACAATACTCTGGGATGCTAGAGGAAGGAGTATCTGGACTTGTAGAAGTATATGGACTTCTAGAAGACTTGATGAACTCATAGTTTTTTAAATTGGCCTGGGAAATAAGTAGAATTTTCCAAGTACAGAAGAAAATGAACATCCAAGCAAAAGGAATAGTGTTTTGAACAAGTGTATAGAGACATGACGGAGAAGGCAATGGCACCCCACTCCAGTACTCTTGCCTGGAAAATCACGTGGATGGAGGAGCCTGGTAGGCTGCAGTCCATGGGGTCGCCGAGGGTTGGACACGACTAAGCGACTTCACTTTCACTTTTCACTTTCATGCACTGGAGAAGGAAATGGCAACCCACTCCAGTGTTGCCTGGAGAATCCCAGGGACGGGGGAGCCTGGTGGGTTGCCGTCTGTGGGGTCGCACAGAGTCGGACACGACTGATGTGACTTGGCAGTAGCAGTATAGAGACATGAAAAAACATGATTTATGCCCACTGTTTTAAATAGTTCTAAATGATGAGTCTGAGGTGACTGTGGAGAAATACGGGAGATGAAGAAAGTAGAAAAGTTAGTCCAGGGCTGGATTTTGAACGGTTAAAGATAGCATGCGGTTGAGTTATGATTTATCCAGGAGACATTGGAAAGCAAAGATGTGGCACATTATGTATGTGTTTGAGAAAGTTTTTTTCTGAAAGTAGTATAAGGGAAGTGGATACAGATGAGATAGTAGTCCACTATGGTAGTATAAGTAAATAATGCAGCAAATGAGAACTAAAATAGGGACAGTGAATTTAAAAAGAGTAAATTTGGAAGAGAAAATTTTAAAAGTACATTTAAAGGATTGTTACTTGTATATGGAGAGAAGAGAAGATTTGGGATGTTTGGTTTTCTGAGTAAGTATAAAGTGAAATGTTCAGTCAAGACAGAAAAAGATATGGAGGACCTACAAGTAAATTACAAGTTTGGGTCTATACATAATTGAACTTATTAAAAATGAGAACAATACCTTTCTCTGAAATGTATGGTCAGTCTGGCTGGAGAAATGACCAATTCTAATTTTCAGGCAGAATGTATACAAGATGGGTCTGTAATGTCTTGTTATACCTGAAAACAGAAGGTATCCAAGTAAGCTGGAGTTGTGTCAAAAGAACATAGGAGCTTACTTTAAGGAGCTCCCATTCCCTAGTGCTGGGTAAATTTGGGCATGATAAAGAATAAAGACAGCTGTGGATTATGTGTTTAAATCCTCGAGTTTGTGGTATTTTTAGAAAAGTTGTTATTCTAGAAACTGTAAATAAAGGAAAATATAAACTGAATATTCTGAAATTTGAATCTTCAGAATATTCTGAAATATTCTGAAATTTGGTATTTCAGAATACCAAATTTCAAACTAGTTTAGAAGGAACGAGAGAATTAGAAAATCACTATCTTGCACATCTGTTGAAATAAGCCATCTGGATGATGAGCATCCCTGGCTGTTCAAATGGTGGGGGTCACTCAAATGGATCGATCATCGTGATCAGTCTTAACATCACAGAAAGAATGAAAGTCAGAAGTTACGTGCCTTTTTGCTAACTGAAATGGGAAGTACTCAAGACTGCCACTGGAAGAGTCTCACCAAAAAACTTGACCTGAATCTGATCAGTCCACTAGATAGAGCTACCAATTTACAGAAAAGATAGCAGATGGAAGAATACATTAAGTGACTCCAGGAAGATGTAAGGAAGATCTTGAAATGTAGCAAGATATAAGCCCCTAAAGTTAGAATTTAGGAAATGCTGCACAATAAATTACCTGTTAAATGGTATGAAGAATCCACTGGAAATTTTTATAGGATAAAAGATTTAAGAAGCGTGTCAACCAAATGCAGTGTATGAATCTTGACAGTATCCTAATTTGAACAGACGAACTGTTAAAAAGACATTTTGGGGATAATCCAGGAATTTAAAACACTCCTTTGTATTCTGTGCTTGAATGGAATTTTTATTTTAGGGGAAGATGTGGTAATGGCTGTGTACTTTTTATGATTAAAAAGAGTCTGAATTTTAATGAGCTAGTTGGGATTTACAGCTTTCTGTTGTTATTTATTCAGAGATTTAATACTTGTTTTCTGTTTTTTTTCCTTTCAGAATAGTTCTTTCAGTATTTCTTGGCTTCCTTTAAAAGGCCTTACATATATCATTAAGTCACCCTTGGCTATGCTAGAAATGGTGAAGACCTGCTGCTGTGATAAACAAGGTCTTGACCTGTATAAATCCAGCAGTAGTTACACTATTTTCCTTTGCATTTTGGCAAAAGTTGTCAAGAAAGCAATGAAGAACAATGGTCCTCATCCTTGGAAACAAGTCAAGGGAAGGTGTGTGCTGTATCTTTCTTTGTCATGAATGTTCACTTCTTTGGACAAGTGTTTTTATGTGTTTTTTAAGGTAATTTGTGCTTGGATGTCTTTATGGTTTATCTCTTAAATGTATTTGTTCAAGGACAGCAAAATATGGAGCATTTTGATCTTGCCAATTTGTTACAGTATGAAACCAACCTAATATCCCTAACTTAGGGAAGATTTTAGTTTCTTATTTATCTCATCGGTCCTGAAGAATGAAATCCCCTGTATTAAGTGCAGGTATAAAAGACAACTGTTGTTTTTCTTGCCAAAGTTAATTGTAATATTTCATGTAATTCCTTGCATATATTTTGTTAAAACTTACAGAAATAAAAATCATGTCCAGATTATGAATTGGCAAATGATAGATTCAGTCTATAAAATTTTGTGTTCTTTGAGTCCATCAGTCTCACAAGCCTAGCTTGCTTGAATGAAAACTAGCCAGAATATAATAGGAGCAAAACCTCTGATGTCCTCATTTGAGGAGTATGCCATTTTCGTTTCCGGTGTGGTAAAATAAACATTTGGTCACATTTGCCTAGTGTTGTCCTTTTTTGAGAGTTTTGCTTGTTAAATGGGTGTGATTCTTACTGTCTTCCCTTATTCTACTTTTGTCTATGAGCCCCTTTCCTAGCCCTCTGCAATTGACTGTTCTCCACCGCTTGCTTAGCTTAAGCAATGGAAGCTTTTGCAGCAGAATACTTACTATTTCTGGTAGATGCTTCTCAGTAATCTCTAAATGAAATTCCTGTTTGATTCACACAATGAATAATTCTTGGTGATACAGTTTGGATTTTTATCTAGAATATATTTTTTGATGGTATCTTTGTTAAACCTTCAGTAATTAGGTAGCTCAAACAGTAGTTACTTTTCTTTTGTTCTGTTTGCCAGTTTGGTTTGGAATCTTAAATGTTTTTATGGAAAGCATAATACTCTGAACTTTATTGCTTAAAGAAATTGGATTCGTAATACTGTATACCAAGCCTATCATGGATATGATGGGGAGGATGTGAAGATAATTAGATCTTTATCTTCAGGAGCTTATCAGCTTCATTATTTATAAATAAACATTTAACCTCTCATAAGCATTAGTCATTTCTGTTTTGAATAAACCAATTATAAAAATTGCAGAGAAACAACAATCCCTAAGTAAGATTAAAAATGAATGGTGTTCACTTCTGATCCCTTAATTAATTAAAATATATCAGCTCTTAATTATATTAAGTAGTATTGACAACAGATTTTTAAATGGCTAGTCTTGGATATTTGAGCACTAATAATTTTTCTTTGTGAGTGGGTAAAAATAATTTTTCCACTACTTTGCATTGTCTTAACATATAAGTATAGTAAGAGCCAGATCTTTGTGAAGGGTAGAGGGAGAAAGAATTTAAGGAACATTGTTATATAAAATTGCCCTGTTAAGAGTTCTATAAAGTACATCAAGTTGTACTTAAAAGAATTATATATTCTTTCTTATTTGTCAATAAACATTGAAAAAGAAAGGTAATGGGGGGATGAAAATAAAAGGAAAAGCCAAGTACTATGGGGGAAATAGTATTTCTTCTACTGTCCTTTGGGGAAAGCCACTGAATCCTTTGATTCACTTATAGATACTTGCTGCATCTTTGAGAAATTTGAAGGTTGAGAGGGGAGGCATATTCTATGAGTTTTGTTTTCTAAGCAACAAAAGTGATACAATAGCCCCATTATGTAGAAATAGCTAAAAATTTAAAGTGATGAGACTGTCATGAGTATTGAGTTAAATGTTATTTTAAAAGATGGATTTTTGTGAATGAAACTGTTAATAATTCATTTGTTTTAATTTTACAGGATATATTCTAAATTTCATCAAAAAAGAATGGAAGAACTAACTGAAGTTGGTCTGCAGAACTTTTTCAGCCTTTTTCTACTGTTAGCAGCTGTGGCAGAGGTGGAAGATGTAGCAAGTCATGTTTTAGGCCTCCTGGATTTCCTCAAGCCTACTTTTAAAACATCTCCTCTCATTTGGAAGGGTCAAATGGCCTTCCTCTTAATGTATACCCAGAAAAATCTGGACATTGGTGTTTTGGCTGAGAAATTTTCAAATGCTTTCCGGGAGAAAGCAAAGGAGTTCTTGGTATCTAAGAACGATGAAATGGGACAAAGACAGACTCTTTGGACCCTTCTTTCTATATATATGGACAGCGTTCAGGAGGTGTTTGAGACAAGCCATTGCCTGCATCCTTCTCATGAAAAACTGCTTAATGATGGCTTTAGTATGCTTCTACGAGCTTGTCAAGAATCTGAACTTAGGACAGTATTGAACTTTCTACAAGCTGTTCTGGCCAGAATCAGGTATGTTTTCCAGTAATGTGCTAATGTATTAATTTGTTTTATATTATTACCTGTGTTGATTCTGTGTTAAAGTTTTCCTTTCGACACACTCATGAAATTCAGTTGTAAAGAGAGCAGTTAAAGGAAGTTTTACTGCATTGTAGTGTAAATCAGTAGTTTTCAAACTGTCCTTTCAAACAGCGCTTCTTCGAAAGAAAGCTTACATGCAAGCTTATAAAATTCAACTCTGGTGCAATCCAGGAGCCATGACTTGCTCTTGGCCCTGACTTGCCTCTCTGCTGCTGCTGCTGCTAAGTCGCTTCAGTCGTGTCCAACTCTGTGCGACCCCATAGATGGCAGCCCACCAGGCTTCGCCGTCCCTGGCATTCTCCAGGCAAGAACACTGGAGTGGGTTGCCATTTCCTTCTCCGATGCATGAAAGTGAAAAGTCAAAGTGAAGTCGCTCAGTCGTGTCTGACTCCTAGCCACCCCATGGACTGCAGCCCACCAGGCCCCTTCATCCATGCCTCTCCTAAAAACATTTTTATCCAGAGGAATATTTCAGACATTCTAAGCAAGACCATGAACTCAAATCTGAGGTGACTTTCATTGAAACATATGCAGTTTTGTGTGCTTAAGGAGATTTTGGCCACATTGTACCATTAAAAAAAAAAAGGCTATTTTCTTTAAGTAGTTTGCTGCAGAGTTGTAGCCTCAAACACATGAAGTGAGCTGTGCTTAACAGCCCAGTCATGTCCTACTGTTTGTGACCCTGTGGACTATATAGCCCACCAGGCTCCTCTGTCCATGGGGATTGTCCAGGCAAGAATGCAGGAGTGGGTTGCCATGCCCTCCTCTGAGGGATCTTCCCTACCCAGGGATCGAACTGAGATCTCTTGCATTGCAGGTGGATTCTTTACCAACTGAGCCACCAAGGAATCCCCAAACACATGAAATACTCCCAGCTAAAGCAGTGTATTCTAAGAGTGAGATAAGATTGTTCTATAGCAAGTTTTGTGTAGATGATGTTCACCAGTCATCTGTACAAAACTTAGCTGTTCTCAGATCTACGTGAATTACACAAATATGCAGATGCACTCAGACCCAAACAGTAATGGGTGAGAATAGTTGTCATGCTATTTATTGCCTTTAAGGCTCTTTTCACATAGCAGTTTCACCTTTGAAGTTCATGTTCTTAAGAAGTTAGATACTACACTCAGTGCAGTTAGGTATAGAAATACAATTTTATTTAAAATCATGTCTGAAGTTAATGAAGAGACTGCTTCCCTTTTCTTAGTTGCACATTACAAAGGTAGCATCTTTTTCAAAGACACTAAACTTAATGAAATTTCTGAATTTTGGATATTTCATTACCAATTTCATTTATTAATGATCTTAATTTACATTGGGCTGTGTGTTCATAGAGATCAGTCCATGGGTTTTCACTCATTAGGTTTTATATAGTTTTTATATTCATGTACTCTAGTTCTTATGCAGATAATCATCCCTATATCCCTAAATGTAAGCTGAATCAAATATTTAGATGAACGGATAAATAGATAAGTTAATGAAGAGCCAACTTCATTAGAGGAAGCTTTTACTGATTCTGGATCTTCTCCATGAAATAGTTTGTTTGTTCTTAGTCTAGTAGAGTTTATTAGCAGATGCTATACTTTGCCAAGTGCCAAATTCATTTTGTTCAGTTTTTCAATAAGTAGTCAGCAGTATTTTCCTGTGCTTTTTGGGCACAGTTAGAAATTTCTACATTTCTGGTACCATTTTTGGTTTGTTTATTTATATTCGTCTGAATATACAAAGCAAGAAGGAAAAAGAGGGTCCAAAAACTGGTCTAAACCAGCCTGGCGATGTTGCTGCAGCCTGGGCAAAGGAATAGGAGTTTTTAGCTTTAAAACCAAAGCAGTTTCAGGAGTGTTGGGAAAATATTGCTTGCAAGTCCTTGTAAGCTGTTCACTATAATGCATTTTTGTTGAATCCATGAGGGTCACTATTCAGAAGTACAGAGGTAGGAATCAAGAGGGCATAATGAAGACTGTCAATTATATAAAATGAGAGTAACTTTACATTTATATTAGGAATTTCTTTAAAATTGGATCTGGTTTGAGTGTGTTAATTTGGTGTCATCTTGAACAGGGGGCAAGGAGTGTGGTCTATAGGACTAACCAATAAAAGACACAAATGTTGATGCTGATAATATTTAATTCTTTGTAGAAATGTTTATTTTTGGTTTTGCTTTATACTATTCAACTATGATCAGAAGCAGTTGCTATAAGAGAATGTGAAATCATGCATAACTTTCTGTCACCAAAATTATCAAGCAGTTTTAACAGACGTATGAGGTCAGTGTGTGAATGAGACTGGTGTAGTAATGTGCAGGTCATTATTAATGCTGTCACGGTACAGGCACTGCCATCTTTTAAGTTTCTGAAGCTTGCATAGTAATTCGCAACAGTCCTTCAATGAGACTGATTGCAGTACATAATAAGAGGGACTGTAACTTGCATGGTTTCATTTTATTCCATCAATCTTCAATACTTCCAAGCAAATATTGTCAAGACAGACTTGCTTTAGTTTGGGATATTTGCAGGGTAAGGGCCCCAGAGATCATTCAGGATTGTTTACCTTAAAAAGAAAAAAAGAAGGGAGGGAGGGGAAACCCAAGAAAAGTCCTCTAGGTATTTGATCGTAAGGAGATGTGTTCCTGATCTCTTAACTCCAAATTTGGATTCATTGAGGTTCTTTCCAGAGGACTCTTTTGGGTATGCTACAATATTTTTACTATTAATATTATTAGGAAGTTCAAAAATAATTTGAATCGTTGTTAAAAATTAAAGCATAAGCATTTCGTTTTCTTTTAAGTTAAGAACAAAGCTAAATTCTTGAATTTTGATTTAGATGGAGAAGGTGGGTTACATAGATTGATGATATTTATTCCTGACTGCATCCCTGACAAAGGAAAGAATGAAATACTTTACCTTAGCAATCTCTTCTGTTTTGTAATTCAGGTGGGAGTAAGGTACCAGTCCTTGCATAAATGTGTGTGCAGGATGTGTGTGTGTGTGTATGTGTGTGTGTGTGTGTGTGTGTGTGTGTATGTGTGTTGAACTGGGTAATAGTTTTATAACTGTATGACAGTGAAATTATAGGTAGGAAGGAACTAAGATCACTGATTATAGAGAGAAGCGGCTCCCTCTAGGCTGTTAAGAAATAATAACTTCATATGCCACTTTCAGCTAACTGGAGCTGATGGCTCACCAGAGCATTCTTTATTGCTGATTAAGTAGCATTATGAAAATACTGACTTGGTTATGTTAACTAAATGCCTCCATGTTTAAAACTCCGAATGTCAAATAGTTTTAGCAGTCATCTTTAACATTTCACATTACCTTTCTGGAATCACATTTCTAGTTCTCACTTGGCTGTTATTTGAGGTTAATATAAAAATGGCAGTCTTTCATTTGTGGAGTTAGGTGTAGCCAAAAGCTTTTCTTTAATTATATCCATTCATGCTGCTATAGTTAAGGGTCTGTCAGCATTTCCATTATAAACCTCCATTTTCAGGGTTTTATAACACAGCTCTGAAAATTAGCTCTGGGCAAAAACTTGACATGCAAGGCCTCATGAGATTCTCCCTCTTCCCCATCCCCCTGTTTCATTTTTACTGAAGTAGAGGTGAGTGATTTCAAAATGCCTTTTGGCATCTGCAAATATCATTCGGAGTTTAAAAAGAAACAATAAATTTTCAGGCTTTGTACCTGTTTGTTCTACCACTTAAGGGAGGTTGTGGACTTATGAATTTAAGTCAAATGGATATTGATCAACTGACATCCTATCTTGTATTAAACAAGAGCCTGGTTTCAAAGAAGTCTAAAGGCAGCTGAAAACTTGTCTAAGATGTCAAATGTGCAGACTAAGAAATAGTTCAAAAGGGAAGATGACCTGTTTTTGATATTCCATGTGCTCAAGTGCGACTCCTTAAAACATTTAAGATTCTTTTTTCTGGCTTCAAAATACATTTGAAAATACATACATTTTTTCATTCTTTTTTTTCCATGAACTTGCAAGTTCATCTGTTAATATATCTTTTTTGACATTTGGGATGGAGGTGTGTGTGTGTGTTTGTACACATTATACAAGAACTATGTAGCATTCTTCTCAAATATTTTCCATGCTCAATAGTTCTAGTTATTTTAAGATTTATTGGTTTGACAACATTTATTCTAAAAACAAATTTTATTTTAATCTTTCCTTTGGGAGAGAACTGGAGATTTTCTAGGCAGGGAAGGAGGTAGTTCAAAAGGAAATGTTCTTGTGAGGCTGTGCTGATCGCCAAATAATTTACATGATTTTTCAGAAAAAAATAGAGAACTCTCGACAGTATGCAAGCCTTTTCTTCCTTTTGTTATTGAGTCTTCTGTTAGTATAATGGGTTATGGCTTTTAATTACTGAAGAATTGTTTACTACAAAACAAGTTAAAATCAATATGATTTTTTTTAATATCAAATTATTTTGATTTATTTACGTGCAGAGTTTCATTAGTATACCCCAGATTGCCCAAAACATCTGGGGTTCTGCTGTTTCATCATGTGTATATATGAACATCTGTCTATATGTACATATATGTGTATGTGTGTCATATATACACATAGGTACATCATTTATACTATGTATATGAAATGTATACTTTATGCAGATTTTGATTTGATACAGATTTTTAGGACAGTGTTCTAATAATTTGAGAGAGGGAGCACATGAGTATGCCCCATGGAAAAATACATTTACAGTTTTTATTTGAAAAATCAGACAGTTGTGTTGCTCACTAAGAGTGATCCATCTACCAGTTTTGGTTGCTTCAGAGAAAGCGTAAGCATCTCTAAGGGAATATAGTAGTATTGATATTGTGGAAATATATAAAATGTATAGATTTCTTTTCATTAAATAGTTCATAATGAGATTTTTACATGTATACTGTGAATTAACTTTTTTATTTGCTTATGTACTCTTTGCCAAGCTTGAATTGCACAAAGCATAGCCCTTTTATGTTACATATTTTATAAATTCATGCAGTAATATAAACCTCTTACCCTAATAACTTGGAAATTTTTTTATTATTTTGCTGAAACATATGCTATTTACTTAATTTTTCATGTATAAGAGTTAATATTTGGGTCATTTATTTAGTCTCCAACTAGATCTATTAATAGATATGCATTCTCCTTGTATAAGTACAAAGTGATTCTTTTAAAGTACTATAAGAGAAAAGTTATGTGTCCAAATTTTAGCCTTATTGGTAAAATGGGGATAATAGCACCTCACCAGGTTATTTTAAGGGTTAATTATAACACTAGTAATGTGAAGTACTGACACAGTGCCTCGTATGTTAGTAATTGTTCAATAAATGGATGTTGCTTTTATTATCATTATTACTGTTTTCAAAAGAGGCCATAATGTATTCATTTCTTTGTACTACACTTTATGCCTGGCAACCTCAGTGTGCTCACGTGTGTGTGTGTGTGTGTGTGTGTGTGTGTGTGTTTGGGCTTAGATGGTTCTTAACCCCTTCCTAATATAACACCTTTTACGAAGTGGATAGCTCAGTTGGTAAAGAATCTACCTGCAATGCAGGAGACCCTGGTTCAATTCCTGGGTCGGGAAGATCCACTGGAGAAGGGATAGGCTACCCACTCCAGTATTCTTGGGCTTCCCTTGTGGCTCAGTTGGTAAAGAATCCACCTGCAATGCAGGAGACTTGGGTTCTATCCCTGAGCTGGGAAGATCCCCTGGAGAAGGGAAAAGCTACCCACTCCAGTATTCTGGCCTGGAGAATTCCATGGACTGTATAGTCCATGGGGTCACAAAGAGAGTCGGATGCAACTGAGCGACTTTCACTTTCACTTTTGATGTGTAAATGAGTTAGTGGCTTCCCTGGTGGTGCAGAGGTTAAAGCGTCTGCCTGCAATGTGGGAGACCTGGCTTCGATCCCTGGGTCGGGAAGATCCCCTGGAGAAGGAAATGGCAACCCACTCTTGTATTCTTGCCTGGAGAATCCCGTGGACGGAGGAGCTTGGTGGGCTACAGTCTACGGGTTGCAAAGAGTTGGACACAACGGAGCGACTTCACTTTCACTTTGATGTATAAATGAGTTAGTGTCTATGTTGTAAAAACATGGATTGCAGAGAACATGAACATTGCCTCACAATTATAGAACTGTTGGAAATTGTGATTCTGTGTTACTAAGATGATAAGGAGCCGCTGTAGAGAAAGAAGAGTAACTTTTTAAGGTAGAAATGTGATATGTGTGAATGTCCTTCCTTTATATCTAGTTAAATGAGAGAATTTAAGTCTTCTTTGGAGGAGCTTATTTATGATCCCAACTTTATTCTCTGCCATTTCCTCCGTGTTAGACCATTATTAATGTTTGCCTGATCTTCTGGCCTTCTGTGCCTTGCCTCCTCAGACTACCTACCTCTGTTTTTTTAATTGGCTTTTCTGAGATATGTCACTTTTACAATTCACTTATTGACCAGCTTTGTTAAGATGAAATTCATATACCATATGATTAATGGTCTTAGTATATTCACAGAGTTGTGTAACCCCTACCACAATTTTAGAACAGTTTATCACCCCAAAAAGAAACCCCGTTAACCATTAGCAGTCACTCCCCATTTCCCCAACCCCCTTTCCCTCGCAATCACTAATCTACGTCTGCCTCTATAGAATAACCTGTTTTGGACCTTTCATACAAATGGACTCATACAACACATCATCTTTTGTGACTCATTTCTTTCATTTAGAATAATGATTTGAAGGTTTATCCACATTAAAGCATGTACAGTACTTCATTTCTTTTTATTACCAAATAATCCACTGTATAAATTGTGTCTTAGTCGCTCAGTTGTGTCTGACTCTTTGCAACCCCACAAATTGTGGCCCACCAGGCCGCTCTGTCTTTGGAATTCTGTAGGCAAGAATACCAGAGTGGGTTGCCATTCCCTTCTCCAGGGGATCTTCCCGACCCAGGAATTGAACCTGGGTCTCCCGCGTTGCAGGCAGATTCTTTACTGTCTGAGCCAACAGGGAAGCCCCTTCTATGAATATGCCAGATTTTATTTATCCATGTAGCAGTTGATGAACACTGAGTTGTTAGCAAAAAAGTGCAATTATGAATATAACATTGCTGTGGACCTTCATGTGCAAGTTTTTGTGTGGACGTGTTTTTATTTCTCTTGGGTATATGCTTAGGGGTAGAATTGCTGGGTCATGTGATAACTCTGACCTTTTAAGGAAATGCCAAACTGTTTCCATTGCACCATTTTACAGTCCAATCTATACAATCCAACCTTATCCGACCTGCAATAAGAATTGCAGTTTCTCCACATCCTCACCAATGTTTGTTGCTACATGTGTTTCTGAATGCAGTGATTTTAGTGGATGTGAGGTGATAGATTAGTATCTCATTATGGTTTTGATTTGCATTTCCTTGGTGGCTAGTGGTGTTGATCACATGCTTTTCATGTGCTTGTTGATCATTATGTCTTACTTGGAGAAATATCTATTTGGACCCTGTGTCCATTTTTAAATTATTTGTCTTTTTGTTACTGAATTATAAGAATTCTTAATATATTTAGATACAAATCCCTCATCAGATATGATACACAAATATTTTCTCCCATTTTATGAGTTATCTTCTCATTTTCTTTCTTTCTTTTTTTTTTTTTTACTTTTTGGCCACACCGTGTGGCGTGTGGAATCTTAGTTCCCCAATGCAGATTCAAACCTGAGCCTCCTGCATTGAAAGGTGGAGTTTTAACCACTGGACTGCTGGGGAAGTCCCTTTTCACCTCAACATCTTCTGTAGCATAAATTTTAAACATTTTAATGAAGTCCTATATACCTGTGTTTTCATCTGTTGCTTCTGCTCGTCTGATATTCTTTTGCCATATTTGTCTTGTTGGAGAGCAGTTCTGCTTATGTCATTCTGTACTTTCACACCTTTAAAGACATCCTGATAAGACACAAGAAAGTGTAATGTCGAATTCCTTATCGCAGTTTTTGAAGTTATCCACAGCCTGGCTTTACTTTATTTCTGTACCTTTTTCTTGTGGTTCTCATTTAATCAAATGAAACTATTCATTACCAAGATATCTCCTAAATCTTTTTTACTGTTACATTTTCCTGTCAAAACCAGTTGAGGGTTCAGATCAGAGAATGGCCAGGACAGTAGAGCTAGATCTGAGGACTGAATAAACTGCCGATATGTGATAACCAATAATTAGAAAAGGGTTAAATTCAAGGAGTGAAAGCAGTTGTTAAGATCACAAGTCAGAAATGGTCAGTGCTGGTGACAGCAGGCAAAGAGATGGGGTGGCAGAATTCAGGAAAATAAAGGGAAAAACCCTCAAAAGACTTACTTAGAGGGATTTGGGAAAAGGAAAAGGTGATTTGAGAAGTTAGTAGTACCTAGATCAGGACTAGAGATGCAATCGGTGAGCTTCAGATAGGAGCATTGTGCATGGAAGAAGTCAGGATTTCAGGCGGTAGTGGACAAATCCCCACCAGTGAGTTGTGCTTTTTTTCTTCTACGTATTACGGAAGTGTTTGTGTGTTCTTCCTATTGCTGCTGCTATGTTGCATCAGTCGTGTGTGACTCTGTGCAACCCCATAGACGGCAGCCCACCAGGCTCCCCCGTCCCTGGGATTCTCCAGGCAAAAACACTGGAGTGGGTTGCCATTTCCTTCTCCAATACATGAAAGTGAAAAGTGAAGTCGCTCAGTCATGTCCGACTCTTAGCGACCCCATGGACTGCAGCCTTCCAGGCTCCTCTGTCCATGGGATTTTCCAGGCAAGAGCACTGGAGCATAGTATAAAAAGCAGGAGTTTTAGGGTCAGTAAACCCGAGATCAGATTGTCCCTCCTTTGCCACAACAGTGCCATCTTGAGAAGTTACTTAACCTTTTCTAAGCTTCAGTTGCAAATTTGTAAAATAGTCCTTACTTTATAGGATCTGTATGAATATCTGCTTAGGTCTCTGCTGTCCATACACACTACCTGTGTGTGACAATTTAATGAATATAATGTGACATACAATGCCTCCGTTGTACTAGTTCCATACCAGATGCCCAGTGGCTATTCGTAGTTAGTGGCTGTGTAGTGGGCAGCAGCAGAGCTCTCGGGCAGCACTGACTTAGATGCTGTGCCTCCCCAGACCATTGATCAAAATAATCTCTCAATATGTTTATTGTATTCATTTACGTTTTCTTCATTTTTATGTGAACAGTGTTATCCTTTATTCCAAGCTTCTCTTGAAATGTATGCATGTCCATATGTCCACAGTCTTAAATAATCTCACTTTCCTTGGGATTTCTTTAACACTTTCTCTCAAATGCTCTTTATTGCTTTCTACTTTGTATTTTTTTTTTTTTCCCCTACAGAGGATACATCAAACAAATTATTCAGCAAATCCAGCTAATATTTATGAGTGCCTGTAGTGATAACAGGCATTATTGTAGGCAGGCACTTGGCATACATCTGTAAACCAGTTAAGTGCAGTGTATATGATATGCACTCATATATTTCTTACGTGAAAGACAGACTGAGAAAATAAAAAGGTACTTTAAGTGTTTATTGAAGCTATCACCTTTTCGTCATTTTATATTACATTATTTCAACCATTCAGTATTATTTGATAATGATTTATACTTGTCCCCAGATTTTACCTACTTATCCAACAATTGTTGCCAGCATCCACATGAAAGTAGAGAACAGTATCTGTGCAGCCAGGCTATGGTTTAATGGATTTAATACATAATCTGAATTTCAACTCTCTGCTTTTTGTGTTCTAAGCACCATTGGGCAGGAGGGACTTCCAGAAAAATGACAGGAGTCCATTCTTCTCAATTAATTGGACGGTTTTTGATGTTATAGAAAAATGAAACATGTCTACTCTAGCTGAAAATTTGGGACCATTTTTTAATAACCAAAACTATTCTCCCACTAAAATATGGAAACAGGTGGAGTAAGTGGGCCTTTGAGCTTTTCCCTTGCTTTTGAGAGTCTCCAAAACCTCTCCATCTAGGCTGGGTCCACAGGAACACTTTGAATGTAAAAGTAGAGATCATCTGTATTGGGGTTGGGTTGGAAGCAAGTTATTAAATATTTGGAAGAGGGAACTGCAATAATGGAATGGAGGAAATACTTGATAAAATAATTTAAAGCAGTTCCCTGGAGTGGAAGCTTCCTTATTGAAAGGGCCTTTTGAATGACTGTAGCACAATGTAAGAAAATAAGACTAACAGCAAAGCACAGCTGTATGAATTTCAGAAGGCTTGGTACAAGAAAAAGGTATCAAAGTGTCCATGGACTTCTCAGTCTTAGCCACTTTTCTTAATCTTCTATTTTTTTTCTGTTTGCTGTGCCCCTGATGTAATCTCCAGTTATAACCTAGGTCAGATCTAATATTTAGCCCATCTCCAAAATTATAAAAGTAGAGAGGTGAATAGAACTTTATAAATTTTTTTCAGGATTACTTTCAAGAAGTAGATGACATAGTTGTTTGCAAAGTTTGAATGAAACAGTAAATTCCACCTCTCATAATTAGGAAAAGGAAGGTAAGAGTGGCATAAGAACACTGAAAAAAACTGTGATAAACATCAGGATAAAAAAGGACAAGGGCAAAAGAAATATACTCTGGAAAGGAAACATTTCATTCTTTTGAAAGTGAATGAGCTCAGGGAATAGAAGTGCCATGATTATTTTCTGTACCAAGCAGTGGAATATTTCTCTTTAGCAAAATGGCAATAAATCAAAAGATGCTGGGATGATGTGAAAGTTACTTTCCCCAGTCTTACTTACATGCCTGTGATTCCTTTTCTGAACTCCATGGTTCATTCCAGGTATTTGGACCACCCAGATCTTTGAGGCTTTGGAAGGCATTGGCTACTGTGCTGTTTCATGGCACCACACAGGGCTATGTTTCTTAAACCAAAGATAAGTTGTTATAATAAATATATTAAAGACAGGTAAATCCCATTTGTGTTGGGTTTGCTGAAGTTAACTTGTTTCCAACTGTGGAATGGATAAAAAGACCTGAAATTATGATTTCAGTAGGCAGACCCAGTCTTAAGAAACTCAGGAGATAAACTACTGTTGTGGCTTTTGGCTTTAAAAGGGAAGTGCTCAGAGGAAACAAGTGAGGAAGCAAGTAATAATTTAAGCATTTACATTCAATAAGTGTAGTACAATAAACCACTCACTGGTTTTTTTAATGATGTTATGCATCTGAGAAGGAAACTCATTTCTTAATTATCCCATTCTTTTTAGATTAATAAGACCTCAGAAGGCACTATAAATTGTGGAAAAGTAGAGTTATTATAGTTTAAAAATGTTCCTAGATATCCTCACCATCTTCTGATAATTCCCCTAAAGTTATTTTAAGTTGTGTTTCTTAGAAAACATCAGAATACATTTTTGTTTTATGATATGGATTTACTTTTGCCATCATATGGCCTGTAAGGAACAGTTCCTTACCTTTCACCATCTACCTTGTGGAGAAGGGTAAGTAATTGCTCTGTTTCAAATTTTATTTATATTTTAACAAAATTGAGAACAACTATAAGGAGTGAAACTAGCCTTTGGAACTCTTAATTTCAATTGTTTCTTCTTTACCTTACAAGATATATATTTTTCTCTCTTTAGGATATCTCTTGTCAGATTTAAGGCTTATTTAAAATGAAAAGAAAGCTAGAGCAATTTTCTTTATTCCATTTCAGTCTCCTAAGGCCTATTTCCCCCTGGTGAGCTCATAGCAACAGGGGGGTTTAAGGGAATTCAGCTTTCTGCAAATTAATGTCTCACATCATGAAAATTCAGGACTTTTTTTTTTTTTTATCTTGAAAAGTAATACAGTGAGTGCGAGTATTATTTCTTGCCAGCGGGTGGAAGATGAATGATTTTGTCACAGTTTTACTGCTTGATGAGCAGTATCCTGAGGGTCAGGCTTAAGTCTGTGTCACTATGCTGCTCATTACTCTTGAGCTAAATAAGGGCTGATTGGATCTAAATTGCCTAGCACATGGGCCACAGATGAGCTCAGTGAGCAGGGGATGACCTGCTATTCAGTCTGGGAGTAACCCCGGTGTGCAAATGCAGCATTAGAACACCGTGGGAGAATGAGAGGCTACCGGCTGCTGCCAGCAAAAGAAATCGAAATGTAAAAACTCTTTGATGCTGTGATGTTAGAATTTGAAATGTAGGAAGTGACAGGTTGATGGTACTTATCAGCTTTGGCTGGATTAGAGAACAGTGTCATCTTGCTTCTATAATAACAGAAGAATGAAGCCGGCAGCTAACTACTGTGCAGAGTGAAGCCGCTGCCGTTGCCACCAGTCGTTGCTGCCTCCTACCGGCAGTTTTCCTGGAAACCAGTAAAAGATAACGAAGAAAAGAGCATCCTCTATAGATTTCCAGGAATTTGGAACTCTTTGGTGATGAAAAGCTGCCCATGATAGGAGGCAAGGGAAAATGGTATTTTAGAGCATACTTAATAGTAAATTGCATTATTACTGAGAAATCAGTTTTTCAAAAATTTTCTAGTTAACCAAGAGTTAATGCATTTATGAAATGAATCCACCCAGAGCAAAAAAGCCCTGTATACTCTTCCTGTAGTAGTTTTCATTCAGGGGCCTCAGTTGGGTTTGTTTCTGTCTCAATTATGTATTTTTATAAATAACAGCACTTTACTAACAATCTTCAAAATCTAATTCAGACTACCAACCAGTGTTAGCACAGTTTCCAAGGTACCTGATAAAAATATCAGTACGAAGTGAAAAATGCTCTTGATTATGTAGCTTATGTTGCATAAATCTCCTTCCTAAGGAGGGGATGGGATGGAAGGAAAAGTTTTTCCCTGGAAGTCAAATGATTTAAAAAAAAAAAAAGCAAACCCAGCATAACCCTATGATGTAGGAATACTTTTGTTTCATTTTATTCCTGCAGTTGTGATTAAAAAAAAAAAGAATCAGTGTTAGACTATTATGTTTATGATATAAAATTAGAATAAAAAAATGGGGTTACGTACTATTTAGTGGTCTGCTTTTTTTCACTTCATGTATCATCAATCACTTTCCGTATCAGTGACATCTACATTATTTTTAGTGATTTCACAATATTCTCATAGTTTACTTGACCAGTTCTTACTGGTAAAAATTTACACTGTTTTGAAATTTTCTCCAGTAGATACAAAGTTGTGATGAATGTCTCTTTGAGTTTCTTGGTAGGGTTCTTGAGAACGGTTGTGCAAATTGTACACTGCACAACTCTAAAGGTACCATTCTCAACATTGTAAACGAGACTTTGATCTTCGTGGATTTGTTTGATTATACGTGGAAGATACTTTTTAAACGATTAGGTTTAAAATATAGAGCCTTAGACATAGTTTTGTTTTGTTTTTTAATTGGGAGATGGGGAAAGGGGACAGCTGAGGATGAGATGGTTGGATGGCGTCACTGACTCAATGGACATGAGTTTGCCCAAACTCCAGGAGTTGGCAATGGACAGGGAAGCCTGGCATGCTGCAGTTGGGGTCACAAAGAGTCAGACATGACTGAGTGACTGAACTGGGAGCCATGATTTAATCATTTTCAAGGTTTATATTTACACAGATTGAAGGCAAAAGGAAAAGAGGATGGCAGAGGACGAGATGGTTAGGTAGCACCACCAACCAAACAACAAAAAATACATAATTCAATACCTTCTACAGAAGCAAATTTTCAATTAGTAGTAGAAAATCTTAGACTAGAAAAATAAAGGTTTTTACCCTCTTTGGAACCAGACTATAGTTCTATAGAAAGCTACAGAGATAGAAAACTTGCAGAGTTTGTAAAGTTTTCAATATAAGTTAAGTACTCAAAGCCTCTAGAGAGGGTTTTTAGTGCTTCTCCGTGTTATTTTTATATTATCAAAATTCACCTATCCTTTAAAGAATATAAATAATGTACAATTGTATGCTGTAGAAAATAAAAGTCATTCCCTTCCTACAACTACCTCCCATAAAGGGAAGTACTATTAACACTTTGTGGAATGTTCTTCTAAACTGCTGTTGCTTCTCCTTTTATCCATACTGCTTCTTTTACCACCTATTATTTTAAGTGGGATTAGATTATACCTTGGAAATTTCTACAACTTGAGTTTTTTTTTTTTTTTAAATGAAAGGGATATCAAAGGCATCTCTCTAGATACACATATTATATAAGACTGCATAGTTTCTTTTTGTATAAATAACTTTATTTAACCCCTGTGAACATTTAGGAGTTATAGGTGATTTTAAGTTGGCTTGGCTCTTGATTTTTCAAGATCCTGGTTGAAAATTTAGGTTGCTCAGTTTATTCAGGATATTAGTTGTAGTTCTGTGAGTTAATATATCAAGCATCAAAACCAGCAGAGCACATTCCCACTTCACTCATTTTAATTTCTATCAATCACACGTGGAATTACAATTACGTCCTTTGCTTATAGTAAAAAATATTACTGTATTTTTTTCAAAAGGTTGCAGATGTGAATTTTAATTCTGACTCTGCCACTTTTCTTTCACTTTAATCTTCAGCAAGTTGTGTAATCTCTTTGAACCTCAATTTTTCAAATCTGTAAAATGTGTGCGATAATATATTAAAGAACTGGTTTGAAGCCCCAAAGAGATAACATAAGTCAAATGTATAACAGAATACCTAAGCGATGATTGCTTTTATTACCATTGCTGCTTATCCACTGGTTTCAGAGAACTGAGGTGAAAGAATATATTACACTACAAGTAAATTTAAGACAGAGTTTCCCACTCCAAGATTCTCACAATCAGTTCAATTTTATTCCCTGAAAAAAATTCTATTTATTTTTAAAGTGAAAGCAGGAATTATTCTTTCTTTGTAGTGTCTCTCTTCCCCTCTTTTTTTCTTACAACTTAGAGAATTTTGACTGTATTAGTTTTGCGCCTTTGCATAAAACAGAAATAACTATATTTTTCAGTCAATCCTCCTTTCCTGAGTGCCCAGAAAGTACTTGCTGTGGCAGACTTTGGGCTGATGTTGGAGGAAACAGAGATGCTGAAAACAGAGCACTGTTCTCAAGTGCCCCACAGTGCAGTGAAGCCGACATACAGACAAAGAAATAACACAGCGATCGATGCACAAGTGTTGAAGAGACTCTTCTTAAAACTCTTCTACATCACTTAACAGAATTTTCTCTGATATTGCCCTGTATGAAATTCTGTATGTGATTATTTGGCAATAAGTCATTCACACTGTGTCTCATAGCTGATTGGTGGCAGAAAAATTAGAGGAGAGACATTATAAGTGTTTAGCAGCTTGTGCTTAGGTGGATATTCGTTCAAAAGTTTTTCATATGGTTTTTGACATCTTTAACATAGTTCCTCTATTAATAAAAATAACTTAGCCACTTATAAGCATATGGAATGGTCGGTCTTTGGTGAATTTTTAATAACAGTACTATGTCATTGATACATTTTTCTGCATTTCTTTTTGTCTGACATCTATTTTTTTCCTATTCCCATTCTCTGAAACCTTAATGTATCTTTTCTTCCCACCTCTTTAAATGTTCTATAAACTTTGATCTTTTCAGTACAGCACACTTTAATTTAACGTGACAAAATAGAATCTAAAACCAATATGTAGTATTGGCATTGTGCATTTTCAAAAGTTTACATAAATGCTGTCATACCAGACATGCTGTGTACAGCTGTGTCACCATCTATTTTCTTTTGGTTTTATTCTTTTGAGATATACTGCCAAAGAAAACGTCCTACAGGAAAACAAAGGATTTAGCAAAGAACAAGGAACATCTTGGGTTCAAGAAATGAGAATCCAGGATAGAATAGTGAAGGGATGGAAAACAGTTTTATGTCTGGCCCAGGCAACCTCCACTCCAGGTTTAAATAAAATGATGGCAAGCTTTGAGAGGAAGGCCCTCAGGAAAAAGTGGGGAAAGAAAAAATTATTTTTCTTATTCTGGGAGAGAGTAAAGCTATTTTATTATAAAATGAATTTTTCTTTTTGTCTGTAACACTGAATGAGAGATTGTTCTAATGACCTCTCAATAAGGAACCTTGTTTGATTTTTAATATTAATTTACCATAGCAGATGACATATAATGGCTTAAATACATCAACTTTAGGAACATCCTGTATGTTTCAAATGCATTGAAATGTGCATTTTACATTTCCTTTTGGATATATAGAAGTTTTAAGGCTTTTATGTACATAAGTGTCATAATCTTTAAAAAATATTTATGTATATATACATACACATATTTAACAGTTGACAGTTTTTTCTATTGGTTTTCTGGGAGGAATTCCAGTGCAATTCAGCATACATTTCTTGGATACTTTCTGTGTCAGGACTGAACTAACAAGTGTTCTGTGTACATGAAGCTGTATCCTATGCTTGTAGAGCTATAGTGTAGTGGAAACAGCTATTTAATGGTTCCACATTTTTATATCTCCACAGTTGCTCTTTTCCAAATTCTGAAATGTCTGAACCATTAGTTTGATCCAATATATGAATGGTGTTTTCTTATATTTTGAAGATTACACATGTAAAATGGTAGGTTTGGTAGTTTGGTAGGGCCAAACTAATGGTCCAGGCTTTTCAGAATTAGCATTACAGTGTGAGTTTTGTGACGAGATGTAATTCTATATCCAGGTTTCCCAGAAGACAAGTCCATCTTGCCTACTTTAGAGATTGTAAACATGGTTCTGTTTTCCCATTTTCATATGGACTGATAACAGTCATGTCTCATATCATGATAGAGTCATAGTCATATGTCTTATCTTTTTGGATGCTCTTCCACATTTTTCATTTAGGTTACGACTAGTAGGCACTGGAAGCTTTTATCATTTAAATATATAACCTTTTAAAAACTTTGGGCAGATGATGTCTTAGTCTGTTCAAGTTGCCATAACAAAATACTACAGACTAGCTCACTTAAATAAGAGAAATTTATTTGCTGTCAGTTCTGAGGGTTGAAAGTCTGAGATCAAAGTACTAGCGTTACTCATTTCTAGTGAGAGTTCTTTTTACTAGTGAGAAGGCATGTGTGCTCGCATGACCTTTAACTGTGGGTACATTATTGGAGGGTAGGGGAGAGACTCTGGTGGTCTCTTCCCACAAGGATGCTAATCCTATTGGGTCAGGGCCCCAACCTTATAACTGCATTTAAATTTAACTGCTTCCTAATATATGAATCTGGGAAGATACAGTTCAGTCCAGAGCAGATGGATATATTTATTCCCATTGGAATAATGATACTAACAACAGAGAGTGCAGAAGGTTAAATTTTCATATGCATTACTTCTCTTGTTTTACACCTTTTATTTTGGAATCAGGGAAGTTAGAGAATCCTCAGTCCATTCTGAAGGAGATCAGCCCTGCGATTTCTTTGGAAGGAATGATACTAAAGCTGAAACTCCAGTACTTTGACCACCTCATGTGAAGAGTTGACTCATTGGAAAAGACTCTGATGCTGGGAGGGATTGGGGGCAGGAGGAGAAGGGGACGACAGAGGATGAGATGGCTGGATGGCATCACGACTCGATGGATGTGAATTTGAGTGAACTCCGGGAGTTGGTGATGGACAGGGAGGCCTGGTGTGCTGCGATTCATGGGGTCACAAAGAGTCGGACACGACTGAGCTACTGAACTGAACTGAACTTACATACTCTTGTTTCAGTTCATGTTTAATACAAAGTTTCAAAGTCAGTGAAAAAAGTTAAAATTGCTCCCTGTTCATGTTCACCTGTAGTCTTGCATATTAAATACATTGTTTAGGTCCTCAAATACTCATTGATACAATATTTACATTTTAGGAGAGACTGCTGGTCTCAGAATACATTAAATTTCTGTGGAGAAGCAAATTGAGATGGGATGTGAAATGATACTAAGATCTTTTAGTACTCTAACTTCAGTGGGACCTCAGGCTGACACCCATATTTCAGTTCTTTCACTTGAAGGGTAAAGGCTTGGATTAGCTTACTTCACTGTTTCAGGTTCTATCAATTATATGTTGAATGCTTTAATATTTTGGGGTAAATTTGCTTTTCTTTTTAAAGTTGATAAATGGAAATATGATTTAACAGTGGAAACAGTGAAAGACTTTATTTTGGGGGCTCCAAAATCACTGCAGATGGTGACTGCAGCCATGAAATTAAAAGACGCTTACTCCTTGGAAGAAAAGTTATGACCAACCTAGACAGCATATTAAAAAGCAGAGACATTACTTTGCCAACAAAGGTCCATCTAGTCAAGGCTATAGTTTTTCCAGTAATCCTGTATGGATGTGAGAGTTGGACTATAAAGAAAGCTAAGCATGGAAAATTGATGCTTTTGAACTGTGGTGTGGGAGAAGACTCTTGAGAGTCCCTTGGACTGCAAGGATCCAACCAGTCCATCCTGAAGGAAATCAGTCCTTGAATATTCATTGGAAGGACTGATGTTGAAGCTTAAACTCCAATGCTTTGGCCACCTGATGCTGGGAAAGATTGAAGGCAGGAGGAGAAGGGAATGACAGAGGATGAAATGGTTGGATGGCATCGCTGCCTCAATGGACATGAGTTTGAGGTAACTCCGGGAGTTGGTGATGGACAGGGAGGCCTGGTGTTGGCAAGAGTTGGACACGACTGAGCGACTAAACTGAACTGAATCAACATGATAAAACTAGAACTTCCTTAATTGGCTTTATTTTTTTATTTTACTTATGTAGAGCTGTTTTTATCCCCCTGTTTCATGTAGCATGCACAAAATAAAAATACAGAAAAGAATGACATAAGGAAACACTTGTCTTTAGCACCAACTTATAGCACTGCAAATATTATCGAATATTTTTACTTTGGCCGGTAGTTGGTGGGTTTTAGTCAACTTAAAAATAAGTTACTAAATACTTAGGTTGGTACTTTGTGTAGGTTTTTTTTTTAAGGTAGAGGCATAATAACCCAGCCAGAGTTCATTACTAAACAGCATATATGATGAAAGCTTCTAGTATATAAGGAGCTTTAGTCAGTTTGAGTTCTCATTTTCCTATGCAGGGAAGAAAACTTTGAAGAATTAACAAATTTTAACTAAGTAGGCTGAGTGGGTGAAAGGTAGGTGGATAGCCAGCCAGCAAGTGGCTTCCTTCCTTGTGCCTTATTACATATTTGTATCACCCAGAGTGGTTATCACTTGAAACACCATCAGCTGTCTTTGTCCATCCTCTTCACCGGAGGGATACTTTTTGAGGGTGGGGGATTTGTCTTATTTGTATTTTAATTTTCAGTACTAGGTATCCAGTTAAAGTGCCTAATATATGATGTTGCTCAGTAAGTCTTTGATGATTCTGTCATGATGGATTAAAAAGTTAAGGAAACTAAGTAGAAAGCTATTGTGGGTGTTTTTTGCTTTTATTTTTTAAACTAGTAATATAAAATATATTAAAAAGTGATTTAAAAATGCAGTATGGTAGCAAAGAGCATTAGTTTTGAAGTCAGGACTAAATGATAGAGGGAATAATGGAAAGGAATGATCTGATGACCCAGGCTGGGGCTGTGTAATCAGGCGATAATATAAAAGCCACGTTTTGAGCTATTATGGACATTTTAGGTTTAGCGACTTCTTCCAGACTGCCGAAATTTTTCATTTGTTCTGTAGTCTGTGATTTCCTTCATTGGTAGTATTGATCTCATTACCCTAAGGATGTAAAAAAACCTTTAATATGATGCTGTTTCATCTGGTATTTCAGCCATGTAAATGCAGAGGTTGTAATTTTCAGTGACTTCAGTACCTGCACAGTTTTCTTCCTTGTGTGATGTTCTTACGCAGTTTTGAAGGGGATTGTCCAAATATGAGACCTGCCTCTTAATTTTGATACTTTTTCAGCAGACTGGCTATGTATCTGTTGTCTCTGCAATCAGAAAAGGTCCTGTTTATCTCTGGGCAGGGTTAATTAAGCCTTAGGGCAGTGCTGGGTACACAGAGATCTGACAGAAAATCTGCCTGTGACTGGAAGATTGGCATGAACACTGTATTATCCCAACCCAAAAAGGATAGAAATAGTGGGGGCCAGAGGGGTATCCAAGAGAGTCCTTATGGTACAGCTTCTGAGAGTTCCCTTTTGAAGTAGGGCGATGACTTTTAACAGATAGTCACATTTGTGTTAGAATTTTATCTTTTGTAGTTAATATTTTTCTTCCTAAAAGCAGACAGTTGTAATGAAATTATGTTTTCAGGCTATAAATGCATCTTAATTTCTATGACTCATGCATATTATGCATTTAAGTGTAACACATGGCATTAGGCTGGAGACTTCTGTTCTTTGTTTCATATGCAAACATAATTGTCCAGTGGAGCCCTTGATACCTTTGATGATCGCTCTCCGAATTCAGTTTTCAAAGCAGACTCATCAGAAGCAAACTTGATATAATCATCTGCTCGGCTATAATTTACTTACAACCCTGGAAAATTCAATTATGAAAAGATGAGTGGAACCTTTTTTCTTATCTCTTGGAAGAAGTTTACCACAAACTTTTACTAGTTGTATGTTTAAAATAGAGAGTTCCCACAAGTATTGTATTTTTTTTGCCTCTAGCTTGAATTGCTGAAGTTTTACCTCCGCTATAAAATACTGTGATTTTAAAGAGACTATGTCTTACCCTGGTCTCTCCGTCTTTTAGTTAGCATTAGGTTGTATTTTATTTGTCAGTTAATGACGGAAGGGAGTGCTAGCACAAAATGAAATTTTAAAATTTCCGCTATATTAATAAACTAATTTACATAACAGTTATTCCACACAAAATATAGAAGTTAGTCGCTAACGTATGCTACCTCTGTATTTGAGTAAGTTTGGCATGGTCCTAATAATGGATATTCAGTGGTCTCTTTTAACTGCATTAATGTCACATTGAGAAATTTTATTCTGCCTTTCCCCCACCCAAATGCTTCACTTTCTTTTGAGGCAGTAAAGGGTTGTTTTAAAGAAACAGGAATAAGCTAATGTCCCACCCCTTAGAGTTTACTTTGAAGGTATATCATTTGACTGTTGTGAAAAAAATTATGGTATATGCAAACTGTATTGAATTTCTTTGTCCTCTGTAAGATAAAAATATAAGGATATAGAACAGGATTTATTTTAAATCATTGTAAGATGTGTTAGTCTAGTGTTGTATTGAAACTTGTAGTGTTTTGAGAGTGTAAATTTCTTTTGGAAGATGTGTCTGAAATGTTTTAATTTTACTGAAGGCACAGTGTACATGCGCATGTAGATGACAGGAGAGACCAGTTTTGAAAACTCTCTGGCCACCTCCTTTTTTCTTCTTACTTTAGATATGTTTTGTGAATTGTGCTTCGAGAAAGGTAGGGGGGAACGTGGTAAGAGGAAAGTCGAGGAATTAAAAATCATTCCAATAAAATGGTTTAATTTATGCCTCGGCAGTTAAGCAGTGCTCCTGGTTAACAGAAATACCCTTCAGCTACACAGGATTTTGGAGGGTTGGAGGGCACTCATTTGCACATAAATAGCCATTAACTGATAAATTCCCAGAGGTCTCCTGTTGCATGTTAGTGGTTCTGACCTACTTAGCTAGCTTAAATTTGTTTTACAGAATTATTATAATTCTATCCTTGGTACTTAAACTTTGTGATTAATGCATGCCTCACAATACAATTAAAGTATAATTATACAGTTTTGCGGTTTCCTATCGTGGTGTTATTATTACCAAGATCTGGATTTTGCAAATATTAGAAGAGTTAAGGTTTTGATATTTATTACTTTTGCTGTTATTATGTGATTATGTTAAATGAGACCTTTTTATGTCTGAAGAATGGATTTGAGAGAGGCAGACCATTCGATGCAGAATTTGTTAGCTTGGAAGTGATTGAATCAGTCTTTGTGATCACTGGGTGCACTGTGTGGATTGACAAGTCCCGGTTTTTTCTTGCTTAACCTTTTTCAAATGTTTCTGAAGTATAGTAGATTCTTCACACCATTTTTTTTCTCCCCCTGGAAGCAATATTGGAAAAATGTCAGGAAGCAATAGAAACACCCTAGAGTGGGGTGCAGTAGATGTGAACTGCGATGCTGACACTTAACAAAAAGAACTCACGTTCTGGAGGCCGTGTGTTCTCACCTGTAAAGTGAGTAATTTGGACCAGAAGGGGTTGGTGAACCAAGGTGTTGCCGACCAAGTCTGGCCCACAGACTGTTTTTGTACGGCCAAATTGAGCTAATAATGGTTTTTACATTGCTTACAGGTGACTGTGTATGTGGTATGCAAGGCAGAAATAGTTATCCAAAAAAATTGTGCCAACTCTCTGACTAGATGTTTCGTAGGGTTTCCCTCAACTCTTGGCTTTCAGCATTAAATTACTGATTTTTCTTTTTTAATGCTGATGTTTTTTATATAGCCATGCCTATCTGTTTGGGGTTTCACTTCTTTCATGTTTACTATTTGGAGTCATCTGTGACCCATAGCCTTCTTTTCTGAACCCATTATGAATCCAGTTAGTATCCTTTTAAATTTGGGGATGATGACTACTTTTTAAAGAACCGTTACATGAAATTTAAATTTCTCTTAAAGGAAATTTCCAGTAAAATGAGATAGTATGGTGTCCTTCTGTCGAAAGGGAAGAAGAAACACTTATTTGAAATACTTCACACTTCGGAATGCTTTAAAAGTTGTGTTGCTTTATAGAAAAGTTACATAAGTGTTAAGTAATATTTCCTAACAAACTTCAGAAACCTTTTCTATAAATTCTTTCTGAACATTGCTTTTGGCTGACATATGGTATTGTATGACAGTAAGGGTTGGCATTCCCTGCCCCCATGTCACTGAACGTGGAATTATGGACCACTCTTAAAGCTTGGATGCATTTGAATGATGGTCAACTATGACAGCGGGAGGAATTTGGCATCATCTATTGTTTGCTTGTTAATATGCATTAAAGATAATGAGCTAAGTAAATTTTAAACCATTTTTATTTACTGCTGTGGGAGGCATTTTGGGCCCCTCAAGAAAAAAGCAAGGTCAGAAACAGAAGCCGCTTTATAAAGTTGGCAGGCAGTCATCACATTTCTCCAAAGAGAAACTGGTTTACCCTGTAATAATCAGTCTAATGAATTCAGAAATTCATTGATTGTCCTAGCTCTGGGTAGATTAGGTAGAGACTTGCTTCAAGGAGTGGAATTTATGAAATGTTTGCTGCATCCAGCGAGCAGAGCCGCTATAATACAGCTGCCTCCTCAGTGCTTTGCTTTGATCCTGTGGAATGAAAGGACAGGAGGATCAGCTCAGGTCTAAATGAGATTACAGCTGGTTCTGCAGCTTATCTGGTCTATTGCCAACTAGTGTGGCTTTGCACGTCCTAAGGGGTTTACAACAGAAACTGTTTATTGAGTATCATCGGTTTACTCAACACAAGCAGGCTAATCCTTCCCAGCTTCAGCATGTTGTAGAATTGTGCAAGAGCCAAACCCAAAGCTGGTGTAGCCAGACCCTCTAGAGCCCTTTGTCTCGCTCTATATTGATTTTTACCTGAGTGAAAGACACTAAAAAAAAAAATAAAACCAATAACCAGTCCTGTTGTGAGCAAAAGGTTAATCTTACCTAAAATCTTACAAAAAGCATCTGTTAACCCTAGAAGAGACAACCTTTTTTTTTTTTTCTTTCTAGACAGGTGGGATTTTCTAGTTTCTAATTGTGAAGAACAAGATAAGAAAAACAGTTTAAAAGATCTTGCTAGACAGTCCAAGTTAAATGCTTAAGTCTCTAGTTGTACCGTAACAAATGGCTTTGTGTATGGAATATAGGATGATCTGTTTCTAAATGCTGTTTTTGTTTTATATCCATTTTGCACACTGCAATTATTATTATTATTAGCATGGCAAACAAAATGCATGAAAGCAAGGCTGGAAACCTTAATTAAAGAGTTCAACTACCAGAGTTAATAACCAGTAGTCATTTTGCCTGGTGATCCCTTGCTTAGTAGTATATTTCTTCAGTGAATGAAGACTGGTGATTAGGAGTATAATAAAGATATACCAATTATAAATAATCTTGTGTGTGTTCAAGTTTTGTTTTACTATTTTATTAGGCACTTATTGAAAACTTCAGGTGTAAGATTTTAATTACTGCAGTCTCATCTTGACTTGGGATCTTCAGTATGGCTTATAGAGGAAAATGATTTGGAATCAGACGCACCTGGATTACAATTCCACTTCTGTTATTTATTGATCAAGTCATTTAACCTAAGTCCATTTTTTTCGCCACCAAATGGAGATACTATTTACCGTGCAGTATCTAAGCAAACCAAATTAGAACATAATAGCAAATAACACTGAGTTAATCACACTAGTCAAGGCTACTATAGTTGCTCAAGAACCCAGAGACATTGAAGATTATGTGTGTGGGATCCCTCCCATGCTGCTAGAATATTTAAAAGCTGTGGTGCAGTAATCATGACAGCTGTGCACTGCACCTATAGATCAGAAACACCCTTGCCATTTTTAAAGGTGTCTAAATCTTGGGCAGGTGGATAGAGGTTGCCAGGTAAATACCTTTCCCTTCATGCACAGAAGTAGCTACTGGAAAAGCCTTGCGGAGTATGAAATCTAGGCTAGTTTAAAATTTCTAAGAAGGCCTGAACCGTAAACTTGTATTTAGGATAGGTAAGTAAGCCATGTATTTATGTTCATTCCTACTCAGGTGATTATTTGGTTGATAACATGCACAGCAATAGATGTGTAAATACTGTCAGCTGTATTAAGTGCTAAGTAAAAGACAAAGGTATACTGTTTAAGAAGAGTTCAGTGGTCTCTCCATTTACTTTCTCCTAATTGGCAGTGAACATGTATCCTCAGCTATGTGTAAGCACAAAAATGTTACTATGGAAACATTTGGAGGCTTTCTAAATGTACTGTGTGATGGAATCAGCTAAGACTGATGTTTATCTTAAACACATAGCTTGTCCAATATTTAAACCTAATGGACAAGATGTGTACCAGTTGAAAATGTAATATTTATCCAATCATTTCTATTCTATCAAGCCTAGCTCTAAAGCAATAGGTTGTACTCATAGAGTAATAAATTTTTAGTGCATTTGGAGATAAAGGCTATTGGTGGTGATTGCTTAAACTCTTTTTGCTCAATCATCTGAATGGTGCAAATCAAAGCATTTTGTCAGACTGTGAGAAGTTTCACCTAGATATTGCTTCCCACACACGCGGGTCACCATATAAATTACGTTCACGGTTTTACAGCGTAGCTGGTGCTAGAAGTTAAATTGATGCCCAGTGGTGGAACTCGTAAAACATTTTCCTGTTAACACGACCAGGCAGAGCTGACATTGTTGATGGTGGGTTCGACCTAATAAACCATTGGTTCTAACAGTGATTTTTACTGTGTTTCAGAGGTGATGATGATACAAGTTTAGTGATCCAACAGTTCTTCCTGAATGACAGAAAATTAGCTCTACTATCTATATTACCAAATGCTGAGAACAGTAGGATAGGGGGTGATTGAAGCCTAATGTAACCTCACGTTCTGAAAGATGATGAATTACAGGAGCAAACTCTTAACTCGATGTGTACCTTCTTCACAAAGAAAAATACTGATTTTTCTCAAAAGAATTGTGTTATATATCATCTGTTGGAAATTTGGAAATGACCTTGTTATTACCTTGTTATTAGAATATGTAGGATGTGCTTTCCTTTCAGAATCTTTTACTCAGATGCTTTTAGGCTGATTATCATTTCTGAAAGGAAAGCGGTTTTACATTTGGTTACCTTTTCGTTTCTATGTTCTCTAAAGTTACTTTTCTTGAAAGACATTAAGCTTTATCAAAGGCTTTTCAATTAAGAACCACAGCAACAAAAATCTAAACATTTTTTCCCAGTGAAAGTAAATTTCAGGGGTTAATTTTCTTCTGCTGGTTATAAACAATGAAAACTATGTTAAAGTTTATTTTGAAATATTTCTTTGGTCATAAAGCTTCATCTTTTCTTGTTTAAAGTAAGTTAGTTTTTTCTCATTTCTGGTTAAAATTCACAGAATGGTTAACAAAGCCCTTCTATTTTATCACTGGGTCTTTCCAATCCTTTTTCGGTGCTGTATTTGCTCTTTTCACCCTGTTGCACATTCATACACAATTGGTGATTTTCCTGTAGTTTAGTTCAATTTTATGAGAGATCAGTAAGTCTTTATTCACCTCTTTACCATTGCTTACCACAGTTTATGCACTTTTTTTTTTTTTTTTTTGCATCAGGAGATGAGCTTTTTTGTTGTGAAGATAAATATTATCAATTATGCTACACATATGAAACCTGCCATGTACAAATAGCATGTATCAGGCCTCAAGCATGCAGAACCAGATAAATCAGCTCATATGCTGAAGCCTTGCAAAAAAAAATTAGTGATGTAACAAAAGCCTTTGAGGCTCTCAACCCTGGTAATGGAGCTACATAGTAACTCTCACAGATTGTTGACAAAAGGAGTAATCTTTTAGCAAAACTTTTTCCTCTTCTATCTTTTCCTCCCTTTTAAATAATGGTCCTAAAGGTATTAAATGGCCTCTCCAGAAAGAAATGCATGTGTAACTAAGTATCTGAAATAGCTACAAAATTAAAACTAAGAAATGAATGGGCTGTTAACATGCAGGTTTGTTCCAAATAAGCTTATACATTTATTTATTTTGATAATTGATCTTACTCATTGACTAGTAACTGCTTTTTCTGTATAGAATTCAGATGAAACTTTCAAAGTTAGAGATTTGATACACAGGTTACAGCTGGGTTGTTGAGGACAGGAGAGGCACAGAGGGTAGAAATGAAAAGGAGGGCGAAGAGGAGTCATGGTTGGAAATCTATAGGAAACATTTAGTGGGAAACAGGATCTAATTAGTGGGTTTCATTCATTTGAAGCAAACCCTTTTTAAAAGTCTCATGAAACCTATAGTCTTTCTCATCACAAAAATATATCTACACAAAACTTTACACATAATTTCAAGGGGTTTATAGACTAGAATTCTAATGCATATCTACCCCAGGTTTTGCATTTTATTAGTGATTAAGCTGTTATTCCTGTTAGAGTTTGGTTATATTTTTGGTAAAGAATATTTTTCTTATTGGCTTCCCAAGTGGCTCAGTGGTAAAGAATCTGCCTGCAAATGCAGGAGACCCTGGAGACACTGGTTTGATCCCTGGGTCAGGAAAATCCCCTGGAGAAGAGAATGGCAACCCCCTCCAGTATTCTTGCCTGGAAAATCCCATGGACAAGGAGCCTGGCGGACTACAGTCCATGGGGGTCACAAAGAGTTGGACATGACTGAGCGTCTGAGCACTCATTCTTTCTTCTACATCCCTAGGTATTTTTTAACTCTTTTGCTTGACTGAGTTTTGAAACCTGAAAACTTGGTCAGTAAGTAGGGCTGATGATGAGGTTTATTAGATCCATTATCACAATTGGCAATGGTCAGTGGTGTCTTGTTTTGTAATTTACTACATTTCTTGAATGTAAGAGAAATATTGAAGATGTAGAATGCCTAAGAGGTTTTAGAAAAAATGTTTATCAAGGAACATTACTTTTCCCATTGCATTAGCTATTGTAATTATACATTGGTACAATCTGTTGACATAGAATTGAATTTGATTTAAATGGAAAGGAAAAAAAAGACTGGATATTTTCAGTATTTATTGATACACCTAGTCCATTAAGGTAAATTATAGAGCAGATTTCACTGTGACAGAAACATTTGGGTTAATGTAGTTAAGAATCAGTCAACATTGCCATTAGACCCTTTCTTTTTAGGAATTTATTACCACCAATTAGGAAAAAGTGCTCGCAAATGAAATTTAGCCCTAGCTTACTTGTTGTGGAATATTTGATCTCCCAAATGTTTGAATCTTTAATAAAATGATCCTGAATTCTTTTGAATCAAGCTACTTTGTCCAACATTGCAACTAAATACATCTAATAAGATGTGTAATCCTTGCAGCTGTAAGTAGAGGGTTCAGTTCAGTTCAGTTCAGTCGCTCAGTCATGTCGGACTCTTTGCGACCCCATGAATCGCACGCCAGGCCTCCCTGTCCATCACCGACTCCCGGAGTTCACTCAGATTCACGTCCATCGAGTCGTGATGCCATCCAGCCATCTCATCCTCTGTCGTCCCCTTCTCCTCTTGCCTCCAATCCCTCCCAGCATCAGAGTCTTTTCCAATGAGTCAACTCTTTGCATGAGGTGACCAAAGTACTGGAGTTTCAGCTTTAGCATCATTCCTTCCAAAGAAATCCCAGGGCTGATCTCCTTCAGAATGGACTGGTTGAATCTCCTTGCAGTCCAAGGAACTCTCAAGAGTCTTCTCCAGCACCACAGTTCAGAAGCATCAATTCTTCGGCACTCAGCCTTCTTCACAGTCCAACTCTCACATCCATACATGACTACTGGAAAAATCATAGCCTTGACTAGACGGACCTTAGTTGGCAAAGTAATGTCTCTGCTTTTGAATATGGTATCTAGGTTGGTCATAACTTTTCTTCCAAGGAGTAAGCGTCTTTTAATTTCATGGCTGCAGTAATGTTGGAGCCCCAAAAAATAAAGTCTGACACTGTTTCCCCATCTATTTCCCATGAAGTGATGGGACCGGATGCCATGATTTTCGTTTTCTGAATGTTGAGCTTTAAGCCAACTTTTTCACTCTCCTCTTTCACTTTCATCAAGAGGCTTTTTAGTTCCTCTTCACTTTCTGCCATAAGGGTGGTGTCATCTGCATATCTGAGGTTATTGATATTTTTCCCGGCAGTCTTGATTCCAGCTTGTGTTTCTTCCAGTCCAGCGTTTTTCATGATGTACTCTGCATATAAGTTAAATAAGCAGGGTGACAATATACAGCCTTGATGTATTCCTTTTCCTATTTGGAACCAGTCTGTTGTTCCATGTCCAGTACAGCTGACTATATACTGTTGTTTTCAGAAGCAGCTGCAGGGATGGTGAAAATTAAGCTAGCTTTTGAAGGATGGTTTTATTAATTAGCTTTAAAAGATGAACTTCATAAGTTTGCAAACATGCTACTCTATATCTAGGGATTATTAAAATGAAACTCGCTTTTAAAAGCTCAATTATTAATGAAATGGTAAAGCAACAGAACTGAGTAAAATTTATTGAGCATAAATGTGACATTATCTCTAGAATGTCTTAGTAGTTGCTTGTTAATAGGTATTCTGTGGTAGATAGTTAGGAAACTAAAGTTGTCTTTCTTCAGATAATCTTGTCTTTGCAATTCATTTGTCCTGAAACAAGTCTGGAATTTCTGGGACTGTTGCAGATGGTCCCTCAGAGTCTTGAAACATAGCTGTTTCATCTTAAATTTTCTTTTGCACCGTTGCAGATACCACCTCTTATTTGTACTTTTATTGAAGAAAAGTCTTTGTTCTTCCTCATGTATGAAATCCTTGAATCAGGTCTGTATCTTTCTCATCTTTAAATTCCTAATTTCTACCATAGTACTTAGTATATAGTGGGAGCCTATTGTTTAAAGCATAATAAACTATGCCAAAATTTAGTGGCATAAAACACACCCAGAACAATTTTTTCATAATACAATGCTTACAGATCATGGAGGTCAAGAATATGGAAAGCCAAGGACAGCTCTTCACTGCTCTCCTGTGTCTAGGGCCTCAGCTAAAATGTTTCAATTTGGGATAACTAAAAAAGCTGGAGACTTTTTGGTCTCAGTGCAAACAAAAGTCAGTTTATACTATACTGTAATCTGTAAAGTGTACAATAGATTATGTCTTAGAAGACAACATATATGCCTTTATTAAAAAATACTTTATTGCTCAAAAATGCTAAACATCATCTGACAACACAGTTGCCACAAACTTTAAATTTGGAAAAAAAGCAGTATCTGAGAAGTGCAATAAATGAGGTATACCATTATTGCAAAAAAAAACCAAAAAACATTCTGATTTCCTCTTTTAACCAATTCATAAGGTCCCCCTCCTTTTTGCTTGTATGAAAATTCTATAGATAACTATTTTGGTAAGATCTAATGCATGTAAGGTTTCTCAATTATACATATCCACTTACAGTTAAAGAGGAAGAGAACCATGTTTGAAATCCCAAAAGACTGGTATGACAACTATAGATATTTTATCAAAGATGTGTACATTTTGTTGTGAGACTTATTACAGGGAGGGTCTTCACTCTGAGTGCTTCTGACATCAAGGACAAAGATGCTGGATCATTCAGGTTCTTCCCAAACAGTATTCTGGTAGCAGGCAAACTTGGAAACTAAATAGTTTTATATTGAGCCCAAATCCCTCCCCTCTTACTTTCTTCATTATCTTGTACCCATATACTTGCTCTGAAATTTGGAGGGTAAATTCCTGGGAAGAAGGGGTCTAACTGAACATAAGCAGTACAGTGTTACTATAGCATTACTCCTTTGAAAATGAGTTGTTACAGGCAGGTGAAGATTACTTTTGTACTTCTAGAAATCCCTTAAAGTCATGACATCCGTCTGCCTATGGTTTCTTTCAGTTTTAATGTCAAAGAACTTTAGCCAAGCCTAACTGTGGTCTTTACCCTCAGCCATTTATTTCCTTGAAGCCATCTTAAGGTGCTATAAAAACTTCAGCCTTAATATCCAGCATGACACTGTTTCTTTGAGTCATTGTGTTGAGTTCAGGACTCTTACTTGTTGATCACAGGCCAAGCTGTTCCTCCAAACAGAATAAATGGCAGGAACAGACCACAAAAAGATAAGCATTCAACTTAAGATAGTGCAGTAGAGACCCCATTTACTAAGAGCATTTGCACTACATTGTGCTAATAATATGAATGGCTATAGATTAGGCTCCGTTTTATTAAATTAGTGCATAAGATAGCATTCAAGCATTGGCAACAAATATAAAAAGGGTATTGTGATGAGTGGTTATTTGTACAGTTGATCCTTGAACAACTTAGGTTTGAACTGCCCAGGTCCACTTTTGTGAAGATATTTTTTAGTAATAAATACTATAGTACTACACAGTTCATGATTAGTTGAATCTGTGGATGCAGAGGAACTGCAGATTTGGAGGACATATATGCAGATAAACCTCTCCGTTGTTCAAGGGTTAGCTGTGTGCGTGCATGCTTGGTCGGGTGAGCACCAGGCTCCTCTCTCCATGAGATTTCCCAGGCAAGAATACTGGAGTGGGTTGTCATTTCCTTCTCCAGGGGATCTTCCCAACCCAGGGATCAAACTCATATCTCCTGCATTTGCAGACAGATTCTTTACCATTGAGCCACGTGAGAAGCCCCTAAGTCATAAATACACATACTTAAAAGGTTGAATTTTTTAATGAAGATATTTCGAAGACAAATAGCATTGTAACATTGCTCTGTGCAGTTACACGGGGTGTTTAAATGTGTATTTGTCTAAGATAGGGCTTATAAGTGCTAGGTTATATTGAGAACATATGTGGGTGTTGGGTGTATAAGTTGGTTTTGTTTCTGTTAATTCTCCCCACCTTAAAGAATTGTTTACTTGTAGCTAACATTTTAGATGACATGGCCCTCTGTGACCTGGTCTCCATCAATAATATAGTTTCATTTTCCATCATTCTGCCCCTTGACTTTTCATCTTCTGAAAATACTAGCCTGTTCATGAGCTTCCGCATATACCATGCAGTGTCATGTCACTTTGCTTTACTTAAGTTATTGCAACTTCCTGAAGCTTTTTGTGTTTTTTGTTTCAGTTAACAGCTTCCTTAATCTGATAATGGTGTATTTACCCCTTGAGGCCTTCATCAAACCCCCAGGTGGCCTAAATGTTTCCTTTGTGTGTATCGTAATATTCTGTAGATACCTCTGCCTCCTCACTTAATTGTAAGTTCTTTGAGAGTACTGACCATATTTGATTGCATCTAGTACACTGCCTCAAGTAACTAATAGACATTAAAATGTTCATTAAAATCAGCTGAACTACTGGGCACAAGTGACTTCTGAATCTGAATATACTTTTGGATTCTAGGTCTAGATTTCCCAAAAACTTTGGGGATTTTGTTACTTAAATTTTCTGTTTGCAAATCAAATTATACTCTTCTTGTGTAGTAATTAACTGTCCCTCCTACCTTTGTTTCCCTCTCCTAAAAGTTAGCAATAATGTAGATTGCTCCTTTCTCTCCTTCACAAAATGCCAAATAATTACTGTTAGCTTTCTTGTTTCTTCATGAAGTAGTTTAAATTGCACATTAACTCATACCTGCATGTTTATAGAAGCTTCATAATTGGTCTCTCCTGTCTCTCATCAGTTTTTATTCTAATCCATTCTGTTTGCCATTACCAGATTAATCTTTCCCAAAGCACAAAATCACTCCTCAGTTCAAAATCTTAGTGGTTCCTATTAGGTTGGTGCAAATATAATTGTGGTTTTGGACCATGAATTTTAAATCATTATAACTAGGCTCAAACACATCTTTATTAATCAAAATAGGAAGCATTACAATCAACATGTTTTTGCCAATGAGAAATAGGTTTGTTTATTACTGTAGTGTAAAAATCCTTGTTGCAGGATTCAGTGAACTCTTAGCATTTCCTGCATCGTGCTGGTTGTGGAAGCATTTTACCTGCAAGAAGTTGTTGAGATGCTTAAAGAAGTAGTAGTTGGTTGGCAAGAGTTCAAGTGAACATGAGGACGAGGCAGAGCTTCATAGCCCAGTTCATTATTCAACTTTAGAAGTGGGCTACTTGCTGTCAGGTGCAGTTGGGCCCTTTCTGTTGACCGGTGCTGGCTGAAGGTGTTGCAGTTTTCAGTGTATCTCATTGCTTTGCCGAGCAAACTTCTCAAATGGAATGGTTTCACCGGGATTTAGAAAGCTGTAGTGGATCAGACAGGCAGCAGATCACCAAACAGTGACCATGACCTTTTTTTGGCACAAGTTTGGCTTTGGAAAGTGCTTTGGAGCGTCTCAGTCTGACCACTGAGCTGATCTTCGCCAAATGTATAAAATCCACTTTGTGTCGCATGTCACAAACCAGTCAAGATACGATTCATTGTTGTTGCATAAAATAAGAAAAGACGACACTTCAAAACGATAGTTTCTTTGATTTGTGGTCCACTGATGAGGCATTCACTAATCAAGCTTTTTCACCTTTCCAGTTTGCTTCAAATGCTGAATGACAATAGAATGGTCGATGTTGATTTCTTCAGTAGCTTCTCACGTAGTTGTGAGAGGATCAGCTTTGATGACTGCTCTCAATTGGTTGTTGTCAACTTCTGATGTCAGTCTCACTATCAGCTCCTCATCCTCAAGGCTCTTGTCTCCTCTGCAAAACTTTTTGAATGACCACTGCACTGTACATTTTTTAGCAGTTCCTAGGCCAAATGTGTTGTTGATGTTACAAGTTGTCTGTGCTGCTTTACGACCCATTTTGAACTTGAATGAGAAAACCACTCAAATTTCCTTTTTGTCTAACATTTCCATAGTCTAAAATAAATATAAAATAAGCTGCAAGTAATAAGTCATTAGCAAAAAACTATAAAATGAGAAATGCCCATTAAAATGATTTATAACATAACTACATTTATTTAAGAATGTGTTCCAGTATCAAAGGCAAGTTTCCGCAATGCAAAAACCACGATTTTGCACCAATCTAATACCTACAGAATGAAGTCTAGATTTTCTTTTTTTAAAAGCAGGATGTGCCTTAATTGTTTCTATACCTCTGGCTTTGCGTACAGTGACTGACATTATAATTTCTTGTGAAGTGAATGAGGAGAACATGTGACTGAACCAGTATTCAATATTGTCTTTATTTTCTGCTCTTAAGTTTATTGCCTTCTAATTCTGCTATAAAAATTATCCATTATACTCAGAGTAGTTACTAGTTTTTTCCCATTCCCCAAATACCTTGCTTTTTCATATGTTCCTTTTAAAAGAAATTACATAACACTTCTGCTTTGTGGCTTGTTACCCAGTTTGATTTTATCTAAAGTTCTTTGAAGAATCTACTTGATCTGGAACTCAGTTCCATCTTTGATTCATCTGCTTTTCCTTCTATCATCTTTTGTGCTTCAGCCAACTGGCCTCCTAATTGTTGTTCTTGAGCCCATAAAACCACTAGCCTAGGCACCTATGTGGAGAAGGCAATGGCACCCCACTCTAGTACTCTTGCCTGGAAAATCCCATGGATGGAGGAGCCCAGTAGGCTGCAGTCCCTGGGGTTGCAGAGTCGGAAAGGACTGAGCGACTTCATTTTCACTTTTCACTTTCATGCATTGGAGAAGGAAATGGCAACCCACTCCAGTGTTCTTGCCTGGAGAATCTCAGGGACGGGGGAGCCTGGTGGGCTGCCGTCTATGGGGTCGCACAGAGTCGGACACGACTGAAGCGACTTAGCAGCAGCAGGTACCTGTGCACTTTCGTTTCTTGTGCCTGAAATTCTCTCTCCACGTGTACCCATGTGCTTCTCCTCCTTGCTCATTTAAGTCTTTGCTCATGTGTCACCTCTTCAGAAGGTATTTCCTGATATTCCTAGTTGAAATATCATCATCACTCATCATCCCTGTACCTTGATTTCTATTTATCCATAAAGCTCACCACCACCTGAGGTGATCCACATCTGTGTTTAATTATCTGTCTCTCTTTAAACAAGCTCCAGGGCAGAGACTTTGTTGTGATGACTTTGTATCCCTACTGCCTAGAACTCGTGTAACATGCATTGAATTACAGAGAGTAAATGTGTGGAATTTATATGCCTTTGTGTTTTTAGTTCCCTCATTTTCACTTTTCTCTTCTTTAACCTGTCCTCTGAGAATCATTTCCATGCCTGTTTTATTCTGCTGCTGTCAGTGATCTTTAGTTTCTGAATTACTGTAAAACCTATACATTTTTTAAAATTAATGTGTTTAATTTGAGACTAATTACAATACTGTAGTGTTTTTTGCTATACATTGACATGAATCAGCCATGGGTGTACATGTGTTCCCCATCCTGAACCCAATTCCCTCCCCATCCCATCCCTTAGGGTCATCCCAGTGCTCCGGCCCTGAGCACCCTGTCTCATGCATCGATCCTGGACTGGCGATCTATTTCACATATGATAATATACATGTTTCAATGCTATTCTCTCAAATCATCCCACCATCGCCTTCTCCCACAGAGTCCAAAAGTCGGTTCTTTACATCTGTGTCTTTTTTGCTGTCTTGCATATAGGGTCATCATTACCATCTTTCTAAATTCCATACACCCATGGTGGATTCATGTCAATGTATGGCAAAACCAATATAGTATTGTAAAGTAAAATATATTAAAAAAATAAAAAATAAATTAAAAAAAAATAAATTCCATATATATGTGTCAATATATTGTACTGGTGTTTTTCTTTCTGACTTGCTTCACTCTGTATAATAGGCTCCAGTTTCATCCACCTCATTAGAACTGATTCAAATGCATTCTTTTTAATAGCTGAGTAATATTCCATTGTGGATCTATACCACAGCTTTCTATTCCATTCATCTGCCAGTGGAGATCTCGGTTGCTTCTATGTCCTGGCTGTTATACACACTGCTGTGATGAACATTGGGGTACACGTGTCTCTTTCAGTTCTGGTTTCCTTGCTGTGTATGCCCAGCAGTGGGATTTCTGGGTCGTATGGCAGTTCTGTTTCCACTTTTTTAAGGAATCTCCACACTGTTCTCCGTAGTGGCTATACTAGTTTGCATTCCCACCAACAGTGTAAGAGGGTTCCCTTTTCTCCACACCCTCTCCAGCATTTATTGCTTGTAGACTTTTGGATAGCAGACATTCTGACCGGCATAAGATGGTACCTCATTGTGTAAAACCAAAATTTTGTTTTACTCTTATGCCTGTAGAGTACAGGAATGATTATCAACCTTCTCTCGTACAGAATTACAATTGAATACTCACTGTGATTCATGGACCACTTGTTGTGTGATCATTTCTTCATCTCTTGCAAGAATCAAGTAAGACATTTTCAATAAATGGAATATCTGTTATTGTTAGCCAGAAAATCAGAATGTTTAATGAGAATGTGTGTGGCAACTCTATTCTAAGTGTTTGACTTTAATGAACTAATTTAATCCTATAGATACTAACTATTATTGTCACCATTTTATAGACAAGAGCCAGGAAGGTAACTGCGTAAAGTGTGGCCATGGGCATGCAAAATCTGCCTGCTAGACAGGTAGACGCTCGCGCCCCTCCCCAGACCCACTGAGTGAGAACTGTTTTTAAAATAATAAGCTTTGACCCTAGACTTGTAGTTGCAGTAGGATCTTCAGTGAAGTCAGAACTTCCATATTTCTAGAAAGCTCAACAGATGATTTTAATTGTAGTCAAGATTGAGAACTACCAAAGTAGATCCCTGTTTTAGTGAACCATAAAATGCAGTGAAATATCATCAAAACTTTTAAATCACTTGAGACCCATAGTCATCTACATATATAAGACTAATAAAATTATAAGGATAACATAAAAATAATCACTTTTTATTGATGTATTTTCATGCTATACCCTATTTTGGGGATAGGGACAAGGAAATTTTTTCCACAGGAAAATTTTAAATAGTCACACGACATTGAAATTTGGAATCCCTATAGCATTCTCTACTTCCCAGAACTATTAAACTTTGAAAATGTGTGCGTCTTTTGTGCCATCAGGATTGGATGTTATACTGCTTTGTAACTACCCTTTTTAGGAACTTAGCATATGAATGAATGAATACAGAAATAATGGCATGTAAGACATATATTACTTATTTGGGTAGTAAAATGGTATTTGGGGTAGCTGTAGCATAGTTGCATGATAGCTTGACTGCCTGGATTCAAATTCTGTCTCTGCTGCTTACCAACAGTGTAACCCAATCAAATTATTTATTCTTTCTGTTCTTAGGTTCCTTGCCTACAAAATGGGAAAAATAATGCCTACAGAATTAAACTAGTTAATAAAGGTCAAAAGCAGAATAGGGTAGCACATATATTCTCACTAAACAGTCTTTGATTCTCTGGCCAATAATATTCCATTATTCCATTTGTGGAATATGTTTTATTGGGAGTTCTTGTAACAGTTGAGGAAATGGCCATGCCACTAGTAATTGAGAGAGTAGACTTTGTTCTCTGGTGTGTCTGTCTCTAAAGTCCATGTCTTTCTAGATAATGCTCTACTGAATGTGTGGACATGATTGTTAGAAATTGGAGTGAATAACAATAAAACTAAAGTAAATATTACCTTGGCTTATAGCCTATAAATTGTTTTTACCTAAGTTGTGTAATTTGACACTTTAGCAGCTCTGTAGAGGATAGTATGGCAGTATTCCCGTTTAACAGATGAAAAACTAAGTCTTAGTTTTCCGGGGTCACAGACTGGTCTTCTGTCTCCTACACAAGTGTTCATTTGGATAATTTTTCCTTACACCTCGAGGAGGCTTTTTATCCCTATGTTGTTGTTGTTTAGTCTCTTACTCGTGTCCAGCTCTCTGCAGCCATATGACCCACCGTACGCCAGGCTCCCTGTCCTTCACTATTTCCTGGTATTCGCTCAGACTCACGTCCATTGAGTCAGTGATGCATCCAGCCACCTCATTCTCAGTCACCTCCTTCTCCTGCCCTCAATCTTTCCCAGCATCAGGGTCTTTTCCAGTGAGTCAGCTATTTGCATCAGGTGGCGGAAGTACTGGAGTTTCAGCATCAGTCTTTCCAGTGAATATTCAGGGTTGATTTCCTTTAGGATTGACTGGTTTGATCTCCTTGCAGTCCAAGGCACTCTCAAGAGTCTTCATCACGTCATTTCAAAAGCATCAATTCTTTAGCCGTCAGCCTTCTTTGTGGTCCAACTCTCCCATCTGTACGTGGCATTGGAAAAACCATAGCCTTGACTCTCCAGACCTTTGTCAGCAAAGTGATTATCTCTGCTTTTTAATACATGGTCTAGATTTGTCATAGCTTTCTTCCAAGTCACAAGTGTCTTTTAATTTCATGGGTGCAGTCACCATCCACAGTGATTTTGGAGCCCAAGGAAAGAAAATCTATAATTGTTTCCACTTTTTCCCCATCTATTTGCCAAAAAGTGATGGGACTGGTTGCCATGGTCCTCGTTTTTTCAGTGTTTAATTTTAAGCCGGCTTTTCACTCTCCTTTTTCACTTTCATCTAGAGGCTGTTTAGTTCCTCATTGCTTTCTGCTTTTACAGTGGTATCATTTACATATCTGAGGTTGTTGGTATTTCTTCCAGCAATCTTGATTCCGGCTTGTGAGTTATCTAGCCTGGCATTTGTCATGATGTAGTCTGCATAAAAGTTAAATAAGCAAGGTGACAATATACAGCCTTAATGTACTTCTTTCCCAGTTTGGAACCAGTCCTTTGTTCCATGTCCGGTTCCTTCTTGTCCTGCATACAGTGGTGCATTATATATGACCAGAAGTATGATTGCCAGTACTGGGCTTTTTTTTTTTTTTTTTTAAATCATTGCTTAATAGTCAAAACAGCCAGTAAACCCCTTGCCTTGACCTCACATATTCACTCAGTCGTTACCACCCACTCACCTCCTTGTCCATGTACACACAAATACATGGAGGCCCCATTCCAGGGAGTCCCTATAGGATATGCCTGGGCTACTACTCACCAGCCTGATTTCTGACCTGTTGCATCTCCCTGCCTGGAGAATCCCAGGGACGGGGGTGCCTGGTGGGCTGTGGTCTATGGGATCGCAGAGAGTCAGACACAACTGAAGCGACTTAGCAGCAGCAGCAGCAAGTTCTCATTATCTTCTAGTGAGACTTTGCAGTATTGTCTTTATACCTAGAATCTGTTTTTGTTTTATTTTTGTTTCTATTTTTTGAAGACAGGATTGGATTAAATGATTTTTAAGATACCTTCCAGCTTTAAAACCTTGTTTTTGGGGGATTGTTTGTTTGCTTTCTGGTAATTTCACTAGTTTGGTTATCTTATATTCTTTCTGGGTGGTAAAGCAGATTATAGCCCTATTTTATAGATGTGAATAAGAATAACAAGAAGATCCAAAGTACCTAAGGTGTTTTTTGTTTTTTGTTTTTTGGGTTTTTTTGGGAAATTTAATTGAAACTAAAAATGGTAGAGTATCCTGATTCCCATCCAGTTTATTTAGTTACATTCATCAGACCCTTGAAATCATCACTCATAGTGGTTTAGAACAACCTTTTTTTAACTTAGAGCTTCCCATTATATTTTTCACTGATGTAGATTGAAGTTGGCAGGCTTTGAAGTAGAACTTAAAAAAAGGAATTCAGTTATTAATTTTTTGTTAACCCCCTTGCTTTCTGTTAGCTCTTACCAGTCATATTAATAGATGCCTCAGTATATTTGTATGTCTTTGTGAGGATGGGGAGGTGGGAGGGTGAGATATATAAAATCACTACAAAAAGTAACATGGAAATAAAAATAGGAAAACAAATCTTGGAAAGTGGAGAACAAGAACAGTTATGTACAGGATCAGGAAAATGCTTGAACTAAAGAAGGTAACCCCAAAGAAGCAGGATACCAGAGCTATTAATAAAACAGAAGCATACGAAAACCTGGATAACTAGGTATGTACAAGTTTGGGCATTTCCATAGTGTAGCAATGGGCTTCTCAGGTGGATCCATGGTAAAGAATCTACCTGTCAACCCTGGAGATGAACATTCCATCGCTAGGTCAGGAAGATACCCCAGAGAAAGGAATGGCAGTCCACTCCAGTGTTCTTGCCTTCGAGATCCCATAGACAGAGGGGCCTGGTGGGCTACAGCCCATGGAGTCGCAAGGAGTCTGGCACAACTTAGCGACTAAACAACTACAGTGTACTGACAGGTTCCTGAACACTTTCGAGGAAGTTATTCTTCACATGTAATCTTCACAGTAACCTTGGTAGGTGGATGATAAATGATTTTTCCTAATTTTAACTCTTTAGAAAATGAAATTTGGATGGTTACTCATTTTTTTTAAGGTCACACAGCTCTGAGTGGCTTTGCTAATAACCAGCAGTTTTACCCAACACAAGCTACTTCTGTTGCCTCAATTTCCTTGTTTATAAGCTTTGAATCATAATTATACCTACCTCATAGGGTAAGAAACAGTGCTTACAAACTTCTAGTGTGGTTCTTGGCACATGGTAAGTACTAGTAAATGCTAGATGTTGCTATTGTTTCTGTGAAAGCTGCAATTTAAATAGATGCAATTTAAATGCTTGACATTCAGCAGATTTTTTTTTCTGCTATATTGGATCTTTTAGAACATAAGTGGGCTGGTTATGCATGTATATTTCCAAAATGATTTTAAAGTCAGTCTTCTACTTAAAACCTACGTCCCTACCACTTTACAAAGCAAAGCTACACGTGGCTTGTACAGCTTCTTTTCTTAGACTTAGTAAAATTTCTTCAATCCAAGTAGGGAGAGAAGAAAATTGATCAATGTTTTAATTGTGTGTGTGTGTGAGTGCACACACATGCATGTCTTAGTGTTAAAGGGTGTGTGTCTTAGTGTATAAGGGAAAGTATGGGCTTCAGAGTCAGATTTTGATTCAGATTATGGGGCCAGCTCTTCTTAGCCATGTGACCTTTGGGGATATCATTATCATCTTTATCCTCTATAAAGAGGATTAGTGACACCCATCTCATAGAATTGTTGTGATTTTTAGTTAAAGAATTTCCAGCTTCGTAAAGGATGATCAGAAATGATACCGCTTCCTGGAGAATCGATTTTAAAGAGTGAATAAAATGGCTTATTTTATTTAGAAATAGTAAAATCCGTCCTACCCAAGTATAGTAAATTATTTATTATCCTTTGAGACCAATATACTTGAAAAAGCTTTAGATGGGTTTTGCAAATGGTGGTATTATTTCACTTGGACTCCAGTGTCTTGAAATGTACCCATGAATTTTGCTTTGTTGATATAGGCAATTGAGTTAGTTGCCAAATGGATTTTAGTGGTTTGATATTCATCTTACTCAAAGCTAAAGGGCCTGAAATAATCTTTAGCCACTAGTTCACGTTGAAAGCATCTCAGGCAAGTTTTACAGGAAGAGGACATAGCAGGTATTTGGTTAGTTTTTATGAAACTTGCTTACTACGATGTTCTTTCTCCAGGTATTTTGAACTGCCCTCTGTACTGCAAGTAGCATTAAGTTGTGTCTCATAGTTATCCAAGAATTCCAGTGTAGAGAGACATAGAATCCTAATGTTACATAACTTATACTTAAAATCTTTACTTTTGTGTAGTTATGTGAAAAATACGATGATGCGGTCTTGCCACCAGTTTTGATCTTTTTGTGGAATTGCTTTAGATCTGTGCATTAGTTAGTTCCATATTTTATATAGTTATATTGAGTGTCCACTTCCTTTTGATGAAGCATTTCATTTAAAGCATCAGGAATGTTTTTCTTCTTTTTTTAAAGTACTAGTCATTTTTCTTAATGGAATACTGCTACTGTCAAAGGAAGTATTCTGGCTTAGCTCCAGTGGTTAATTTTCACTGTTTGCTCTTTAATTGAAAACAAATCTAAGGATGCTGTTTATGCATTTGTGTCTACTCAGTTGAGATGCCAGTTATATATACAGAAATAGAAATAACATTACAGTTATATATACAGAAACAGGAATAACATCACAGTTGCACATTTAGTTTTAAATAATATTATTAATTATTGGGCATATTGCATTAATGTCTTCTGTTCCAGATCACTAGAAAAATCTTTCGGTATTCACCTCTGTTATGTTTCTGTTAAAGTCTTAGAGATGTCTCAATTTTCCATAGGAAAAGTGAGTAAATGACAAATCAAAACTTGAGGCAGCATTGAATTCATGTTTTACTGATTTATGGAGAATAATGATTTTATTATTTTCTACCATGTGAAAATGATTATGGGTTTTTTTGGACCAAATGACTAATAATGTATCTAGCACAGTTTTATATTCTAGCTTAATGTCTATGTCTGCTCTAAACAAGGAAAGTATTTTAATTTAAAATATCACATATAAGCCATAAATACTTTCCTCTTGGTACATCATAACCTAAAGCTCACAGAAGAAGTGGCTTAAAATTTTGTTTTTATGTCTAGATTGTAAGTAAAATCACTTGTCATAGTGAGTTGCAAAATGCAGACCTTCATTTTGAAGCTGCCTATTTCTCATTTGGATCTGACATATTAAAAAGCATATAATTAATGCTTGACATTAGTAATTAACATTAACATTAAGGTACTTAATATGCCATCGTTCATCCATCAAATAACCAGAAATGCATAATGTCTTGGCATAAAGGTTTTAATTAGATAGACCTGTCCTTCAGTTTTCACATGGTGTAAATGTTAAAACCCCAAAATGTATTTAAAGAAAAATTTTGTATTTGTTTGTTGGGTGTTAGCTGTATTTTTATTTATTGTTTTTAGGAGTATGCATCAACAATTGTGTCAGGAACTTCAAAGGGAGAATGGGGACCTCATGGTGCAGTCTTCATTATCGACTACAGAGCGCCACCTTGCTGCAGTTGCCAGTGCACTGTGGAGGCATTTCTTTTCATTTCTGAAGAGTCAGAGAATGTCACAGATAGTGCCTCTCTCACAACTCGCGGATGCAGCCGCAGGTCAGCGTTCTCAATTTGCCAATTAGTTTCTCATTTTGCAGACTCCGTCAGTTTTTTCTTCTGTTTGCTTAGTAGCAAACTCTTACTTTATTACAGTGCAATAAATATTTTGACAACCAGGAAGAAAAGAATTATGTATTTTAAAATTAGGATTCTTTGGCTTATTATTTTCCTGTTAGTAAAAGTAAAAATTAAGTGATGATTTGCTAAACAGATCATTTTTAACCTTAAAAATACTGTATATACATGAGCTTTTCTTATTCATGCATTATTTGGAAAGTAAAGCAGCATTTGACTTCTAGTTCAGGTCGTTTATTTTCAGATTGTATGTGCAGATACCTAGTAAAATATGAAATTGAATAAACAGCAAAAAGAGATGGAATGAATTACCCTTCAACATAAAGCTGATGAGATCAGAGTGACATGGAGTACATAGAATGTTACTGTTCAGACTTCTGTTAGATTCTGTTTTAGGTTGTAATTTTTACTTAATTTGATTATTAGCCTATAGACATGTCCTTAGACTTTAATGGACTCTGAATCAGATGAAATTATAGGCAAGAATTTAAATACATATATTCACATATGCACTTTCCTAACAAGAAGTCTTTATCTTTTTCAAAGGGATATCTTATCCAACGTATGTTAAGAAGTACTGGAATAGAGATCAATATGGTGACTACATGTATTTAAATGCGGTTTTTAAGAAGATGTTTAATGTATTTAAATGTAAATGCTTTTAAAAACCTAAGCTCTAAACCAAGGTTTATTTTACCCTAGTGTGAATAAGGAAAACTGAGCTAAAAGCATTACATAAAAGACTTCATAATATACATTTGAAAAGATTTTGAATTCTGGTAGTGCTTCCATAATTAAGACTTTACAGCGATATATAGATTGGAGAACTAAGCCAGGCAGTGCTTTTGCAACCACTGGAATGTCTGTGAAAATACTGACTTTGAGTTTAACCAAAGCAGTCATTACTAGTCAATATGACTTATCTTTCTACCATTCATCATCCCAACTCTCGCTTAATGACCAAAATGATAAACTTTCGTCAGTACTGTCTTAGGTCCTGAAAATAAATAGTAATATAGACATTAAGCAAATATATGTGGGTTTGCCGTTTGTTTTGAAGTAAAGAAGGCAAAATTTCCTGCGTTAAAAAATAGTTTATGAATACTTTGCCATTGGGGATTTAGCAATGGGAAAAAAAGAACTACAATTCCTTTTTTCATGCATAAGCTCCACGTTCTTATGGAAGGAAGAGAACATAGGTAAGTAAAATGTGTAATATGTCAGATGATGATAAATGGAGAAAAAGAAAAGTATAGAAAAGGATAGAGATAGGGAACCTGGGTTTGATCCCTGGGTTGAGAAGATCTCCTGGAGGAGGGCATGGCAACCCACTCCAGTATTCTTCCCTGGAGAATCCTCATGAACAGAGGAGCCTGGCGGGCTACAGTCCATGGGGTCACAAAGAGTAGGACACAACTGAACTATTAAGCACAAGGAAAGATCACAGGCAAGTTATAATTTTAAATAAGAGTTGTCCGGAAAACTTGTATAGGGATCATTTGAGCAAAGACCCGAAGAAGGTGAGATATGCGGCTATGCAGATATGAGCTATGCAAAAATTCAGAGGCAAGAGCATGTCTGGTGTGTTCAAGAAACTACACAGAAGCCATCAAAGCTCTTGTTGCATAAGAAATGGAGAAAGAGTAGTCAGAGACGCAATCCACAGGGTATGTAGAACTGCTTTCTCTTCTGCCTTATACATAGTTGTAAAAATGTTCACTTTTACTCTGAGACTAGAAAGTCTTGAGCAGAGAGGTGATATGATTGCTCTGGCTGCTGGGCAGAGATGAGACTATCGAGAGGTGGGGAGGTCACATAGAGAACTCTTGTAACAGCTTAGAGATGGACAGCTGGGGCCACAGTGGGAGCAGTGGAAGTGGTGAGAAGCGGTCAGATTTCCAGTTTGAAAGTAGAGCTGACAGAATTTTCTAAGTGGGGTTGATATGGTAAGCAAAATAGACGAAAGGAGAAACCCTCGTTTGAGATAAGAAAGATTGTGGCAGGAAGAAATTTATATGAGCGAAGACTGGGATTTTGACTTGGGAGATACATATATATTTATATATATCCCTTAAAATCTGAGTAGGGATGTTGAGTAGACCCCTGGATAATAAACCGGAGTTTCAGGGAAGAGGTCCAAGCTGGAGATTTAAATTTGGAAGCTATTTACATACAAATTGTCTTATAAAGCTGTGACCTGGATAAGACTACTAACAGAGTAAGTAGTAAAAAGAGAAGTTTGAAGACAGGTCCCAGGATATTCCCATGTTCAGACTTATAGGATTAGAAGGGACCAAGAAAGGAGACTGCAAAGGATTACCAGTGAGGTGATGTGAAAACCTATTAAGTGTAGTGCCATGGAAACCAAATTACAGAGCATTTTAAGGAAGGAATAGTGATCAACATTTTGAATGTGTTTAATGGGTCAGTTAGGATGAGGCCTGAGAATTGGTCATTGGATGTAGTAGGACAAAGGTCACTAGTTTTTTGCTGTAGTGGGTAGAGGCAAAGGCCCATTAAAGATATCCAAGAGAAAATGCAAGAACTTCTTCTCGCTGCAAACTTAAGTAAATCTTTTTGAGTATCACCACTAAAAGAGGCTTCCCTGGTGGCTCAGATGGTAAAGAATCTGCCTGCAATGCAGGAGACCCAGGTTTGATCTCTGGGTCAAAAGATGCCCTGGAGGAGGAAATGGCAACCCTCTCCAGTATTGTTGCCTGGAGAATTCCATGGACAGGCTACAGTCCATGGGGTCGCAAGGAGTCAGACTCGACTGAGTGACTAACACACACACACACTGTAAGAAGTAGAAAAAACTGGGATGTTAGCTGGAGAGGGAGGTGGGGTCAAGGAGGGTTTATTTTTTTATTTTTTATTTTTTTTTTAATAACATGGGAGAAACTCCAGCATATTTATAATGCTGACAGGAATGTATAGGAGTGAGAGAAAACTTGATGCTGCAAGAGAGTCATTTGTGTTTTAATGCCCAGGAGAAATAGGATTTCATTGAGGACTCGGCCTCAGATCCTCTGTGGTAGCAGAAGAGAAGGCAGAGTAAATGGGTCCACTTAGAGGCGGCAGGGTAGATGTGGTGATTCTCTTCTGATGCTTCTCATTTCTCCATGAAGTAGTAAAAGTCATTAACTGAAAATGAAGATGGGGAGGAGGTGCTGACTGATGGTGGAGAGAGGAGAGAAGGTATGCAGTAATCCTCTAAGAGAATGAAAGACCAAATGGACTAGGGAAATATGGTAGAAATGGTGGCCAGCTCTAAGGACCCACTTACCACCTGTAGTCATAAATTTAAAGTGCGATCAGGCCACATGGTTGTTCACCGGTCACTTAATACTGGTCATAGGTGCCTGTAGGGAGAAGAAGAAGAACTGTAATTAAACAGATGGTGTTTTTTCCCCAGGCAAGTTCAGTGAATCAAGTAAGAGGCAAGGGAATTGATGGTATATGAAAATGAGTATAATGATGGAGCGTTCAGTCAAGTTGCCTGAAAGGGGAAAGGAAGGCACAAAGTCAGTGAGGAACCTAGGGAATGTTGTAGGACCAATGAATCGTAGGTCCTGATGGAATCAAAGGATTGCTGGAGGGGTTGGGAACCTAGGAGGAGAGTTGGAAAGCTGATTTGGTGCCAGAAGGAGGGGTCTTCAAAGTAGGGATTTCAGTGGTATTGTACTTATGGGCAGTGTCAGGTTCTCTGTTATCACCATGGGAATGAGTAGCTAAAGTAGTGGAAGATAGTCTCACTGAAGGTGAGAAGTTCAAGGCCAAGAGACTGGGAGGAAAAAAAAAAATCATCAACAACTATGATAGGACTGCAGTTAGAAAGGAGGATCGTGAGCTACAGTCTTCAAGGAATGAGAGGTGGCAAAGGAGGAACAGTAGACAGGTGTAACAAAGAGAGCGTTGGTGTAATTTCATGACCTGAGACTCAGAGCCAGAGGTTTTCAAGAAGAGGAAGGGAGAATGGTCTAGAAGCAGCAGTGTGGACCAGAAGTTGCTCACCCTCTGTGGGTCCAGTGTATGAGAGTGTGGGAAGATACAAACAGCCACCATTTGAGGGAGCATTACAGGAGGCAGTGCTTAATAAATAATTTATTGATCAACATAAATTAATGTTGGACAAGGAAATGGCAACCCACTCTGGTACTCTTGCCTGGAGAATCCCACAGACAGAGGAGCCTGGTGGGCTACAGTCCACGGGGTTGCAAAGAGTCGGACACGACTGAGTCCACACGCACAGAAATTGAAGTACTGCAAGTTAGGTTGGGGAATCCCAGGAAATCACAAAATAAAGTCTATTTGTTTACCACAGCGATCTAAGAAATTCTGGTTCCTAGGCTTTTTGAGTTCTTAGGGAAGTGGAGAATCATTGATGGTAGGAAATCACTGTTTACTAGAAGAAAATGTCCAGTGTTCATGGTGAGTGAGAGCTCTTCATCTGTGGTCAGTGAAAGTGGAAATCACTCAGTTGTGTCTGTGGTAGGATGAGTAAATTAACTTGATTGGAAAAGAGTGGACGCTAGAAATATTTCTGGTAATGGATTATTTGAGTGAGAGAGGCTCTTTAGCAGAGCCATCACGTTTAGAATTTGCCATTTGAGGACTTTCCTGGTGGTTCAGTGATAAAGAATCCTTTGCCAAGGCAGGTAACATGGGTTTGGTCCCTGATCTGTAAAGATCCTACATGCCTTGAAGCAACTAAGCCCATGCATTACCACTATTGAGCGTGCACTCCAGAGCCAGGGAACTGCAGCTACTGAAGCTCCTGCTCCCTAAAGCCTGTGCTCCACAACGAGAGAAGTGACTGCAGTGAATCAATAAACAAATGTTGTTTTTTTTCCTAATTTACCATTTGAAGGGCCTTTCTATAATGGATGCATTGTGATGATGCTGAGACAGATTTATCCAGACCCTTTCTTGGAGATGCAGATAATCAGCACAGAAATTTCTTTGACAATATGAATTTAGTTCAGTTTTAGCTTTCTGTTCTACATTTCTAAAATGTGGCATTTACTGTTTAGTGCTGATTTTTTTTAAAAATCACTATTAACATAATTTAAGGGAGATAGTGGGGTTTTTTTTTTACATTTTCACTGTAAGTTTCTCTCATTCTAAATCTAGATTTTACTTTGCTGGCGATGGACTTGCCCAGCACAGCCCCATCAGATCTTCAGCCTCAGCCAGTTACATCAATGATACAACTCTTTGGTTGGGATGATATCATCTGGCCCCAAGTTGTAGCCAGATACTTAAGTCATTTCCTACAAAATAGGTAAGTGTTTTTATTTCAGGTGTACACATTAAAATAAACTCACATTAGATTAGTTCACAAGGAAGGTGAGCATTTCCAAAATAAAAACTGATCTTTGCTATATATCCTTTCACTTGGACAGTTTGTTGCTTTTCTGTGTATCTACATTTTGACTGTATGAATAGTAGGAAACTTTTCTTAAAACAATGTTGCTGCTGCTTTGTCAAAATGGTTTTTACAGGACTGCCTTAACCTCCTCCTGAAATGATCTTTTACACTCACCATTGTGAAAGAAATTATACAGTTAATATTGCTAAATCTGTAAGACACTTTTATTATCACAGTTGTAGTTTAATGGTAGCTTTCCTCGGCCTCCCTGGTGGCTCAGAGGTTAAAGCATCTGCCTGGAATGCAGGAGACCCGGGTTCGATCCCTGGGTCGGGAAGATCCCCTGGAGAAGGAAATGGCAACCCACTCCAGTACTCTTGCCTGGAGAATCCCATGGAGGGAGGAGCCTGGTAGGCTACAGTCCATGGGGTTACAAAGAGTCGGACACGACTGAGCGACTTCACTTTCACTCTTCACTTTTCCTCATCACACTAGGTTTTTAAAGATCTGACTTTTGTGCAGCGATGAACAAAAGACGTCATCACCTTGAACTTTGATTTCCATGACTTTTAAGTGTCTGCATTACGTAAGAGATCTGAGGAACCCCAGCAGAAAAAAGTATACAGTCGGTAATAGAAGTGGCATAGAATAATCAGGGTGATTCAAATAAGAATATCAAGATAAGGGAAGATAAATACACAAACCTAAGAGACCAGTGTTGATCTGGTCGCAGCTGCCAGTCAGTGAAAATGAAGAGAGGTATTCTTCTTAAAAAGAAGTTCATTAAGCATAGTCATTAATCATTTTCTCACTAGCTTTCAGTTACACAGTAAGGGAGTTCAACTTCAATTGGATTACTTTTAGGATCCTTTCCAGCTTAAGAATTCTTTGATGACAACAAACATTTGTTTATATTATTTGTTAAATACTTGTGCTGAAATTATCTTGAAGGATTTGTTTTTAAAATAATATTGGTATGTTAGCAGCAAGGAAGGACTAACTGAAATGAAGCAACTGAAGTGAAATGCAAAGATGTTAAGTAGTGTTGGGAGGATGTATAGGTAATAAACAACCCATCTGAGTTCTGTTTTGTGTTCTCTTTTTTTATGAAAATGTGTATTCAGAGTATTCGAAAACAGTACTTTTAGAGTTATGATTTATGTATTTTTTAAGTGACTTAACTTTACATAACATTTATAATTAGGTTAAGACTATCCCCATCCTCTCTTATAAAATGATTAGAAATCAGATTAAGCCAGACCTTTGACTTTGTAAAATAATTTAAAAAACTCTTGTTCAGATATTATTTTGGAGTTCCTGGGGGGGGGGGTAGGGGAAAGGAAGGGATGGGGATTGGATTGGTTGGGAGACCCTTGTAGAAATGTATTTTATCTTTTTTCTTCTGTATATGGTCATGACCACTTCTCTGTTTTACTCTTAAGGGCCACTGTTTTTTATTGTGCTTGCCACTTCCTTCAGTATCATCACACAAAGCTACTTAAACCCCTTCCTTGTTTTTCTAATTTTAACCATGTCTCTCCCTTGGCATAAGTCGTATGTATGCCACCAGTGGAAAAAGGAAAATTTTTAAATTAGGGCATTATAAGTGAAAGCAAGAATGTTTGTCTAAAATATTTTGTGGTATCTGTAGTGTTTATTTTCAGCAGAGCATGTCTGCATTCGTGTTTGTAAGATACGGGAGACCAAAAACTGGGGAGTATTAGAATGTTTTATTTCAGAGTCTCTGTACTCAGGGAACACATTGTCAGGGTTTTGTTTTGGTTTCTGTTTTTAATATTCATCAACTTACTTTTACAGCATGTTATGTGAAGTACTCTCTTGTTCAGGCTGCGTATCTTTTCAAGCCCTAACTGTAAGATCATGGATCCGTTGCATTTTGCAAATGTATGTAAAAAACCTTCATGTGCCAGATGACTCATTCATTGATATAAACCCTGAACAGGTAGTTGGTAAGTACTGCAAGTGTTTTGCTTTCTGGATTGCTAAGTATGTTTAGAATTTCCTGTTTTGTTACATAAATTAATAGAAAAGATTTAAAAAATATATTTGTTTGTAGGTATTAATATGAACAGAAGTTTATTTCCATTTGCAGTCTGTTTCTTTTTTCTTGATATTTTCCCATTACTGTATATGACGAATTTCTCTCCTGTAAAGATAAAAGAACTTATTTCCTTGGAAGCTTGGAACAAAAATTTGCTCTTAGGTGACAAGCTATTTTTTTTACCTTGAAGAAACTGATCAGAAAAATAAAAAAGTGGAGGTAGGAAGTAAATAACCAGATATCATACTGTGAACACCCTATAAAGAAAAATATCCAATTATGAATAATTTCCTCCTTTTCCTTGTAACTTTTTTTTTTTAATATTCCATACTGTTCTGGTTGTCTGGAGCATATGCATTTTCCTTTTCCTAAAGCTGTGGTTTACGGCCAGTTGTAAATCTTGGAAAGGCTGGACTGAAAACATGCTCCACATTTACTTTTATATTTTATTTTATCACTTGGCTTTACATTAATAACTTTTGGGACTAGGATGTTCACAAGAAAATGTTTGTTTGTTTTTAAATAAAGCCTTCCTGTAGTGAGAGAAACTTAGCTTTTAATAATGTAGAAATTTTAATTTTAAAACAAATCATGTAAATTCTAAATCATTTAAAACAAACGAAGAATGCTCCATTCTCTGCTCTCCCCTGTGTGCGCGCATGCATGTGCTCAGTTGTGTCTGACGCTTTGTGACCCAATGGACTATATAGCCCGCCTGGCGGCTCTGTCCATGGAATTCCCCAGGCAAGAATACTGGAGTGGGTTCCTGTTTCCTACTCCAGTCGTGTGTGTGTATATGTGTGTGTGTGTGTGTACACACACACATATATATATAAATAACAAATTTATATCATAAACATAAATATAATTTATTTTGACAGAAAAGGACTACATGGAACAGTTGACTGAACTGACAAGGTTGCTGTTTAACCTGTCAGAAGTAAAGAATATTTTCTCGAAGTCTCAAGTTGAATATTTACCCATCCCAGAAGATCCTAAAAAAGCTCTTGTTCGGTTCTTTGAGGTACTGTTTTATTCATTAATATAATTGTCCAAATCAGTTACAATTATTTTTCCAAAAATCCTGAAGTGTTCATTATGTATTATGTTTTTCTATAAAATGAGTTATTTTAAACAGAATCATATTATTGGTTGCTGCTATTATAAAATTCTGGAGGAATAGAATTGTGAATCTAAGATAGAGCATATAATTCATTCTTGAGGACAGCAGAGGAATTACATTTAATGAAAAATAATAAGAGTAAAGAATGCCATATAAAAACCTTACTCCAAATCTGATCGGAATCGTAGGAGTATCTTATTGCTAAAATTGCTGGATAACCATAGTCTTCAGGTACTTAAATCTCCTTATATATGGTGCATAATAGTTCCAACTCAATATTTACCGCCCTGTAACAAACTGTAAATCTTACAGTAAAATTTTAGTGTGTATTCAGCATAAGCACCAACTACTTCATATCCATAACATGGTTGGGGCTTTAAAATCTAATCCATTCGTTTTGTCTCTGTAATAAATAGTCCCATTCAACATTTTACTTTTAATTATTAATTTTGTAGGGATCTATCTTACATGATAGTCTTTGTTTTATATCCTAATTGAGGTTGTTAATGTGCTTGGATTAGTGTTTTTGTAAGCTATTCACAGTAAAACTTGGTTTATTTTCCCACAGTGGTTGATATTAACTGCAGTGAAAATCATTACAACCCATAAGCTCTTTCCATAAATGTGAATTCTCCCATTGGTTTTCATTAAGTTAAAATATAATTGTAAAACAGTTAGAGATGTCATATTAATCTTAAAAATATTTCATAATGGTATAGTGAAAGTGAATATGAAAGTCACTCAGTTGTGTCTGACTCTTTGCAACCCCATGGTCCATGGAATTCTCCAGGCCAGAATGCTGGAGTGGGTAGCCTTTGCCTTCTCCAGGGAATCGTCCCAACCCAGGGATTGAATCCAGGTCTCCCACACTGCAGGCATGTTCTTTACAGGGAAGCCCAGGAATAATGGAGTAGGTAGCCTATCCCTTCTCCAGGGAATCTTCAGTATATGCAAATGTAAAATACACATGTCTCTGGAGCCTTTTCTTTCATTGTTGACTGAATCTCCATCTGTAATTAAACATCTTTACTAGGGACCATCCTGGACCAGAAAAGAATGTAAAAGTCAAGCACCCACCAATCATTCAAAGGCTCTCCTAATTTAATCCTATCCAACTTAATTGCTCTTTCACCACTCACTAAATTATAGTTATTCGCTAAATGCTAGATAGTATTAAGCGAAGATTTCTTAGGGACTTGAAGAACCAAAAAAACTAGTCCTTGATCTTAGTGAACTTTTACTTGTCTGAGAATACAAGACAGGCCCAGAGATTAAAATAATAATATAAGATAGTATATGATAAGTGCCAATTAGTTGATAGGTGAATCAGCAGGTTAAGAATTCAGAGCATCTTGATATAAGAAGTTTAGATTTTATTATGAACAGGTTTATACATTTTTAAGTAGGTCTGATTTGATCAAATGACTTAAAGAAAATTGGTAACAACAGAGTACGGAGTACATTAAAGGCTCAGGAGCACTAATGGTCAGAAACTAGTGGGATTTAGGAGGAATTGAAGCTTGAACTAGGGTATCTTTGAATGATTAGGAAATACTGTGTTTAACTAGAAGAATGATGACCTTAAGCAGAGATCATGATTTAGGATGGGGCCACAGTAGGTGAGAACCCCAATTTTAAACCTGTTTAGTTTGAAATTGTGTCAGGGGGTGCTCAGGAACCTCTCTCCCCCACCACATGTTATGACTCACAGAACTCAGCATATAGTTGTACTTCGGTCTATGACTTATCACAGTGAAAGTTTTCGAAGTACAGTCAGCAAAGAGAAATGGTACATGGGTGACATCTGGAGTAACCAAGCACAGCTTCCAAGATTCCTCTTCTAGTGATGTTACCCTGGACATGCTTAATTCTTTCAGCAAGGAACTGTGAGAGCACCTGGGAAATTCTTTACTGGGGGAGCTCTTAAATGACTTGAGTGCCCAGGGTTTTTTGGGGTTTTTTTTAATGGGGGCTGGCCACCTAGGCCGTTTGTTCAGCACTTTTAAAAATCCAGATTCTTAGAAGGAAAGCAGATTCCCAGCATAACTGTATTGGTTGCACAAACTGTTGAAGCACAGTGAGCCATTCTTATCAGAAAATGATGGGGAAAAAATATCTTAAGGTTCCAAAAACCAACCAAGGGCCAACCTTGCATATAAGCCTTTTAAAGATAGTGATATTGGGACCTGCTGTGTTAATTCTTCTTAGCAGAGAAACGATAGCATGGCATGAAAGTAGGGATAGTCAAGGCACTGAAAAATACACATCTCATAATTTGGAGAGGTTAAGGCTAAACTTAGAGAAATACTGAAATCTAGGGCACTGGTTTTCTCAAAAGTCTTTTCATAGACTTTTAGGAGTCAGTAATTTTCAGGGGTTCTGTGAGCTCAAAAGTATATAGCTTACCCTCTGCCTGCCATGTAGAAGATACTCAATGGAAGTAATCTTTCTTTCTGGCCAGTAAAAGGATTCCATTTCCCACCCCTTAGGATAGAAATTCTTAAGCCATCAAGGCAGCACTTCAGCTGTTCCCAGGTTATCTCATCTGTTTTGTTCATGTGGCCCTGAGAAGTTCAGGGTAATGGACAAAATGAGAATGCCTAAACGTAATACCGTGGTCTGGATTGCCCAAGATTATACTAGTAATCATTATAATTTTCAAGGCCATGCAATCACACAGGGGGAGAAAAGCCAGTTCACTTAAGAATATCACTAATGAAGCCAGAAAGTTATTGATTTTAATAAATTTTGACACTTGAGTACATGCCCTTTTTGTATTCTGCGAATGATGATAGGAACTGTATTTAAAGTACATTTGCTGCACACCAAAGAAAGACTGTTTAAATAAGAAACACTTATGTAATTGAGTTGCATGCTGAACGGACACCTTTATCATGAAAGAACAACTGACAAAATATGGTTATTCAGACCTGAGTATTTGGCAAATATTTTCTTAAAAATGAGCCTATCCCTTCAAAGAAAGCAACTTTGAAATCACTTCAAAGACAGCATTTTTGCTGCTGCTGCTAAGTTGCTTCAGTCATGTCCGACCCTGTGCAATGCCATAAACGGCAGCCCACCAGGCTCCGTTGTCCCTGGGATTCTTCAGGCAAGAACACTGGAGTGGGTTGCCATTTCCTTCTCCAATGCATGAAAGTGAAGTTGCTCAGTTGTGTCCAACTAGTAGCGACCCCATGGACTGCAGCCTACCAGGCTCCTCCGTCCTTGAGATTTTCTAGGCAAGAGTACTGGAGTGGCTTGCCGTTTTCTCTGAAGCTTTCAAGAAAATTAGAATTTTGGAACACTTAAATTTGCCACCAGGAGCTTGAAAACTTCTTGATAGTTTAAGACTTTTGAATAGCATTGGTGTTAACAAATGATGATTATTTGTTATATTAACAAATATGATTTTTAAAAAAGACAGTGAAATGTGTTGTCCAAATTGAGAACCAAAATTTTTCAGATAACAAGTACAGACTTTTTAGAAAGCATGCATGGGTGGAAAACATGCATTCAAAGCACTGGATAGACCAATGGCTTTTAATGTAGCAGAGTACAGAATATGCATTAAAGTGACTTTGGATGCCATATTACAACTGATGTTTAAGAAATACCACCTGTCAACTTTCAGTATCAAAAAGGAATCCCACAATTATCTGAAAAATTTATTAAAATATTTTTTCTTCTTCCAGCTACATGTATTTATGAGATTTAATTTGTTTTTATCTACAACATATTGCAACAGATTGTATGCAGAAGCAGATATGAGAATAACTATCTTTTATTAGAACAGACGTTAAAGTGATATGCAAAAATGTAAAAAAAAATCCACTTTTCAGTATGTTTTTTGGTTTGTTTTGGGAAACGAAGTTATTTTCACTAAAAATATATTACTTATAGTAACATGTTTATAATTTAAAAATATAATTTGAAATTTTCTGTTGTAATTCCTAATATCATAAATTTCAATGGATATAGTTCAAATAATATAATAATAAGCCCTTTAAGATCCTCAATTTTAAAGTGTATAACAGGAAACTGAGACAAAAAGTTTGAGAATTTCTGGTCCAGGAAAAGAAGTATAGAAAACCGAGGGCAGAAACCTAAATGGAAAAGGGGATTCGTTGAGTATATATCTTTTGTTCTCATCTGTTCACTTCCTAATCACTCAAGTTCACTAGGTTTCTTATCTTTTCCTTTATTCTACGTTTTATCATCAACATGGCTAACTTTAATATCACCTTGGATAACTTATCTTGAGTCTCCATTTCAAATCTTCTCCAATAGTCTCAGTGATCTTCACTTCTGCTGTCATCCATCCACTCCCATGACTAACCACTGAACCATGGCGTCACTTGGTGCATCTGAAAGTTCACTGACTGTCATCACTTTGCTTCCAACTTTTTGAGTGACTTCATCAGGACCTTCCTTTCCCTTTTTCCCAAGTGCAGCGTCCTCTGATGGTCTCACTTTCTTCTCTATCTACCTTAACTAAACCTCCTGGAGGCCTCATTTCAACTACTCTTAACCGACATACTCAAAGTCTCCCATCCCTGTCTTTTGGTTACAGCTCTAAACCTTCAACTTTGGATCAGTATAACCACCTGGTTTCTTTCCTTTGTCTAATCTTCTGAGAGCTTCAGGAGAAAAACCGCATAACCATGTATACTGGTGCCATTCATGGTCCAGTTTGGGTGATTCAAATTCATTGCAAGTTCTCAGTAGTGGCTTAGAAACATTACTACTGTCCTCAAACCTCACCCATCCCTAGCCAGTTTTCTCTTGATTCTTTTTGTGACTTCTCAGCTCTTGCTTATTCTCACCTTGTCACAACTAGCCTCTCACGTATTTACCTTCTTCTTCTGACTTCATTATTATTCTTTTACCACCTCATCTCACACTTCTCTGCCTCCCCGTTTTACCATTTCTACCCTTTGTGCCTTTTTTTTCCTCTGAGAAAGTTAAGCTGGCAACTATTGGCTTATAAACAAAATTCTGAGGGAAAAATCAACTCAAATCACAAAGCTGAACTTTATTTATGGAGGTCTGACTTGTAAGAGTTGATTAACCTCACCAGTAGGTCTTTTTTGTCAAAATTTGCGGATTTAGAATTCCCAGTTATGTGGTAGAAATATGGTGAGCCATCTGTTTGGCTCACCTAATGCCTAATAGGAAATTTGTTTATAAGCTTCTTGTATATTAGTTCCATGTGTCTTTAACTAATACTCTGCTGATTCATAATTATTGGTGAACTGATTTTTTTTATTCTTCCTTTAGCCTTTATTTTAATCATAAAAGGCAAGATAATTCTTTTTTCTGGATTTTAATTGCTGTGAACATTTATTGGAAAATTAAGGATGAAGGCTTAAATGTAAGGAATATGTATGTGTGTATGTAGAAAGAGAAATTATCTGTATTTTTCAAAATCTGTATTGTAGAAAACTTGGAATGCTAAATCATGTTTTTTCTTATTTATAGGCTGTTGGTATAACTTACGGGAATCTGCAGACATTTTCTGATAAATCTGCCATGGTCACAAAGTCCTTAGAATACCTTGGTGAAATATTAAAATATATAAAACCTTATTTGGGGAAAAAAGTTTCCAGTGCAGGGCTGCAGCTGACTTATACGATGATGGGTATGTATTCCTGACTTTATTAAAACTTCCCTAGACTGAACGTATGGTATCATGATGGATAGGAATATACTGATACACTGGCTAAGTCACTACTCTCCACACAATCTTAAGAATAATCTGAAAGACAGTGATTTAGTTTAAAGTAATTCATGTTGACTTTCAAGTGTATCTATGTCTTGCCCTACCTCCTTTCAGAACTTTTCTTATGTTTGGTTAATACTAAAATTAATTATGATCAATACAAAAAACACACCAACTCCAGCTTGCTACAGATATAGTCTGTTGTAAACCATTCACATTGTGAATGCCTGCATAATTAAAATGAACCTTTTCCCAACACTTATCTATGCTTTGTTAGAATTTAAAACTTCAGAAAACCGTCACTTCTTTCTATTTTTTATGGTCTGCTCTGTATGAAGGAGGTCAGGAAAGGATTTATTATAGTGCTAAAAGATATTTATGCTTCAAATCTTGTTTCTCACAATGTTTTCTCCTTTCAAAAAGAAAAGAAATCTTCTTCTGTGTCTGCGCTATAACAACAGAGGTCATCCTTCTTTAGGAAGTCAGTAATTTGAATATCTTTGTTCACTAAAACCTTGTTGCTAACCAAGAATAGGAACTGGATAAAGAGAAATGAGAAGGATTTCCTTAGAAGTTTTTATACAGAATTTAAGTTTTTTTTTTCTTCTCTGTGGCCAAAACCTTATATCTCTTCCCTTTGATCTTGTGAACATATGAATAAACCTGATTTGGGCTGTCTGAAACCTTTTATCTTTGTTGTGAAAGATAAAGGAGAATGTGAAAATGTGTAAATATTGATGATGTAGGATGTAGTGAAAGCAGTAGTAGCAATTTGGTCATTTTAATTTTAGAGCAAAATATAAGTGAGAATTTATTATAAATTTAACTTAGTAAAATTTAGATTAACATGTATTTCAGCATTTAGGCTTATAATTTATTAGTTGCTATTGGATTTTTGCCAAGCTAAATGTATGATTTTAGAAGGATGTCTTTATTTTACAAAATACATGATTGTCTTATCAAGAACTGCAAAATCATTTGGATTGGTGATATGTAGACCTGGGACATTCTCCTTATGAAGAACTGGGGGGGGGGCTTTGTTTTGTTACATGCTTGATTTTTTATTTAATGGCCAGTGGATATGGTATTTCCCTTTGTCTAGCCCTCAGAGTCTGGGAATAGAGTACACTGCTATAGTGTTGCCCATTTAGTCAGCAGAAATTAGGAACAGATGTCTTTTACAGGGACACAGGTTTAGAAGAAAACAGAGAAAGAGCAAATACAAATTGTTGCGAGTTGGAACCTGTTTCGGGTGTGTTGGGATGTCACATCACCTAGAGTGAAAGAAAATTAACCACCTAAACCTCGGTAGTTGGTTTACCTGGCTGGTTCCTCCCTGGGGATAAATGCCTCTACTGTTCAGTTGCACTGCTGCTAGTGGAGGCACTAACTCTTGACAGCATCACTCCAGACTAAGGCATCTGGGGTCTTAATTGTCTCCAGGTAATTTCTGAGAAGGCAGGATTGATCTCTCAGTAGTGTCTTCAACTTTCCTTCCCTTTATATCCTTTTTTTTCCCCCATTCTTTATATCTCTGGCTTTTCTGTTTCCATGACTTTCCTTTTGATCATGTTTCTCTCTTGGGATCCTTCTTCCCCTTTGATCTTTCAAATTGAAATTCTACACATGACCCTTTACTGTCCAGCCCAGGAAGACCTGCTCTCCCTAACTCTGCTTCACCTGTCCTCTTCTGACTTTTTTTTTTGGTAGCTTTCCATTTATTAGGATTATTTGTGTACTTGATATGCCTCCAGTAAAATTTAAACTTGCTTATGGTTAGTGGCCTTATCTTATTATTCCCATCATCTTGTTGTATTCTCAACAAATAAAAACATTTACTGAGTGTATATCAGGCACTGATTTGGGAACTGATGATATAGTGGTTAAAGAGATCCTCCAGTGTAGAGGATGACATATATTAACTAAATATCTCTGAAACTTAATAACCTTAAATATAAATCTATTTATTTATACACTATGTAGTGTATTTTGTAGTGTTACAAAATGAGCAAAGTTGCTTTCTGTTAACTACATCTAAAAATATATAATGATCTCAATTGTCTTTTTTTTTAAGGCTTAATATATACACAGAATAGAAAATAAGTAAGAACTCTTATATACATAGAGTAGAAAATAAGTCAGAGAAGGCAGTGGCACCCCACTCCAGTGCTCTTGCCTGAAAAATCCCATGGACGGAGGAGCCTAGTAGGCTGCAGTCCATGGGGTCGCAATGAGTCGGACACGAATGGGCGACTTCGCTTTCACTTTTCACTTTCATACATTGGAGGAGGAAATGGCAACCCACTCCAGTGTTCTTGCCTGGAGAATCCCAGGGACGGGGGAGCCTGGTGGGCTGCCGTCCGTGGGGTCGCGCAGAGTCGGACACGACTGAAGCGACTTAGCAGCAGCAGCAGAAAATAAGTAAATACATAAGAATTCTTGTGTTGTGGCTTTCAATTGTGGAAATATATTCCCCACAGTTTTCCTATATTTTCAGCTTTATCAGTAAGTAAGTAATAGTTCTTGGTGGTGGTTTAGTCACCAAGTCGTGTCTGACTGTTGCGACACCGTGGACTGTAGCCTGCCAGGCTCCTCTGTCCATGGGATTCTTTAAGCAAGAGTACTGGAGTGGGTTGCCATTTCCTTCTCCAGGAGGTCTTCCAGATCCAGGAATCGAATTCAGGTCTCCTGCATTGAAGGCAGATTCTTCATTGACTGAGCTACAAAGGAAACGAAAGTGAAAGTGAAAGTCACTCAGTCCTCTCCAACTCTTTGCAACCCCCTTGCAGTTCTCCAGACCAGAATACTGGAGTGGGAATAGTTCTTAGCCAAGAAAAATACTTGGTTTCTTACAAAGCTACTCTGTGTATTGAAACCTTTTCCAGTTTTTTACTTAAAAATTTTTTCCTTTGCATTTTCAGTTCCACACGCCCTTGAATGTTCTTTCCTGAAACTTTCAATTAGGGGCTTGATAGCAGTAAAAAAAATGTATCATCTCTACGTTCTATGAACTCGAAATTTCAAGTCTTCGTCAGTGTTATAACCATTGCAGAAGATAAAATACGAGGGTAGATGAGGCATTTTCAGTTGGAAGGTCCTTGCTCTTTATAAGTTAATACCTGTGTGACACTTAAGAGTGATATGAATCATTTCAAATGTGGGTGATGATGACAGTTCCTCTTACCAGTGTATTAATGTGTTTAGAATGTGAGCTCTTCTTACACTGCTGTCATCCTCAAGATTTTCACCTACTGGAAAAATGAGCAGCAGGCCAGCGTTATTTAAAATATTGCTAAGTGAGCATTGTGTTTCTTATGATTGATTATTGTATTTCCTTTTACAAAAGATTAATGTTGCTGTTTGTTCTTAGAAGTGATTATTGGTTGTTGTTTTTTTAAAAAACTATATTCATCTCTAAGCATATTTTTGTTTTCCTTCAGAGCTTGAATTTTAAACTTTCTGTTTTATGGAAATGACTTTGAATTTTATCTTTTTTGCTTTTCTAAGATGAAATAAAATATAAAAGTTTATGCAGCAACTGCTGTTTGGATAAGTGCTTAATGATCTCCTTTTAAACTAATATTTTTCAGTAAAAGAGGCCTCAGTAGCAGTAATATACTCTAAAAGGAAGTATATATCTGCCGTTAATTACTTTATTAAGCAAAAAGTGCTCATTTGTTGTTTTACCATCATTTAATATAGCAGTTTTTTGACAGACTCCTACCATTAGGAAACCATAATATAGTTCATGTAGTAAAGAAGTCCATTTCTCTTCTTATAGAATCAAAATTTAAATTCAGTGTTTGTGTTAAATAGCTAGAAGTTATAAAAACTGAAGTTCCAAGAGGTTAAGTGATTGCTTCAAGATGTTACAGCTAATCTTTTTTTCTACTTCAACAATTAAATTTAGTGATCCTTCTTGTGGCAAACTGGGTTCAGACAGCCTGTAAATGTAATTTAAAATATAAAGAAATAAGACTATCAGTAAAATTTATAGTAGCATGAAGAAGCCCAGGGAAAAGTGAATATATACATAAAAGCATAATATATGGTGTTACAGTGTTCTTAAAGTTGGACTGCAGATTGGCCTCTGAGTTTCCTAGCAGCCTGAGCAAAGAGAGAAAGAGAGAGAGATCTGGCTAATTGGAAGATTCAGTCTATAACTTCGCATAATGTATAACCACACGTTGTGTGTATGTATTAAATGCCAGTTAGTTGCTCAGGAAATGTATGTTTTTCTTGGCCCAGAATTCTGAGACAGTTGCCTCTTTAGTGAAATACTTGGCATATGTCTTTTGACTGTTAATACATGTTTCTTCCTATTGCCAACTTTAACTTGGTCCTCTGTGTTTTAAATATACTTTTTTTTTTTTTTAACTGGAATGACAAAATTTTCTGGTTGGAAGATAACCATAATTTCTCTTACCACTCCTCTTTGTTAGGAATTCTAGTTAAATCATGGGCACTGATCTTTGCCACCTCTAAAGCCCAAAAGTTACTATTCCGGATTATAGACTGTTTACTGCTGCCACATACAGTATTACAGCAAGAGAAGGAGCTGCCTGCACCTATGTTGACTGCAATTCAGAAGAGTCTTCCTTTGTATCTCCAGGTATAGTAAGTGTGACTGCTTAAAAGGAAAAGGAAAAAAAAATTGACGCTTGCCTTAAAGCAGTTTACTAATTGCAGATTTCAAAACCATACATTATATTCCTAATGTACATTTGTGATGATGTATTTCCACTGAACAGGTTTAAAATTCTTTTGTGTTGAGCTCTGAAAACAAAGATGAAAGAGGCAAAACCTCCACTCTCAAGAAGCTTAAAGTTGAGCGAAGAGACTGACTAGCATAGACAATCCAGCATTTGCTCAGTATTTTCCTCAGAGGCCTCCGCTCTCTGTCAGCCAGACTGGCCTGAAGAGACGCAAGAGAAGATAACTGCAGTGAAGAGTATTAGGTGTTAAAGAGCAAAGTGGGTAGGACCTGAAGGACTGTTCCTATAAGAGGGAACAGCATGTGGAGAGCATAAGCTATAAGAAAACATGACTCATGGGGAAAGGCAAAGAATTCTTTTGTGGCTGGAGGCTCATACAGGAGGAGCCACATAGTGAAGAGTTTTGTGTACTTAAGAAGTTTGGACTTGCTCTTGTACAAGGGGAATGTTGTTGGATTGTGAGCAGAGAAGCGGGAGAGACATACCATATTTACGTTTTAGAAAGGGGATTCTGGTGGCCACATTTAAGCTTGTGAGGAGGTTAGATTGGAGATTTGGAAGGCAGGGGGTAGTTCATTACCTGAAAGTATGGAACTAAGGCAGTGGGTACAGAACACACAGCAGGTTTTAGAAATGTTTAGTATCACCGGTCACAGAGTTGCTGAGTATGAGTGTTGTAGAGCAGCAAAAAGAAATAGAATACTTCTTAGATTCCATGGTGGCTGCTTATGTCAATAGTTGTGTGGAGTGCTTGCCCCAGCGTGGCTCTCTGATACCAAAACAGTTCACATAATAAGAATTCTTATAAACTTCCTAAGTTAAATTTGTTGAATTATCCATTTGGCAGAACTCACTTGGAGCTATATCTTTAACTTCTTAAAGGTATAAGCTCTTCTCATCAGAATTTTTTTTAAAGTATTCATTCATTTTTTAATCTTCTGATATAATATGCTTTTCCTCAAACAGAGCATGAAAGAAATGGGTGGGGGAGTCCACTGTTTTGTTTTTTGCAGTTGTTGTTTAAGCGCTTGTGTTTTAACAGGTTTGTACTCTTTTTCATTAGAAATAAACTTCCAAAATTTCTTACTGGACAAATACCATTTATAGTTAAAATAGAGACATGACAGTCATTTCTGATTATTTCTCTGGAAAAACCACATTGTGAAATCACCAAGGTACCAAATTGTAAGTGAACTTTTAGAGCATAATTTGTTGCTCTGTTGGTGATTATTTAGTAAAATGCAATCTTCAGTAATATTAGCAGAAAAATTTTTTTTTCTTAGGGTGTTGATTTTTTTGTAAGTATCAAACACTGCAATCCATGTGAAAGTATCTCATTAACTCTATAAAAATACAGTGGTTTAAATCAATAGACATAAGACATTGTCAGTTCTGTTTGACCATGAATTTATCAAACTCTTCTCTAAACCTGTTTCTCCAGCTGTAAAATCAGAAATATAGCACTAAGTCAGTGAAGATGTTTTTTGAGAAATTTAAGTGAAATAATGAATACAAAACATGTGGCACAGTGCTGACATAAAAAAACCTCAGAATCAATTGTCATTATTCCGAGTCTTAATCTTCTGCATTTCTCTCCTTTTGTTATTTTTATTTAAAAAATGTATTATGTTTCTTAACATTGAAAATTTTTTACCATAAATTTTATAGTCTTATTCAGATAAAATGACCAATACCATAAGTTTTAAAGTAGACCTAATGAGGGTGGGATGATTTGGGAGAATATCATATGTGAAACGGATTGCCAGTCCAGGTTCGATGCATGAGACAGGGTGCTCAGGGCTGGTGCACTGGGATGACCCAGAGGGATGGGATGGGGAAGGAGGTAAGAGGGGAGTTCAGGATGGGGAACACATGTACACCCGTGGTGGATTCATGTCAATGTATGGCAGAACCACTACAATATTGTAATTAGCCTCCAATTGAAAAAAATGAATTTATATTTAAAATATAAAATAGACCTAATGTGCTCAGAGTCGGACACAACTGAAGCGACTTAGCAGCAGCAGCAGCAATGTGTATTTTATAACATTGTAATTACATATATATTTCATTGATGAGTGTGGTGGTGAAGTTTTCTGAAGATGAGACCCAGAAGAGAGCTTCATCTGTCTTCTTACTTTTCTCCCCTGCTTCCTCTGGTGTGCCCCAAATACATGTGTTCCGTTAGGTACCATTACATAAGTTAACCAAACTCAGCTGTGCCCTGAGCTTCATACAAACATTACCTGTTGATTATGGAAGGTGTTCTTGTTGACTGTGTTAAGTTACACATTCTGATATATAAATATCAATGCTGGGGGCAAAATTAGTAATTTCCTAATTTTTTTTTTAAACTTTATCTTTTAGTATGTCTTTTTTTTTTCCTCCTGTAGGGCATGTGTATTGTGTGTTGTCAGTCTCAAAATCCGAATGCCTATCTGAACCAGTTGCTGGGGAATGTTATTGAGCAGTACATCAGGCGATTTCTTCCAGCCTCAGCTCCTGTCTTAGGTCTTGGACAGCATCCTGTTTTATTGGCATTGAAAAACTCAGCCAGTGTTCCACCGATGTCATTGCTAAAGAAATGCATTGCCCATGTCATAAGGTACATCTAAATACTAAGAATAAGTGGTATTTATAATGTATTATTCTCTATTAAAAACAGAATAGTTTTTTATTTTCTCTATTAAATGATAAATTTCTCTAATAATTTTCTGTATTAAAAAAATAACAATAGTATTGGCAACCTGTAGGATTCTGAGTTTAGAAACTTTTTTCCTGAGAAGTATCTCAGAATTTATCAGAATGACTTGGCAGCCTAAGACAGCTCTTTAAATTGTTTTCTCTGAATTGTTTGTTTTCTTTGTATTGCTATTATTTCTCTTATATATGTCTTGCTGCTGCTGTTTAGTCACTAAGTTGTGTCCAAATCTTTTGTGACCCTGTGGACTGTAGCCCACCAGGCTCTTCTGTCCATCTGGGAAGCCCATATATGTCATATATATATATGTGTGTGTGTGTGTGTGTATGTATGTATGTATGTATGTATGGGAGAAGGAAATGGCAACCCATTCCAGTATTCTTGTCTGGGAAGTCCCATGGACAGAAGTGCCTGGTGGGCTACAATCCATGGGGTTGCAAAGGAGTCAGACATGACTTAGCAACTAAATAACAACATGTATATGTATTATTTTTTATCAGTTAAATACTGATTGAATTTTGTACTGTACAAAATGAAGTAATTATAAGAGATAATTCAGTGAAAAGAAGAATGCTAATATGAAAAAGGAAGCAATATGAAGTCCTTTTTCTTTTAGTCTTCTCTGTCTTAACTTTTATTATTAGGCAAATGAATCAGTGAAACTTAGGTTTTCTACTGAACTCCATATCTTCTAACTGCGACATTAGAAACCACCTTTTGTTTTTCTGTTTTGGTCTTCATGAAGTATTTAGCTTCATATGAAATTAGTTTTTAAACTTTTAAGATGCTATGGTGATATATATTATTCTTAGTGGTTTTTTTTTCCTGTGTTTTTAATGATCTGATATCTTTAATATCCTAATATTATCTGTCACCTCACATTACAGAATTCCATGTCTGAGATCTGTTCTCCCTCTGACTTTCTCTGTGTGTTCGTAGTGTTCTGTTACTCAGGTTTGAAAGCTTCATATTCTTTGTTTCCCCTCCCTTTTCAACCTTTGGCAAATCATTGTCTCCTTCCTTTTTCACATCCCTTTTTTATTATATTATACCTACACTATAGCCAGAGTCTCATAACTAATTTCACTGTCTCTAGTCTTAATGGCACCCCACTCTAGTACTCTTGCCTGGAAAATCTCATGGACGGAGAAGCCTGGTAGGCTGCAGCCCATGGGGTCGCTAAGAGTCGGACACGACTGAGTGACTTCACTTTCACTTTTCACTTTCCTGCATTGGAGAAGGAAATGGCAACCCACTCCAGTGTTCTTGCCTGGAGGATCCCAGGGACGGGGGAGCCTGGTGGGCTGCCGTCTCTGGGGTTGCACAGAGTCAGACACGACTGAAGCGACTTAGCGGCAGCAGTCTTTTCTTCCAGTCTCACCCAAACAATTCCCCCAGATTACTTTTCCTAAAATGTTTTTCCAGTATGACACTTCCTTGCCTTCAAACTTTCTTTGTTTGCTGTCCATGATCTGTCACTTAACTTTCCCATATATATGTCATCATATACAAACCCTAATGGTACTGGTTTAATTATCACCCTTCCAAAATACTTCACATTTCCCTATATCACAGCTTTGTTCAGACCATTTTCTCCATTAAAATGCTATCTACTGGGCTAAATACTCCTAGGCTTTATGAGACCTACACCTAATATCTCAGTGTACCATGACTCTTCTTTCCTTCTTCTGGAGCCATGTGCTCTGTATAATTCAGTTCTCAGAATCATGATAGTTTTGCCTAACTTGTATATGAATTTTGCAGCAAGATTATAGTACTCTACCACTGTGTTTGAGATATTGCATAGGTAATTTTAGTAAACCAAATGACAAGTGTTGAAATGAAATCAAATCCTTAAGACCTTAAAGCTGTTAAAGTCCAGTGTTTAGGACCCTGGCTACTTTCCTTGACTTTCCTCTCTACTTTGTATATAGTGAAAATGTTTTTCTTACTGTTTCTAGTTGAAGACCTAAACAAGTAGCAATTCCTTTTTCTTTTTTTCTTTTGACACTCAGGAAAGACATAGAAATTGTCTCCTAAGACTTCCTCTATTCCAAGCTTCTCTACTATAATTCCCTAGCTTAGGACTCTCTCTACTGAATTCCCAAGAATTCTGGGGTTATCTTCCAGAGCACCTATCACACTATAATTGTTCTTTTCTTCCTTATCTAACTTTTCCACTGGACAGTGAGCCATTGCTTTCAGAGACCATATTTTACTTTCTTGTTCTTAGATTTGTACCAAGCACACCACATACTCAATGAATGTTTGTTCTAAGCATTAGAAATTTAGCATTAAACAAAACACATGAAACAATTGACCTCAAAGAATGAATGAATTTTCTAATATGTAATATTTGTTGGAAGTCATTGTATGGAGTAGAAATGATGAAGGCATAGTTCTGCCTTTAAGGAATTTATAATATTTAGTGGTTTCTGTGCCTCATTTCGGCAAATTATATCTCTTTGCAAAGTATATGTAGATGTCTGGTTTAGATTTAGCTATATTTGACACTTTTTCATATTGTCTAGACTCTTTAGAAACTGTGCAATTTCCACTTTGCATTTATTCATGTAAAAAAGTACACTGAACACCTTCTATGAGTTGAGACCTGTTCTAAGAGGTAGAGACATAAAGATGAGGCAGGTGAGTTATCTTTATGACCTCTGAGTTCAAATGATAAAAGTTGTCCTGCTTTAAAAGAAGATATTAAACCCTCAATTACCTCTCTAATTCTTTTATTTCATAAGGGAAGGATGGATACAGGTTGGAATGGAAAGACGATTTCTAGTATGGTTTAGTTGGAAAAATAAGACTCCCTTTCAAATCCATAGATAAATGGAGAGAATCTTTATGCAAAGTCAAATTAAAATGTGTCATTGAGGAGCTCATAGGGGAGATCAAGCTTATATTAGAAAGGAAAAAATTTAACAGATTTTTATTAGATTTTGATTGTTTAAGATCAGTTTCCTTCATATTTAGTTTGTATCTGTATTGTGCTTTGGCCTTTATATCATGCCAGTAGGATGTACAGTCATTGCTTCAAAAATCTTAGGTTGGAAGAAAATATGGTAAAATATACATAGTTTTTAAAAATTGTGCTTTATGGATTTCAGAGATAAAATAGGCCATCATCTTTCAAGTGTATGACATTTGATTCTGCTCTATTGAAACTTTAAAGAGAAGGAAGAACAAAATTTTGCTTCTTTTCAGGAAGTCCTACTTTGAGTTTAAAGGATCCTTGCTCCCTCCTCGCTTGGCATCCATTCTGGCCTTCATCCTCCAGCTTGTTAAGGAAACTAACACTGATGTTACTGAGATTGAACTCCTCCTCCCTGGAGTATTAAAATGCTTGGTGCTGTTCAGTGAACCTCAAGGTTAGTTCATTTAAGAGTTTGTATTTGTTATTCTTTTATGTTCACAAATTAAGAAAGTATTCAATTCTATCAGTTAAATTGACAGTTATGAAAATATATGGTTATTTCATATCAACTTAATTTTTATCATGGCTAAAGAATGAACTCCAGCCAGTAGCTGAGGTTGGGTGTGATAAAATGGTTACAAACTGACATGATTCAGTCTAGTTTTTTTTTTTTTTCTCCTCCCAAATAGTTGATTTATGTTTATTTAATTTTTGTTCAATTTGTCTCTGATACTGAATGCAACTTGCTAGATATCAAGTGGTGAGGGGGCAGCCTACTTTCTCCTATTCTGGATTCTGCTTAATATGTAAGCTGATCTGTGGGCAAACCTGTAAGTACATGTTGATCCTTTTGTTTTCAGTCTCATCAGCTTACTGCCTGTGATCACTTAAAAATACTATTTATTTAGTCCCTGCTGTGAGTAGCAGGCCTTAACAAGCTTATTGGGAATATGCAGAATAGTGGCTGTAGTTCTATCCTGAAGGGATTTTTAGTGTAAATAGATGTGTTGTGTGTGTATTTGTCATTATAATGTGATCGTTTGGGGCAGGCTTCTCAAATGCTTCTACTTAAGTACTTCTAACTACTGTGATAAGTGAGTACAGTATATATCCTAAAGAATACGAGGGCAGCATGCAGAGTGGCAGCTAAAAGCTCAGACAGCTCTTTGAAATGTTCTGTTTCATCTCAAAAATTTATGCATGTTTTGTTTTAATCCATGTTATTTTGATATTTAAAAATGGTCCTCTCTGCTTCCACGCTTGGTTCTGTGAAAAATGTTGTATTATGTTAATGTAAAATACTCTTACTTGATAGTAACACCTCTTCAGTAAAGAATATCCAGAGATAGATCCCAGACTGTTCTTTAGAAATTTTACCTTCTTTAAAAACATTTGCATGCTTTAATTTCAATGAAAGTCTGTTGTACTATACAGTACAAAATTTGAGACAGAGCAGATAGTATGGCATTTTAGCTAGCCTGTTGTTAGTGAGTATAATATTTATCATGAAGAAGGTCAGGTTTGTGGAGGAACACAGATGTGTGTGATTGGCTCAGAGAAGATTCCCTGACTCTCCTTGTAGTCTCTGTGTTTTTGAAGGACAGTTTGTAAAATTGTAGAAAGTTAGTGTTATGCCCAAGAATATTTCAGTGTTTACCCAAAATACCTGTACACAAGAGCTTGAGTTCACTTTCAGCATGGTGACATGAGAATCTCTGCAGCCTTGGTCTGCAGAAAAACTGGTGAAAATTGTTTAAAAGAAAGCATTTAAATTCTCTGGAAATGGTCCAAAAAGGGTACATAACAAATGGAGAAATTGTCTACTGAAGCTTGGTAGGAACAGCAAGTCTTTGATATTTGAACCAAGACTACTGCCTTCTCTCTTCCTATCTCAGAGGCATGGCAACTCTGATAAATTAAAGAATGAGGGTTCCCTCTCCCTGCAGCTTCCAGGAGGAGGGCTGTCTTCCTAAGAGAGGCAGAGTATCAATGTTTCTCATCCTGCCTCATAGCCACCTGATGGTAAGGTTATATTCCAGGGGAGTGTGGGTGAGAGGTGAGGCCTTCATTCTTCCACTCAGCTCCCACTTGTGAGATGGGAGCACTATACTGAGTGTGGTATCAATGAGAATACTGGAGTGTTGATTGTCCTTGCTGCAGCTTAAGGTAAAGTTCCTCAGTCGTGTCCGACTCTTTGCGACCCCATGGGCTGTAGCCTACCAGGCTTCTCTGTCCATGGGATTTTCCAGGCAGTAGTACTGGAGTGGATTGCCATTTCCTTCTCCAGCTTAGAGGTAGAGAATTTATACCAAGAGGATCTGTAGCTAATACCCCTCCTTCCACAAGCATGCAGCACCTAACGTGGGTATGTTGGTCAGAAAATATTGGGCACCATGATCTCTGTCTCCAGCAACAGAACTTCACTTCTGAATTTTGCCTGAGAGTGGGAAGGGGTAGGAGAAAGCCATAGGACAGATAATTCTGAATTTCTCCCAAAGGAACAAATTTCATTTACAACGAAATGTGAAAAAGTTCAAGCCTGAGGGTGCTGTCAGAAGCAGTGGAGTTTGTGGTTAAAAGGTAATAGGTAGGAGAAAGATAGATTTATTAGAGGTGTAAGTTAATCTGTAGGTCAACTAGTTTAGTGAGAGAATTGACTGCAAAAAGCCCTGGTGTGAGAACAAATATCACTAATCTCAGAAATCCTCCCTTTAAAAAAGCCTGGATTTGATAAGATCATACACTTACATTTACTGAGAGAAAATCAACAGATCCTGCCAGTGTGAGCAATCAGATATAAGATTTAATAAACAAAGACTTCAAAGTAGCCATTATAAAAAGGTTCAGAAAGCTCAAGGAAATCATGGTTAATAAGGTAAAGGAAGATGTGATAACAGTGTCACATCAGAGACTATCAGTAGAGAAATAGAAATTATTAAAACAGAAGATAACCAAATGGGAATTCTGAAGTTTAAAAGCTAAACTGAAAATCTTAAGTTTAATTTGAATTGATAGACGAAAGAATTAGCAAACTTGAAGATAGATTGTTAGGTGTTATGCATTCAAAAAAACAAGAAAGAAATGAGTAGAGCTTTACAGAACTGTAGGACATCATTAAGCACACCATGCTATGTAGAATATCAGGAGAGGACAGAAAGGAGCAGAAAAGATATTGAAGAAGTAATGGCTGAAATTTTTCAAAATTTATTGACTAATACCAATGTATACATTCAGGAAGCCCACCTAATTCCAAATGGAATAAACTTAGATCCACAGACATGCAACTTAGTGGGGGAAAAAAAAGGTTGGAAGTCAAAGGCAAGGAGAAGATTTTCAAAGCAGCAAGAGGAGAAACAACTCTACTTTCAAAGGAACCCTGGGAAGATTAACAGCTGACTTCTCAGCAAAATCAGTGGAAACTAGAAGGCAGTGGGATAACATTGAGTGATCAAAGAAAGCACTGTCAACCAAGAATTCTATAGTGAGCAAAGCTGCCCTTTCAAAAATGAAAATAAACTCAAGATATTTGCAGATAAAAAATGAGAGAATTTGTTGTTAGCAGACCTGCCTTATAAAAATTACTAAAGGAAGTTCTTTAGAATGAAAGTTAAAGTGAGCTCAGATAGTAACTTGAATACTTATGAGTAAACAAAGAACAGCAAAGGTAATTAGGTACAGTTGACCCTTGAACAGCATGGGTTTGAACTGCACAGGTCTACTTATTTGCAGTGTTTCTTTTCAATAAATCCATACTATATTACTACACAAACCATGGTTAGTTGAATTTGTAGATGTGGAACCCTGACTGAACCCTTTCTGACTTTACATTCAGAAAGCTGACTATAAAGTTAAACATGGATTTTCAACTGTATGGGGGATCAGCACTCTAAACCTTCATGTTGTTCAAGTGTTAGTTGCTCAATTGTGTCCAACTCTTGCAACCCCATGGACTGTAGCCCACCAGGCTCCTCTGTCCATGGAATTCTCCAGACAAGAATACTGGAATGGGTTGTTATTTCCTTTTCCAGGGGATCTTCCTGACCCAGGGATCGAATACAGGTCTCCTACATTGCAGGCAGATTCTTTACCATCTGAGCTACCAAGGAAGCCCCATGTTGTTCAAGGGTCAGTTGTAGTTGAAAGGCAGGTTAAATGCATATTTTTACCTTTTTTCTTTCAACTTCTTTTAAAAGTAAATGTATGAAATAATGTGTATATAATTGTCCTATAATGTATAGAAATTTAATATATTTACCAATAACAGTATAAAGGAGATGGTGGAAACAAAGTAGTATTAGACTAAGGAAGTGACTTCGGATGATAACTTAAACAGGGACAAATGATGAGACCAATAAATGATAGGTAAATTTAACAAAACCCAAAATATATATGTGTTCTCCTTTCTTAGCTTCTTTGAAAACATAGGAATTTTATAAGGTAGAAATTATAATAATGTATCACTGAGTTTTAAAATTTGTAAGTGTAACATGTATAACAGTAATTCCACAAAAGAGGGGAAAGTGATGAGCTGTATAGGAACAATGTTTCTATATTTTGCTGAAATTAAGTTCATGTAAATGTGAAGCTCTGAAGAGTTAAGATGTACATGATAAACCCAGAGCAACCACTAAGGAAATAATTCAAAACTTACGGACAATCATTAAAGTAACTAATATGCTACATTTGAAAATAATTCACTTAATGCAAAAGAGAGATTCAGTTCAGTTCAGTCGCTCAGTCGTGTCCGACTCTTTGTGACCCCATGAATCGCAGCACACCAGGCCTCCCTGTCCATCACCGACTCCCGGAGTTCACTCAGACTCGTGTTCATCGAGTCAGTGATGCCATCCAGCCATCTCATCCTCGGTTGTCCCCTTCTTCTCCTGCCCCTAATCCCTCCCAGCATCAAAGTCTTTTCCAATGAGTCAACTCTTCTCATGAGGTGGCCAAAGTGATGGACAAAAACATAAGACATTTAGAAAGCAAAAGGTAAAATGGCTGATGTAAATCCAGCTGTATCTATAGTAATGTTAATTGTGAAAAAGTTGAACAATCCAATCAAAAGACAGAGATTATCAGAATTTTTTTTTTAAGCTCTATCTTTATCTGCAGGAAACACTTCTGATTCAAAGATTGGAAGTTAAAGGATGGAAAAGGATGCATCATGCAAATCGTAACCGCAGAAAGCCGGAGTAGCTAGACTAACATCAGACAGAAAAGACATTAGGCAAAAAAAAAATATTACTAGAAATAAAGAGGGAACATTTTATAATGATAAAAGGGTGAATCTGGAAGATTGAACCATTATAAATACATGTGTACCTAATAATAGCAAAATACAAGAAAAAACTAAAATGAAGGGGAAAATAATTCACAGTAATAATTGGAGGAACTTTGGTTTCTGCTATAGTAATAAAAAGCTTGGAAGTCATCACTCACCCTCACAACAAGAAGAACTCTGGACAGCCTGAAAAACAATTCTTCTTAGGTTCATCAGAGAATTGAGGTCATAGGGCAAATCACTGCCCTCAAAACTGAGCGTACAACAATTTGTCAAATTCAGCTTAAATATTGCTACCAATACCAGCTACATCAGAAGGCTTCTGCTCCTGGCTAGCTGTGATTCTCTGTATCCACCTTTCTGTTTAGTTTTAACTTATCTAATAGGTAATTTTTTAAAGAGGTAAAGGATGTACTAAGAGAGGAGAGAAAATGTAACCATACAAAGTGTTCAATTAAAACCTTCAGAGAAAGCAGGAAAAGAGGGAAAGATTTAAAAAAAAAAAAAAGATCCAGAGCAAAGACTAGAAAAACTATCTATAAAGTAGATATTACTTCAACTATTTCAATAATCATTGATGGCAGTAGTCTAAATAAACCAATTAAGAGACTGACTGGATAAAAAACAAGGCTTAACTCTATGTCAGCTACAAGAAATCCACTTTAAACATAAGGACACAATTAGATTAAAAGTAAAGGGATGGAGAAATATATACAGTGCTAACAATTCAAAACACAAAGCAGACTTCAGGACAAGAAGAACCATCAGTCATAAAGATGGGCATTACATAAAGATGAACTGGGAATAGAGGAGAGAACTTCTTCAATCAGATAAAGGACAATTTTGAAAATCCTACAGCTGATACCACACTTAAGATGCTTTCTCCCTAAGATTAGGAACAAAACCAAAGTGTCCACTCTTGCCACTTCCTTTCAGCATTGTACTAGAAGTTCTAGTCAGTGGAAGAAATGGAAATAAAAGGCATCTAGGTTGAAAAGGAAGAAGTAAAATTATCTGTGTCTGCACTTGATATCATTTTGTGGTTGTTCAGTCACTCAGTAGTGTTTGACTCTTTGTGACTCCATGCACTGCAGTGTGCCAGGCTTCTCTGTCCTTCACCGTCTCCCGGAGCTGGCTCAAACTCATATCTGTTGAGTCAGTGATGCCATCCAGTCATCTTATCCTCTGTCATCCCCTTCTTCTCCTGACTTCAATCTTTTCCAGCATCAGGGTCTTTTCCAGTGAGTCAGCTCTTCTCATCAGGTGGCCAAAGTATTGGAGCTTCAGCATCAGTCCTTCCAATGAAAATTCAGGACTGATTTCCTTTAGGATTGACTGTTGGATTGATTGTTGCTTGCTGTCCAAGGGACTCTCAGGAGTCTTCTCCAGCAGCACAGTTTGAAAACATCAATTCTTCGGCTCTTAGCCTTCTTTATGGTCCAACGCTGACATCCATACATGACCACTGGAAAAACTATAGCTTTGACTATACTATATGGAAATATATGATATCATATATGTATATATATAATCCTAAGGACCCATTGAAAACTATTTGAACTAATAAATAAGTTCAGCAAGTTTCCCTACCAGAATTCAGCAAGCTTCTTTGTAGCAAAATTGACAGACTGATTCTACAGTTCGTATAATCCTACAAGGGACCTAGAATAGCCAAAAAAAAAATCTTAAGGAAGAACAAAGTTGGAAGATAGCACTTTTCAATTTGAAAACTTAGTACAAAGCAACAGTAATCAAAACAGGGTGGTACGAGCATGAAGGTAGATGTATAGATCAGTGAGATAGAATTGAAAGTCCAGAAAATCTATGTATCTATGGTCAACTGACTTTTTCTTTTCTTTAAACAGGGGTGCCAAGATGATTCAATAGAGGGAAAATAGTCTTTTCAACAAACTGTGCTAGATCAAATGGATAGCCAAATTCAAAAGATTGAATTTGCACCTTTATTTCACACTATATGCAAAAATTAATTCAAACAGGATTATAGACCTAAATGTCAGAGTTAAAACTATAAAACTCTTAACGCAAGAGTAAATCTGCATGATCTTGGATTTGGCAATGAATTCTTAAACAGGACATCAAAAGCCCAAGCCACAGAACAAGACACATAAATTGGACTTAATCAAAATGAAGAACTTTTGTGTTTCAAAGAGCACTGTCAGAAAAGTATTAATAAAAAGACACCTCAGAGAATGGGAGAAAGCATTTGCATATTACTGATGTGATAAGGAAGTTGTATCAAGAGTACATGAAGAATAAAACTCAGTAGTGTTAAAAAAAATAAAAAACAGGCAAAGGATTTGAATACAGTTTCCTCCAAAGAATATAAACAAGTGGCTAAAAAGCACCTGAAAAAGTGCTGACCGTCATTAGTCATGCTGCTGCTGCTGCTAAGTCGCTTCAGTTGTGTCCAACTCTGTGCGACCCCATAGATGGCAGCCCACCAGGCTCCACCATCCCTGGGATTCTCCAGTGCATGAGAGTGAAAAGAGAAAGGGAAGTCGCTCAGTTGTGTCCTGCTCTTCGTGACCCCATGGACTGCAGCCCACCAGGCTCCTCTGTCCATGGGAATTTCCAGGCAAGAGTACTGGAGTGGGTTGCCATTGCCTTCTCGGCATTAGTCATGAGGGGAATGCAAATCAAAACTACAGTGAGATACCACTTCACACTCACTAAGTTGGCTATAATGAATAAGATAATAACAAGAATTGGCAAGAACATGGAGAAATCTGCATCCTCATTTACTGCGTTTGGGTTTGGGTGTTGCCACTTGGGAAAGAGTCTAGTAATTCCTCAATAGTTGAACATAGAATTACCTTGTGACCTAGCAATGCACTCCTGAGTTTTAATATATACTCAAGATTAATGAAAACATGTCCACACAGAAACTTGTACTTTAATATTTGTAGCTCCAGTACTCTTGCCTGGAAAATCCCATGGACGGAGGAGCCTGGTGGGCTGCAGTCCATAGGGTTGCTAGGAGTCAGACATGACTGAGCGACTTCACTTTCACTTTTCACTTTTATGCATTGGAGAAGGAAATGGCAACCCACTCCAGTGTTTTTGCCTGGAGAATCCCAGGCACGGGGGAGCTTAATGGGCTGCCGTCTCTGGAGTCGCAGAGAGTCGGACACGACTGAAGTGACTTAGCAGCAGCAGCATTATAATAGCCAAAGGTGGACTACCATCAGCTGATGGATGGATTTTTTTAATGTGATCTATCCATACAAGATAATATTATTTGGATATAATATTAAATATATAGTCAATATAAGGAGTGAAGTACTAATTCATGCTGCAGGAAGTATTGCTACAGCGTGTATTGCTATCGAATGTATTGTAAACATTATTACAAGTGAAAGAAGCCAGTTAACACAAGACCACATATTATATGGTTCTATTTATATGAAATATTTATCTCTGTAGTTAAATCTACAGAGATGGAAAGTAGATTAGCAGTTGCTTAGAGGGGGTATGACGGAGAAGGCAATGGCACCCCACTCCAGTACACTTGCCTGGAAAATCCCATGGATGGAGGAGCCTGCCGACTTAGCAGCAGCAGCAGCAGGGGGTATGAAAGTAGATTAGTGGTTGCTGAGGGGGTATCGGAGGATAGGAGGTAATAGCTTTAAAGGGTGCAGTGTTTCTTTTCAGGATAAAGAAAATGTTCTAAAATTGCAGCGACAGTTGCACAGTTATACTAAAACCCATTGAATTGCACGTGTTAAATGGGTGAATTATATTGTATATAAATTATATGATAATAAAGTTGTTATTTTTAAAAAACTGAAAGATAGATAGCCCAGTGTTTAAAAACTGCCTGGTTCAGTTAAAGAAATAAAAGAGGATAGATTTTTTTTAGAAACCGTGTACACTAATGCTCACTACAGTGTTATCGTAATAGCCAAAATGGAGGCAACCCAGATATCCATCAACTAATCATCTAATGAACTGATTGATAAACAAGACGAAGTAAGTCCATACAATGGAGTGGTGTTTGACCATGAGAAGGAATGAAGTGCTAACATGTTCCATAACATGAGTGAACCTTAAAACGTTTTGCTAAGGAAAGGAAGGCAGTTACATAAAACCAAATCTGTATGATTCCATCTATATGAAATTCCTAGAATAGACAATCCATAGAGACAGAAAGTGTTCCAGGGACTGAGGGAGGAAGAACATGGGGAATGACTGCTAATAGGTATAAGGTTTTGGAGGGAGGTGATGAAAATGTTCTGAAATTAGATAGTGGTGATAGCTTCATAATTCTTATGAATATGCTAAAAGCCAATGAACTGTACACTTTAAAACATTAGTTTTTATATTTGAATTATACCTAAATCTGTTATTTTTAAGAAACAGTGCTTACTTTTAATACTTTATGAGGGGTATTTCTTCATGTTCTGGTACTTTTTCCACAAAAGAACTTGTGGATTTTGGGGTTTTTTCCAAGGAAGCATCTTTAAGAAGAATCGTTTATAATGGCTCTAGAATTGCATGTAATATGAGAACTTCCTTGTTCAGTAAGGTCAAGTATGCTATATCTTCCTTATCCACTATCCTCATGCTATGGAAAACATTATCTGCTACTTAATTAATTTAGGTTCATGTGCATTACAGACGTTGTACTCTTGCCATAGTGGATTACAGTTTCTGAAAATTTTCTTGTTCTTTAGAGAAATTAATTTTTCTCCCCAGCTACTTATATTTAATATGCCAAAAACAGCTTTAAAAAATGTATTAACACTTGGAACATGGTGAATTTTCGGTTCTTTTTTTTTTAACCATTTTTATGTACAAATGCACAGCTGTAAAGGATTTGGTTAAATACTAAAAGAATGTAAATGATCTCTTTGTAACTTTGCTGTCTTTAAAAAGGAAATTAGCATCAATAATAGTTGATTTTATATACACACACACACACACACACACACACACACACCATCAAGTGATGGGTTTATGTATATATGCAGTCCATGGTGTTGCAGTCAGACACAATTTAGCAACTAAACAACAAATATATAAATCTAATTTTAAGAAAAGATGAACTATTGGTAGTTTCTAATTTACTACATATGATTTGTGAATGGAAGGAATATGAATTTAAAAAATTAATCTGTAAGCTGAATTATTAAAGGTTATCTGTTGTCAGTGTGTAACAGTGTTTGCAGTGTTAGGATGGTAGAATGTTTTTGAATACGGACTCTTTTCTGATAGAAGGGCATATCTTCACATGTATTTTTTCAGTTACAGTATTTTTTCAGTCACATGTGAAAAATAGACTCAAGTGTTTTATATTTTCTTAAAATGGAAGATAGGGAGACTTTAGAACAAAAGCTCATAACTATTTCACTTTGAAAAATAAAAAAGCATGTACATACTTTAAGAAAACAACATGTTTTTCTAAATCTAGAGTGCTCGTGAAAATGAGGATCCAGATGGTGAATTCAGGCACAATGTGTAATGCTGTAATTTTCCCTCCTAGTTAAAAGGCTGGCCACCGAGAACCTGCAATGCATGGTCAAAGCCTGCCAAGTGGGGTCAGGAGGAGAACCTGCTGCCCAGCTGACTTCTGTGTTTAGGTAAATGGAAAATATGCCAACTGGCAAGGGGACTATTGCCAGCCATTTGACAGTCAACATGTTTTTTAAATAACTAATTATCCAAAACATAATGTGTTGCTACTTGTTTGTGGTTTCAATTATTAAATTTTTGGCAGTAGTTTTGCTATGTTGTTGTTTTATTAAAAAATTAAATTACTAGGGAGAAAGATGACTTTAAATTACCTGAGAATTTAGTAAGGAAGATGCTTGCATGTGTTTCGGAGGAAAAAGTGGAAAACGTGAGTCCTAGTGACAGGTATACAGACTTTGGAGCTGATAAACGTGCTACTCATCAGCCAGTGTGGAAGTGCCTGTCACTGGTCTTCCTGTTCACTTTAGATGCCGTGAACCCGCAAAGCTCCAGTCAATGTAATTTGTGAAGCATAAGACTATATACAGATCCGTTGTTCCTTCATAAGAATAACTGCACCTTGTAGAACGTTTTCTGTTTTGTCTCTCTTTGCCTGCCTTGCACCGTGTAGAATCTTAGGCTTTCTGTTAAAGCAGTGGTTTTAAAATGTATCTTTCTCATAGTTTCTACCCGTTGACCTTCATTTCATGTATCTCTACCATAGCTCCACTGTGTTAGTTTGGGTCCATTTCCTTCATTCTGTGAAGGGATTTTTGATTCCTCAGCTTGCTTTCTTATCATGTAGTTGGGACTTGTCAGTTGTTTACAGTTTATTTACAGAATATAAAAATTGTGATCTTTTGAAATAAATACTGGGTTATTCTTTATATATAATGTATAATTATATAAATATAATTCTTTATAAATTATATATTCTTCATATTTTATTCTTCTGTGGGTCTAAAGTCTCTTGTTCAGTTAAGGAATATAAAAATTATTTAGAAGTAACTTGCTTTCCTCATAGAAGTACTGTTTGATTTAACTAGAGAATGGAATAATTAACTAAAAGATACACAGAATAACCAGGAAGCCGGACTCGTTTTCTGTTTGAGTCTCTTCTACACTCTTACCACCCAGATTGACCACATGCAAAGTGTGGCAGGAAGGTCCCTGGCGTTAGGTTTGTCCCTCTTAATTCTTCCTCTTGGGATTCCAACTCTTCCCTCTCCCTCTGAATGCCCTCACTCTGGTCATGGCTCACGCCGAAGCCATTTCTTTTCTTTATTTTCAAGTTTCAGTCTTTGTATGGCACCTTTCATAGATCCTTATGATAATCTTACATAAAGTGATTTTTCTTGCATTCAGTTTACAGCTTGTTGCTATATTTGGGCTAGATAGATACCAGCCCAAGTAATTGCCCCAAGAGTAGTTCTAAGTAACCTGTTTTACTTTCAGGCAGTTTATTGAAGATTATGGTATGAGATATGACTATCAGCTTTACAGCATTTTAGAAGCAGTAGCAGCACTGGACCAGCAGGTTGTCATCCACTTGGTTCCTGCCCTTACTCAGTCTCTGAAGAATTCAGAGCGGAAGTGGGGCCTTGGCAGAAATAGTGCACAGAGGTATGTTTGATTATTTGATTATATCCTTTTGGACAATGATTATGAAATCTAGATACATTTTCCTAGTAATGGCCTATTTTCCCATTTATAAAGATTTGGAGTCTGTTCCAGTGAATAGGGTTAGTGACTCCACTAGATAATATGCTTTTGGTCAAAAATAGATAGAAGCTTTTTTTTTTTCTTATAGGCTTATGACTGAATATAGTGCTGGGCTATTTAGAGTAATGAAACATGGTGGGATAAGTCTGTATATCCCAGAGAGATTGTTTTAAAAGAGAAAAGACCCTGATGCTGGGAAGACTGAGGGCAGGAGAAGAGGGCGACAGAGGATGAGATGGTTGGATAGCATCACCGACTTTAATAGACATGAGTTTGAGCTAACTCTGGGAGACAGTGAAGGACAGGGAAGCCTGGAGTGCACAGTCCATGAGTTCGCAGAGTCTGACACGATTCAGCGACTGAACAGCAGCAATAAACGTCTCTCTCTCTCTTCTTTTCTTTTGTCTTTACAGGGAAGCCTATAGCAAACTTTTATCTCAGCTAGGACAAGTGGGACAAGATGAGATACAGAGACTGGAAAATGATCATGTTGAATCTATTTTGTGATTTCATCCTCAACATTAATTATGACTACCTAAAGCCACTTTGTACCATTTGACTCCTACTTTCATTAATTGTATAATGTTCTGTTAAAAATACTTTATAGGATCTTTTCCGTACATACCTGTAAGTATAAAGTATATAAATAAGAAAATAAAAGTTAATTAAATATGTTATAGAATCTTTGGAACTTGGTAAAACTGCATTCTGTTTTGAAGCGGTTTTAGTTAAACTAAAGAAACTTAAAGTTTTCCTATCTGGGAGTGTTGTCTATGTCTATGCAGGTTTGTACTGATTGATCCATTTGTGTGTTATTGTAGTGTGACTTTCTGCCTTGCAAGTAATTTATTTCTGTTTTTTGTTTCTTTACAAGTTATGTTTAATCATGACACTATTTCACATTACCTGGCTGCCCTATGCTGGTTTTGTTATTGGTCGCTTTCTTGTTTGCTTGTTTTTATTGTTTTGTTTCTCTTGAGGAATGGTCAGGAGATAGGGCTGTGTCTTTGTTATCCTTTTTTATACTACGTTTGAGGCAAGTTAATAAAATTCTTTCAGAGTACACTTAACTCTGAGCAGTGAAACTGAATCTGGCTAAGGGATTATACAGATGTATATATAAATTTTTTCTGACTTGGGCTAAGGCAATGGCTCCCCACTCCAGTACTCTGCCTGGAAAATCCCGTGGATGGAGGAGCCTGGTAGGTTGCAGTCCATGGGGTCGCGAAGAGTGGGACAGGACTGAGCGACTTCACTTTCACTTTTATGCATTGGAGAAGGAAATGGCAACCCACTCCAGTGTTCTTGCCTAGAGAATCCCAGGGACAGGGGAGCCTGGTGGGCTGCCGTCTATGGGGTCGCACAGAGTTGGACACGACTGAAGGGACTTAGCAGCAGCAGCGGCAGCAACAGTGTTTATACTTGGGGTCCAACAGTTGCCAGATGTTTTTCTATTCATCCTTTCTTTTGGAGTTGTCATATCAAGAGGAGGATAAATAAGAGCCTTTAAAAAGAGAATAAATAATATTCTGGAAATTTTTTAAGGTTACAAATGAACAGTTCTGAAAAGTCAGCCGAATTATCTACTTGCTCTTCAACTACAGCCTCTTATAAACTAGCATCTTACATATTTGCAGGGAACCAGCTTAGTTTCCTGTAGCAGTTCATTTCTCAACCCATTAACTATCTGAAATTTCAGATTTATTTTATTGGGTTGGGCATTGTCCTTGACTCCTTTTTCCAGTGAGCATTATTTGGTAAAAATAGTTTCAGTCTTAGTGCTCAGAACCCACGTGGGTCTTAAACACAGCTCTACTTTGTGACCGTGAGCAGATTCTTAATCTTGTCTGAGCCTTAGTTTCTTCATGGAGAAAAATGAGTAATAATGCTTCTTGAAATTTCACAATGTTCTGGTAAGAATCAGTGGGATAACTGATTTATAATCATGTAATTAACATGTATGTGAAAGTGTTTGGTGACCTACATTCTGTTAGGCATACAGACATGATTACTGTATCTCATGCACAGTAGTAAAGAAACTTCTCAATTTTGTTCTTCTCCAATGGTATGTCCTAGATGAATGATTCTAAGTGTTTTCTTAATATCATGTTTGCTAACTTTGAAATAATTTGTTTTATTCTGGGACCTCTAGTGTTTATCATGGTTTTACTATTCCTTCAGGAAAACATTTTCAGCCCTTTTCTGGCTCAAGTATCTTTTAAATGCACTGCAGTCAGGGAACTATAGTTAGTTAATAGACCTTTCCTTATTGAAATTTGTGAAGTCTAAAGGACTTCATGACTTATAAGTGGTCTATTTTACCCCTAAATAAACTAATTCAATAAATGGGATGAATAAAAGCCTCTTTAAGGTTACTTAAGACTTCATAGCCGGAGAAGGCAATGGCACCGCACTCCAGTACTCTTGCATGGAAAATCCCATGGATGGAGGAGCCTGGTAGGCTGCAGTCCATGGGGTCGCTAAGAGCTGGACACGACTAAGCCAACTTCACTTTCACTTTTCACTTTCATGCATTGGAGAAGGAAATGGCAACCCACTCCAGTGTTCTTGCCTGGACAATCCCAGGGATGGGGGAGCCTGGTGGGCTGCTGTCTGTGGGGTCGCAGAGAGTCAGACACAACTGAAGTGACTTAAAAGCAGCAGCAGCAGCAGCAAGACTTCATAGCAATGAATTTCTTTTCATTGTAATAGTGACTTACTAATGATGTATTATTTTGCAAGTTTTAGCAGTTGAAATTTAAAGTATTTAATGGAGTGCCTTTAAAGGGTTATTTATGTGTGTGTGTTTGTGTGTGTGTGTATTCTTCCCCAAGGGAAATTGATAAAGATGTCTTAGATAATCTTGCTCTTAGCTTATGAAATCTTTTAAGGGTTAAGAAAATCTGTTACTGAATTGTTACTGAATACTGCATTAGGTATATGTACTTGTGTATATTAAGAATAAATTTATACATAAAACTCAGTAACAAGAAGTCTGTAACATGTATATGTAGATATATTTTTTTAATTTGTGTATCGGTAAAATTTTAAAGAAACTGTTTTATTCATTGAAGAAAAAAGAAAATTTATGATTCAGTTCCATTTCTTAAAAATCTTCACTGACCCTTATTTCTATATTATCTCTTTCCATTCCCAGACTTAGAATGACCTTATACTTGCTTCCTTAATGTTCTTTTTCCCCTAAAATCCCTGCAGTATCTGATATGACTGCTTCTGTCATTGTTAAGGTAAGCCAGTCTCTTGTGGTCGAATCTGGAATGTGTTCTCATTTCCCTTGCGCTTTGGCACCTCTGTGACATTGCATTCTCTTTTTTCTTCTCATCCCTTCCTCCACAGTACTGATTCTTCTACATACACATTTTCCCTTCTTGTGCCTACTGGTAAGATCTGGCCCTTCACCCGCTCTGTCTCAACATTCTTCTGGTAGTGAACTGAGAAGACTAGCTAATAACTTTATCTTTCACATCTGTATCTAAACCTGTCTAGTTGGAGTCTCCTGGAATCTCAGGGCAACATGTCAAGCTGCCTTTGTCACCTTCTTTTCCAGAGAAGGTGACACTGTCTTTGCCTTCATTTTCTACCCAGAGCATACACCACTTTCCCAGTTCACCTAACCTTGATGTTTCTTGGATTCTTGTTTCCCACTTTTCATCTGATCAGCTGTACAAGCTCTTGCTATTTTTTTCTTTTTGCCATCACATAGATCCAAATTTATTAGGCACTATAATCGGCTCCTTGTCTCTGGACTATTGAAATTTATTCTTCACGTAGTTCTGACATTAATGTTTCTAGAAGACTACTTTCATCTGGTTACTTTTCTGCTCAAGGACCTCTATTTACTTCCCATTGTTAATAAGCTGACATTGAAGCCCTTCTGTCAGAATTCCTGCCACCTGACACTACTTTCTCTTTCCAAACTCAACTGAAGCAGGAGAGTAGGCTGTCTTGGCTGCTTTCGCTGAATGACATGTTCATTCTACTCTGTGGACCTCATTTAGTTTGCCGGCTTAACACCATTTCTACAGAAACCCAACTTTAAGATCCTCAAATAGGAAAATTAAAATATGCATGTTAGGCTTCCTTGGTGGTTCAGATGTTAAAGAATTTGCCTGCAATGCAAGAGACCTGGATTCCATCTGTGGGTTAGGAAGATTCCCTGGAGAAGGGAATGGCTACCCATCACAGTATCCTTACCTGGACAAATGAGCCTGGCAGGCTACAGTCCATGGGGTTGCAAAGAGTCAGACACTTGTTGTTCAGTTGCTCAATCATGTCCGATTCTTTGCAACCCCATGGACCGCAGCAGGCCAGGCTTCCCTGTCCTTCACCATCTCCCAGAATGGGCTCAAACTCACGTCCATTGAGTCGGTGATGCCATCCAGCTATCTCATCCTCTATCATCCCCTTCTCCTCCTGTCCTCAATCTTTCCCAGCATCAGGGTCTTTTCCAGCGAGTCAGCTCTTCACACTGAGTAGAGAGCGTAGCACTGCACTGAGTAGCAATGAGTAGAGTCGGACGCTACTCAGTGACTAACACTTTCACTTTCTATACATAAGTATTCCAGCCAGTTTCTTTAAAACATCAGGTGGAGTGTAAAAGATGATTGAAGGACAACACGGTGATGAAAAGGACTTTTATTAGACACTCAGATTTGGTTTGATTTAAATTTCAATTGAACATTTAATTAGGTTTTCATAGGGGAGAAGATGACATGGGTATATTGTCTCTATACAAAATCATTCAGTATTCAGTGCATTTGTACTGGAAGAGTTTCACAGTATAAACTTTTACATTTTTCCTTATCCGTAGCAAATTTTATTTTCTTACTAAGCATACTTGATTTTTTTGTTTTCTGTGGTAAGTAAAAAAAAATTATTTGTGGTTTGTTAGGTGTGTGTTTTCACTACACATTGTTAGTTTTATCTTCTTCCGTGCTTTTACACAAATCTTTAAAACTACTGTTTGTAACTAATTACATGGACTCCTTTGCATGTACATTCATAGAATCTTGGCAGTTTTTATTTTTAGGATTATATAATCATATACGAATTTGACAAGCTGTTACATATGGGAAAAACCTTTAAGAAAACTACTTTCTCTAAGTTCCACGCATCAACTTAACACTTTGTTTCAGAGATAAAAGGCAGATAGCATAGAAACTTTACCAAAAACCGTGTTATCTGTTCTAAACCACTGGTTTTTGATTCATACTCTTTTTTTACATAAACCTTATATCTTCCAAAGACTGATCTCCTGCTGCCTCCTCCTAGGGTTAAATTTATTGCATTGTCAGTCAAGTGGAGAGTATGTTAGTATAAATAACAGGCTCTGTTTGTGTAAAATGGTTGGGGAACTAGCAAAATAGTATATTCTTTCACATATTTGATGTAAGATATGAGATTTATATTTTGATTCTGTGATAAACTATATTGGTAAGTTTACCAAAACCAGTATCAAATGATTAGAACTGACTAACTTCTGCTTATTGAAGTTTTTGATGTGAAGATAGTTACCCAGCTCATTGCACTTGTGAATTATGCTTTTAGAAAAATTCCGGGCATTTTTATTTTATACACACGTTTTAAGTTATTTGTGTACAAAGTAATGAGATATAATAAAAATGTATATATTCAACTTACACTGCACTTGTGATTATTCAACTTCCTCTTTATGACAAATTGACTCTTTGAAAACCAAAATTAAAACGAACCATGTTACCTAGAGGAATATTTTTAATCTTACTTAGAGATTCATGTCTTTTCTGGCTTTTCCTCCTAGAGTAAGAACACTGCTAATATCTGTGTTACTGCGTTTTCTTTTTTAAAGTACAATCTTGAAATGTTATTTAAGTTTCATGGTTTTATGGAAATTGAAATTAATAAATACAAATACACTATGGTCTTTGAAGAGTAAAAATGGAAGATGTATTACTGTAGAGTAGTTCACTATAATAGAAAACATGTATTTGAATAGTTTCAATGGACTTTGGTTTTTATGACCAACCATTGTTCCCTAGAATTTTTCTTATTAGCTCTTATGATTGGTAATTTGAGGGACAGGATCAAATTATAAGTGATCTGGATTTTTTCTTTGTGGGGAAGGGTTGCTGTACTTTGGATGCTATTCTTTGTTTATAATTATGTTTCTGAAAATTATGTAAAATTTTATATAAAAATTCTGACTTCAATTGTATAGTATTATTACTATTATACAGTTATTACTGAGTAATACTATACAAGGAAAGGTTTGATAATATATACTGATTTGTTTTAAATGAATAGTTAGAAATTTTCACAGAAATTAGAATAATCTCAGGCTGCCTTTCCATTTCAGTCAAGTTCACTTTTAGACCATTTCCCTTTTAATAATTGGGTAGAGAGTCTGGGATTAAAAATAGATTGTTTTATAAGGTAAAATTCCTGGAGGGAAGAAATCTGTGTGTCAAGTAGATGTTTGAGTAAATCTGAAATAACTGTTTAGGTCCTTGTTGAAAAGATTTCTGAAATGTTGGGAGTCCACTTTCCTGACACTGTAAGTAAGCATTTTTTAAAATTTAGATGGTTTATACTTTATAAAGAGACTCTGTTTTCCTTCTAAATATCAATTATCAGTTTTTAGAACTGTACAACTACTCCTCTAAGGTTTTTTGTTTGTCTAAACTTAAAATCTTTTCTTTTAAAATTTTACCACTCTTTTTCTTACCCTAGTCTCCCCTCCCCCCTTAATCTGAACAGCCAAAAATTATGTTTATTTTAATATATTGATATTTAATAACATTTAAAATAAGTGTTTTAGGTATTATATAATATATAAAGTTAGTGATTTCTCTGTTTAGGATAAAAAATATTTTTATTCACTTCTGCTTACTAAAGGTGGCTACATGAACAAAATGACAGTTTCCTGTAAGACAGGGATTGCTGAATGCTTAAACTATACCAAGGAATAAAAGTGACATCTTCCTTTTAAGAAAGGTGACTTATTATAACAAGATTAGAGAAAGGGGAAAAACTCACATTATAGTTGTGGAATTTATGTTCAAATACAATTATTGAGTTAATTTTTAAACTTTTTATAGACAAAGCAAATCCAAAAACTTAGCCTAAAAAAATTCTTATGCATTATTAAAAATGGTAGTAATATGTATTGGTGATGGAAAAGAATCCCACAAGTGCTCAAGATTGACATAACCTTTAACAAAGTGGAAAAACTTATATTAGAACTACTGATTCTAGGTTCAAATTTATGTCAAAGCACTTTATGATACCAAAATTAGTCCAACTAATTTTTTTTCGAGCTTTAATATGTCACTTTTCACTAAATAGTCTTAATTTGAGGCAAGGGTTTGTACAAGTTTAGGAATCTTTGGCTTTGGTAAACTCCCTGTTTTCTAATTAGTATGTCTCTTCCACATGCTTTTCAGAATCATCTCATAGTATGTCTTCCAAGTTCTATCCAGTAATTTTTGAACTTCAAAAATAATCTCCCGGTTCAATTACAAAGTTCTAAAGACAGTAAAATACCTTGTAATTTGAGTGGTATTTTTGTTAGGCAAAGTACTTCAGAGTATTTGCCTAATCCTCACAACGTTCTTCTGAATTAATATGTAAATCAATAATTGCCCTCCTTAAAAAGTGAGAAAACTGAAGCACTGTAAAGTTAAGCCAAGGTCACAGAGCAACCAAGGTGAAAAATCTGGGTACTCCATCTGCTGTTCCAGTGTACTTCTGTTATTCATGTTACCTTGAATAAAATATGGCATTTAAAAATTTATGATGCCATAATGGTCAGTACTCTGCTTATACAGCAGTGTTGTATAATGTTGGATTTTTAACAGAAAAATTACAAACCCAGGGTTTAGTAAAGAGATTAAGTACTGATAATTTTTTGAAGATCACTGATGGCAGTACTTGTGAAATAAACTGCCTCACTAAGAGTGTAGTGTCCTGGACAGCACTGATTAGACAAGGTATATAAAGAATGCTTTAAAGACCCATAGACCATTCAGTCTGCCCTAAGCTAACACCACAGTAAAAGTCATACATACTATATATTGACACACACGGAGAAGAGTGACAGGCGTTTTCAATAATGTGTATTTTAGAAAACTTCATTTTTTGCTTATGTTTATCTGAATATAATAAGATCTAGAAAACAGAACAAGGAAGCATTGAGCACTGAGTATTTTCATGCCCAGTAGCCAAAAGTCAGGCTTTTTTTCCTCCTGTTCATGGCGGTTATTAAGAAAGCACTGGCTTTTCAGACAGTGCCAATCCTGTGATGAGGCACTTGAAGAGTCTGAAGGTTAGGGCATGTGAAATACGGAGCGGGGAGGAAGCATGCTGCTATTCCATTGGAAGCAAAAGGGAGTCTAGGCCCATAGAATACTTCTTCTTTACCTTCTCTACTTACATCCAGTACCTACAAAGGAAGGGAGAAAGCTGTATGTTAAAGGTGGTGGTTCAAAATAAAGCTGTGTACACATGAAAGAAAACTTGCAGTTAATTTCAATTATGCTGACATGACTATATCTTATATATTGCTATTTTTCTCAGTGTTGCACCAGAAATATATATTTAATTCCTGTAAAATACTATTCTACATATTTATGTGTATGTACATAGATGTTTGTTTATAATAATTTAGCCTTCAGAATAAGTGTTGAAATGTAGGCAGCTTTATCGTCCTTTAATAAAACTGCCTGAGACTGGTTAAGTAACTTGCCCAAACTAGTAAGCGTTGTTTGTATGCTGGCTTACAAATCCTCATCTGCAATGTGAAAACAACATTGACTTTGCAGCTTTGCTCTGAAAACTGGTGAGATCATCTCGCTCAGGGTCTGGCACAGAGAATATTATAGCTTCATAGCAGATTCAAGAAAATCAGTTGCTTCTGGAGATTTTTCCCCAGTTATTTCCTTGTTAAGCTGGAGTTTCATCTCTTTCCTTATATGGAAAAGAATCTTTGTTAGTCAGTGCCTGCTGTCACCTCACTGATTTCTGGTTTAATCTTAGTACTAGGAAGATTCTTTCATAAGACAAGCTGGCCATGTCATACTTGTCAAACCCATAAAACTAGCCCTCAATCATCTTATCCTCTCTTCATACGACCTTCCTCTAACTTCATTTAAAACTTTTCCTCCCTTGGGTTCTATGACCTTTAAAAAAAAAAAAAAAAGTGTGTCATTCATATTGTCCTGGTGTCAGCCACTTTGGTCCACTTCTTCCAGCCACATCCTAAATGCGGACGTGCCCTGATATTCCAACCACAGACCCTGTGATGCTCTTCAGTGGACTTGTCCACTCTTACACCCACATCTGTCACCTAAGTGGATAATTCTTAAGCTTTTAATGCAGTAATGCATTATTTTAGATGAAAGGGGCCCTTGAGATTTGGGGATCCAAGCCCATAAAGACGGACATCAGTAAGGCCTAGAATAAAAGATCAAACTTACAGCTTTTTTCCCCCAAATGGACATTTAGCTGTCGATCCCGTTTACTGAACAATATGCCCTGTCACTACTAATTTTAGATGGCTCCAATACATGCTACATACAGGTATTTGTTTTCTTTTGTGAATTTATGTATCTTCCTACTAGTAGCACATTTACAGTTACTTTGGGTAAGGGCATGTCTCTCTCATTCATTTTCAAGCATTTCTTGGTTATTCTTATATTCTTTCCTGGAGAAACTTCAAGATCAATTTGACAAGTAGTATTCCCCCACCTTGTGAATTTGACTAGCTGTGTGACTTACTCAAGGTCACATAGCTAGTAAGTGGTAGAGCCAGTTTTTTGGCTCAGAGTTGTAACCCAAGAAAGAATAAGGATTTCATGCTGTTTTGTGACATCCCCACCCCGACTGAATACATTTTTAGGACACAAAAGCTGAAGTCACCATCCAGAGAACTTCCGTCTGGTTTCCTGGACCAAGAGAGACTGCGTATGGTAAGTGTATGTATGCGTGCTCAGGCAGGTCCAACTCTGCAACCCCATGGACTGTAACCCCACCAGGCTCCTCTGTCCATGGGATTCACCAGGCAAGAATACTAGAGCGGGTTGCCATTTCCTACTCCAGGGGATCTTCCCAACCCAAGAACTGAACCCATGTCTCTTGCGTCCCTGGTATTGGCAGGCAGATTCTTCACCACTACGCCACCTGGGAAGCCACTAAGCAGATATAATTTATTTAATCTGTAAGACGGGGAAAACGAAGGGTTGGTGGTTTTTCTCCAAAACACTCCCTTGAAAGCTGGCAGAGAGAAGGCATTGGGGAGAAGGAGGTGCCAACTTGGCAGCATATCCTCCAGCCAAAAAGTAGTAATCATAAGTGAAGAGCAGTGGAGGTGATCTGACAGCACAGACTCATCACTTAGGCAGCTGCTCCTTTATGCTTGTCATCCACAGGATACCAGACTAGAGTCAAGCTCTGTGCCAGCTGCTTGCTTACACACCCACTGAATAAACAAGAGCACCTGACACCTCAGGACTTAACATTTTCCACGAGTAAGTATTACTAACAAGTCCAAAGCTCAATCTTTATTAACAGCATCTCAGCTTTACTCTTGTTTCAGTTGTCCTCATAACGGGTTAAACAGTTTGTGGTAAGTCACATAGCAGGAAAGAAGATAAAAAAGTATGGTTTCTCAACATTTTGACATGCTTCATCCCTGTGTGGCTGAATCCTACAAATGATAGTTAAATAAACTTTAATGAGAGTCCAGAAGGGTCAGTCTAATAGACAGGTTATTGGCTGGTATTTTCAAGATGGAAGAAAAAAAGACAAGTCCTTCTGGATGTTAACAGACCAGTCTCTGAACTATTTAAGTGTGAATTTCACTAATCTTAGCCAGCCATGCCTTTAGAATCCAAAAATTCTACATATTTGTGACTTATAAAAAAACTTAAACTTCTGATATTTTTAACATCTAAGCTATTTTCTCCACTCTTTCCTATACTTTTTTCCTTCACAGATCATATCTCAATTTCAACATTTTGGAGCTTAAAATTTTTTTTGTTTTGTTTTTTGTTTTTAATTTTTATTTCACATTGGAATATAGTTGAACAATGTTGATAGTTTCAGGTATATGACAAAGTGATTCAGTTACACATATATCTATCCTTCTTGAAATTCTTTTCCCATTTAGGTTGTTACAGAGTATTAAGCCATGTACCCTGTGATTTACAGTAGCTCGATGTTGGTTATCGGTTTTAAACATAGTAGTATGTACATGTCAATCTCAAACTCCCAGTCTATCCCTCCCCCTTGATTCTCCCCCCATGGTTATCATAAATGTGTTTTCTAAATCTGTGAGTCTGTTTCTGTTTTGTAAATAAGTTCATTGTATCATTTTCTTTAGATTTTGCGTAGGAATGGTATCATGATAATTTGACTTTCTCTAACTTCACTTAGCATGATAATTTCCAGGTCCATCCGTGTTGTTACAAATGGCATTGTTCCATTCTTCTTAATGGCTGGGTAATATTCCGTTGTATATATGTACCACACCTTCTTTATCCATTCCTCTGTTGATAGACGTTTTAGGTTAATTTCATGTCTTGGCTATTGCAACAGTTTTGCAATGAAAATTAAGGTGCACATATCCTTTGAAACATGGTTTTCTCCAGATACATGCCCAGGAATTGGATTGCTGGATCATGTGGTAGCTCTATTTTTAGCTTTTTAAGGAACCTCCATACTGTTCTCCATCATGGTTGTACCAATTTACATTCCCAACAGTGTACGAAGGTTTCCTTTCCTCCACACTCGCCAACATTTACTTTTTGTAGACTTTTTGATGATGGCCATTCTGACTGGTGTGAGGTGAAACTGTAGTTTTAATTTGCATTTCTTTAATTTTTAATGATGTTGAGTGTCTTCTCATGTGCCTCGTGGTCATCTGTGACCATCTGTGACAGATGACATAGATTTAGGTCTTCTCATTTTTTGTTTGGATTTTTCTGATACTTTTTTGACACGAGATGTCTATAAATTTTGGAAATCCCTTGTCAGATGCACCATTTGCAAATATTTTTTCCCATTCTGTGGGTTGTCTTTTGCTGATTTTTTTTATAGTTTCCTTTGCTGTCTAAAAGCTTTTAAGTCCCATCTGTTTATTTTTGTTTTTATTTCCATTATTCTAGGAGACAGATCAAAAAAGATACTGCTGCAATTTATATCAAAGAGTGTTCTGCCTATGTTTTCCTGTAGGAGTTGTACAGTATTGGGTCTTGTATTTATGTCTTTAATCCATTTTATTTTTGTGTATTGTGTTAAAAACTAATTTAATTTTTCCCATCACTTTTTATTGAAGAAACTGTGTTTTCTCCATTGTATATATAGTCTTGCTTCCTTTCTTGTAGATTAATTGGTGTGTAATTGACCATGGGGCTTTCTATCCTGTTCTTTTGACTTAAATTTCTGTTTTCCTGCCAGTACCATACTGTTTGATGACTGTAGCTTTGTAGTACTGTCTGAAGGTCAGGGAACCTCTTTCCTCCAACTCTGCATTTCTTTCTCAAGACTGATTTGGCTATTTGAGGTCTTTTGTCCTTCCATATAAATTAAAAAAAAAAATTTTGTTCCAGTTCTGTGAAAAATACTGTTGGTAATTTGATAGGGAAGGCATTCAATCTGTAGATTGTCTTGGGTATTATCGGTCATTTTATTAATAACTATATTGATTTCTTCCAGTTAAAGATACTGTATATCTTCTGTTTGTATCGTCTTTAATTTATCAGCATCTAACAGTTTTCAGAGTCCTGGTCTTTTGCTTCCTTAGATTTATTCCTAAGTATCTTATTCTTTTTGATGCAATGGGATTATTTTAATTTTTCTTTCTGATCTTTCATTGTTAGTGTATAGAAATGCAACAGATTTCCTTGCATTTATTTTACCAAATTCATTAGCAAGCTTTAGTAGTTTTCTGGTAGCATCTTTAGGATTTTCTATATATAGTATCATGTCATCTGCAAACAGTGACAGTTTCACTCCCTCTTTGCCAATTTGGATTCCCTTTATTCCTCTTTGGATTACCATGGCTGTAACTTCTACAGCTACGTTTAATAAAGTGGTATGAGTAGACAGCCTTGTCTTTTTCCTGATCTTAGAGGAAATGCTTTTAGCTTTTCACTGTTGATTATGATGTTAGCTGTAGGTCTGTCACATATGGCCTTTAATTATTTTAGGTAGACTCCCTCTATGCCTACTTTCTGGAGAGTTTTTTTAATTGTAAATGGGTGCTGAATTTTATCAGAAGCTTTCCCTGCCTCTATTGAGATGATCATATGGGTTTTATTCTTCAGTTGGTAGGTGTGGTATATCACAGACTGATCTGCAGATATCAAAAAATCTGTGCATCCCTGAGATAAACCCCATTTAACCATGGTGTATGAGCCCTTTAATGTATTGTTACTAATGTTTTGTTGAGGGTTTTTACATCTCTGTTCACATCAGTGATATTGGCCTGTAATTGTTTTTTTGGTGCATTTCCAATATCTTGCACTTGTGCTCTCCTCACACTTGCTGATTTTGATACCATATTTGTGTGCAGATGGTTTCCTACCTTCACTGTATGTTTGTCTTTACCAGTGAGCTTTCCCATTCGTAATTTTGTTTCTAGTCATGGCCTTTTTTTTCCACCTGGAGAAGTTCCTTTAGTATCTGTTGCAAAGCCAGTCTGGTGGTGCTGAATTCTCTTAGCTTCTGCTTGTCTGTATAGCTTTTGGTTTCTTGTCAAATCTCCAGGAGAGCCTTGCTGAGTAGGTTGTAGGTTCTTCCCTTTCATCAGTTTAAATGTACTGTGCCACACTCCCTTCTTACCTACAGAGAAATCCGTTGATAACCTTATGGGAGTTTCCTTGTGCATTATTTTTTCCCTTATTGCTTTTAGCATTTTTTCTTTGCCTTTAATTTCTGTCAGTTTATCACTGTCTCAGCATGTTCCTCCTTAAATTTAACCTTCCTGGGACTCTGTGCTTCCTGGACTTGAGTAACTGTTTCCTTCCCCATGTTAGGGAAGTTTTTAGCTATTTTCTCTTCAAAGATTTCCTCAGGTCCTTTCTCTCTCTCTCCTCTTCTGGGACCCCTATAATGGAAATGTTAGTGCATTTACTGTTGTTCAGAGGGCTCTTAGACCATCCTTATTTCTTTTCATTCTTTATTCTGTTCAGCAGCAGTGATTTACACCATTCTGACTTCACAGCCACACATCCCCAACCCCCATGCAGGAGAGCCACCAATATTAGGTAAGTCTGGCCTAGTTTCATACAAGGACAATGACTCTTTCCTGAGTTCTGGTACACACAAGACTCTGTGAGTGCCCTCCATGAATGGAATTTGTTTCCCCCAGTCCTGTGAAATTCCTGTAACTAAACTACACTGGCCTTCAAAGCCAGATTCTCTGGGGGCTCGCCCTGTTGCCAGACCCCCAGCCTGGCAGCCTGATGTGGGGCTCAGAACTTTTACTCCTGTGGGAGAACTTCTGTGATATAATTAGTTTTTGGTTTGTGGGTTGCCCACCCAGCATGTATGGGATTGAACTTTATCACAATTGACCCCTCCCACCGTCTTGTGGATGTAGGGTATCTTTTTGGTAGCTTCCAGCATTTGCCAGTGGTTGTTCAGCAGTTAGTTGTGATTTTGGTATTTCCGTAGAAGAGGTCAGCTTGTGTCCTCTACTCCACCGTCTTGTCTTGTCTCCTATGATTTTCAACCTGGTGGTATGTACTCAGGAATTTCTACTCTCTGGTCAGTATCTTCCCATAAATACTACTGCAGTCTCTCATTATCTTACTTCTCTGCTGGATATTCTTCCAGAAAGTAGTAAGGAAATGGCTTGAACATGTAGGTAGTCTCTTCAACCATCAACATATTTACTGTTAATGAACCAAAGTAAATAGTTCTGTAGTTGAAGAGCCTAAGCTACTCCATCTTATAAAAGAGCTCCATTTTGCAAAGGTACCAGGCAAACAGACTTAGACTTTGGATATTGCCTAAACTTGCCCCACTGTGCACGAGCCAATCAGCCCTTAGGTTAAACCTCCTGACTTTAAGTTCAAGAATTTGTGATTTACCTTGGAAGTAATGATTTACCTTTGTGATTTACCTTGGAAGTAATGAGTTACATTTGTGATTTACCTTGGAAGTAATGATTTACCATGGAAGTAAAAAAAAAACAATCAGAAATCCACACACAGCCCTATAGAAGAGGGTAACCAATCAGTAGTCCTTCAGCCTGAACACCCCCTTTGTTACCCTTTCACCTGAATATTCCCTATATAAGCAGTGTAACCCAAAACTTGGGGCTCCTCTCCTTAGCCGCTGCATCGGTAACGGTGGGAGCCCCAGCTCGAACTTGGTAATAAAAACTCTCTTGCTTTTGCATTGGATACTGGCTCCCTGGTGGTCATTGGGAGATTTGGCGACTTGGGCATAACATAGTCACCCCCAAAAATAAATACTTGAGACTGTACAGCCATGGTTAAGAATGAATGATAATGTAACCCATAATCAGCTGTCAGTAGCTAAAATCGAAGATATGTGATGAGTCTGTTATCCATGAAGACTTAACATTCCAAGCCTCTCTTTAAATGACAATTCATATGCTTATATGAACTTATTATCTACAAACAATAAAGGCTCTTAAAAGCCTTTATCAAGTTTATCTGTGCTTTGTGGGACTAACATGCTAGCCAAGGAAATAAACACAGCTTTTGCAAATGATTGATTGATGTGGTACTTCAAAGTGACTATGGGAATACAGAACTACCCATAATGCTTATTTTTTTAAAAAAACAGATACATGAGGATCTTTTATTGTCCAATCTCAGAGATGAAATTTATTCCATTAACACAAGCTTTAATTAAAACTTATTTGATGAAAATGTATGAATTGCCTCTTTCAGAATCACCTTAATCCTGAGGCTACTCTAGAATATCCTCAGTGGCTTATGATATACACATGTACTCCTTCATCTTTTTGAAAACAGATTTGTTTGGGAACAGTCAGATGTAATGAGGAGTTAATTAGTGTACATGACTAGTATGTACTGTACTTTGTCCCTTGTGCACTGTAGGTGGGGAGGCATGTAAATTGGTGTAGCTTTGTTCTTGTTCAGTTGCTAAGTGGTATCTGACTCTTTGCAACCCCATGGACTTTAGCACACAAGGCTTCCCAGTCGTTCACTATCTCCCGGAGTTTGTTCAAACTCATGTCCATTTAGTTGGTGATTCTATCTAACCATCTCCTACCACCTCCTTCTCCTTTTGCCTTCAATCTTTCCCAGCATCAGGGTCTTTTCCAATGAGTTGGTTCTTCATATCAGGTGGCCAAAGTATTGGACCTTCAGCTTCAGTCTTTTCAATGAATATTCAGGGTTGATTTCCTTTAGGATTGAGTGCTTTGATCTCCTTGCTGTCCAAGAGACTCTCAAGAGTCTTCTCCGGCACCACAGTTTGAAAGCATCAATTCTCTGGCACTCAGCCTTCTTTATGGTACAACTCTCAAATCTATACATGACTACTAGAAAAACCATACCTTTGACTAGGGGGATCACTATTGGCAAAGTGATGTCTCTGCTTTTTGATATGCTGTCTAGGTTGGTCATAGTTTTTCTTCCAAGGAGCAAACATCTTTTAATTTCATGGCTGCAGTTTCCATCAGCAGTGATTTCAGAGCCCAAGAAAATAAAGTCTGTCACTGTTTCCATTATTTCCCCATCTATTCCCCATGAAGTAATGGGACCAGATGCCATGATTTTTGTTTTTTGAATGCGGAGTTTCAAGCCAGCTTTTTCACTCTCCTCTTTCACCCTCATCAAGAGGCTCTTCAGTTCCTCTTCACTTTCTGCCATTAGAGTGGTATCATATGCATATCTGAGGTTGTTGATACTTCTCCCAACAACCTTGATTCCAGCTTGTGATTCATCCAGCCTGGAATTTCTCATGATATACTCTGCATATAAGCTAAATAAGCAGGGTGACAATATATAGCCCTGATATACTCCTTTGTCACTTTGGAACCAGTCCTTTGTTGCATGTCTGGTTCTAACTGTTGCTTCCTGGCCTGCACACAGGTTTCTCAGAAGACAGGGAAGGTGGTCTGGTAGGTATTCCCATTCTTGAAGAATTTTCCAGTTTGTTGTGATCCACACATTCTAAGGTTTTAGCATATTCAGTGAAACAGATGTCTTTCTGGAATTCCCTTGCTTTCTCTATGATCCAGCGAATGTTGGCAATTTGATTTCTGGTTCCTCTGCCTTTTCTAAACCCAGCTTGTACATCTGGAAATTCTCAGTTCACATACTGCTGAAGCCTAGCTTGAAGGATTTTGAACATAACCATACTAGCTAGCATATGAAATGAGCACAACTGTCTTGGTAGTTTAAACATTTTAGGGACTGCCCTTCTTTGGAACTGGAATGAAAACTGACAAATTTGCTGACATTAAGTGTAGCACTTTACCAGCATCATCTTCTAGGATTTAAATAGCTTGGCTGGAATTCCATCACCTTCATCCACTAGCTTTGTAATGCTTTCCAGTTATGATGCAGCTACTATTGGAAAAAAGTATGACGTTTCCACAAAAAGTTAAAAATACCTTATGATATAGTAACTCCACTTCTGGGTATTTATGCAAAGAAAACAAAATCAGTATCATGAAGAGACATCTGTACCATGTTCACTACAGCATTATATATAATAGCCAGGACATGGAAATAACCTAAGTGTCCACTTATGGATGAATGGATAAAGAAGATGTGAGACAGATCTATCTACACACACACACAAACATATATATATATATATAGAAGGAGACATTAAAATAGGAAGTTGTTCTTTTGCAACAACATATATGCACCTTGAGGGCATCATTAGTCTAGGTAATGGGTTGGCCAAAAAGGTTGTTCAGGTTTTTCTGTACCATCTTATGGAAAAACCCAAGAGAGCTTTCTGGTCACTCCAAAAAGAAAAATACGTCAGAAAGAGACAAAACTCTATGATCTCACTTATATGTGGAATAAAAAAAAAATTGAACTCACGGAAAGCAAAGACAGATTGGTGGTCGCAAGAGGCAAGCAGTGGGGAGTGACAAAAATGGGTGAGGCAGCCAAAAGATACCTCAAAAAAGTGATAAGAATAAGTTCAGGGATACAATGTCCTGAATGTTGACTATACTGTATTGCATATTTGAAGCTTGCTAAGGAAGTAAATCTTAAAAGTTCTTGTAAGAAAAAAGTACAAATGTGCAACTGTGTGAGGTAATGGATGTTCAGTTTACTGTGGTGATTACTTAGCAATGTATAGGTATATAAAATTATGTCATATACCTTAAACTAACACACTACATTCCCTCTGTTAGATCAGAAACTACATCCATCAGGACAAGCCTGTTCAATATTCATTTCTATGCTACCTTTGCTGACTTAAAACTACTTATCTATATCAACAGTAGAAATAAGTTAAAATCCCCAGACAAATCTTGGGCAAGACAGATCAAGAATGGAAGGAAAGAAAGAAAAAAAAAAGCAATATTATGAATGTAAAGTAGAAGATAACCAACTCAATATCTATATACTAACATTTTTGAAAACTTAGAAAACATGGGAAAATTTCTTGAGAAAAGATACATACCTTATGAGATGTGAAGAAGAAATTAAAAGCTCAAATAGTCCTGCAACTATTAAAGACATTGAAGCATCTGTTTAAAATCTTGCCACAAAGATGAGGTTAGATATTATGAATAGTTATAATGATATATTTTTCTGGAGATCAGGGAAAGGTCAGGGCTAATACATGTCAATATGTTATCAGAGAACTCAAAGTAGAAAAACAGCTCTGGTAAGAATTGTAAAAAAAAAAAAAACATAAATAACACCATCTTGACTATATATATCAACAGCCACTGCTGTTCTGAACACCCCAGCTAGCAGCTTGCCCAGTTTGGGCTGCTCACATGTTCATGTGCCAAGGATACTCTGGGAGCAGAGGTTCCCCATTCAGACCAATCACAAAACACTACTACTCACTTCTGCTAGGAAAGAACACCATTATAGGGGGCATTTGTTAAATGAACAAATTGGAATATACAGAAAATAAGTTTTGCCAATGTGAAAGTACTGTTACCAAGATTTCAGCAGGTTTTGGTTTATAAAAAAGGGAAAATCATTCCACTTCCCCCACTTCCTGTATATATTATATATACTGTTAAAGCTCATTCCCATCTTTATTTTCAACAGGACTCAATCATTAGATATCATTTTTAGGATGCAGAATGAAGTTTAGTGACTGAACTAGCTGCACAGAGGAGCGCAATCTTCTTTCTACGTGTAAATATTCTCCTTCTTCAATTCAGCACTGCAAAAAAATAACCTCATTGAACCACTTGAATGAACTTCAAAAGGGGACTTCAACCACTCACCTGGATACAAGCCAGAGGCTCATTTGTCCAAATCGAATATCCACCAACTAAGTATATTCTCTCATCATGGACAGCAACTCCAGATTCATTTTGGCCTAAAGTACAGAGAATTGAATAAAAGAGGAAAAATAAATCTATTTCCTTGCATGTCTTAATTAACCCTTTTGCCACTGAGGGCTAGTTTTCCCCTGTGGCACAGGTGTATACTCCACGGGATTTTTGCCGCAACTAATCCCTGCCCTCCAGGTCTCAGAGGGAAGAATTAACCACTCTCAGAGAATGAATCTGTGTTGGGTCAGAACCGAGTTATAACACTTAATAGCCAGTCAAATTATTAAAGACAGCAATAATAAGCCGTATAGAAGAGTTTCATACCATGTTGTATGCCATTAATTAATACTAATGGAAATAAAGTATATTTTAGGAATGCAAAACACCTCTTGTTCTACTGAATACAAATACTTTTAAGGCAAGTGCTTACATCTGTAATAGCTGCAACCCCAAGCAGCAAATAAAACAGAGCCATGCCCCTAGCATGCCCCAAATGAAGACAAATGACAGAAAAAGACTGATAGTTACTACCTTCCTTTTCCTTTACATACTCAACAGTTTTAAGACTATATTAAAGTTCCTGAGCCGAGACCAGCCTGGGTAGTCCCTAGATATAGACACGCCAAAATGATGAAAGGTTCCTCTTCCATTAAAAAAAAAAAAAAAAGAATAACTCACTACTATATATTCTTCCCTGGAGGCCATCAGAGAGTGAGACAGTCTCTTCTTATTGATGGGCTAACACAGAATTGACTCTGGTAATAAATAAGCTGGATCCTACAGCAGACAGAATCACAGATCAAGGGACCAAGGGGCTAAGGTACCACTACAGGAACTTAGAGTTAAGTGCTTGTAGGTGGGCTTCAGATCATTTTTCAGAAAAACAGGAGCTCCGTATAAAGCATCTAAACTTCTCCCAACGGTTATCCCCCCAAGGTGGCCTCCTTAGCAGTGGCTGTGAGTTACTGAGTGCCCACTCAGCATACTAAAATGCCTTCAGGCCATAGTCCTGCCCACCATTTGAGTCTGTGATCATAATAATGGAAGGGAAGGGATCTTAATAATGCAAGCCAAGAAGGGAGGAAGTTTTCAACTTCATAAAGAAACGTCAGGGGTAGGCTGTTTGCTGCTTTCTTTTCATTCGCTTTGGGATGAGGATGGTCCTAACCTAGTGCTGCTCATGGTGATGGCTGGATAGGTCTGTGTGGTCAGAAGTGCTGCTAAACCTCTACGCATAGAACATCTCCAGCATTTTCTCTTTAGGAAATTATAGGCAAAAAACAGTATCTGACAGTGATAAACAGTGAAGACCATTCTCCTGAACTCATAAGAAATAAGACTAAAAGTGAGAAGAGAAAAATTAATTGCTCCTTTAGAGTCATTAACTCTTTTAGCACCTGATCCCAACTTATACCAGTGTTCCTACATGAATATTGATTGACAATAATGGACTTGACATGCCTCTCTCGACAATGTGAGAACACACACAAAGGTAAACACAGGCCCTGAGAAACTGGATGCTCAGCCAATGGACTGAGTCAGAGATAAACAATGTTCACCTTTTGTAATAAAACCAAGTTGTTCTACTATCATGCATTTAATATTTACAGCTGCCCTCAAGATGTCTAAGAAAACAAGTTTGTCAACTTCCTGAATCTCTTCTTTCTCTTGATTTACTTAATCAAAGGTACTTGCCAGTCAACAGGTTAAAACTGCAGCGCGTCCACTGGTCAGTGTCTATGTTGTAGGAATCTATATGCCGCACGAGGATCCGGTCATTATTGTAATCCAGGTCATTGCCTCCAAGAACATAAAGCTTCCTTTGAACAGCAGCCATGGAATGGTAGACCCGCCTCTGCAGCATAGGGCTACGGCTTATCCACTTATTCTGAAAAAAAAAAAAAAAAGAAAAGAAATGCAGGTGAACTGTTAACTGGAGATGTCCATGGCAGAAAACAGCAGAGCCTCATTAGTAGTTGTTGGTGGACCACATTCTATTTAAATATTGTTTACTTAGTTTGAAAGGAATGGGTGTCTTACCTGAGAACAAGGGCAGAAGATCCCACATGTTCTAACTCTGTTTTGCAACTTACATAAGGCATTTTCTCTTGTTTGGGTTGCCTTTTATAGGGCATTTTGCATTTGTAAGAGGAGCATATGAGAATTTAGAAGTTTTCATGATAGTTATCTCCCAGTTGAGAGAACATTCTCCTACAAATGACTTAGGAGTGCACATGTATAGGTATTTGTGTACAGTGGTGTAATGATAACAGGCTCTGGATCCAGGATACCGAGTTTATCATTTCTGTATGAGCTTGGCAATTTACTTAACCTGTCTGTGCCTGTTTCCTCCTCTGTAAAACGGAGCTAACAGTACCCAACTGACAAGCCTGTTGTGAAGATTAAATGAGCTAATGCACCTAAAGCATTTAGAACAGTGCCTGGAACACATGTCTGATAATGTGCATGTTAGGAAATTTGATTTAGGTCATACCTGAATGGTCTAGTGGTTTTCTCTACTTTCTTCAATTCAAGTCTGAATTTGGCAATAAGCAGTTCATGATCTAATAAGCCACAATCAGCACTGGAATGTGAAGTCAAGTGGGCCTTAGCATCACTATGAATAAAGCTAGTGGGGGGCGGGGGTGGTGTGGAATTCCAGTTGAGCTATTTCATATCCTAAAAGATGATGCTGTGAAAGTGCTGCACTCAATATGCCAGCAAATTTGGGAAACTCAGCAGTGGCCACAGGACTGGAAAAGATCAGTTTTCATTCCAATCCCAAACAAAGGCAATGCCAAAGAATGCTCAAACTACTACACAATTGCATTCATCTCACACGCTAGTAAAGTAATGCTCAAAATTCCCCAAGCCAGGCTTCGACAGTACGTGAACCGTGAACTTCCAGATGTTCAAGCTGGGTTTAGAAAAGGCAGAGGAACCAGAGATCAAATTGCCAACATCCACTGGATTATCGAAAAAGCAAGAGAGTTTCAGAAAAACATCTATTTCTGCTTTACTCATTACACCAAAGCCTTTGTGTGGATCACCACAAACTGGAAAATTCTTAAAGAGATGGGAATACCAGACCACCTGTCCTGCCTCTTGAGAAATCTGTATGCAGGTCAGGAAGCAACAGTTAGAACTGGACATGGAATAACAGACTGGTTCCAAATAGGAAAAGGAGTATGTCAAGGCTGTATGTTGTCACCTTGCTTACTTAACTTCTATGCAGAGTACATCATGAGAAACATGGCTGGATGAAGCACAAGCTGGAATCAAGATTGCCGGGAGAAATATCAATAACCTCAGATATGCAGATGACACCACCCTTATGGCAGAAAGGGAAGAGGAACTAAAATGCCTCTTGATAAAAGTGAAAGAAGAAAATGAAAAAGTTGGCTTAAAACTCAACATTCAGAAAATGAAGATCATGGCATCTGGCCCCGTCACTTCTTGGCAAATAGATGGGGAAACAGTGGAAACAGTGTCAGACTTTATCTTTTGGGGCTCCAAAATCACTGCAGATGGTGACTGCAGCCATGAAAATAAAAGATGCTTGCTCCTTGGAAGAAAAGTTATGATCAACCTAGACAGCATATTAAAAAGCAGAGACATTACTTTGCCAACAAAGGTCCATCTAGTCAAGGCTATGGTTTTTCCAGTGGTCCTGTATGGATATGAGAGTTGGACTATAAAGAAAGCTGAGCACCGAAGAACTGATGCTTTTGAACTGTGGTGTTGGAGAAGACTCTTGAGAGTCCCTTGGACTGCAAGGAGATCCAACTGTCCATCCTAAAGGAAATCAGTTCTGAATACTCATTGGAATGACTGATGTTGAAGCTCAAACGCTAATACTTTGGCTACCTGATGCAAAGAACTGACTCTTGAAAAGACCCTGATGCTGGGAAAGATTGAAGGCGGAAGGAAAGGGGATGACAGAGGATGAGATGGTTGGATAGCATCACTGACTCAATGGACATGAGTTTGAGTAAACTCCGGGAGTTGGTGATGGACAGGGAGGCCTGGCCTGCTGCAGTCCATGGGGTCGCAAAGAGTCGTACACGACTGAGTGACTGAACTGAACTGAACTAGGAAACTTACTGTGAGGAAATCACTGACTCACAGGGGACCCTACATAAGCTAATGTGAGGGCAGCTTTGCTGTTCTTTCCAGGATGAACCTCCTGAGGTCAATGGAAGAGCAAAGTTTTGATTCAGCAACAAACCCCTAACAGCCTTTAATATATTTACACTCACATCTTCACCAAATTGGGAAAAGTTATTTCCAGGCATATTGTTATTTGTTCTTCTGTTACAGAAGACCAAATTTTCTGTGATAACTTTAGGAAATGGTGAAACCTCTAATGTTTGGTTCTATATCACTCTCAAGATTAAGAAAGGTATTCTCAACTCCTCTCAAATAAGGTTATTTAAAATATAAAAATAGATGAAAATCAAATATGACTTTAATTTAAATCTCAAGTAATGGACAGGTAAATAAGCCTAACCATTTTCTTTTTATATAAACACTAAACATACAGGAAGAACACAGATAATTTCTTTTTGCCAAGAAAAATTTGGGTTTCGACCAGAAAAATCATGATGTTTTGAATACATACAATTTCACCAGTTCACAGAGGTGTAAAGGAAGAATTAAAAAAAAAGTTTTGTATAAATATTGGTCCATTTACTAATGGCATACAGCTCATTTCTAATTTCTAATACACTCATAAGAAAAAAGAAAGTGGTTTGTCCAAGTGTTTAAGGCTTGCATTCATCTTGTCCCCCAGTTTTAAACATGTCATAATAAGAATCTCCTTCCAATTAATTGTATCTTTAATAAAACAGTTAAACCTTTCTTTTAGATATTCTAAGAAATACCTTTAATACATTACACATGAGTGGATTTAACTCAAGACACTGATGGTGCTTTCTGTAGGTGCTTTCTATGAGGCAACGCATCACAGTATGAGGACTCAGTGTTTGCACTCGCAGTCCAGTCCCCTGCCACAGGACTATGGATGCCATCTGGTTTGCAAAGCCTGCCTGCATCCCCTGATTATATCTTTAGCTTCCTTCACTGCCGTGCCTGCCAGGTGAGCCGCCAACCGCTGCAAAGGCAAAGAAACAGAGAGGCCTGGTGGGGTCATTCCTAATAAGCTAGCGTGTGAATACTAATCAGTGCTGAGGAAGCAGAGGTCACCCTGGCCTGCCTATTGGCAGGTAGCAATGTGCTCTGTGGCAGATGGCAGGCATTACTGACTCTCCACAAAGGCCTAGAAGAGAAATAAGCACCAGGGCTGAATGATAGAGTTATTGAGATTCTGAGCAAGATGCAAGCAGATGTGATGTTTGCCAGTACCCACTGTAAACAATATGCCAGCAGAATTTTAAAAAAGAGCATGTGTGTACAAACATGAAACAGAATTCATTTGAGAAATGTTAACACCTTCTCCCTCTTTAACCACGTGTGCACCAAACTCAAGCAACTGTAATTAATGATCCCTCTTGAGACACTCAGCCCAGGAACACATGGTCTCCAAAATCGACAGCTTATAATGACATCAGGGAACACACTTGCAAAGATAGAAATACTTTTGTTACACTCAGAACCAAGGAACTGTAAAAATTAAAAGATACAAAATAGACTGAGGTCACTCCGAACATATATTGGATGGCTAGTCCCGACCCAGGCTGTCAAAGCTAACCTGTTTCCATGTTTCATTATCTTCAGCTGATGAAGATTTGACTTCCATATCATTTTGGAATACTGTCATAACCAGGAAAAATACTTAAATTACCAAAATCACAGAAATGGCAAAATTCAGCAAACATGTGCCACAGTTACAGATACTGTGGTAGAAGGAAAAGAAAATAAAAATAGTTCTTCTTTTGTGGGGAAAGAAAAGTCATGAAATGTGCATGAGAAGTGGGCAGAAGGGACAGGCACCATCCCAATGTGCCCAGTCCAGGCCCAGCTCTTAGATGAAAAACACTCCACCTCTTCAGATACTTCTCCGTCAGACTTATCCTTCACAATGCCCTGGGATATGCTGGCTACACGGGGTTAAACAAAAGTTACTATTTATTTGGGAATAACAAAAACCATAAGCATGCTCCCCTCCTAGAACGACAAGCCTTCTCAAAGGCTGCAACAACAGGACAATGCAAATCCTTTCTTAGGATATCTCAAAGACGAACAGCCACTTGAGATAAATGGAAATAAGGGCATTTAACTCATCAACATATTTTCCCTTCTTCCTACATTATGCAAAACTCTGAAAGAGTTAAGCACTGAATAGAACATAAAACAAAAAGAGCTGAAATTTCATGTTTTGTAAGGGGGAAAAAAAAAAGCAACCCAAAAGCAGTTTATCCAGATGCTTCCTTTTCTCTATGTAAGTTTAAGATGCATGTGTGTGTATAGACTTGGCATTCCAACCCCTAATTACTGGAGGAATCTTTAAAAATTCATTTTAATTAAGGTAATGAGCTTTTCTTAGATGAGTCTTACCTGGTTAGGTTCATATACCATTAGTCTGTTCTGATATTGTGCCGTGTTAGTTACTCCACCTGTAATAGATTAGCACATGTTAGCACTTTCATGAATAAGAAATGGGATAGTCCAACATAAGAATGAGATACAATTAAAGGAAAATTAGCTACTGCTGAGGATCTGTTTGTACACCCTCATGGTGAACCCATGACATAGTTAAGAAACTTATTGTTGAAGCAGTTTCATTTTCAAGAAACATTTCAGAAGCAATCCAGTTTAGAGCAAGCAACAGGTACGCTGAGATTACCACAAGGCCCCCAATTCTGGCAAGGTGCTCTGCATGGCCAGAATGAGGCGCAAAATATGGTGAGGGCATGGGAGCAAGCATAGCACACTTAACACAAATCTCTACAATATATATGCCAGGGACATAGTTATGTGGAAAATTCTTGTCCTTGGGTAACTTGGTCATTTTATAGCTGTAGTCTTAGGTGTGCTAACACAGTGAACAGTGATATCTTCTTTTTTTAAGGCTTTTTGATGTGGATCATTTTTAAAGTCTTTATTGAATCTGTTACAGTATTGCCTCTGTTTTACATTTTTTGGCTTTCTGGCCCAGAGGCATGGAGGATCTTAGCTCCCCAGCCAAGGATCGAACCCATACCCTCTGCACTGGAAGGCAAAGTCTTAACCATTGGACTGCCAGGGAAGTCCCGACACAGTGATATCCTGATGTCTCTTTGGAAGAACTGTATCTAGGAAAACACATTACTTATCAAAAGAGATCTAGAGCCAGTGCTGTCCAATAGAATAAGCACCACAAACAGGAGTCACATATGCAATTTTAATTTTTCCAGTAGTCACATTAAGCAGAAAAAAGAAATCCTTTACTTTAAACTTAATATGAATTTAACTCAATAATAATCCCCTCCCTATCTCTGAGGGATACATTCCAAGACCTGCAGGGGATGCCTGAAAGTGCAGGATGGTACCAAATGCTGTATATACTTTGTTTTTCCTATATACATATACCTATGATAAAGTTTAATTTACAAATTAGGCACAGTAAGAGATTAACAACAATAACTAATAATGAATTTGAATAATTATAAAAATATACTCTAATAAAAGTTATGTAAATGTGGACTCTCTCAAAATACCTTATTGTACTGTACTTATGATGATGATGATGTGGATGATATAACTGATGAGATGAAGTAAGAGGAATGACATAAATCATTTATGAAGCTTCCTGCAAGTTTTACAACCCAGGAGTATCTTCCTTGAAGACCTGGGAGCCATCCCATTGAGATGTTATCATCAAGGAAGATGACGTTCCCATCTCTCAGTTTCTATGGAGGCCAGGAGCCTAATTCTGATGGATGCAAATCAGGAAACACAAATGACCAAGCCACAGAGAAAAACATGTACAGATTCAGGGTAACTGAATTTGCTCAACACATCACATGGATCAACCTTCTTCCAAAAGTACTTTGGTATATTTCTTCTAGTTCACTCCAATGCTTAAAAACCCTATTGTTTTTCAGAGGAGTTGACTTCAGACTGCATTCTAATCTCTCTCCCCTAGTGCAATAGTCTTGAATCAAGTCTTCCTTGTCTGTTTAGCTTTGTCCAGTAAAAATTTTGCTTTGGTAGTTCAAATATTTTGGATAGGTCACGACTATCAACTCCATGGCCAGAAGTCAAATCAACCAAACACCACAGATTTAGTGCATCAGCTTAACGAAAGTGGAGTAATCAGTCAATACTAATGGGTATATAAAGGAGAGGAAACCAGTCCAGGCCAACCATTACTGTCTCAATCCTGTAAGGAGAGTGTATCTTTCATGTAACTGACCATAGCTACTATCAACTGGAAGGCTTTTTTTATAAGTTCTCTCCGAAGCTTGCAACCACTTTCAAGATCACGGAAAGTGGTCTGTCTGCAGAAGAAATCCACAAAGAACAGAGAGAAATGAGCTTCCTGCCCTCAAATAGTCTTCTCTGGATTTCTCAGTGAATGTCTCATTTTTTTAAAGATGAAATCAAAGAAAAAGATAATACACTTAGGAAAGCTGAGGCTGAAATACTTACGTAGAGTCAAAATGTATGTCAAATACAGAGGGATGTTTGCTTTCCCCTCAACCTTCCTTTATTTTATCTGATTAAAACTTGAATGTCCAATAATTCTTTCTCAGCATAACTACAGAAAAGTAATCAAATCTATTGAGACTTCACAAGTCTTCAGGGTTAAAATGATTGCCAAGTGCTTTTGATCTGGCCCATAACCTCCAGATTAATGTCCAGCTTGCCTATAATCATTTCTCCAAATGAGAGGGAACAGAACGTGAACTCCCCCCACATTATTTCAAAACTCTGACAGTCTCTCTACTTGTTTTAGAAATATGAGACAGAATTAATATCTACTGCAGTAAACTATCTGTTTATGACACCATTTGAAGATATTTACACTACAGTATGTATGAGACTCTGCCCATTATAGATTAAATGTACAACCAATGGATTAGAATGCAGCTACTGCACCCTCTCTCCCAACCAGGGCACACCACTTATCTTCCTGCTTTTCAGAATTACTATTTACTGTCTTCCTCAGATGCATTTATAATACAATTTTTCCCCCTTAATCTGCGCCCAGTAATTAGATTCTTTACCCTTACATACAAATTTTCATTCTTATGACAATGTTTAGAAATGAGATATTGGGTTACTAGTTGGGGGTAAGAATAAAAGTCCTAGTTAGTTATTTGGTTGATTACTTCTAGAATGTTAAACCACAGGAGGTGCCTAAAAAGCTCAGTGCTGTAACTTTTGCCAAGTCAGGATGGCAAGGGAAAAACCTAAGAATTGGTTCTATTGCTTTCCCCCTTTGAAACAAACTTACAAATGAGCATATAAATAAAAAGCATTTCTTCTCAGTACAAAAAATAAATCTTAAAAAAGCATCCAAGTTTGCAGCCCACATTTCTCTAGCAGTATTACTCATTTTCAGAGCTTTATCATTACATTCCCTTCACATAACACTCTTCACTTTTAGATTAATCTTCTGAAATGAGATGCTAAGGATTTGCATACAGATTTGACTATACAAAAATAGATATGGAATTAATAACAGTCTCTATATGTTTTAATTTCTCCTAGACTGGAGTACCCTTGCCTGCAGCAGTATTCCTGGCTTTGAAAGTCATCAAGCTGATTTGTCTGCTCTGGGTTATGATGCCACATGCTGCTATACTGTCCCTTGCAATCAAAGCACTTGCAAAGATAGATTCCATGCCTTCCTCTATCGAGTATATTTTATAGATTGGCAGTTTTGATCTCCCTCCCCCACCCCAGGGGGGATAATCTGCATCTTAACAGCTTTCTATAGATACATCTGTCATTAAATATGCCATCTCGTATCAGCAACCATTTTTAAAGCCAAGTTTTCCCTAACTTTGAAGTGCCACAGTCAAAGTTAAGACTTTTCAGCCAAAATTGAAAATGAACAACCCTGTCTTATACTTTTGAACTGTGACTTAAAGATATACGGCAGGTTCCCTCAAAGTCAAATAAGTCTTTAAAAACTGCCAGAAGGAATGAAAAGTTACCACCATGCTACCAGCAGTGAGAAATGCTTTCTATCATCAAGACAAGAGTAACACATTTTTCTTAAGCTTCCCTGTTCAACTTCCCACAAAACGTTGTGACAAATGGATGCGTGCATGCCAGGGAGAAGATGACAGGTGACTGCCAAACAAACAACCTTTGTCTCCACTACTGCGAGCTCACTACTCCTAAATTCGTTGTGCTCAAAAGCAACAACTCACCAGTGCTGACAACGTCCATAAAATAGTGTTGGTCAATATATGTTAGTCAAGTTCGGTCAAGTGTGTTGGCTCTGCTCTTTCTTTTTTTTCAGGGATCTCTGTTAAGCAGAGAGTACGAAAGTCTTTAATAGGAATCTGTGGTACCTAATGTAGCGGTAGTACCCCTACTGGAACAGAGCAGGATGCAAAGAACTGAATGTGTCCGTGCTCTTAGCTGAAATCAAGATTGCCAGGAGAAGCATCAGCAACCTGAGATATGCAGATGATACTACCCTAATAGCAGAAAGTGAAGAGAAACTAAAGAGCCTTTTGATGAAGGTGAAAGAGGAGAGTGAAAAAGTTGGCTTAAAACGTAATGTTTAGAAAAAGAAGATCATGGCATCCATTCCCATCACTTCATGGCAAACAGATGAAGGAAAAGTAGAAACAGTGACATTTTCTTTTCTTGGGCTCCAAACTCACTGCAGATGGTGACTGCAGCCATGAAATTAAAAGATGCTTGCTCCTTGGAAGAAAAGCTATGACAAACCTAGACAATATATTAAAAAGCAGAGACATTACTTTGCCAACAAAGGTCAATCTAGTCAAAGCTGTGGTTTTTCTAGTAGTCTTATATGGTTATGAGAGCTGTACCATAAAGAAGGCTGAGCGCCAAAGACTTGATGCTTTAGAATTGTGGTGTTGGAGAAGACTCTCAAGAGTCCCCTGGGGAGCAAGGAGATCAACGCAGTCGATCCTAAAGGAAATCAACCTGAATATTCATTGGAAGGACTGATGCTGAAGCTCCAATACTTTGGCCACCTGATGCAAAGAGCCGACTCACTGGAAAAGACTCTGATGCTGAGAAAGATTGAGGGCACGAAGAGAAGGGGGCAACAAAGGATGAGATGGTTGGATGGCATCACTGGCTCAGTGGACATGAATTTGAGCAAACTCCAGAAGATAGTGAAGGACAGGGAAGCCTGGCGTGCTGCAGTCCATGGGGTCTCAAAGAGTTGGAACTACTTAGCAACTGAACAACAACAATGGTCTTAGGGAAGATGCTCCAGGCTGGAATCCCATCAGCCAGTTCAAGATTGTGGAAAACCATCTAGAGTTCTTTACAGCTTTCTTGAAGGCCTGCAGTGCCGGCCTCACGGTAATCTGGGGGTAGGGGAGGGAGAATTTCAGCACAAGCTGTGTTATGTGTCCCCGCTTACAGCTCCTTTATGACTCTATTCTGGGTAAGCCATTTAGCAGCCAAGCCCAGGTTCCTCATATGCAAAACGGAGACTGGAACCTCTCTCTCGGGCTTCAGGTGAATGTCAGTACTTGGAATAGCAGCCATCCATAAAGGGAAGTCTACCACGATACTGTAGTAGTCTGTTCATAAAGGTTTCTTACCATTTTCATAAAAGGTACAAATGAGCATATATGGAATACTGAAAAAGTAACTAAGTATGGAATACTGAACTAATGAATGAATTTTGTAGTCTGAAATAGATTCCTTATAGTTCTTTTTTCTAATAACCAGAATTACTGACTGGTTTATAAGGGTACCGAAGACTTTTTCCTTTTTAACAGTTTTAGCTTCTGCTCTGTATGCAAACTTGCTCCCATTTGCAAAAGATTTTTTAAAACTTCACACTCATAGTCTAATTATCAAAAGAATAAACTGGCATTATTTAAGTTCATATAAGTCATTTTTTAAGAGCCAAACTCATTAATATTCCTTGATAAAAGGAATACCATGAGAATATTTATAATGAATGCAAAAATAAACATTTTATTATCTTATTTTTACATGAGATTATACTGCCCATATTTTGGGAGTGTTAATACTGCCACATAAACAATGAAAGCCAAGAATCTTTCTACTAAATTAGCATCTTGAATAGAAGCATCCTTAATCCATGCATTAAATTAAAACTAGAATCCATATTATTTCTGTCACACTTGAGGAAACCACACAAATGGATAGGTAATTAGTACATTTGAAATCCTGCATAGAAAGTCTCAAATTTATAAAAACCTATAATGAAAAGATTGATGCACTTGAAAATATAAATTTTATATATATATATGTCACCTAGAGTGTGCAGATATAAATTCGTAACCCAAAATATGTCAAGTATGCACCATGTGTTATTGTAACTAAGTGAAATAATAAGTGATGGTAACATCCACTACAATGCAGATGTCAGCTGACCTTTAAAATCTCAATAAAATCCACTCAAACTCCAATTCCTCATTCTGCAGAAAGCTGGAATCCTGCCTCCAAAGATTCTACAGGTTCCTAGCAGGATTAAACTCTAAAGGTCACTACTGCCTATCTCTAGTGTGCTGGCTTTGCTGTGTTCTTGTTGAATCTTTTACCTTTTTCCTGCAATTACACAAACTCTTCAACCAATTCCCTATTTCTATGATGTATTGGGTTGGCCAAAAAGTTTGTTTGGTTAGTGAATAGGTTTTTCAATCAGGTTCCTAGTGAAAATGAAAAATATGTATTTTCACTTAAAATCGAACAAATTTTTTGGCCCACCCAATAGCTTTACTCTTCTTCTCTCCTCTTGGGAATAAAGAAAAATGACATATTTCTCATATTCTTAGGTAGAACAATTCAGCTCACTTTTTTTCTACTTTCTTTTTCTAAATTCATCTAGACAGACACAAATTGATCATCTCAACAAAGACTGTTCTCACCATGGAAGAAATGGAGCCAATTGCTGTTTTGTTGTTTTGTTTTTTACCTACTTAAGCTACCAACTTGAAAGGCCATTAGGCTATTATATTATAATATGTAATCCTTTCAGAAAACAATGTTCTAATCTAAGCCAATATATTGATACTTTAGAGTAGTTCATATTATCACGGTTCCTTTATACATTTTAACTTTATATCACTTCTGTTTCAGAATCTAAACTATAGAAACACAAATAGAAAGACGTTATCTGGGTCAACTCTGTGCCCTAAGATGGTCAGTTAAGTAGACAATCAAATGATCACTGATCCTACACATATGTCCAGGTATGAACTATTCTGTGTATCATTAACTCTCAGTCATGCCATTTGGAAGTTCTTTTTACAATGTAAGCATCTGTTTTTGAGATCTTTCTTTTTTGTAACTGATTTGTGTGGTTTCGTGGGGGAAAGTATGGTTTTCAAAAACCAGAGACACAGAAATAAAGTTCCTTCTTCACCAAATAATCACTGTGTTATCCCAAAAAACCACTTAACCTCTTTAAGTCTCATTTCTTTAGGAGCAATGTAAGGGGAAACTAAATGCTGCTTCAGAATAAAAGGAAGTCAGTTTAGGATGAAAGCTTTGGTGATTATTTTGGAGAATGTGTAGGTGATCTAATTGCTTTCTTTGAACTATTTAGGTCTTTTAAAAGCATTGTAGAATGGTTCATTTCTGTTTGGCTTCCATCTCAGTATAATACTGTAATGGTTTTGTTTTAATCTCTCTCAGATGGGGAGTAGTAAAGGCTGGATCATAACTGGTGGAGGTGGGCATGGAAACAGAAGAAAAAGTAACTGCTGGGACCAGGTAGCTGCTGGGACCTAAAACATAAAGATTATTTCATTCTTAGTGGAATTCCAGCTTACTAGAAACTGAGGGTAAAGAATCCGCCAGGCAGGAGATTCAGTTCGATCCCTGGGTTGGGAAGATCTCCTGGAGAAGGAAATAACCCATTCCAGTATTCTTGCCTGGGAAATCCCATGGACAGAGAAGCCTGGTGGGTTACAGTCGATGGGGTTGCAAAGAGTTAGATACAACTACTGAGTGACTAACACTTTGAGGAACTTTTTAGTGGAATATCAAGCTATCAAGCCCCAAACTCCTCAGGAGTAAGAAACAGAGCCTCTTAGGCAGTCATTCCACATCACAACAAACTTATTTCTCCCTCAAGCAAACCCGAGGCCCTGGACCCCACCTAACTGGGATCCCAGCAGGTGAACTCTTTCAGTAGACCCTCTGGGGCATTCCCAGTCTAAAAAACTTTCCATCATGAGTGAATTCAAGGATTTGCCCTCATCAACTCTGCTGCTAAGTCCCTTCAGTCGTATTCGACTCTGTGCGACCCCATAGATGGCAGCCCACCAGGCTCCCCTGTCCCTGGGATTCTCCAAGCAAGAACACTGGAGTGGGTTGCCATTTCCTTCTCCAATGCATGAAGTGAAAAGTGAAAGTGAAGTCACTGAGTCGGTCCAACTCTCAGCAAGCCCATGGACTGCAGCCCACCAGGCTCCTCCGTCCATGGGATTTTCCAGGCAAGAGCACTGGAGTGGGGCGCCATTGCTGTGCCACCAAAAAATAGAACAGAAGTTTGCATACTGGGATACCATAATTTTGTGGTTTCTAATATAGCATGGGTTCTGATACAATTTGTATAAATATGTTAGTTCCTTCTGTTTTCTCTCAGAAACTTTTCCCAAGTCCACTGCCCTCAGGCCCTCTTCCTGATCCTGAAATGGCACGACCTCCACCGACGACCTCCACCGACAACTCTGCCTCTTGCTTGACCCTCATCAGGTCCCTGCCCCTCCTCTCTCAGCTCATCTAGGTCCACACCCAGCTTGCATCCTGCCCTGAAGCTGGGGGGTGCTCTCTCCTCCTGTCTAAGCCTGAGCCCCTGCCTAACTCCCACTGTCCTGTCTGGGACCCTGTGTCTGCAGTCAATACTGTATCCCCCACACTTATTCCCATTCCTGGTACCTATGAGCTGCTCTCAGCACTTGAAACCAGAAGATGCCCCGAGTCCTTCATTTCCAATCCACTCTGTCCTTCCCCTTAGCTATAAATTTGCTTAATGCACTCATTCCTCCAAAAAAAGTTCCCTCCTTTGACCTAGATTTTTTTTCCTCTAGCTAATCTCCATTCTCTCAGCCAAACTTCTTTGTCTTTCCTTCCGTCTTTCCTCCTTTATTCTTCCTAAAGCCAAAATGCTATTAATTTATAATGAAAAGTACAGCTGTCACCCAGACTGAAGTACGTGTGTACCTAGCACAGTACCATCTCTCCCTGCAGGATGGAGCATGGTAATAGGCAAGTTGAGGGGAAGGCTCAAGTTCGGGGAGTCAAGTTTTGATGAAATCCCAGCATTGTGCAAAGGCGGCCTATACTTGCAGCTTTCACTTCTTCACTTTCCATCTACACCTTTGACCACTGCATTCTAGCTTCTACCTTCTCTCATTCTCTTGAAACTGCTTCCAATATAACTACCAAGTAGTTCCTGGCTGAAAAATGCAGAGAAAATATTCTGGACTTGGACACCCCCACAGTCTTGGACACCTCTCACCCACCCTTCTGCTCTGGCTTCAGTTTCTATGATGCACCTCCTCCTCTGGCCTTGCCATCGCACATTCTCAGGCTCCTTCCTTCGTGCCCCTTCCTCTGCATGCTTCTCACTAGTGTTTCCCAGCCTTCTGCCCCTTTCCAGACCATCTCCAGCTCCTCCGGCTCCTCGCACTCTTCATCACCTTCTCATACTTAATTTGCTCTGAGAACCTCCTCACTTCCGTTTGCTCTGAGAAACAGCAGGCAAGAAGCTAGTGAAGGAGGGTAGATGAGATGCTAGCGGTGGGGTATAGAGAGGACTTGGGGGCTGAGCAGATATAAATACCAGGCCCCCCTTAGTTGGCCTCCTCCCATTGAGCTCAGCTGCCCAGGTACACGTACAAAGTGGACCACAGGGTTTTTCCAACACTGGATGCTTGCCAGAGGCTAAGAGAGTTATGGAAATGGTTGGACCATGAAGCCCAAGCCTGAACACAGGGAGGGGTTAATGGGCAAGTAGGAAGCAGCCAAAGGACCCGGGGCTAGGTGAGGCTGAAGATGCCACCAACTTCCAGGAAGCCTCTGGCTCCCCTACACTGATTACTCCCTGCTTCACACTAATTCTGTATCTTGGGAAGACATCTCTCATCACACACATCACATGACACTGTAATCATCCATTTAAAAACTGTGAGCCCCAGCATGGGACCTGCCTTTGTGTCTTTGTGGCTGCAGCACTAGCCCAGAACCAGACTCAGGGAGGTGAGGAAACTTGCTCAGTTTGCTGGCTGGCAGAGTGGAGTAAAGTTTCACACGTGCGTGAGCCCTCAGTCTGTGACCTCAGTTCACACAACCAGCCTCAGTCATGCCCCCTGCTTGTCCCTAGTATTTTGTATACAGTTTCTTTAGATGCAATATTTGCACATTAAAGCTATAGCTGTGGCATTTTCAAAATGCTGACTATATTTTATATTGTTCTAATTATAATGAATACCAGAAAAATTAAAGTCCCTTTAATGGGTTTGAATAAATAAAAGTTATTTTAAATGGGGCAAATGCAAACTTCATCTAATTTTAATCAAGATGAAAATAAACATATATTATAGGGAGTTAAAGAAGCCCTAGCAAATGTTCTTTCACGAATGAAATAGCTGGAAAAAAACACTTTGATTGTCCACTCCTAGAGGGCAGGAAGTGTGTTTGCTGATTTAATCTTATGTATCCATGATCCAGCACTGACTTAATAAGGATAGATCATTTCCTGAGAGCATGAAGACAGCACTAAGTGCCACTCTTGAGGAAATGCAATGCCAACTGTCTAGTTTTAAGGCACTAATTTTGTGGTTAGCCTCCCATTATCCTGCTGCCAACTGGCAAAAATGAAAAGTTATTTTGCAAGATGAATTCGGGATTCACTTTCACTCACATGAAAAAGGATCTTTTCAGTAGTTCACAAACAATCTCTTACAATGGAGAGCATGCCTTTAAAAAGTACAACAGCGGGATACTTAATGCTTACTTTACTTCAGGATTGTGAATTTCAAGTAGAAATGAGGTGCGCGTTTGTGAACTGGGTCACGATGTCAGATGCTAGAGGAGCCTGTAAAATCTGACTGTCTCTAACATCTTAAATCACATGCTAATGGGCATATCTACACAGCCCGATTTTCTGAATTCATCTCTGCTTGTCTCATTTTAAAAACAAGGGGCAGGTTTCCAGGTGTCCTGACCCTAAAACGGACAGTGAAGGGGAGAGTGAGCACACTGCAAATACTGAGTCTCTAAAGAAACATTCGTTTGTGTTCAACAGAACAAAAATAAGCCCCTAAAATCCACATCACCTCAGGTAAAGTTTACAAAATACCAGAAGGATGCCAGTGACCGGATCCAACATCAATTAAACTGGAAACAATTAATTATTTGGTAAAGGATAAGGAATAGCCCGAAATATTTTCATCTACCCCAAAAAGAAATCAGGGTAACATTTCTAAATCAGAGACAGTCAGGGTGAACTATATACCTTTTTTTTTTAAGGGCCCCTAGCAACCCTTTCCTATCCATGGTTAGATTCACAACTGATTTATTATAAGCTGGGCCTGAGGAAATAGGCAGACGACTGAAGGTATTAGAAATGTCACTGGTGATTGCCTCTTCTTTCCAATTAAAGGTATTGTACTGTACACAGGGAAGTAAGCTTTTCATCTCAAGTACACAGTAGGGAGAAATAAACCTGAGAAAATTGTGATTGTTTTCATTAAGTATGGTTAACACAGGCAGAATGTATTAGTGCAAAAAGAGAACAAAGGAAATTATTTCCTTTCATAGTAGGGAAAAAACAAAGAGATACAGCAGCAGAAACTGAAATAAATGGATACATTTAATAAAACCGAAAAGGAAACATACAGACCCACATGGAGAGAGAAGTCAGCTAGATGGAAAGTTATGACCAACCTAGACAGCACATTCAAAAGCAGAGACATTACTTTGCCAACAAAGGTCCATCTAGTCAAAGCTATGGTTTTTCCAGTGGTCATGTATGGATGTGAGAGTTGGACTATAAAGAAGGCTGAGCGCTGAAGAATTGATGCTTTTGAACTGTGGTGTGGAAGAAGACTCTTGAGAGTCCCTTGGACTGCAAGGAGATCCAACCAGTCCATTCTAAAGGAGATCAGTCCTGGGTGTTCATTGGAAGGACTGATGCTAAAGCTGAAACTCCAATATTTTGGCCACCTCATGCAAAGAGTTGACTCATTGGAAAAGACTCTGATGCTGGGAGGGATTGCGGGCAGGAGGAGAAGGGGATGACAGAGGATGAAATGGTTGGATGGCATCACTGACTCGATGGACATGGGTTTGGGTGGCCTCCGGGAGTTGGTGATGGACAGGGAGGCCTGGCGTGCTGCAGTTCATGGGGTCGCAAAGAGTCGGACTTGACTGAACGACTGAACTGAACTGAACCTGGTTGAGAGATCTAGATCTAGGCTAAGATAAGCTTCTCTGCTTTCTTAAGGCCTCACTCAAGAAAGTGTTAAGTAGTTATACCTCTAAGACTATGTAAGGGAATCTCCAGCATTATTAAAATAAGTTTTATAGCCAAAATTAAAAATAAGGAATAATCATTAAATTATGAGTTTATACAAAATTTAGAAAATGCAATGCAAAATTTAGGAATGCAAGACCTTAGACATACGTGAAAACTGAATGAGTCAATGGAAGGAATGTTAAGCTGGAAGACAATATAAAGTACACTGATTTTATAAATCCATCATTGTTTTGTTATCTTAAGTACAGATTCGTTCTTCCTAATAGCGATGACTCTCTTGTAGCCAAGTTTAAGGTTTCTTCAACAAATCTAACAGGATATAGTCCTAGCAGCTTTTTTCTTAACTGCTGAAATATATACTTAAAGAAAAGGAATAAGTCACCAGATAAATGAGGTCTTATCTATATCAATATATAATAGCATACACACTCATCTAATGTTGATTTGGTATACAGGACCACTAATTTATCCTCATTTACCCTCTTCCTTGGTCTCAATCTTCATTCATTAATTATTGAGCAATTAAATCCAGACATGAGCCAGGTTTATTCAATAAAAATCAGTGAATTGCCAATAATTGAGGCTCTACCCAGAGACGCCAAGACTACAGCTGTCTCCCTAGTTACTGAAGATAGCAGAAGAAAAAGTGGGCAGAGTCCAGTGAATTTACTTTAAATGCAAGGGAGAATTTTGTTTGAGCAGATTTTAAACTAGAGAAGATTACTGAAGGAAACTGAGTAGTTTTCACTAGTGTACTTAAAAGTGATTATTTCTTCCAAGTACAAATATCTCTAAGTTACTCTTAGTATTTACTTGATTTGACTATTCCTCTTTGTTCTTGACACAGAAACGTAATAAGTTCCATTTGGGTCATAAAATGAGTATCCTCCAACTGAGAGGAGATGCAACTTTCTTCCCTAATATGCAAACCTTTCAAAGGAGTACATATGAGGTTATTTTCAACAACAGGATTGGAAACACAAGTTGATAATGTGATGTTAATAACACAGGCCTCACAGCTTCCTTCTGTAGCAATGCAAAGGCAGACATGAGAAGCTAGAAGTGGCATGTGGGTGTGAATGAGCCAAGACTGGCCCCGAGCAGGTACCTGCTGAAGCTGGGTTATAGGAGCATGGGATTCATTATATTAGTATCTCTCCTTCTTTAATAATCAAAAGCCTTCCAAAAAAAAAAAATACAAAAATAAGTAAAATAATCAAAACCCCCAAATAATTAGGAAGAATGGGAAAGTAAACAGGAATAAAGGACTGGGATGGCATGAAAAACTATAATTCACAAATAAAGTGAAAATGTTATTTTAGCCAATAATTTAAACCTCTTCCCTCAATGCAAGCAATGGTTCTGACCTGGATTTATTCCCACTGTTATACCCATCCATATGGATTAACTGGGCTTGTCTTCACCTGCCCCGTGTTTGATAGAATGGCTCCTACTCAGCCCAAGGTGAAAGGAAAAGCAAAGGACCACAAGGAGTGCAATACAATCCATGAAGATGAAAAGCTGACAATCTAAACAATAGAAGGTGTGGTAGAAAAAGGGCGGTAATGGGCCATTAATTTCCATTTTTGAAATTTTACCCCACTAATCACTGAGAAAGTCACAGAAATGTCAATTACTTCCCCTTACACCGCTCTCTATAGAAACAGGTGCCCAGTAAATGAATGTGAATTAGCTAAACTGGCATCCTTGGCTGAACTGTTCACAGACCCATGTGGCCACAACTACCAAAGCCTGACTTTTCATTTTATGAATGAAAGTGTTTTGTAATAAATCCAATCCATGAAGCATGTTCTACCTGATATCCACAGAAGACCATCAGCCACATATCCAGCGTGACAGGACAGGGACCGGTCAAAGGACTGGACAAAAGTCCACTTGTTCTTCTTGGGGCAGTATCGCTCCACGGTAGGCAGGACCTGGCGCAGTTCATTTCTGCCCCCGACAGCATAGAGGTATTCGTCCATGGCCCCCAGCACAAAATGCTCCCGGCAGTTTTTCATGGGTGCTATCTCTGCCCAGGAGTTACTGCGGGGGTCATAGCGACAGGCGGTCCTCACAGCACACGTCCGACCACTGGCATGCTCAACCTCCCCTCCTGCTACAAACAGGAAGTCCCCCATGACTGCCACACAGTGGTGGCTCCTGCCCACGGGCATGGGAGCCAGCTCACTCCAGTTGGCCACGGCAGCGATGAGCGCGTTCTCCTGATCCACGGGGTTGAAGTACCGGAGTTCCTTGACTTTACAGACCTCACGCTTCTTCCCACCAATGATGTACAGGGTATCCGACTGGAACCGCGGTTTGGTCCTGCGAGTCTGCCACACGGGCTGTGCGTAGATGCTCTGGTGGTATTCCAGGGCCTCGTTGACCAGAGCTGTTGCCGTCTCGCTTGCCTGGACCAGGGGGTGGGACAGGGCAACAGTGTGGAGCGTATCCACGTCCATGAGGCCGAAGCGGATATACTGCAGGAGCTCATCCAAGTACTGGTAATGGCAGCTGTGTTCCAACCACCTCACGGCTAGCTGAAACAGAGGCAGGGAGGCGGAGAGAGCACAGAGGTGAGAGCGAGCCAAAGCAAGGGGGCGCACAGGCCTTGCCATGTATTCTTTGAGACACTTCATAATTTACTAGTTTTCCTTACAAACCATGTACCACTCAAATATTGCGATACCCAGTTGAGGGATATTTTTTTTTCCCTTTCTGCATCAGCAGAGACACAAAAGAACTCAAAACACTGTTGGAGAGATTAGGAACAATGTTAAGTAAAATTGACAAGACTTAAAGTACCACTTGGGGTGAACAATAATTACTTTTCAAAAAATGAGAATATGGTGGTTCAACAGGCTGTTCTCTTGGGTTTTAGGCATAAGAGGCTTGGTGCCCCCACCTCCACCAGGAAGTGTCAACAGTGAACTGTGTCATCCGTATAAGCAACATATGTCAACCAGTGAGTCAAGGTGCTGTATCAATACTAGTAATGTGAGAAAATATGTGAGCATCTGAGCCCAGAGGGTGTACTTGAGAGAAAATCAATATGACACTAGTAGCATGATTTTAAAAGAAAAAGGACTTTCCCCCCACTCCTTTGGTAGGGTATCAGTCAGGAAGCAAGAGAAGAAAAAGAAAGATTGCAATCTACCCATTTTATTTTTTCTCAATTAGTTTTCATTTTGAAGACAGTTGTTGTTTGCACTGTAAGATACAGCAATTTGATAGAGCTATTTTCATAAAAACAGGATATAGAGGAAATTATCTGTGTATTATGGACACAAGAGCAGAATTTAATCCTAGCCTTTTTGTTTAGGTCTAGAAATCTTTCAAGAAGGAAAAGGTAAAACCTTTTGGCTACAGAAAAATAGAATTTCTTTAAAGCAGGCGCATTAAGTCATAAATAACAAAATTGAAGAATAGTTTAGAAAACAATAAAAAGTCAATTCATGATATGGAGCACTTTAAGTTAATTAATGTGACTTAATATTTAAGTTTGGCAAAGTTTTCCAAACACCAGCATAAAGAAGTATATCTAATAATTTCAGTCAACATATTTGATAGAAACCCAAGTCTCCCACATTGCAGGCGGATCCTTTACCAGCTGAGGCACAGGGAAGCCCTTTATTCTTAATAGTACCTATGTCAAACTAGATCGCCTAAGTAATATAAATGTGGACCTGAAAGAATTAGCATAAAAAAATAAATAGAATACTGAATACTTCTGCTGTGTTTTACTTGCTTTCTGACCAATGGAACCGGGGTTCTGGGCTTCCTTTTTCCGCTGATTCACTATGCTAGAGGAAAAAATGCCTGCAGAGACAGAAGGAAATGTCATGGCCTCAGACCATTACTCCCTGACAAACATGAGCTGGGTTTTCATCCTGGTGAAAAGGATTGCTAAACTCTCTGAAGCATTAGATAATTTCTGACTTGTATCCATTTGACAAACGGCTCCAAGAGGGAGGGCATATTGTGGGCATGTCTTTTTAGCTTTTCAGATGAAGAGAATGTAGCCGGTGAATCCAATATATGCTAAATTGCATCTCTTAATGAATAGTGAGTGAAGAGAAATGGAAAAAGAATGTCACTGGGTGCCAGGCAGCCTACAGATGCCACACAGGCAGACACCATGGAGGGCAGATGAGTGACACTCTGGCTGTTTTTCCAGAAACTAGTTTTTTTTTTAATTTAAATAAGATACTAGCCTGATGAAAAAAATTACCTGTATACAGTAAGACAGTAATAATCAAAGACAGTGCAGAAGAAACAGGTTACTCATCAATCACCAGGTCTCTGCCAGAAGTGGAGAGTTTTCCCAAAAGCAACATCCTGGTTTGCCTCCACCCCAATTTTAGAAATTTCAAGAAATGGGTTCCAATTATTTCCCTGGGGAGATAATTCTACAACTTAATAAATGATTCTCCATTCTTTGTTCCACAGAGCTTTCAAGAGTTTTTCAGAGATAAAGTCATCCCACTGAAGGTCACTCCTGTACCAGGTAAAATTTTCTGAAACTTGATCCTTCATATTGCTCCTAATTTGAGTCATTCCAGCTGGTATTGCTTTGTTTTGTAACAAACTTCTCAGAATCCTTAGAGCCTAATGTTTTTGCACCTTGCACATGGATACTACAGGAAAACAGCTCTGGAGAATTACCAAAGAAATGCTCATGTCTCTATTGCCTCTTTTTATAGCACAGTGCTGCCCATTTAATTACTTTCCTCCTTCCTCATAAATCAGTTCTTCCCATGCCCTAATCAATCTTCCAGCCCATCTCTTAACACTGTCCAATCTACCTTGATCTTTCTAGTGAACACTGTCACTTACTGTGTGAAAGGAACATAAGCCACAGCCAGGCTCTGCTTTTAAGAAAATTTCTAAGGAAACAAGCAGGCAGTGGAACAGTGACCACTGTGATCTATCACTGATTCATTTCTGGCTTTCTGTCTACTTACCACCCCTTAGGTCACAAATATCATGGGGGCCACTCTCAACTTCCCCAAATATTATGCATTACAGGAAACTTTATGCACATACATTTATGCACATGCATTTTCTGGGCTCTTTTTTCTTACTGCCAATATGTCTAACTTCTCACATTTTTCATATAATTTTCACACATTTATTATTTATAAATATTTTCAGACTACACAGTCATTCATATCTGTTGAGTTTATCTTTTCTCGAGATCAAAGGTAAATATAACTTACAGTTCTGCCAAATTCAAACCAATCTCACCTAGATAGAGTATTACTGACAGATTTAAATCCAGTGCTTCTCAAACCTAACATGTGCATGAATTACCTGAGGTTTCTGGTCAAAATACAATTTCCGATTTAGTAGGAGGAAGGCAAGGACTGCAAGTCCACATTTCTAACCATCTCCCAGGTGATGTGTATGCTGCTAGTCCATGAACCACATTTTGAGCTGTAAGGTTTTAGACAGAGTCCATCCAGGAGACTGTAAACTGCTGCTGTATTACAGTAAACTAAGTCTGCTGTTTCAAATTTTAAAAGGCTTAAAATCAACTAAAACTTAAGTAGGATGCTCTAATAAAGATATAGGGCATATATAGCTAATACTATGGGTAAGACAATGTGTTTCCTTTATGGTAAGATATGGGTAAGATCTTACTATGGGCAAGACAGCATACTTTCAGACCCTGGCTCTGTAAATCAGCACCTGATTCTGATGGCATAAAGGAAGCCATACAAACACTCTGCAGTTTGGCTTTTGCAATAATACATAAACAAAAGTAAAAGTGTCGTCGTACTCAGTTTTTACTTTGGTGACAATATAAAAGAGAAAAATCATTGAAACCATGGATAACTCTTACTTATCCAGATAACGGAAGAAATGGCAAAGAAAATCCAGAACAATGGGCTACCTTAAATCACTTCTATACCATGAACCTCACTGGAGCACTGTTCATTGCCATGCTGAATTGAGGGCAAGGTGGTACACGCAATCCTGGAGCCCATCTGAGAGGTTTAGAATAGAAACTATACTAGGGCTTCCCTGGTGGCTCAGTCAGCAAAAAATCAGCCTGCAACACAGGAGACCTAGGTTTGATCCCTGGAGAAGGAAATGCAACCCACTCCAGTGTTCTTGCCTGGAGAATCCCAGGGATGGGAAACATCGTGGGCTGCCGTCTGTGAGGTTGCACAGAGTCGGACACGACTGAAGCGACTTAGCAGCAGCAGTATTCTTGCTTGGGAAATCCCATGGACAGATGATCTTGGCAGGCTACAGTCCATGGGCTTGCAGCATCAGACATAACTTAGGACTAAGCCACCACCACTAAAAACTATAGTATTGACAGAAGGCTGATTCATCATTGGGCATCATGAAACACAGAGACCACAGGTAGCTCCGTAGTGCATTTTGGGGCTTATATTTGCAAATGTTTATTTAAGGAACTTTTGGCTTTTGGTGATACTACGCCTAGAAAGCATAACTCAGGGAAGGTGAAAATCCTATTCTATCTTAGTACTCTGACACACTGACATTCCCATCACCCTAATTTCTAGAACACTTTAATTGGTGGGGGGTGGAGCATATAGTGACAGTTTTCTCTCTCACTTGCTTAGGCAACAAAGACAGCAACAGTGGAAAAGAACACAAGGATTCAGGTTGGGAGGACAGATCAAAGAGTACTTAGGAAATAGGGCATTAGGCAAGGTGTTTCCTAAACCATCTGAAATACAGGGACTGCCACCTCCAAAGACCACAGGAGATCTCCCAAGCACCTTGCCTAACCCAATCCATTTCATCTCTCCCTGATGGACAATTGTTTCTTCCTCAAAGGAACATTTGCTACTGCTTATTCCAGTGTCAACATATCTCTCAGTTTCTTGATAAAAACAATGTCTAGCACATAGTAGGCTACACATATTTGGTGCATAATGGAAAATTCTTTATAACTATTCCTAGGCTAATTCTCACATTTCTTTTGAACCAATGACATCAGATTCTGTATATATTCATATCTGTCTAGCTACAGGCTTCCCCAGTGGCTCAGATGGTAAAGAATCCTCCTGCAATGTGGGAGACCTGAGTTCGATCCCTGGGTTGAGAAGATGCCCTGGAGGAGGGCATGGCAACCCACCCCAGTATTCTTGCCTGGAGAATCCCCATGGACAGAGGAGCCTGGAGGGCTACAGTCTATGGGGTTGCAAAGAGTCAGACATGACTGATCTATCTATCACAGGCTTCAATTTCCTATTTCATTATCTTAACTTTGTGGTTTTCCTATAAAGCCCTTATAAGCTCTCAAACAAGGCAGTATACACTGCACTGGACTTATTTATATATGGTCCTCGTTTTACTCCCTCCACGATGGGTGCTGGCCACCTCTATTTGAAATTATTAGCAATGCAATGCACATTATAGTATGCTAATCCCTCAAATAAATTGTAAAATATCAGGGCAAGAAGAAACTTTTGAGTACGTTTGGTTCAAACTTCTAAATCTTATAAAGAGAAATCAAATCCGGACAAGTTATTATGACATACTCTAAGTCATGCAGCTGATTAATGGAAAAGCTGGAACCAGAAATGCCATTTTCAAATTATAAATATGTTCTTATATCATATAATCATTATTTGTCCATCAAAAATTATTTTAAGATAGAATCCAGGCACTCAAACCAAACCCAACTTCCATATTGTCTAAATTATAAAAAAAAACTCTGTTTTTTAAAATTGCATGCTTTGCTTTAGATAAGTGAAAATGTTTTTCAATGACTCTTATTTATGGATTATTTTTGCATAAAAACTATGATTTAATGGTGCCAATTATAGAGTCTGTAAGTAAAGAACAAGTCTTTAGAGGAATAGGCTCCTCTGAGTATTGAACTTCTGTCTCACTTTTTAATGGGAATATATATTTAAATTCTAGGCTATCCCCTGTTAACTAAACCTGGCTCAAAAATATATGGAAAATAGTCCCCTCCTTTTAGTTTTCTCAATGTATCCCCACTGATTGCTATTCTAACATATAATACTAAATATAAAAGTCTATAATTTAAATTATGCAAAATTTTCTGATTCAATTAAAGTATGCAACCTATTTAGATGTATTTCACAAATATGTGAAATATATGAACGAAGGTCACATTCCTAACATGATAAGCCCTCAAGATGTGATCCAAATTCCTTTACTGTTTCTCCAACACTCTGAGACAGAAGCTGCTGTTTTAAAATATAAAATTCCTGATCCTCTGAAAGAAGTTGCTGTTTTGAAATCTATCTCTGCTTAGATATGTCCACAAGTATGTGTACTGCCCAACATGACCCCCAAAGCAATAAGAAATTTTATATTCACAGATTCTCTGGAAAATATATGAATTAGGAAGTTATCCCAAATCCAAGAATACACATCAACACACTCTTCCATAAAATCACCTTTATATCTTGCAAATATATATATTAAAATGACCTTTACAAAGCAGTTCTCATCAGATGAGTGATGGAGTATTTTTCACCAACACTAACAAAAGATAAAGCCCTGTCGAAAGCAGTAACTCTTACTTTCTCTTGGTTCACAAGTATTCTTTTTCACTGAGGAGGATGTTCTCATCACAGAATTCATCAGCCAAAGCTGAGTAAGCAAGAAGCGGCATTTTTGCCCGCAGTCTGACTCAACCCCCTTGGCCTGGGGCAGCTATAATTACTCTCGTATTCTAAAACTTGGTTGCAAACTGAGACCTGCCTTTTGCAGGCGCCCTGCTGTGAAGGCACAAGTGTCTATATCCTTGCCAGTCCTGTCATCTTACTGACACAAGCCAGGGCACCCATCTCCCCTCCGTGACCGACAGGCAGCACAAATTCCACATGCCTGCAAATTCAGAAGGGAACAAAGGAAGCGCATAAGAGCAAGTCAGCAACCTCCTGGCATTCCTGAAGCTCCACCAACGAACCTGGCATGTTAAAAGAGTGCTTGGGACACAAGGAGTCGGGGGCAGAGCATGTGTTAATGGAATGAGTGACAATGCACAGAGAGAAGTTTCCCCTTCTAAACAGAGGCTCAAGGATGCTCACCATCTTCTAATACATGGCCTCAAAGGGAAGCTGCACTGACTGTTATATATGTTGTGTTCAGGTACACTAACTCATATGTTATTTTATAATACCTTAAATTTCAATAAACTGTAAACACTTTAGCAAGATACCCTTTAAATACTATACACAGATTCTTCAGATGAAAAATGTGGAAAGTTTCCCATGTGCAAGTGAACAGGTGATGAGATCTGCCATGCTCAACTACACAGAAGCTCAATTATTTAATATGAGTCATGTTAAAGCTCTAAATGGTGACATACTGCATCAGAATAATGACTGACATAGAGCAAAGTTCATATTAATAAGTAAACGCACAAAATTTTGCAGCTTTATTCTCCTCTTTGAGATGAAATGAAAGATTTCTGTTCAAAATGGCAACAATCTTACCCAAAAGCAGCAGAAACTAGGGACATAAGATCATAGTGCGTTGCTCCACCAGAACAATGAAAATGTTACGATGGGGGAATATTAAAAATTACAACAGTGCTCACTCGAGTGCTATAATTAAAACTGTGTCAACATTTTGCTTGTAAAACAGTTTTCAAGGGAGGCTGTACATTAACCATTACAGCTGACTACAGACTTATATATGACACATAGGCTATTTTTTCCTCTGAGAAATATATTTCAATTGAATCAAAACTGATGAGGTCCCAGGTTCATATACTGTCAGAAAAAAAAAAAAGGCCTGACAGATTTTAAATAGAATATTCAGCTTAGCAGGTATGGTAATAACACATATTCTTCCATTGTTCATTTAAAACTTTATGAAGTTGAAAGATTGACAAATGCTCTTATGTTCACCTTTAGCAAAAAATTTGTGCTTGATAATACTTTAGCTTCTCTTCAGATCATATATGTCTTTTGCCTTTTACTAAAGATATCCATGGAAAAGAACAGTTATGAGGAGTTTTTTTAGGGACTTAAAAAAAAAAGTCATGATGTATACAACTTACCCTCAAATGGCTCAGAAGAAAAGCACCCATGTGTGTTCTCTCCCTCTCTGCCTAAATAGCTATTCTCCTACTAGATATTTATAGAGAGATAGATATCTAGAGATGGAGGCAGAGAACATATGATAAAGCAAATGAAGTAATTTGCTCAGAAATGAGCAAATCATATGGGTGCTCTTTACTATTCTTATTCTTGCAACTTTTCTGTAAGTTAGAAATTATTTTGAAACAGAAAATTGAAAGAACAAAAAAAGTGCCTGTTAACCATCTTTAATACACATTTTGCTCAAAAAATACATACTGCCAAGCATCAAAAGCAAGAGCCCTTGCAACCAAGGATGTCTCCCATAGACTGATAAACACACAGGACTGGAGGAACCACAGGAAAAGTGCCCTGAGGCCTGCCCCATCTAAGTTCCAGGTATTTGTGAGGGCAAACACAAGGACTTGAGTTGTCCTTTGGTTCAGTCTTCCAACACAAGGCAGTTTTTAAAAAGGTAAATTATATATCAAGAAAAAACAGAAGTAGGAAAAAGAGATGACGTTAGTATACCATGATATCTTTTACGTCTATAAGAACTGGCCACCAATTTGAGCTGATCTTTGAAAAGTCAATATAAAGAACAGCAAGAGTCCATGGCCAACACTGGAGCAGTCATTTGGCATCTCATCTGTAGAATGAGTGAGTTGATGCAAGAGTCTCTTTATCTCTGGGATATATGTCACTTACAGATCCACCAAAAAGTAATATTTTAAAGTAGAATCCTCAAATACACACTAATATATGTAAAACAACTAACAAGGACCTACACTATAGGATAGAGAACTATATTCAATTAAAAAAAAAACCTAAAAGGGAAAAGAATCTGGAAAAAGAATGTGGTTGTTTACAGTCACTAGGTCATGCCTGACTCTTAGATCCTGTGAACTACAGCACACCAGGCTTCCCTATCCTTCACTATCTCCCTGAGTTTGCTCAAACTCATGTCCATTGAGTCGGTGATGCCATCCAACCATCTCATCCTCTGTCACCCCCTTCTCCTCTTGCCCTCAATCTTTCCCCACATCAAGGTCTTTTCCAATGAGTTGGCTCTTCACATCAGGTGGCCAAAGTATTGGAACCTCAGCTTCAGCATCAGTACTTCCAATGAATATTCAGGATTGATTTCCTTTAGGACTGACTAGTTTGATCTCCTTGCTGTCTAAGGGACTCTCAAGAGTCTTCTCCAGCACCACAGTTTGAACCCATCAATTATTCAGTGCTCAGCTTTCTTTATAGTCCAACTCTCACATGCATACATGACGACTGGAAAAACCATCGCTTTGACTACATGGACCTCGGTCGGCAAAGTGATGTCTCTGCTTTTAATATACTGTCTAGGTTTATCATAGCTCTTCTTTCAAGGAGCAAGCAGCTTTCAATTTCGTGGCTATAGTCACAGTGACTTTGGAGCCCAAGAAAAAAATCTGTCACTGTTTCCACTTTTTCCCCATCTATTTGCCATGAAGTGATGGGACTGGATGCCATGATTTTCATTTTTTGAATGATGAATTTTAAGCCAGATTTTCATCCTCATCAAGAGGCTCTTTAGTTCCTCTTCACTTTCTGCCATTAGAGTGGTATCATCTGCACCTGAGGTTGTTATTTTTCCCAGCAATCTTGATTTCAGCTTGTGGGTATATATATGTGTGTGTCTGTGTGTGTTTGTGTGTGTATATATATATATCTGAATGACTTTGCTGTACAAGTGGAAGTAACACAGCACTGTAAATCAACTGTACTTAAAAAATAATAATGAATTGTTTTTATTTCCCAAACAAGAGAAAGGAACTAGTTAACCAAATCCAGCACAAAGAGTCCCAGGCAGGATAAACCCAAGGAGGAGCACCCCAAGGCACATAGTAATCAAAGTGACAAAAATTAGAGACAAAGATAAAATATTAAAAGCAACAAGGGAAACAAAGACAAATAACATACAAGGGAAATCCCATAAGGTTATCAGCCAATTTCTCAACAGAAACTCTACAAGCCAGAAGGTAATGGCACAATATATTCCAAGTGATGAAAGGGAAGAACCTACAACCAAGAATTCTCTGTCCAGCAAGACCTTCAATCAGATTTGATAGGGAAATCAAAAGCTTTCCAAACAAGCAAAAGCTAAGAGAATGCAGCACCGCTAAATCAGTTTTACAACAAACACTAAAGGAACTTCTCTACAGTCAGTAAACTTGACAAGAGAAGGAAAAGATCTACAAAAATAAACAAAAAACAATAAACAAAACGATAACAGGATCATACATAGCAATAATTACCTTAACTGTAAATGGATTAAATACACCAACCAAAAGACATAGACTGGATGGGTGATAAGAAAGCTGGAGTAGCAATACTCATATCAGCCAAAATAGACTTTAAAACAAAGACTGTTATGAGACAAAGAAGGACACTACATAATAATCAAGGGTTCAATCCAAGAAGAAGATATAACAATTATAAATCTATATGCAACCAACAATAGGAGCACCTCAATATGTAAGGCAAATACCAACAAAATAATAATATTTTTAATTAAAATTTTGAAAACTTAAAAACATAAAGTAGAACCCTCCAAAATTTCTACAGGTAGGAAAGACAATCAAAGCTAATCACTGTGTCTAGTATCCAAGCCACAGATTTCCATAGCACAAATAGTTTTTATAAATATCTTCTCGGAACAACAAAGTGATGGCTTTTGTCTATAATTCTGAACTCACCAGAAACATACACCTGTGTACGGCAGGTGAAAGTGCACGTGTACACAGGCCAACACAGAAAGAAAATGATCTCAGCCAAAGAACACACATTTCAAACTTGTAAGGCGACTGCTTTGAGGTGTTATTTATTTAAAATCCCAGAATGAGATTTTATTTAGAAATGAAAATATTTAATAAACTAGTCATGTAAAGGTTTACTCCAGAAGAGGCTTTAAATACACCATCCCCATACCTAGAATATACAAAGCTTTTTAGGTGGGAAGAATGTCCCTCAGGACAATGAAGACGATCAACATCACCGATGGAGGAAAAATGAAACCACTCCTGGTCTATTCACACTTAGCAAAATATAAGTACATTCAGAAATAACGTCTTATACTTGACTTAAATAGTCTAATAATGGTCTGAGCCAAAAGATAATACTCATCCATTAACTGCTGATGGCATCAGAGTATCACCTGATGCTAAATTGATGGGTGAGACTTCTAAGTAAGATATTAGTGTAGTGATGCACATTTATATATAAGTAAGATACAATGTCCTTCTGGAAATAAAAGGGATACTGCATGTGGTGGTGAGATATTAAGCTTATATTGTCAGAACAACATGGGAAAATCAGAGAAAACCAACTTGGTCAAAGAAGAAAATCCTACGGTATCCCACTGGCAACAGGGAGCAGAAGTAACCCTCCCTGGGTCACACCATTTCACATTATCCCCCAGGTATTGCAGGCAATGAGGGTGCATTATCAGGGTGAAGTCAACTGAAAGGACAGGGAACTTTTGATGCTTTTTTTCTGCCGCTAACTGGTACATGCCCATGGAGGTGAATGTGACACAATGAAAGGGAGAAAAGGCTTCTTAACATATCTGAGCGTTTATGAAAAACATAGATATACTGAGCCTAGGTTTCATCATCTGTAAAACAAAGATGACGTTATTTACGTCACAGTGTCTGCATAGGACTGAATGGGATGACATGTGAAAGTGCTTGGAAAACTATGACATTTAGACAATAAACAGAATTATTATGATGGCAATGAGCCACCAAGAGATGGAGCTAATTCCCAATTCAATTATCCTTCTGAATTCATGTTAAAGCCAGCATATTCAGACAATTTTTACATAAAACAATGTTGTGCAATATTGACATAAATTTTGAGAGATCTCTAAAGATGATAAGGAATTTGCTACACTATTAAAATACTTCGTTATAAAATGATAGTAAAATCACAGCAGAGAATCTGTTGCAGATTAAAACCTAAAGCCCTTAAGATGAGCCTATTTCTACACCAATGAATTCAGTAATTGTAACCCAGTAATTAAAGATACAGGATTTTTGTTAAATTTCAAGTAAGAGAAAAACGAATGAGGGGTGAACAAATGAATGAAAAGAGAGACACAGACATAAACTTGGTTGTCTCTGCATAACAGTCAGGATATATTCACTTTCTTTACTTGGTTTGAATGTCCCATTAAAAATATTTGAATTCAAGTCCACCAGTTCCCTTAAATCTCAACTCAGTTAACTTAGTGCAAGGAAATTATATGCATACATTAAGCTATCTGACTTGAGAAAACTAATAATGATTGATTAAGTTGATTACTTTCTTCTTTTTTTGGCTCTGGGGTAAATGATATAATCATGAATCTTTTAGTATTTTTATTCATCCATTCCTCAATTTATTTTTTTTAATTTGTATTTCTTTTACGATAAACCAAGAATGGTTTTTCCAGTAGTCATGTATGGATGTGAGAGTTGGACTGTGAAGAAGGCTAAGTGCCGAAGAATTGATGCTTTTGAACTGTGGTGTTGGAGAAGACTCTTGAGGGTCCCTTGGACTGCAAGGAGATCCAACCAGTCCATTCTGAAGATCAACCCTGGGATTTCTTTGGAAGGAATGATGCTAAAGCTGAAACTCCAGTTTGGCCACCTCATAAGAAGAGTTGACTCATTGGAAAAGACTTTGATGCTGGGAGGGATTGGGGGCAGGAGAAGAAGGGGACGACAGAGGATGAGATGGCTGGATGGCATCACTGACTCGATGGATGCGAGTCTGAGTGAACTCCGGGAGTTGGTGATGGACAGGGAGGCCTGGCGTACTGTGATTCATGGGGTCGCAAAGAGTCGGACACGACTGAGCGACTGAACTGAACTGAAACCAAGAATTCTCTTACTTTATTTTCTTTTGACTACACTGCGCAGTCTGTGGGATATTAGTTCTCCAACTAGGAATTATACCTGCACCCTGTGCACTGGTTTAACCACTGGACCACCAGGGAAGTCCCTTCAATTTCTTATTGAGTGTCCATTATGTGCCAGGAACTTAGCCAGTGAGAAAGAAATTCTCTCTCTCTCTCTCTCTCTCTCTCTATATATATATATATATATATATATACACACACATACAGTCTAACTTGCCATTCAGTTCCAAGTTCTGTTAGTACCGTATAACTCAAGCCTTGCTCTTGACCTTAAGTGTCTTAACGTACCTGTAAAATATACTCAGGGAGTATGGAATCAGGGGAAGAAAAATCCTACAGTTTTAGAAGCTTCAGTCTATTGTAGGCAGATTTTCAGACACAAGCAAAACCCATCTTTTAATGTTGCCATGTCCCTTATGTGTGTTGTAAATATTGCTGGTACATTTATACATTTTAAAGTTTGTTTTGTTTTGTTTTAAAGCTGTTTAATTTGTAAACATGCCCTGGAGCATCCTGAGAGCATCAAGCCTTTGAATAGTTCTTTATGAACTGATTCAATAATAATGAATCAGTTACAGGTTCACTGGCACATACACTCTCCACCTGAAATGAAAACTTGAATGACCAAAAGGAGCTCACAGGCTTAAGCAGCTGGCCCAGGTCACAGACACAGAGACAGTCAAATCCCTCAAATAAGGGTACCGTGGTGAATTAGATGTTCAGGAAGTACCTAAGCTGCAGGTAAGGGTTAATGTTGGCAGCCTCCAAAGAAAAAGAAAAGAATCCTCAAAGGTTACTTTAAACATTAATTTGGAGCTGAGAGTACAGTGATTGGAGTCAGGAACCCACTATCTGGAGCACATGACTAAACATAGTCAGGGGCCAGCCTCTATCATCAGGGGATGGAGCTGGTGGGCTGGGGTACTAGGGCCTACACTCAGTAAGTTGCAAAGAACACACATAGATGCCATGCTGACCACTAAACCACCTTCACCATGTGAATTCCAGCCTGGCTACTAATGTGTGAAAAAGATACTTCACACTGCATTTTTCACCTTCATTTCATCACAGTATAAATAATGAGGAACATAGAATCCTCTATTCATACCCTGAAGCACCTTTGAATATAATATAAAAGTGATATTTTTGTCAAAAAAGATACACTCTTTTCAGCACAATTATGATTTTTTTTTGAGTGGGGGAGGTGACTTAGAAAGCCAATATATAATAGCCATGTATGGAAAATGGATAGTTATGTATAGGTGCAACTACGTATAGATGTAGTTAGGTAAAGAAGACTGAACGCTGAAGAATTGATGTTTTTGAATTGTGGTGTTGGAGAAGACTCTTGAGAGTGCCTTGGACTGCAAGGAGATCCAACCAGTCAATCCTAAAGGAAATGAACCTTGGATATTCATTGGAAGGACTGATACTGAAGCTGAAGCTCCAATATTTTGGCCACCCGATGCAAAGGCCGATTCATTGGAAAAGACCCAGATGCTGGGAAAGATTGAAGGCAGGAGGAGAGGGTGGCGGAGAATGATACAGTTGGATATCATCACCGACTTAATGGACATGAATTTGAGTAAACTCTGGGAGATAGTGAAGGACAGGGAAGCCTGCATGCTGCAGTCCATGGGGTTGCAAAGAGTGGGACATGACTTAGTGACTGAACAGTAACAATGGAAAATGGGTGTGTGGGAAGACAGGCCCAGCGCAGGAGAGCCAGTGGCTTGACAATCTCAGAAAACCTATGAGGGGGGAGGGGCTGCAGTGGGTGAAGGAAAGAGCACTAGGAGGAATTAACAGTAACTGTTATCCTGAGAGAAGGAGCAAGTTCCACGCTATCCTGAGAGAAGAAGCATGGCCAGGCGTCCAGAAGGAAATCTGTAAGTTGTTTTCTGAAGGAGAAAAAAATCTTTTTTGGTCAGCAAAAAAAAATTTGCTGAAGGAATTCTGAGACTGCAACATGAAGAAGTCACAGACCCAAGACATCTTTACCGCATTCAGAGGAGCAACGTGTTGAAACAACAAGGGGAACCTTGAAGGTGGAGACGGAAGAGTTGAAGAGGAAGGAGAAAGTGGCGCCAGGAACGGAGCCCAGCCCTAGGAGCAGAGGCCAGGAGACAGCAGAGTGAGACACCCTGGGGACCCCGTAATGGGGGACATCACTGCTGAGGGCATGCAGGCTCAAGTGAACAGAGGCACCGTGAGAGCACGGCTCTGGGAATGTGGTGGGGAGCTTATAAGGACACAGAGAAAGTTCTTTATCTTTAGATATTAGTTTTCCACAACAGGTAAAGGGTTCAGCAGGCTGGGGGAAGGTAGAAACACAGGCTTGGACCAAAAATGATTTGAAATAATGTTATACTTCAAAAAAAAATTTTTTTTTGCTTAAGTCTCATTAATTTGCAAACAGAATGAATCTAAAAATAAAACATAGATACCACTGTAGCAAGTCATCTTATTTTTTAAATACTAAAAAAGAAAAAACCTCACTTGATTGATTTGACTGAGACTTTTCTCCCCTAATTACCTTTTTATTCTCTACTGCTGAAATAAAAACAAGACATAACTAATCAGTAATTTTACTAAGCATCCCTGAGGGTGATTTTATCCATGCTATCCAGAGAGCTAAACAAAAGTAATTATTCGTGGTCTAGTGCAATGAAGAATCTAGTTAGACTATATATACATACACGCACGACCCTATTCTCATATATTTTCAAATATTTTAAACAGCACTGTTACTTAAATAAGGGCTGCCTTAAAACAGTAACTGAATTCAGTGACTTAATTCATTTTTTTGAGCCTCTTCACGTGAGACTGAATTATCGCTTAATGATTCCCTTTACCATTCAAAAATGAATAGCTTTTTTTAAAGCAAGAAATAATGTGAAAATAGAACACTTGAAGTAAAATTATAATCATTATGACGCTGTCACTTTAACATCTATACACTTAATTGTTTTACAACTGACATGTAAGAAAAAATGTCCCACAGCTAAGTAGAAACATGCTGCTGACTGTTCACAGTGTGGAAGGGAGGACCCGAAGACAACATAAATGAAAACTCAGAACAGTGATTCTGGCTCTCAGGTCCCTAATCTATGAGACCACTACGCAGAGCTTGGAGACAGAAATGAAGGCCTTCCTTTATTTTTTCTTTTCCTCCATTTTTTGTTTTAAAAGGTGTGCATAAACAAGGACTAAAATGAGCTATGCATTGTAAACACCAGCACTATTAGACGCCTGCATCTTTTTTACCTTATGCTTCAAAAAGCAAAAAGATTAGGTGCTCGGATGATACAAATTGAAATTTCGTTGTTCTGTTGACAAATATCTGTCTCCCCAGCTCAACCGTGTCTCCCCAGCTCAACCCCTCCCCTCGTGCTTCCCAAGGAGGCAAAAGGAGTCAGAGGCTGCCCTTGGAAACAAGAATTCATCAGACTGCTGTGAGACATGCTGGTGAGAGAAACATAAGGAGAATGGAGCCTTCAGTTCATATATGCGCCCATTTTGAATTTCCCAGCTTTGCTGGTTGGTGTAACAAGCAGTGCACAACAGCTGTGGGAGCTGCTGCATTAGCAAGCTGGCCAGAGTACCCCTGTCATTTACACTCCCCCACTGCACAACCAGGATGGGAACATTTGCTCTATTGGAAGGCCGCGATAAGGATGGATTTTTTAAAGTTTCCATTTTTAAGTGAAAATGAAAGAAAAATGCTCTTCTAGATGTGTTGTGCCTTTGAGCTCCATTTGAAAAAAGAAAAAAAAAAGGCAGAGAAAGCTGCTGTGAAGGTCACTGAGTGAAAGAACTTCCTCGGGGCACAGAATAAATTAAATCCCAAGGAAAAAATAAAATGTGATTTCCAGAGTGTGAGGCACAAACTCCAAATGACAATGATTGACAGCCAAACTATATCCGTGCAATATCCAAGACTGCACGTTCTCATTTACCTCAGTGTAGCCAGCAAGCGCCCATTAAACATCCGTCTGATGCCCAAATTAACCTTCTTGGCAAACTGAAAGAGGCACAAACTATCATAATCAACCTTTCATTATCACAGCAGCCTCTAGTTAAAGGGTCAGAATAATTGTGCCATCAGAGCCTTGATTGTTTTCAATCAACAGACGGCTGGAGTGACAGCTCGGTGATGGAGGGGTCTGATGAAACCGCACCAGGCCTAATCAGAGCAGATGAAAGGAAGGCATGATTGGTGCAAATGAACAGTCGTGCCTCTCCTTTTCATTTACAATCTGAAATTACTCTTAAATTTGTGGGCTTTTTTTTTCTTCCCTCCCTTATGAGCACCACTGAAAGAATGTTTGACTTATTATGAGTTCTGACAGTGCAGAGTTATAAAACACAGGTAGGGTTATCAGCTGAGGCTTTAAGTGGGTATTCAGCATAATTCTAACAAATTCACTCTTGAAAAGCACAAAATGACTAAAAAGCCTTCCAATGACCTAACCTCTCAGTGCTGTTTGATTAACAGACCCATTTATTCCACGGGCATTCTAAATGATGAGATGATAAAACCGAGGCCAGAAATATCTTGTAAATGTTTTCTCTCAACCCCTCTGCTCTGCTTACTTCAGTTCCAGTTTCTCTGCCCCAAATCCTTTACTGTTCTTGAAGATCACCACATTAGGAGCTCAAAGGAGCTCATCCATCAGAGCATACAGATCAAATAATGGTGATTTTGAGTTAGGAACACGTAGCTATACTGGGAGCCACAGGGGTAGGTGGAACCCATCAAACCTATGCTGACATTAAAAAGAATATTTGAGGAAAAGGAATACAAATGTCTGCGATAGGCCAGGCGAAATTCGGCACAAAGAAATTTGAAAAAAAAATTGAGGTGATTTTTGCTGCATTCATGTGGCAACTACACAGACTATAGTCATTAATATTCTTAAATAATTTATGATAATAGAATATACACCTGGAGTAGCAAAAGTAAGTTTCTAACTTCTATTTTCTTCTTTAATCTTGGGATCAACCAGCCAATCATGAGAGTATTATGATTCAGGTCAATAGTGCAAAACAAAGGAAAGTTTTTTAGCTATAAAAATTAATATGCGTGCAAACTGTGATGTGCATATGTGTCTGTCTACCTGCAAGTGTGTTTGTGTGTGTGGTGTGAACCCGACCCCTATGTGTGTAAAGAGACAAGGGACAGGATAGCTTTTAACCTCTCCACTCAAAACTTTTACATACAACTTAGGCCATTTTATTTGCTAGACTGTGAGTTGGAATGATACAATAAGGGTATATAATAGACAAAGTAAAAGGAATTATTAAAACCAGCCTGGAATTTTCCATGCAATATTTAATCTGTTCATAGTTAGATCTCATTTTATGGGTCAAGTGCTCACCTCAAAAGTATCAAGAATGTACAAAATTTCCATAGTTCTAACTTCAGTTCAGTTCAGTCGCTCAGTCGTGTCCGACTCTTTGCGACCCCATGAATCGCAGCACACCAGGCCTCCCTGTCCATCACCAATTCCCGGAGTTCACTCAGACTCACGTTCTACTTACATGTACATATACCTCAAGCAGGATATTGCTAAATTTGCCATCTCAAAGTTTTCTTAGCATCTCAAAGTTTTCATTCTGTTTTTAGGAGACAATTCTTCTAGAAAGATACCTGGCAAATGGTTCAGACACAATTATTTTACAAAACCATCTTCGCTCTCCCACCACTTTCTCAGGCGGCACTTGTGGTGTGTGCACAGGGGCCTCCAACAAGCTTTATTAATGACCAGGCTCTGCATCTCCTGAGGGTTCCCTTCTTCTCCCTGAGTAGCATTGGTTTTTAAGGCATAGACTTCCTTCTGCCCAGAAGGTAGTTTGTATATTGGTCAATTAAGAGTGGCTTTGGGGAACTTCCCTAGTGGTCTAGGGGCTAAGACGCCGAGCTCTCAATGGAGGGGGCCTGGGTTTGATCCCTGGTTGGGGAACTAGATCCCACAAGCCGTAACCAAGACCCAGAGCAGCCAAACAAACAGATAAATAAAAATATTAAAAAAAAAAAAAAAAGAGTGGCTTTGGGACACTGACAGCATGTGGGATTTAAGAGAGAATTTCCTTAGCTGGTTCACAGACCAGGAGGATGAAAAGCAGGCAGACCTGTGTCAGTGTCTGTTCTAGCCTCTTGAATCCAAGAGGTGTGGAATTCATCGTTTGAAAGCACTACACAGCCCCTCTACGTGGCTTAAATCGTACACGAGATGAGAAGAACAGAAAGATTCTTCAGGAGACCTGGCAACCTGACAAATCAATCCCTTTGTTTACTTTATTATTTACTCTCTGTGTTGGGCTTCACTCCAGAGTATACAGTCCCAGCAGTGAGCAGAATAAGAAATTGCTTACAGCCCTCGGCAGGTTCAATGTCATTCACACAGCCAAAGAGAGGGACGTCTAAAGTCTATTTGCCTCTTAACTAAGCGTTGTCCTTTCTGGATGGAGAATTCTAGTTTTACTTTCAGCTGTGAGTAATTTCCCATTGTGATTGGCTGACTTATAGTCAATTTAGTATAATTAATGCCAAATTACATTGTAATTCACCTAGAATTACAAATTAAAAGCTATATTAAGAGCAAATGAATTAATCAAAATTAATGATATTATGCTCACTTGTTTTAAAGTGTTAATAAGATAGGTCCCCCTAAAACGTTTAAACTTCAGTGCACCATCCATCACTACTTCAATTACCTGACTTCCTTGTGTGGCCAGAGGAGCTAGTGTGTGGGCATTTCTCATCAACAAGAACACACACAAAGAAAAGTGCATTCAGCCTCCAGCTGGGCCGGCTCTTTTTAGCTTCTGTTCTTGAAACGTAAGTAGTATCTGTACCACTTACTGAAACTGACTTCCTATAGACAAAGAGGAACAATGCAAAAGCCTGTGCTGTTTATCTTTAGAACCCACCAAAGATTTTTTACCTAAGAGAATTTTTCTTTCTGGTTATGTTTTGTCTACTGGAATACTGAAATCTGTTTTCATTCCTCCAATGTGGCACCCCAAGTAACAAAGAGGTGGTCCTATTAAAAAGGAGAACCTCAACTACTTATATTTCTGAATACTGCCCATGATTACTATCTTAGAATGGCCACCTTTTCCCTCCAGGTAAGTTGAGATGTTCTTCTTTAGTTTTACTTGTAGCCAGTCCTGGAGGCAGGGGTGAGTGAAGCAGAGTGAAAGGATGTTAGCATTTAAAAATAAATGCCAAAGGTTCCCCAGACATCTCTGGGATATAAACAAACCTAGAGCCTCTGGCTCACTCCATGGCTAAGTTGAGAGCCTCTCCTCTAGAATACCCAGAACAGGCAATCTCTATGATCTGATACAGCCAACTGGCACAAATACCACAGCTAACGGGCACCCAACTGGCCTGGTAAGGATTCCTATAGAAATAGTCTGGCAATGCAGGACATGGAGTATAGGCTCATTTCTACCAGAAAGACACTTAACATTTATCAGTGTTAATAAATTAATATTTTTCTCCCTTTCTCTTAAATCCCATATCTAGGCCATTACCCAGATGTCATTTTCTACTACATAAATTTCTCAATTTTAATATTCAGGTATAAAATGAAGATATCAGGATTAATAATTTCCATCTGATTCATCCTTACTCTCACAACAGTCTGAAGACTTTCCATCACTCAGTCTGCAGGCTGCAACAGAAATAACCATGTTCTAAGTTCTTTTTCACACTGATCGAAATCTCTTGATCAGATTTTAAGTGATCCTCCATTATGGGCTGTCTCTTTCTGCTTTGCACTTTATCACTTTGTACCTCCAAGGAATGGAAGGTGGTTTCCTACCTCTGCCAGAGTCCTCCATTCACTCTTTCTCATCAAACCATCTAGAGCCTCAATTTTCCAGGCTCTGATAAAAGAAAGACCTTCAGTGACATTTTTTTGTATGACTTTTATTAAGAGTCGTTTTTGCAACTCCCCACAAAGCAGCACAACAGGTGAAAGTGAAAACTGGTAATTTATTAGGAAACGTAGACTGCTGGCTCATGCGTTATAGAGCAATATAGTCGGTTTGACTTTTGAGAAGCTGTATCAGGTACACTGAGTTTCTGTTTTCTTGGTGATTTGGAGTATTTGAAGAGAACACAGTGAGATCTACATTGAAACCATACTGTGAAGGGAGTCAACCACTTGTCCTCTGTGAGTTTTCATTTCCTTACCTGTTAAAATTTGGGTGATAGTTGCCTTATCAACCTTAACAAGGCTGATGGGAGACTTGAATGAAATGCTGTGTGTAAAAGTGCTTAAAAAGTATAAAGCTCTCTAAGGATTGTTAAAATTATTATTGGTGTTATTATTATTGATGAACTTCTGTGCCTGGCCTCAAGGTTTCTACCTCATGTTTAGCATACAGTTTGGGTTTTATTTTTAAATCCCTGATAACCCAGGTAGCAGCAATATGACTGCAGGCTACCAATGCATAAGTAATGTTCTCCAGTCATCTTTTTCCTTCTCACAGCAGCAACAACAAAAATATCAGTCTGGAAACAACATGAATCACAATGAAAATTAGAAGCAGAGAACATAAATATGTCATATCTCATAAATCACCTTGTTGTTCTGTTGTGCTCATTTAAAACAAAATAAAAGGAGGGAAAAAGAAACTATTAACTCATGGGAACAGCAGCACATGAATACAAGTTAGGTCTCCTGTAATTTCTGATAATCACTGCCCTGCACGGCCTCTTGACAATGCACAGCTCTAGCACGGAGTAGCAGCTGGAGCAAAGTCCCTCTGAAATGAATGTGTCGTGCATCTCTCAAAGGCACACAGTCCAGACGAACAACATCAGGACCACTAGTCAAGCTCCTCGGGGATGAGTCCTCACAGGGAATCAGCCGCATGCAGATCAAGACAAGTGACTGAATACACACTCTGGCCCCTCTGAGCAACAAGACCTGAAATAGCAGAAGCGTTCAGTGCCCAGCTGGGGGCACTCCCAGGATCAAACATCGTCCGGGCACATCACTATCTGGAATGTCAATGAACCACTATTTATTCTCAGTGTGCTGCTGCTGCTGCTAAGTCACTTCAGTTGTGTCCGACTCTGTGCGACCCCAGAGATGGCAGCCCACCAGGCTCCTCCGTCCCTGGGATCCTCCAGGCAAGAACACTGGAGTGAGTTGCCATTTCCTTCTCCAATGCATGAAAGTGAAAAGTGAAAGTGAAGTCGCTCAGTCGTGTCCGACTCTATGTGACACCATGGACTGCAGCCTACCAGGCTCCTCCGTCCATGGTATTTTCCAGGCAAGAGTACTGGAGTGGGGCGCCATTGCCTTCTCTGATTCACAGTGTAACATCTAGTAAAAAGGAAGTGAAGATGCCCGCATCACATTTGTAGGAAAGACTGTAGGTATTTGGGAGGGACTGCCAGAAGCTTCAGGAAGCAAACTGAAAAATGGTACACATTTAGTTAAGATGCCCAGAAAGGGCCTCTCTGAAAAAATAGAAATGATACATGAATATATGAAATTAAACTGAGGAAAGGTAGCGATAAAATGGAAGACTGTAATTAGGGGGTGGGGATAAGAGTTCTCAGGCCACAATATTTTATTTCATTTCCAACTACCAAGTCTAAGAATGAGGACACTACTTATGGAGCTTTTTGATTAAATGGTCACCCATAGTCTAATTTCTTTGAGGCTTGGACTCTACTGCAGTGATTGACTAAGGTTTGCAAACCTGCTTAAGAGAGTAGGTACAATGAACAAAAATGAACAATGAGGGACTTCCCTGGTAGCCCAATGGCTAGGACTCCACTGAGTTCCCAATGCAGGGGGCCTGTGTTCGATTCCCAGGCAGGGAACTAGATCCCACACGGCACAACTAAAAAAGATCCCACATGCTGCAACCAAAACCCAGTGCAGCCAAATAAATAAATATTTTTTAAAAAAGAATTAACAACGAATAAAGCACTGAAGAAAAGGCAATGGGATACTGGATGATGTTGAAATGTCCAAGCAAAAGAATTTCGTTTTCCAGTCCACCCATATCATTTCAATACACCCAAAATTAGCAAAGAAATCACCACTGTATTTGGCAGAGGTCAGTCCCCACTGGGAAGCAATCAGGCACGGGGTGGGGGTACATAATTAAGCACAGGGAGCAGAGTCAGAGGTAGCCACATGGCACAGGCATGAAGGCGCAGAGCTGTCCTTTACCCCTTCAACCTGCTGGCACCACACCAGCGAACAGGAACAGCCAGGCCCTTCCTAATTTCAAGTCACTGGATTAACCTGATGCACCTCTGTGTCCACCACACCCCAAGTATTTTTGCTCTTCTATTATGAACTTGGCAGCTATGGGCCAAAGTGGGAAAAACCCAAGAATTAGAAGACATGAGTTTGATTTCTAGCTCTGTTACTTCAGTTTCCCCATTTGTACCACAGGAGCACAAAGCAATGCAAAATGCAGACGCATTCTGGAAACCAGGATGTGATATTCAAACGAGAAGTGTTATGATGGTATTGTTGGACACACAGTACTGTCTGAAGTCCTCCCTTCTCCCTGGCCAGAGGTGCATCTGGGACAGTTTATCATCTTAGAGATAAAAGTCAGACGCTGAGCACATCGCTAGTGTCCTCTATTTTCCAACTATAAAGGGAGAGTAGCTTTTTGTTTGGGCTCACTTTCTGGGACTCCTTTTGAGGGGAATGATTAAATCAAACCTAATGTGGGTAGTTTGTGGAGTAGATAAAAGCCCAGGAGGGGCCTGTCAAAACAATCACTGCATCACAGGTTGTTGACTACTCTAAACAATATGTGACTTACATCTCTAGAGATATAAAGTGAATGTGTTACTAACAGTATGATTTACAGAGGCAAATTTCCAACTAAAACACAAGAAAAAAATGCTGTTTTAAAAGGTGAAACTCATTTACTATACCAATTTTCTTAGAATAAATCCAGCCTTTTATAGGAATAGTAAGATGCCTTATTATCCATTCAATACATTTTAATATGAAAACTATACATAATTGTTTTTAATTCATTATTTATAGAGTGTAAGAGAACAAGAAGGTAGCATTCAAAACACAAATGCTACAGGTACAACCTCTGGCTCTGGGGACAATGAATCAAAGACAAATGTAAACGTGATTACCCACTCCAATTCCCCCAGCCCCAAACCACATGACATGGCTCCTCTTTGCCAAACTAAAACAGGACATGACTGGGATAAAAAAGACTTTCCCTGCCAAGGTCTGGTCTTGTCTGACATCAGTGATGTGACCACCGAATCATCTGCTCTTATTATTTACTGAAGTCCAGGCCAAGTTAGGCTCAAAATAAGAGGAGGAACTCTCAAGCCAAGGTTAGTAAAGGATGAAAACCACTGATGTATAATAAACACTTATTAAATAATAAGTGCTTTTCACTGAAAGTAGGAAATAGTTAATAAAATAAGAATTAAAGGTAAACAAAATCTTTCCATGTTCAGAAATAAAGCTAAGCTAAATCTCTCTAACCTGCCAACTGAACACTTTTAAAGAGCTTTTTACCCCAGGGTCTAACTTCTAAAACTGTGCCAAGCACATAATAGGTATACAATAAATACTCGTTTGTAATTCAACAATCTACTGTACCTATTTTTAAATATCCTTGTTTCTGCTACTTCAGAGATGAAATAATAATCCAGAGAGCTGGGTAATGGTTTAAAACCAGAAGGATCCCTCCCAATTGGCATGAGGATTAGGAGAGGGAAATGCCTTACATTCCATGGTTTGGTCATTTAGTAGGTGCTCAGTTTATATTGATGGATAGGGACTTCCCTGGCAGTCCAGTGGTTAAGACTCAACACTTCAAGTACAGGGGTTCTGGGTTTGATACCTGGTCAGGGAACTAGGATCCCACCTGCCATGTGGTGCAACAATAACAAAAAATATTGATAGGTGGACAGCCACACTTTCTCCCTACACTAGCAAATACAAGAATTTACATAATATATAGGCTTTTCTACAAACTACACTGTCATAGGAGGTAACTTCCCCTTTATTCTCAGAAAAGAGACTATGGTTAAAAAAAAAAAAAAAGGCAGAGAATATACCATCCTGAAGAAAAAACAGATTATCCAGTACCTCCTATGAAATGAGAACAGACCCAATATGTGGGAGTGGAATGGAACTGTTTCATGGTTTCACTCTAAGTTTTAGAGCAGGACCTCTGGCTCAGTAGTCTGAAACTATATGTTGAATCTAACGAGAGAAATTTAACAGGCCCCTGCTGAAACAAAGTCCTAAGTCAAAGCTAAAACCTGAAAGCAAAATAAAACTGGTGGAGATTTGCCAGGTCATGGATGCCAGTGACCTCACGCCCCATGTTTCCTCCTCCGCTGATTTGCTCCCTTTTAGTCTCCTCTTTCTTTGAACCCAACAACCAATCTAGAATCTGAGAAATTGCTGGCCTTGAACTCTAAGACCAAATTGTTGAGCTGAATTGAACTGAATTTTTTTAAAAAAAAGATTTTTTTGAGGGGACTTCTCTGTCCTTATATATCCAAAGTGTATCCGTGGTAAAGTCTCAACAGTACCTGTGAATATAAAGTGAAGTTAATGAACAGACCCAGTAGTTTCAGGCTATGGAAGGGAGAAAATAACTGTTTAGGGGGGATGAAGAAGGCTCTGTGAGAGAGAAGACTTAAGATAAAGTTTTAAAAGGTCAGGTGGAAGAAAAGAGAGCAGACAAAAAGCATAATCTCAGGGGATTTCATAGGTTTTCAGATGCACAGAATGGTTATCACGGGCTTTAGCACATTTTAGCAGGAAAGGGGCTGGATAAGGGATAGCAGGGAAAAGAAAAAAAAAGTCTGTTCAGTTAGGATAAAGTGACAGTTCTTATGACATGTCTTTAGAGACAAACTGTGTGAAGTATGGTGAATAATAAAAATTGGGCCTTTTGCCAAAAAAGTGGATATCCCGGATTACATTACCAGTAGATCAGAGAGTGGAAGAGCCACATGTGGAAGGGGGTATGTGTGTGTTTACTGAGCTCTCACATAAGTTACCAGTTGCACATAATCAAACAGCACATCCCTCCGTCCGCTTTTCTATTACTTGTCCTACTTTGTGCCAATTTTCCATTTCCTCCCCAACACCCCTAGATTCACTGCTCTTCTTTAAGACATGGGATAAGGATTTGTCAAAGTCAATGAGCACTTTATTACAGTGAGAATGTTCCGTAATGAACAATTCAGCAATTTAATGAGATTCTGTAGATCTGTCTGCAACCTGTCCATCAAGTTTCACTTCTATAAAGTCACCCTGACACTAATCCTCTGGCATACCCAATCTTCACCCTGGGCTGAATATTAGATTCTTCCCTGGTATATTGCATTACCAGTATAACCTCAGCAAAAATGATGAACTTAACTATACTTGAGGTGGTATAACTGGACTGATCTGATTTTTCTCTATTGGGCTGAGTACGAGGGAATTACTTATTTACTAAGATAATGCAAAAATAGTTTCTTATTGCCCGTTGAATGCCTAAATTGATAATATTTCTGTGAGTCTTTTAATTCTTTCTTTAGGACCAAGTCTAAGAAAATATTGCCTGCAGCAGAAAGCAGCTTTTGAGGTTCTACATTATAATATTAGTAACCTTTAGAGAGGCAATTATAGTAACTCCTATGTGAATAGCGTGAAATTTTTGGACACTCACACATCTGTACATTACCATGTTGATATCTGGCAGTGCTTTCAACCGTGCCACAAAGAGAGACAGAAGCCACAGGGATGGTTGGCTCACATCTCAATTTGGTTAGAAATAATCAAATGCAGAATTCATTCTAAGTCTTTTTCCCTTTGGGAAGTCAAGAAAAATATGACAATTTCTCACTTTGAATTAACCAGAGTAATTCTGATGATTTGTGCTTTCCACAGATAATTAAAATTTATACCCCAAACTCATCCTCACCAACATTTCTGACCTCTGCCTGAACAAACATTATGAGATATACCTAAGAAGCAGAAAATAATTTGTGGCTTGTTTTTTTCACTTATATTTTCTTGTCAAGACAGCATGGAATACTTGAAAGATGAGGGCAGGTGTCAGCAAACATGGATTTGAAGCCTGGCTCTGTTCTATAACCCTGAGGCAAGACACTGAAGCCTCATCTTGTTTGTCCGGAGGATGGAATGATAACAGCCATCCTTCGGGCCTGTTGTGATAATGAGTTAGTAAGTTTGCAAACAGCCTGGGTCCCGGAAGGCCTTCAGTACACTGCAGCTCTTATCCTCACTGGTGGAAGCAATGGTGAAGAGGAAAGTTGCTGATTAAAGTAAGATAAACAAAGAAATTAGGGAGAAAGGCATCAGGAAAATTAGCTATCAGTAGAATCAGATGTGGGCTTCCCAGGCGGCTCAGTGGTAAAGAATCTGCCTGCCAATGCAGGAGACGTGGGTTCGATCCCTGGGTTGGGAAGATCCCCTGGAGAAGGAAATGGCAATTCACCCCAAGTATTCTTGCCTGGAGAATTCCCAAGGACAGAGGAGCCTGGCAGGCTATAGTCCATGGGGTCACAAAGAGTTGGACACGACTTAGCAATTCAGTCGCCACCACCAGAGAATCAGACATTGGATAATTCACAACTACCTATGACTCCATTTCAGCCAGAATTAAAGTATTCTCTGAATGTCTTTTGATAAGATACAAGGTGCCTCATCTGCTAACAGAAGACTTCATATTTTTACTTGTATTCTGTATATAAATATTTTTCAAATGACCACGAAATCTTGAAGGTATGGAATCCAAGAAGTAACAAGATGGCTAGCCACTGCTTCAGAGAGGAAGACAGACAGTATAAGGAAGTGGAAGTGTGCTCAATCGGGTCCGACTCTTTGTGACCCCATGGACTGCAGCCTACCAGGCTCCTCTGTCCATGGGATTTTCAAGGCAACAGTACTGGAGCGGTTTTCCATTTCCTTCTCCAGGGAATCTTCCCGACCCAGGGATCAAACCCAGGTCTTCTGCATTGTAGACAGATGCTTTACCGCCTGAGCCACCAGGGAAGCACACGACAGTATAAGGAGAAGCGGGGAAAGATGGACTCTTACTGTCTTTGGAAAACAGTCAGACTGTGGTGACTGTGTGTTGACAGCTTTCCAAAGACACTCTGTGGATTGTTCAAGTGTAGTCACTGGAGACGAGCACAACGGATTTCAATTGAATAATCGACTTGAAAACACAAAACATCCTCTGTCCCCTAAACACAGGGTATCTGAAAGGAATGCCATGTCAGGTAGAACGGCAGGGCATAGGGAAACAGCAATGAGCACAGAATGAAGGAAGGAAAGAGATTTTCCCAATGCGAAGCAGCAAGAGCTTCATCTCATTCAAGGTCCCAGCTGCTCTCTACTGTAACAAAGCCTGTTTCTGAACTGTTTACCAGAAAGCCCAGAATTTATTCTGATTCCATTGGTCTTAAATAGGCATAAATACCACTTTACAATCTGTCCTTCTCATATTCAGCTTCAGTAACTATGTTTGGCAAGAGAATAAAAACCCTTGACTCTTTCTGATGTAACCCCGTTAGGTTCTGGAAAGCCATGGTGAGGGTCTGAGGAATCTTACCTGTGATTCCCTCAGTTAAGCTGAGCGGGATGAAGCCTCAAGGGTTGGTGTTCTCCAATTACTTGCCCATCAAGGACATGACTTCTAAGACTTCAACTCCAATGCGGAGCAAACCAGACAAAATAGTTGTCATTGTTCCTCCATCCTTTAACTTTTAATCATTTCATGACTTCGCGCCGAAGGAGGACCCATGAGTGCCCTTACCTGCCAGATCTGCTCTTCGCTCAAGGAGGTCAGGCGGTCGCTCTTCAGTACCTCCTGAAGCAGACAATAAGGCAGCGTTAGAATGTCCTCCGGCCGACTCTTCAGGAGCTCAGAGAGGTGTTTCACTAAGAAATCGATCACTGCCTTCTCCAACAAAGTGAGGTTAAAGAGGTCAGCAAGTCTGTACAGATCCAAGTAATTAAAGCTATTTAATTCCTGGGTGTCAAAAAAATAAAAATAAAAATGGAAAAAGATCTCTTAGAAATCAATCCAAGAAAGAATAAGCAAGAAATTCAGACTCCCTGAAGTTTGCATGACAGGAGTAGGAGAAAGGGAACTATACAAGACAACAAAATCCTCATTACAAGGCTCTGGACAGAGAACTAGTATTCTAGAATTTACCATTTCCCCCCCCCCCTTATTTTGCCCCTCTTAAAACCCATGTACTTAAGGACCTCTTAATAAAGGGACTGAAAGGGGTTTCTGGTTTCACTGGCAAAAATGTTACTTTGCAATCTTTTAGGAACATTTTCCCAATGAAAACAATATTTTTCATTTTATAGCTCTCAGGTGATACATTTTTTCCACTAAAGATAAAATGAGAGCAGGTAGAGTGGGAGCCCTACCCTTTTTCCAAAACCTCAAATTAAACACAGAGTTAAAAACAACTGACAATGAATTAAAACAAAGATTTTTACATGTAAAGTCTCAGGGAATGAGGAAATCTCAGAAAAGATTCCTGTCCTGAGTAATTCTATATTGAATGCACCTGAGATGAACGATTTATCATTGTTCTTTGCTTTTATAAACTTCAGACAGTCAATGGCAATCTTTTCAAAGAGTTTCTGTTGCAATACTTTATTGTGAGGGGGTGGGTGGGATTTTACCTGTCTCTACAAATTCTCAAACTCATAGCCAAGCTATAAAATAATGCCCCCAGAAGTCAGGACATCTATGAAATCTCTGCCTTGTAACTCTGCAAGAACCATAGTTGGCATGCAGGTTTGTTGATAGAAAACTTACCTATTTCAAGTAGACTGAGAGTAGGCTCTGTCTTAGTTCTCCTCATTTTCAACTTGCAATTATTATTACAATATTTCCCAGTAACTTAAGGAATGCAGAACACCATCAGATGGCTATTTTAGTCCATTGACTGATTTATTTTCAACATACTTAGCCCTGTTTTTAGTAATCTAAAAAGTATTAAGAACTCTAAGACCTATATATTCTAATATATCTGTTTCCATAACAGTTTAAGGTTTAAAGGAACATGTGCTAAACGGGCACTGTCCCACATGGTAAAGCCTACTAGCCAGCCACACGTACCTATTCAGCATCTGAAATATAGCCAGTGTGATTTGAGATGTGCTGTAAATGTTAAATATGGGCTTCCCAGGTGGCGCAGTGGTAAAGAATTCACCTGCCAATGCAGGATACGTGGGTTTGATCCCTGGGTTGGGGAGATCCCCTGAGGAGGACATGGCAACCCACTCCAGTATTACTTGCCTGAGAATCCCATGGACAGAGGAGCCTGGTGGGTTACACTCCATGGGGTCACAAAGAGCCTGACATGACTGAGTGACTGAGCATGCATGCATGCATAATGTTAAATATACATGAAAGCAAAGAGTAAGAAAAATAGAATGCAAAATGTCTCATTAATAATTTTTATATTGATTATATGTTGAAATGGTATTACTCTGGATATAGTAGATTAAATATATTATCATTAATTTCACCTGTTTTTTTACTTTTAATGCAGCTACTAGAAAATTTAAAATTAATATATATGACTTCCATTATGTTTCTACTGTACAATGTTTTTCTAAATAATGAAAAGTATAGTGAAGATGTAAAAACAGGTCTCAGAGTAACAGTTGCATCATCATCACAGCCACCTGATTCTTTTTCTTTAGATTCTATTTCTTTTGGTGGGAGATGACACTTTAATTACATTCCTAACAGGAGTCAAGCTATGACTTCAGTAATCAGACATAAGATTCTGGCTCTTAATAGCTCTATTTGCCAACACAATTAAAAAAGAATAAATAACTTGTCTTTGAAATGAGGTTTACCACAGTTAACCACTAAAATTCATTACAACTCAAAATATCTAAGGGTCCACTCACAACCACTCAATTAAAATATGTTGGCTTTCCATTCAGCAGACGTTATCAAAGGAATACTGCAGAGTCTGCCTCCAGCACCAATTTTTTAAAGTACTGTTTAAACTCATTCTCCAAATCTTATCTTTTCAGATTGGTAAATTCTACTATGGAAGGAAAGAATATGTAACCCTTGCACGAGGAGTTTCTACAGCCAACTTTAGGACCATCTTCTTGGAATGAGTAAGTTATTTCTAGTCAGTACATCTAGGGAGCAAGTGTAACTGCTTCTGGGCCCTGGACACGATTTTAGCTTCCAGGTAAGTCACTCTGCGGCCTTCCCTGGCAGCTCAGCTGCTAAAGAATCTGCCTGCAATGTGGGTGGCCTGGGTTGGATCCCTGAGTTGGGAAGATCCCAAGGAGAAGGGAGAGGCTACCCACTCCAGTATTCTGCCCTGGAGAATTCCATGCAGTGTAGAGCCCATGGGGTCGCAGAGAGTCGGACACGACTGAGCGACTTGGCTACTACTAACAAGTCACTCTGCAGTCGCTCAGAAGCGTGGGGTGTCAGCGCCTTCCAGGCACCCGGAGCGCATGCCTAAACCTTGCCTCTATTCAGTAGGGCAGCAGCCAGCGGCACCACGCAAAAAGACAAGCATGCGCAGAGGCAGAAACAACCACGCTCGGCAAGGTAAAACATGAACACGCACAGCACAGGGGCGGTGTCTTTTTCCCCACTCATTCTGCCAAAAAGGTGTACATGACCGAGTCTGGGGCTGGATTATTCAGCAGCGATCAAATATTCTTTTTAAAGTCTCTTTGTATAGAGATGCTGGGTTTCTTCTGATTAGAAGTCAGTCCAGTTCAAAATTGCAGCGGACCAGAGAATTAACTTAATACCAGATTTTAAAAAGTGTGTTTCTCTTCTGCTGTGTTCCTCTTGAATGTAATCATTTAATTCCTACTTCCACAGTCCTGAAATATTTTTGTTTCCTAAGGGTATAATTTTATATCACTCCCAAATCCAATCTAACAAAGCATTTGATATTAGTGGGGAACAAAGGCTAAATGGACAAGTGTCAATGCTTGAGTGAAGAGCAAAGGCAAACTCAACTGAAATATACTGGTATACGAGAGAAACAACAGTTAAAGTCTGCTCCCTGCCTTTACCTTTTCATTTCTCCTCTCTGCTACTTAAAAGCATGATTTCCCCAAATCACCAGAGCTCTCTCTGCCAAAGCTTCTGGTTCCCCTTGCTATGCATACTTAGCACCTCAGTAGTCACACTGTGTAAAGTGGGGGAACTGAGAGGAAAAAAGAAAACCTTCACTGAGGTTTTGATACCACAGTATACATCCCTCCTACTGGGGCCATGTGCTCATGTGAGTCTTGAGCAAAATCATCGCTTCTTGTTCTATCGGCTAAGACCATGTGCAAGCAAAAAATAATGCTGCTTTTAAGGATTCCCATTAATGTGATGGGGGAGGTGGGAAGCAATGGTTAAACTGCATTGAATGTTCATCTATAATTCTCTGCATGGAAAAAAAAATCATCACTGTTATGGAAATAGTGCCATTATGTGTCTGGTTATAAACAGTAATATATTTGTTCATTGCATAAAACTCAGGAAGTACAAAGTATGGAAAAGAAAACAAAAATCATTCCTATTTCACCATGCAGAGATAATCACTATTAATGTTTCTGTACATATTTCTAGACTTTTTTTGAAAGAACTCTTTTATATATATCAAAAAGAGAAAGAACAATTGTATCCAGGAGCAGAACAAACCATCAACAGCCACAGGCACTCGGAGGCAATCCAGGCTGGTGGAGAAAAGCAAAGCCCACAGAATCAGGTAGACCTGGTTCAAATCCAGCATGTTAATTATTGTTGGCTATGACCTTGGATCAGTCACTGGACCTCTGTTATTCCTCATTTACAAAATGGAGAGTCCACCCGGTTCATATTGTTATAGAGATGACAGAAAAGCACTTACCACACAGCTTGGTCCATAGAAAGCAGACAGTAGATTTGGCAGGCAAGGAACCATTAGAGTACATTTGAGCACTGCTCTTTGGCATCCATAAACCCTGATTCATCACTGATGCAAGGAGGGCAAAGTGAAGAATGTGGTTCCTTCATGTATCAAAGTTTTAAATAAGCTGCACCAGTAAGTCAGGGAAAAGGAGGCAAGCCAAGTAAAAACCATACAATTGAGTCATAAATTGATTACATGTTAAGGCCTCCCACTTCTATATTATTAGCCCAAACCTCTCTCCTAAGCTCTGAATTCATTTTCCCAGCTGCAGATAAGAGGACATCTTCTCTTGGATATTTCACAGCCATACTGAACTCAACATACCAATGCTGAACTTACATTTTGCAAACTTGCATCTTCTCCTATATCCCCCTTCTAGGAGAATGACCACATTCTGTCCCCACAGCAGGGTCTCCAAAGGTAGGCCATATGCCTTGCTCATAGCCAGCTGGTCACCAAGTTCTGTTTGCTCTTCCTCCTTAACATTTCTTGTTTTGTTCACCATCTCCGATCCAGACTTCCTGCAATAGGGTCCCGAATTGCAATTTCCTACTCCCAGTATCAGACTCTCAATCCTCTCTTTTTACACGAATCTAACCATACTGATCATCTGTTTAAAACCCATCAATAGGTATCCATTTGCTTAATGGAGAAAAGTCCAAACTCAGTTACAGTGTATAGCCTTCCATAACCTGCTGACCTGCTTACCCTGTAGTATAACAGTCCTACACACCTTTGCTAGAATGCCAACATTTCAATGACCTATACATTCATCCATGTGCCAGAACCACACCAGGCATAAATAAAACAGAGACGAAGAAAAATAGGCAGGTCCTAAGCTTCATAATATGTATAGTCTATTGGAAGAGTAAGCCATTAATAAAAAGTGCTGAAAATGAATGGAAAAGTATCACTGAGGTAAAGGTTACAAAGTAGAACAGAGAGCTATAAATGCCCAGTGGATAGATTTGACCTGGAGTGGAAAGATACGAATGGTGTCCCAGAGAAGGCAACATGCAGCTGATAACCGAAGAAGGGCAGGTTAACTTGGCAAAGGGTGGGGTGGGCTGCATATTAACTATAACTTCTTGTTTGCTGTATCTTGATGCTCTGGCATCAGGGGCCTCACTGACTGGGGAGGGACCACCTCTCCCTTAGGATAGCCAATTTTTAGAAGGATGCACCTTTCATATGCAGAGTAACCAGTCAAGAGCCCAAACTGCCACCACCTCCTCTAGCTGGCTCCTACACTCCAGGCGTCAACATTCCACTGCATTCCCAGGTGACTCAAGTGATAAAGGACCCACCTGCCAATGCAGGATCCACAGGACATGCAGCTTTGATCCCTGGATTGGGAAGATCCCCTGGAGGAGGAATCGGCACCCTACTACAGTATTCTTGCCTGGGAAATCCTATGGACAGAGGAGCCTGATGAGCTGAAGCCCATGAGGTCCAAAGAGCTGGATACTACTGAAGTGACTGAGCACGCACGCACTCAGTGAACCTAGGGCTAAGTAGCAGACACCTAGAGACGGCCTATATACCTCAGACTGGATAAGCCTGCTTATCGGCCTTGTCTTTCCTGAGGAAGCCGCAACAATTGCTCTTGCCCACTACTTCCCTTCACTCCTTCCACCTCCTGTTCAACCCTGGCACTTCCCCGCTGTGGCCCCATGGGCTTTGCCATGCTGCTGTCTTGGGAACTGTAAGTAACAAAGTATCGTTTCAATGGCAGTGGTCTCCTGATTGGTTGGTTATACCATCAGTTCAGTTCAATTCCTCAGTCCGGTCCGACTCTTCGCGAACCCATGGACTGCAGCAAGCCAGGCTTCCCTGTCCATCACCAACCCCTGGAGCTTGCTCAAACTCGTGTCCATTGAGTCAGTGATGCCATCCAACCATCTCATCTTCTGTCATCCCCTTCTCCTCCTGCCTTCAATCTTTCCCAGCATCAGGGTCTTTTCAAATGAGTCAGTTCTTCGCATCAGGTTGCCAAAGTATTGGAGCGTCAGCTGCAGCATCAGTCCTTCCAATGAATATTCAGGACTGATTTCCTTTAGGACAGACTGGTGGGAACTCCTTGAAGACCAAGGGACTCTGAGGAGTCTTCTCCAACACCATAGTTCAAAAGTATCAATTCTTTGGTGCTCACCTTTCTTTATAGTCCAACTCTTACATCCATACATGACTACTTGAAAAACCATAGCTTTGACTAGATGGACCTTTGTTGGCAAAGTAATGTCTCTACTTTTTAATATGCTATCTAGGTTAGTCATAACTTTTCTTCCAAGGAGCAAGTGTCTTAATTTCATGGCTGCAGTCACCATCTGCAGTGATTTTGGAGCCCCCCAAAATGAAGTCTCTAACTGTTTCAATTGTTTCCCGATTTGCCATGAAGTGATTAGACCGGATGCCATGATCTTAGTTTTCTGAATGTTGAGCTTTAGCCAACTTTTTCACTCTCCACTTTCACTTTCATCAAGAGGCTCTTTAGTTCTTCTTCACTTTCTGCCATAAGGGTGGTATCATCTGCATATCTGAGGTTACTGATATTTCTCCCAGTGATCTTGATTCCAGCTTGTGCTTCTTCCAGTCCAGCCTTTCTCATGATGTACTCTGCATATAAGTTAAATAAGTAGGGTGACATTATGCAGCCTTGACATACTCCTTTCCCTATTTGGAACCAGTCTGTTATTCCATGTCCAGTTCTAACTGTTGCTTCTTGACCTGCATACAGATTTCTCAGGAGGCAGGTCAGGTGGTCTGGTATTCCCATCTCTTTCAGAATTTTCTCAGTTTGTGGTGATCTACACAAAGGCTTTGGCATAGTCAATAAAGCAGAAGTAGATTTTTTTTCTGGAACTCTCTTGCTTTTCCGATGATCCAACAGATGTTGGCAATATGATCTCTGGTTCCTCTGCCTTTTCTAAATCCAGCATGAACATCAGAAAGTTCACAGTTCATGTACTGTTGAAGCCTGGCTTAGAGAATTTTGCTAGCATATGAGATGAGTGCAATTGTGCGGCAGTTTGAACATTCTTTGGAATTGCCTTTCTTTGGGATTGGAATGAAAACTGATCTTTTCCAGTCCTGTGGCTACTGCTGAGTTTCCCAAATTTGCTGGCATATTGAGTGCAGCACTTTCATAGCATCATCTTTTAGCATTTGAAATAGCTCAACTGGAATTCCATCACTTCCACTAGCTTTGTTCGTAGGGATGTTTCCTAAGGCCCACTTGACTATGCATTCCAGGATGTCTGGCTCTAAGTGAGTGATCACACCATCATGATTATCTGGCTCATGAAGATCTTTTTTGTACAGTTCTTCTGTGTATTCTTGCCACCTCTTCCTAATATCTTCTGCTTCTGTTAGGTCAATACCATTTCTGTCCTTTATTGTGCTCATCTTTGCATGAAAAGTTCCCTTGGTTATCTCTAATTTTCTTGAAGAGATCTCTAGTCTTTCCCATTCTATTGTTTTCCTCTATTTCTTTGCACTGATCACTGAGCAAGGCTTTCTTATTTCTCCTTGCTATTCTTTGGAACTCTGCATTCAGCTGGGTATATCTTTCCTTTTCTCCTTGCTCTTCATTTCTCTTCTTTTCATAGCTATTTGTAAGGCCTCCTCAGACAACCATTTTGCCTTTTTGCATTTCTTTTTCTTGGGGATGTTCTTGATCACTGCCTCCTGTATAATGTCATCAACCTCTGTCCATTGTTCTTCAAGCACACTATCAGATCTAATCCCTTGAATCTACTCATCACTTCCACTGCATAATCATAAGGGATTTGATTTAGGTCATACCTGAATGATCTAGTGGTTTTCCCTACTTCCTTCAATTTAAGTCTGAATTTTGCAATAAGGAGTTCATGATCTGAGCCACAGTCAGCTCCTAGTCTTGTTTTTGTTGACTGTATAGAGCTTCTCCATCTTTGGCTGCAAAGAATATAATCAGTCTGACTTCGCTGTTAGCCATCTGGTGATGTCTATGTGTAGAGTCTTCTCTTGTGTTGTTGGAAGAGGGTGCTTGCTATGACCCGTGTGTTCTCTTGGCAAAACTCTGTTAGCCTTGCCCTGCTTCGTTTTGTACTTCAAGGCCAAATTTGCCTGTTAGTCCAGGTACCTCTTGACTTCCTATTTTTGCTTTCCAGTCCCCTATAATGAAAAGGACATCTTTTGGGGGTGTTAGTTCTAGAAGGTCTTGTAGGTCTTCATAGAACCATTCCACTTCAGCTTCTTCAGCAAGAAGAAGTCTATGCCCCATTACTGGTCAGGGCATAGACTTGGATTACTGTGATATTGAATGGTTTGTTCTTGAGATTGCATTCAAGTACTGCATTCCACACTCTTCCGTTGACTATGATGGCTACTCCATTTCTTCTAAGGGATTCTTGCCCACAGTAGTAGATATAATGGTCATCTGAGTTAAATTCACCCATCCCAGTACATTTTAGTTCACTGATTCCTAAAATTTTGATGGTTACTCTTGCCATCTCCTGTTTGACCACTTCTAATTTGCCTTGATTCATGGACCTAACATTCCTAACATATGCAATACTGCTCTTTACGGCATCGGACTTTAATTCCATCACCAGTCACATCCACAACTTGGTGGTGTTTTTGCTTTGGCTCTGTCTCTGCATTCTTTCTGGAGTTATTTCTCCGTTGATCTCCAGTAGCATATTGGGTACCTACCGACCTTGGGAGTTCATCTTTCAGTGTCCTATCTTTTCACCTTTTCATACTGTTCATGGGGTTCTTAAGGCAAGAATTCTGAAGTGGTTTGCCATTCCCTTCTCCAGTGGACCATGTTTTGTCAGAACTCTCCACCATGACCCATCTTCTTGGTTGGCCCTACACAGCATGGCTCATAATTTCATTGAGTTAGACAAGGCTGTGGTCCATGTGATCAGTTTGGTTAGTTTTCTGTGATTGTGGTTTTCATTATGTCTGCCCACTGATGGATAAGGATAAGAGGCTTATGGAAGCTTCCTGATGGGAGAGGCTTACTGAGGGGGAACCTGGGACTTGTTCTGATGGGCGGGGCCATGCTCAGTAAATCTTTAATCCAATTTTCTGTTGATGGGGAGGGCTCCCTGTTGTTTGACTTGAGGCCAAACTATGATAGAGGTAATGAAGATAATGGTGACCTCCTTCAAAAGGTCCCATGCACGCACTGCTACACTCAGTGGCCCAGACTCTGCAGCAGGCCACCGCTGACCCACACCTCCGTCAGAGACTCTCAGACACTCACAGGCAAGTCTGGGTCAAGTCTGTTGACTATAAGATGGTGGAGCAGAAGGACGTGCACTCATCTTCTCCTGCGAGAACTCCAAAATTACAACTTGCTGCTGAACAACCGTCAACAGAAGAATGTTGGAGCCTACCAAAAAAAGATACCCCATGTCCAAGGGCAAAGGAGAAGCCCCAGCAAGACAGTAGGAGGGGCAAAATCACCTTTAGAATCAAACCGCATATGAGCCAGAGACACTTGGAGGGCTCTGACAAACCTTGTGTGCACCAGGACCCAGAGACCCCACAGAGACTGAGCCAGAACTGTGTTTGAGTGTCTCCTGCAGGGGTATGGATTAGCAGTGGCCTGTTGCAGGGGCAGAGAGCCACCAGAACTTACACAGGACTGGGGAAACAGACTCTTGGAGGGCACAATCAAAACCCTGTGTGCACCAGGACCCAGGAGAAAGGAGCAGACGCCGCAAGAGGCTGGTTTCACCATACCTGAATAATAATAAAACCTACATTTTAAAACAGGATGGTGATAGGATTGAGGGAGAATACTCTAGAAGAAGCCACACTTGCAAAATTCCTATGGATGAGGAATCATGTCTCCATCTTTCTATCTGGCCTTACTTGAAGTAGTATGTCCCCCTCTTCCTCTCCATGCCTCCCTCTATCACATTACTGAAATTTCTTTGCCTTGAGCACACATCACTATCTGAAATTATCTTCTTCATTTATTTGCCTACTTATTGATGATGTGTGTGTCCCCTTTCCCAAGTCCCAAGTTCTATAGGAAAAGGGACTTATCTGTTTTCTTCACTGCTATACCCCTAATGCCCCAAACATTGCCAGGCACATAGGGGCTCAAGCCACACTTACTGAATGAATGAATCCATTTTACTTTTTAGCTTCCCTTGCTCAGGTCGAACTGACCACTTCCTTCTTTGTGCCTCCACCCTGTCCTCTGTAGATTTCTAGCAGTCCACTTGTCACTGTAAGCAAAGGCTCTTTGATTGCAGATCTGTCTACTAAATCTAAAGTGCTTGGTGCCAGAGACTGTATTGTGCCCCTGGTGTTTATCAGGGAACAGATGCTCAATACATAGGAGTATAATGAAAGAATAGCCATGAGCTTTTTCCATGTATTTATAACCAAGCAAAACCAGAATGGGCCATGCCTCTCCAACATGTCTACCCAATTTTGAATATCATCCAAATTGGGCCATTTTCATACCTCACTGGCCTCCCTCATCTTCCCTGTCTCTTTCTGATCTTCCTTCCTACACATACACAAGGCAAAGCCAATGGCCAGTTTTAAAATGGGAAAATTGTTACTAGTATCTAGAGTTGAAAGTGTTTAAAGACAAGCACAATATAATAGCTCTGGTGTGAAAAAAATTCAAATATTTCAATCCACCCAAAATTTCTTTTTTAGCCCAAGAAAATTACTTTCTCTATCAACTGGCTATTCAGATCAAAGTAGCTTTTCAAATGATACTTTCTTCTAGTTATGAGATTGTCTCCCTTCTCTTATATACTGTGACTTAGAAATCCAAGTAACCAAGTAGAGGCAGTGGTTTTGAATTGAAGTTATAGCTCAGCAACAAGAAACTCTCTTGAGTAAAAGGAAAATCTTTTATTTTTCTAAAAAGGTTTCATTTCTGTCACACTGCTTCTCACTTGAAATTTACTTTCTATTCAGAATTATGGTGTATACATTGTTGTTCTTTGGGGAATCTTTTTAAATAGTATTTATTTTCCTCTGGTTTAGGGCTATTTGGCTTCTCTCTTCCCTTCTATTTGTTTCTTACAGTGTGAATGACAAGTTAAATAACAGAAGAAGAGCCGTAAAATGTGTCCGCAATACTATACTAGCTATGGAAGAAATACCAGTTTTGCAAGTACAATAGTTCTTAAACCTTATATATTCCCCAAATTCAGTCTTTTGGTGTGGCCTATTTCCTTAATTAATTAAAAATGGTTACTCCCCAGATTAACTATTGAATATACAGTAGGGGGAAAAAAGCACAGGAAAGGAAAATGCTATCTTAGTTTGGCTTATATTCAAAGGTAATTACTTTTGTGAGGCAAACTATCAGGTGGTAAGGATGTGAGTGAAAGTAGGGGCAGTTTAGGGGCTGTGGGTGAACTCTGTGGCCCTTTTACCAAACCAAGGGAGACAGAATAAGTCCACTTTTGTGATGGATGGCAGGGTTCTCATCTGGAACTGAGCAACTGGTCTTTATGTACTAGCAAGTGTCTTTCAATATCCTAATTAAGCAAGTATTAATAATTAGTGATGAGAGTTCATACAAGACAAAAGAAAGATCAGAAAAGATTTAAGCCTATCCCCGAACGAGTGTCACCCAGACAGTGCAGTCTAATACACATTCTTGAATAGGAGAAAATGATGCAGCCTTATAGCTGAGGTCTGTGGGTTCACTGTATGTAACCCACAGCCTAGCTTATGTATGCCACAGCCTAGAGACATGTGTTGATGCGAGACAACACTGGTACAAGCTGGAAACCAACAATGCGTATTTCTAATACGTAGTGTGTCTTTGTTTCAGACACACTCACATGTATCCTGGCCTAACTGTCAGTAACCCCTAGCCCATCCAGCACCGCAGTTTAATCACAGCCCTGGCACGGGAATTATGCGGAGCACAGAAAATACTTGTCGTCTTGTGACTGCATCTACTGTAGAGTATCCCCAGTGTCAGCCCCACAAATACTCTTCCTCAAATCTAGGAGTCCACATTAAAACAACAAGATTAGGAAATCTAATGAAGATGCTTTAATACCATGGATACTTATGCAAAACATAGCCTTAATAACACCTATTTCTCTTGTCACCTCATGTAATTCTGAGACCATTATTGACTTGCAAAACAAAAGTGAGCATCAACAACCTGTACATAGGAATGGAAAACTATTAATTATGCTCAAGATAAACAGCCTCTCTCAAGGTCAAATTAAAAGTAATGCTCTTTTGATTTCCTGAATTCCCCACCCCTCCCTCACAAGAAGACCAAACTGACCAAGTTTTTCTAGGTAATAATACTTAAAAGATGTGACTATTTTGACAATGCTGTGTTTCATCGTTATAATTATAACCTTTCTTTTCTAATTATTGATCCCCTTCATTTATACCTCCCTTCAAAATGTCACCTCAATTACCACATGTCAATACTTTACTAAGATAAAGATGGTCAGGAGAGAGAGTGGTTTCTATGCCTCTCATCTAATAGCATGCATGAAACTTGAAGTTCTATTATAAAATGTTGATAATGTCTGAGGATGTCTCTAAGCGAAAAGTCACTCTTGCTACGGAAGTCAAGAAATCTTAAAAAAAAAAAACCTATTTGCAAATAGATTCAAAATAGCCTGGTACAGTTATTCTACATGTAAAACAACTATGATTTGATTTTTAGCAAGTTAACTAGAAGTTAAGTTAAAACACTATATTGGCAGCTTATAGAGACCAAGTACCAAGTCAGACATAGTAAATATGAAGCTTTTGGTGACTAATCCCATGTCACTTCAAGTCTACTGTCACATCCCAGTGAACTTGTCACTAAGCTGTTCATGCAGATATCTTCCAGTAAGTAAAAAGCTTCCAGTAAGGCAGTGGCAACAGTGTCAGACTTTATTTTCTTTGGGCTACAAAATCACTGCAGATGGTGACTGCAGCCATGAAATTAAAAGACGCTTACTCCTTGGAAGGAAAGTTATGACCAACCTAGATAGCATGTTGAAAATCAGAGACATTGCTTTGCCAACAAAGTCCGCCTAGTCAAGGCTATGGTTTTTCCAGTGGTCACGTATGGATGTGAGAGTTGGACTGTGAAGAAAGCTGAACGCTGAAGAATTGATGCTTTTGAACTGTGGTGCTGGAGAAGACTCTTGAGAGTCCCTTGGACTGCAAGGAGATCCAACCAATCCATTCTGAAGGAGATCAGTCCTTGGATTTCTTTGGAAGGAATGATGCTAAAGCTGAAACTCCAGTACTTTGGTCACCTCATGTGAAGAGTTGACTCATTGGAAAAGACTCTGATGCTGGGAGGGATTGGGGGCAGGAGGTGAAGCTGACGACGTAGACGATGAGATGGCTGGATGGCATCACCGAGTTGATGGATGTGATTTTGAGTGAACTCCGGGAGTTGGTGATGGACAGGGAGGCCTGGCATGCTGTGATTCATGGGGTCGCAAAGAGTCGGACACGACTAAGCGACTGAACTGGACTGAACTAAACCGAAGGTAGTAAAAGGTAGGTTTTATATCTTATGCTTTTTGTATCCTGTATCCAATGACAATGCTTTATCACAGATTGTAATTTTAAAATATTTGTTGGATTATGAATTTTAAAAACCAACACATTTGTTTTTTGTATTTTGAGAGTTATGTTTTATTTGGTGGGAATTTTTAGGACTTCAAGCCCAGGAGAGAGCAGGTGAGGAGGGAGGAGTCAGGTTATATAGAAGTATTACAACAAAGGGAAGGTTTTCTGAACATCAGAAGATAACTGTTGATTAAAGAAAAGCAGAGATCTCAAATTAAGGAATTTAGTGCTTTTCTATATATGGGAAGATGCAAGAGTCTGGGCTTACCAAACCAAAGCAAAGTCTGGTTTTTCACATCCTGAGCTCCCTTGGGGCTCACCGTAGGGAGTGACTGCAGTCCTGGTGGCTGCTGGATCACAGGTATTTGTCCCCTTCCTCAGTGCCCTTAGGCTCAGGAACTCACATGGGAGGGCTGAAATCACTGATGAGTGTGACATCCTTGTTTACTGATATGGCAGGAAATATTCCAATTCCCAGTCTCTCCTCTTGGTCAGGAATTCGACCAACATGTGGGAGACATTTCATGACAATTTTTGTCCCATGGTGCTGGGAGACTCCTCCAAGATTAGGCTAAATTCTCATTGATATGCCACTCCAGGTGTTAATTTCCAGAGTAGGCTCATTGACAGATTATAAAAGGTTCTCTGGATCTGCTATCTTCTAACCTAGTATAATCTAGGAGATACTTCCCTTGTAATTAAAAAAAAATTTTTTATTTTTTTAAAGCATATCCATGACTTCAAGTGGAAAGAGGAAAAGACAATTCGGTTATAGGTCTGATTTTACAACAGAGAAACATTAACTGATTGCTCTCAATTTACTGAGAAAGGTGGTCTCAAATATTAAATCTGAACTTCAATATTAGATCTCTCTTGATGCAAGGAGATCCAACCAGTCCATTCTAAAGATCAGCCCTGGGTGTTCTTTGGAAGGAATGATGCTGAAGCTGAAACTCCAGTACTTTGGCCACCTCATGCGAAGAGCTGACTCATTGGAAAAGACTCTGATGCTGGGAGGGATTGTGGGCAGGAGGAGAAGGGGACGACAGAGGATGAGATGGCTGGATGGCATCACTGACTCGATGGGTATGAGTTTGAGTGAACTCCAGGAGATGGTGATGGACAGGGAGGCCTGGCGTGCTGCGATTCACTGGTCGCAAAGAGTCAGACATGACTGAGAGACTGAACTGAACTGAACTGATGCTAACTACCCATCATGGCTTTTATATGACTGATAAACATGGGGGAACACCCACTTGTGCCAGATGAATCAGGCCTGGCTTCCACAATGAATCTTGCATCTTCTGTCTTTTTCACAGGCTTCTTAGAATGCTGAAAGGAACCTTACTTCTCTCTGTACTGAGTGATAACCAGAACATATAAATGTCTATGCTGTATACCAAAAGTATAACAAACACCCTCAGTGTTGGGAAAGAGGATGACAACCAGGATCAGATTCCTCTTCCTAAGAAAGCCAAACCACTCCAGCTGGAAAGCCTGTTCCCTCTGCTGACTTCTAATTTCGGGAACTATTTGCATACTTGAACCATTTACTCGGCCCCTGTGCATAAAGGTGCAGACTGAATCTGTACTTCTTTAGATTTTCCTCTCCATCTTCATCCAGTGGCTACTTTATAAATTTTGATTGGTGGATAGTGAATAAATCATAAAGATGATCAGACCTTTAAAAATTCAACTTTTATTGCCTTTACTTCTTAGTCTACAGGGAAAACACTGATTATCCTACCTCTCCAAAAGTATTCTAAAATTTAAAAATATTTGAATAATTTATTATATACTAAATAAACTGATTAAATATAGTTAATATATAAATATTTAATATGCCTAGAATTTTAGCTACACTGGAAATAAATATGGTAGCCCAGGTGGCTTCTCTGGCAGTCTGGTGGTTAAGAATCCACCTGCCAATGCAGGGGACATGGGTTTGATCCTGTTGGGGAAAACCCACATGTTGCAGAGCAAGTAAGCCTGTGCACCACAACCACTGAGCCTGTGCTCTAGAGCCTGGGAGCCACAACTACTGAGCCCATGCACCGCAACTACTAAAGCCTGTATGCCAAGGGCCCACGCTCTACAAGAGAAGCCACCACAATGAGAAGACCACGCACTGCAAGGAAGAGCAGCCTCCACTCTACACAACTAGAGAAAGCCCACACACAGCAACGAAGACCCAACACAACTGGAAATAAAATAAATATACAAATATGGCAGCCCAGAAAGAGAGAGAGAAAAAAAATAATAATTGCCTAAACTTTTCACAGGCAATGGCACCCCACTCCAGTACTCTTGCCTGAAAAATCCCACGGACGGAGGAGCCTGGTGAGCTGCAATCCATGGGGTTACTAAGAGTCGGACACGACTGAGCGACTTCACTTTGACTTTTCACTTTCATGCATTGGAGAAGGAAATGGCAACCCACTCCAGTGTTCTTGCCTGGAGAATCCCAGGGATGGGGGAGCCTGGTGGGCTGCCATCTATGAGGTCACACAGAGTTGGACACGGTTGAAGTGACTTAGCAGCAGCAAACTTTTCACAACTGTATGTTGTTTTGGGGCTACAATTCAATAGTAGGTATATTGTTATTCTTTATAACTGAGAAAAATTGTAAGTTCAACTTCTGAATGTTTATTTGAGTTTATAATTTTATATTTTCCCTGTCTCCTTCTCTAGGTTGTAAGTTGTGTGGACAAGGAACTGGCTGCATCTTCAGTCTGGTGTGGCAGGGAAAGCATATGCGTTGAAGCTGATACATATGGCTGGCTTTAACAAGTGATGAACCTCTCAGTAGGAAAATGGAAAAAGGAAATCCAATTCTTTGAATGGAAAAGGTGAGTCTAATTTTTTTATTAGAAAAATGGGAAAGGTGATCTGCAGTAAGGATTGCCAAAACCATATGTAAAGGACCTTCTACATAGTAGATGCTCAACATAGTAGCTATCTCACTATTGTTATTTTGGACTTTCATTGTAGCTCAGTTGGTAAAGAATCTGCCTGCAACGCAGGAGACCTGGGTTTGATTACTGGGTCAGGAAGATCCCCTGGAGGAGGAAGTGACAGCACGCTCCAGTATTCTTGCCTGGAGAATCCCATGAAGAGAGGAGCCTGACAGGCTACAGTCCATGGGGTTGCAAGAGTCGGACACAACTTAGTGACTAAGTCACCATTATTGTCATTCCTTTTTAAAATACTATTAATCTTCTTAAGCTATAGCTTTGCATATTCCACAAATTTTACTCACAGGGTAAAGAGAGGAAAACGCTGAATGTCTAATATAGACTTTATGTTTCTATAAATGACAGCAAAAATCATAGTTGTTGTAAACCATCGTTACTTTTGTACTTACAAAACACTTTATCAGAGATAAAAAGGGAGAATAGATTGAGACATTATACCAGACCATCACCAGCTAGGTATTACTAGAATGTACTCTGGTTCCCATGCTCTGTATTATATACAGCCAAAAAGGCACACAGAGAAATCTAAGGATGGAGGAGCTGCATTTCTTTATGACCTTATTTGAAAGATAAACTCCTTGGGGAAATACAATTTATTCAGATTATCAAGACCCTGCTGTGCAAATCTACAGTCTGGGAGCACACTATGGAGATCAAAAAATATTTACTTTATTCTGTTGGGTATAAAAGCTTTTAATGAATGCATAATTAAGGCAAAAAAGAGTGTATACAGCTTTAGAAATTCCACTGCTGAGCCAAGCCATTAATATCCAAGGCACCATACCCAGTTGTGATTCCACCTGTTTCCTATTTGGATTACAACCGAGTTATAAATCAAGGTATTATGTGACTACATGACCTGGTGCTGCAGAAAAGGATTGCACTCCAGGATTAGAGAAAGCAACATAAAGGGCTTTGTCGTGGATGTGTGGTGAAGGGTTGGACCTTCGGAACATGCTGAAACAAATAAAATCCAATGCCTGGAGATGAATCATGTAGAAAAAAAGTCATCAGACATATCAAGCATGTAAAGGAACCTGTGAGCTTTCTTCATAATATATTAGAGCTGATGGGATAAAATCTAATAGCTATGGAAAAAAAGATGAGCAAATCATTGACACTGCAGGCCAGTTTATTTGTGATATACCAGATATTTTTATTTGTATAAATATACAGAGATAGATATATTTGTATACAAACATAAAAATATATGGACAACTGAATACAACTATATATTTGTGTATTGATATAAATATGCATAAATACAATGTGCTTAGACTAAAACAAGATATTAGCAGTGATTCAAAAATATAAGAAAAACCCCAGCATGCTCTAATTCTTGAAGTCTTTGAAGGCCTGTATAAATATATTTGTGCTGTATAACAGAGGAACTCTACAATTAGGTTACTAGTACATTTTCATAATCAATTGTATGCATAAATATCCAAGGCTCATGAATAATTTTATATTGTTCCTTGGAAAAGTCTGTAGTAAGCTGGAAATCCAGTATGAAAGACATACAGAAACACAGCTATCATCAACAACTAATAATTCTGGCCCTGGCCACTATGTGCTGCAAAATGCTATCAAAAAGTTTACCCGAGCTGCCTCAGCACTTTAGGCGATTACCACTAAATTATGGACTCTATAGAGGAAACTAACGTATACTTTTCTTTTTTTAGTTGAAAAACAGTCTATCTGAGCAACTGAGGCTTTAAAATGAAAATTTCAAGAATCACAAAGCTTTTTTGAATGATGAGAGGCCAAATCAGTTTAAAATATTTTTAAAGAATAGTAGAGCCTGGAAGTAATTATGATGCATTTCCATACATCATAAGCTGTGCTACTCAAAGTCAGTTGCTGAAAATTAGCTCAATGCTGCAGAATTTCAACAATCTCTCAGTTTATTCACATGGACTTTGTCAACCATTATTATACGTAACAATGAAGATTGGTAAGGGTTTTTTTTTGTTTGTTTTAACTCTGCAGTGTTTTGGTTTTTTATATTTTGGATGCTATGTAGAATATATAATATCAATATTTTATATCACATTTACAAATTTTACTATATAATGTAAAAAATTTTTATATATTTATAACTGGGACCAGTTCAAATTTATCTAGATGTTATGAACTTTCAAAATCTGAAGTCAGTTACTTAACAGGCTGGGAACTGATGTGTAGTAAGGTGGCAAGAGTATCTGGAACAGTGATTTTCAAACTGTGGTCCCCAGAGCAGTAACATTAGCATCACCTGGGAACTTGTTAGGATGCAGCTATTCAGGCTCCTTAGATCTCTTGAATCAAACTGTATGGGCAGGCCCAGCAGTCTGTTTTAACCAGCTATTCAGGTGAGTCTATACATGGTCAAGTTTAAGAACCACTGATACAGAGTGCACATCTGAGTGAAGAAAGGAATAGCTCTAACCTGCAAAAACATATTCAAGCAGCAGAACAAGCTGCAAGACCCCAGTCCCTCATCCCAGATCCGAGTGGGCAAGCAATATACTGAATGTATGGGACCGAGGCCATGGAACGTGCATGTGTGTGTGAGCTCAGTCGCTCAGTCATGTCCAACTCTTTGCGACCCCATGGACTGTAGCCCACCAGGCTCCTCTGTCCATGGCAGAGAATACTGGAGCAGGTTGTCATTTCCTCCTCCAAGGGATCCTCCCAACCTAGGGATCAAACCTGTGCCTCTGTGTTTCTTGCATTGGCAAGCAGATTCTTTACCACTGAACTTACCTGTACCTGGAGCTAAATTAATGACACAGATAAGCAATCAGTTCATAGGGCCCGAGCACATGTCCCCTGAACTGCAGCAAGAAAAGGTTGGCAGCCTGCTCTAAAGGATATCTGTGGAGGGACAGTGGGAGGTGGAGGTGGGAGAGACATCAGGGAAGGACAGACACCATGAGGGAGGCAGACATATGGACAGCAGTCTTCCGGTAAGGAATAACTCACACTTTTCTTCTGTGAAACAAATGCACTGCTTATATATCCCCTAATCAGGGAACTCAGGACACCATGTGGCTGTTTTACAAAAAATCCCTCTCACAGGAACTCACTTGGCACATGGAGAAGGAACTCAAACAAACATGTTTCTAAGCAACTACAATGCACTAGAGCTAGAAATAAAGAGTTTTCTAATTTCTCCCTGAATCCTGTAAATGAGGAAGGAGCAAGATGTTCTATTTACAGGAAGGGCAGGGGAAAAACAATAAAACAAAAACTTCCTATTTACGAAGCAGCAACATCAATTATTATGTTGCTTTTAAAAGCATCAATGTTTACTATTTATTAAAGTATCAGTTCAGTGTTATGTTTTCACTTATCAGAGGAAGGGAGAAAGAGATGGTTCATATAATTATTTGTGACTTTTTTTCTAAAATAATACATGCACATCTACAAAGCCAAGAGAAGTGGCCCATAGGAAAAATACATTTTCCAGAATGGTTATTATTTCCAAAATTTCCAGGAACAGGCCTGTCCAATATGCTGTTGATTGGAAGTAGGTAGTAAAGTTTGCGACATTTCCAGGAATGAAGGAAGACAGGAGTGATGGCAGTGGGTAGCAAGTTAACTGTGGAATTAATAGAGAAATTCACAAGCGAAGCATGCAACTGTAAGGGCTCTGGTTTTCAGGATACCTACTGTGTGTAGGGTACTCTGCTATAATATACTTTGCATGCACCATATCATGAACACTCCAACACCCCTAAGATGTACATTGTATGTACTATATCATATCTGAATTTTATGGATGAGGTATGTGAGCAAAGAGGTTGTGTAACCTCTTTTTATGTGATCTTTGCCCAAGGTCACATAACTCTGAGACATGAATTTATATCACAGGGAGATGGAAAAGTAAATCAACACAGGTAATATGGTGTGATCAGCACCCCAGAAGAGTGCCCCATAATTAATGAAAAGGAGAGAAATCTAACTCCGAGATCGACTGATCAGAAGAGGAGATAACGTGAGCAAAGTCCTTGCAGGTTAAAGAGGAACTCACAGGGTGACACTGTGAGAGAAGAATAATCCATGGAGAAGGAGACGTCATGTAAAGAGGTTTGAGTATGGGGATATGCATGAAGTTTGCAATGACTGTGTTATAGCATGTGGGTAATAAATTGTTTTTTAAAAGGCTAAAGAGATAGGATGTTTCATAGTAAAAACAGAACCTGTGTTGGGACTTCCCTGGTAGTCCGGTGGTTCAGACACCACACTCCCAATCAATACAGGGGGCATGGGTTTCATCCCTGGCTGGGGAACTAAGATCTCACATGCTGTACACAATGAATTTTTTTTTTTTAAATGGAACATTTGAACCACTTTAAGATGAATAAACCTTGTTTTGGAGTGAGGCAAGAGTGAAGACAGGTGGGTTCATTGGTTACCAGGAAGTTCCACTAGCCCAGGAAGTAAGTATTGAGGATTTGAACTAAGACAGTGGTAATAGAAATAGAATGATAGAGATTTTTTAAAATTAAGGGAGTTTATGCAAAGTCCTGCACACAGATGTTTATAACAGTTCATCATAATTGCCTAAACTTGAAGTGACCAACATGTCCTTTAGTAAACGAATGGATAATTAAACTGAAGTATCCAGACAATGGAATACTATGTAAAGCTAAAAAGAAATGAGCTATCAAGCTATGAAGAGACAGAGGGGAAATTTAAATGTGTATTACTAAGCAAAAGAAGCCAATCTGAAAAGGTTTCATACTGTATGAATCTAACTATACAACCTTCTGGAAAAAAAATGAAACTATGGAGACAATAAAAACATCAGTGATTCCAGGGGTTAAGATAGGGAAGGAGGGATGAACAGGCAGAGCCCAGAGGATTAGGGTAGTGAGACTACTCTTGGATTTCCCTGGTGGCTCAGACGGTAAAGCGTCTGTCTACAATGCAGGAGACCCGCGTTCGATCCCTGGGTTGGGAAGATCCCCTGGAGAAGGAAATGGCAATCCACTCCAGGACTAGATATGACATTATAATAGTAGATACACATTTTAGCCAAACCTACAGGATGTAAAATACCAAGAGTGACCCCTAATATAAACTGCAGACTCTGGGTAATGGTGACGTGATAGTGACGGTAAGTCCATCGATTGTAACACGTGTCTACTCTGGCAGAGGATGTTGATAATGAAGACAGCTTTCATATGTTGGGGTACAGGGGAAATCTCTCTATCTTCCTCTTAATTTTGTCATGAACCTACAACTCCTCTTCAAAAATAGAGCATAAGAAAAAGTTAAGGAGGTAAGATTGAAAGGTTCTGGTGACAGCCTATGTGTAGCACGAAGATGGAGTATTTTAGGATGACTCTTGAATTTCTGGCTTGGGTTAACTCTCAGAAAGGTCACATGTCTGTGGAATATCCAAGAGGAAACGCTGACTAAGCAGTTGGCTTAGAGATGACAAAACATGCTATTCAGTACAGTAAGAATAGAGCACATTAAGGAGATGAGAAAGAAAAAGGACAGGGTTAGAAACATAGTCTGTAACCGGGAGACAGGGATGAACACTGAAGCTGGAGTGCAGGAGAGGGGACAGAGGCCCTCCACATGTGGACGAGAGAAAGCGAAGGTGAGCAGGAGATGAGCACCCATGTGGCACCACAGTACCCAGGGGGATATTCATGGGGCTGATGGAAGAAGAGTCTGTAAAAGAATTGAAAGGAAGGAGGAGGAGAACTAGGAGAGAGTCTTGAGAAAAGAGAGGTGCAGGAAAGAAAGGAGCTGCCAGTACTGAAAGGCTATAGTGTGGTCACATTAAAGACCATAAAGGCCCACTGCCTTTGACAATTTGGAGGCTTTGGTGACCTTTGTTGGAACAGCCTTTGAGCAGTAATGAAGGCCGAGGACTGAGTTCAACAGAACTGAAGAATGAATAAGTGGTAAGGACACACAGACACTGTTCCCAGTTTGGCAGTTAATAAGAGAGGGCTGTGGTGATGAAAAAAAAGAAAAGTTTCTCCTATCTTATTGATCCTATTTTAAAAATGAAAAAAGGTACCAGCGGAGAAGACACTGAAACTATGGGAAACACAGGAGGCTCCTGACAGATCAAGCTGCTGAAAGGCAGTTTTTAGCCTCAGAGAACAGGGCAGACATTTAACTATGGGCAGAAATATTTGTAGGTGGAGGGTGGGAAGGAGGATGAATATCTTAAATGAAACATAGATTTTCTTTTGATGCCTCTAATTTTGAGTATTGATAATGGAATTAAGTGTGATTGATTTTGTTTGCTTTATTGATTCTGAACTCTGGCATCAGTAAAACATTGGAAACATTTTATTTTTGAGAAAAATATGTTGAAAGTGATTTTAAAATTGCCCACTGGACAACAAATAGCTGAAAATAGAAATCACTAATATCAGAAAAATCCTTCAAGACATTCTTCTCCTTAAAAACTCACAAAGAAGACACAGTGAACTCTAGATTATCCATATAACAAATTAAAATGACAAAATGACTTCCTTGGCCAGCCGGCATGTCTTTGGACTGTCACTGACATCCGTTGGAGTGGGCTTAGGGAAAAAGAGCCAACAAATAGCATGTGAAAAAATTGACTGGGATCCTTAAATGGCTACTAAAAAACTTATGATATATTTTAGAGCCAAATATTAATGACATTTGGCAAATATGACAGTCTGGATTATCCATGCCAGACAGCAAATAGTCATGATTAGAACAAATAATTAGTAGTTGGCAATGATTAAGTAAGGCTGATACATTCCTACCCTTTCTGATCATGTGCACTGACTTAAAAAAAAATCTGAAAGATTAAACTGTCTGTAATGTATTTTCCAAAATTTGTACTTTAACTTTCTCCAAATACAAAAGCATCAGCTCTAGTGAACTATGAAATAGCACACAGTATATTTGATTAGGGGCATATTAAATATATATGTTGGTACAATCATCTGTCTTATCTAATGTGGGAAAAAAATAGCTCAGTGGTGGAGAAAAATGAATGTAAGTTATAACTTCTCAACCTTGAGGATAAATTATTCCATTTAGAACACCGACTATATATTATGTATCTAGGAGACAGTGCTAATTTAATAATTAAAATTATAATAATACATTGTTTGGAAGAGATAACCTCCTATAAGTCATTGCCATATTACTTAGTTAAAAAATCATAATCTATTAAAATACTGTAAAATATGCAAGATCTTTAGTGCTAAACGCAATCCCCATAGAAAGTATTTTCAACTTAAAAAACTGTATTCAATGGGTAACAAAAGACTTATTTATTATTTTTTTCCCATAATACAAAATTTCAATATTTAAGCAGGAGAAGTTTACAGTACACACTGCTATGGATTGAACTGCATCCTTCCAAAATTTGTATGTTTAAGTTCTAAGCCCCAGTGTGATGGTATTTGGAGGTGTGCCTTTGGGAGGTAGGTGGGTTTAGATGAGGTCATGAGGGTGGGGCCCTCATGATGGGATCAGTGTTCTTCTAAGAAGAGATACCAGAGAGCATGTGGTCTCTCTCTGTCATGTGAGAACACAGCCAGAAGGTGGCCATGTGCAAGACAGGAAGAGAGCCCTCATCAGAGCCTACCCATGTTAGCACCTGATCTTAGACTTCCTGCTTCCAGAACTGTGAGAAATAAATGTCTGTTTAGGTCACCTGGTCTGCGGTATTTTGTTATGGTAGCCTGAGCTGACCAGTAAACACCCTGAGCCCCTGTGATGTGAAAGGAGGGAGGGGGTAAGAAATAAAGAGGCGTCAGGTATGACTCCTGCTTTCAAGAGCCCCACAGCATAACTGGGGTGGGTAAGACACTTTCAGCCACGTTAGCCCAAGAGGAAAGTGATGCAAAACCAGCACTCAGATACCTCCTGCTTCTGTGAAGTTATTTCAAGGATCCAGCACTTGTTGAAGTTGAAAGGGAAAAAATAATTTCTAAGTAAAAGAACACTAAAAATCACCATTTATGAAAAAAAAAAAAAAAAACCAGAATACCCAGAATTCTTTCTAATACCCTCATGGGAGAATAACATTCTTTAAACCTTTGTACCTTCACTGAAGAGAGAAAATGACTAAATCTCACGGCAGCCCATTTAGTGTAAAACAAAATGAAGACAAGGGATGACTAATAAGCATCAGTCACAGAGGAGGGAGATTCAGGGCAGGAAGTCACTTCCTCCCTCCTGCTCCCTTTACATTCTTGGTTTCTGAATGATTAATAGCAAGAATTTTGGCTTCGCTTTACGAGGTGATCCAAAAATGCACATCATAAACAGAACAATCCCTTCAAACTGGGGAAATGCTCTTTTATGCTTGTAAAAACAGAAAACAAAACAAATTTTAAAAAAGGACACCCCCCGCCCAGTTTTCCTTGTAGTGATAAAATACTCTACCTAGGGCACTCCTACCCTTTGCCTCTCACATCGCAGCAGCACGTCTCCTCTTTCAGGTCACGTCTTCCCCATAAAAGTGCTAAACTAATGCCGCTTAATGACAAATTAATGTCCATGAATAAAAAATACACCTCTAATAGCATAGAGTAATTTGCCATTACAATATCATCATTGGACATGCCCCTGGTTTAATACGATGTATTTAATTCATAACCTAATGAGTGATATATAAAAAGAGGGAGATGAACCCTGCAATTACATTTATGTGAGTCTGTCACCTTATTTGTAAAACCTTAGAGTCATTTACATTCAAATTAGAACAAATGAGTGATTTCACAAAGTGTGGTGATAAATGACCACAGCAGCCCAAGACAAAACTGTATTTCCTGTGAACACATTAACAGTTTCCTATTATTTGTTAAAAATTACAATGCATATTGCCCAGTGTGGTGTGAATAATGACTTTTTTACTGATTAGGTCAGAAGACTAATATGTAGCAAAATAAATAATTTTTCTTTTCATTTTTTCTGATTTTTGCTTTAAATAAACTACTGAATTCTGGTGGATTCACACTGCCACCTGCTGCCTAGGAGCAGATACTAAAAGAATATTCCTATCAAAAGGAGTTAATTCACCACTTCGGTGGTCTTATTCAGAAAGTCTAGTGAAGAGTTCTTTAAATTGCATTTCATAATACGGGCTGATACTTGGCAAACCAAAAGACCACTTACTAATCAAATAATAGGATATACCATGTGTTATTTAGGGGAGGGAGTACAAAATCTACAAACCTTTTTTGAGTACAAAATCTACAAAGCTAACTACAAAAAAAAGTCATTTTCAGCAAAGCATGCGTATCTCCTAATACATCACTTTCAGAGGATATAGCACAAAATCCAGTGGCCAGTACCCCTGATCTTATGCTAGGGGAGTTTTGGGGACGGTCGTGTGTGTGTGTGTTCCCTACTCTTGACCCTTGGTACAATCTGAAGGTGATGACTGAAGGTGCTGCCTGTCCGCTGAGGATCTCCACCACCTAGCCCTTCCTCCCCAGTGTCAAGGTCCAACATGAGAGGAAGGCCTTAGTGTCCAGAACAGAGCAGACTAGGAAAGGCGTGAGGACAAGATAGGAGGCTCAGGATGATCAGGCCTGGCCTTGGAGACCAGGCTAAGTGTTTCTGTAGGTGAAATGATGCGGCGAAAGGGTCATTAGGGTAGCTAGTAGAGTTTTCCAAATCAGATCAACATCCTAGCTCTGACTTTAAGTTTCTCCATCTGTAAAGATAAAAGAACACTCACCTGCCTTAAGGGGTTGCTCAGCAGAGGAGAAATGGGAATCTCTGTGCAAAAGACTCAATACAGATAGGCTCTCAACAAATGTTGGTTCTCTTTCCTGTGAAAGATAATGACGGCTCTGGGGACTATGGTTTGGCATAGACAGAGGTGAGAAACAAGCAGACCCCCCCTAGGAGGAAATTATGAGTTCATAACATATAGCCAGTGATGGTGAGAGTCTCAAGAAAGGTAAGAAAATTAGCACTGGAGAAAAGGACCTGGTCTGAGAGAAATTGGGAGGTAGAATCAATGCAACTTGATAACTGATTGGATACAGTGATGAGGAAGGGGGTTCTGAGATTCTGTCCAAATGTCTAGACAACTAACAGATCAATGGTACCACCAAGAGAGAAAAGGATAGGTTTTCTCAGGTTGGATCTGAATTGCCTGTGTGATGCTTAGATAGAGATGTTCAGAAGCTAACTTTAAAAAGGCAAGGAAAAGTCAAAGTTTAGGAAAACTGGACTCAAAAAGTTTGTAATGTTTATCTGAAGGACTCAGTAAATCAGCAGCCACATCAGAATCCCTTTATTCACAGTCCATGTCCTGAGGATGGTCTGCAGAGATTCCTTTGTAAGATTTAACATAGCGACTGACATGCGTGTACACATGCATACTCTGAAAAATAAGAAAATTTACATGTTTTACTGGGCCTACTCTAAAATAAATATTGCTCTTTAGTGAACTGGTTCACCCTTCTGATGAAATTTTTAAGAAGAGAACAGTGGGTAAGAAAGAGGAGCAGAAGGCGGAACAGGGAAAGCAACATTCACATTTCATTTGAGACTGAACCTCAGATAGCAGGTAAGTCTGACAGCTCATGCTTATTAATAATATATAACACGACAGGCTATACAGGATGGAATCCTACAGAATTTCACTGCAAAGCAGTGAGAAAGGATGTACACTTGAGTTGTTTATAAATCCCTCATCTTGGGAGGATGGGCTATTACAGCAGCCATTCCTCCTTGCAACCACCTCGTCCTCAATGAGTTAGCTGTTTTCATAGCCACACTACCAGTTAATCCCACCAACATGCACTGAGACCATGTGTGTTCTCAATGAGGGGTCCAATGAGAGGGCCTGGGGCCAAAACTGAATATGTGAAGACCTCACAGGATAAGGAAGACCTCACAGCCTGAGAGGCTAATTCGTGGTTATCCTCCCTAATACAGAGGGATACTGCTCTTGTGATGTGGGCTCCTGGCCCTCAACAGCCTGCCAGAGAAAAAGCAAGAGAAAAAAGCTCACACAGTGACCTCAAAGTGTCCCTTCCCTTGGCTGGGGGGCAGCAGCAGCATCTAGGCATGTGCCGAAGAAGCTTCAGGTCAATACAACAGCTGATGGCTGGGGAGGCTCAGGGTGGCTTGGGTGGGGCAGTGAGTTTCTGGAAGTGTTCACCTAGCACTTCTCCTAGCATATGCTTTTTAATGAGCCCTAGAGGACAAGAGGAGGCATCAAAGCCAAAGTCTACCCTTCACATCTCTGAAATAATGGTAATCTGAGAACAACAAAATAATACCAGGCATCTTAGGAAAATGGCTTCACAAACTCCTTGTTGTACCGAACAAGGACTACTCCAGTATTCTTGCCTGGAGAATCCCATGGACAGAGGACCCTGGTGGGTTAGTCGTGTGCAAAGAGTTGGACACGACTGAAGCGACTTGGCAAGCACCAAACAAGGATGGAGAATATACTAGCTTTGGTGTTGGGTCTTAATTTCTAACTACAGTTAAAGCACTAAAGATTTTTCATTTTAACAGAAAATGTTTTATATACCCAATAAAATTTCCATAGGAAATTAAAAACTAGTTCAGCAATAATACCAAAAAAAATCATAAATAGGTATAGTTATTTGACTCTGTCAAAGCATAAAGGCAGACTGACCCATTCTGGTAATTTGATAATCCTAAAAGAGAGGCAGGGGATATATTTGTAAAAGACTGACATAATGAAGGCTTCTGCACACAAATGGTTTTAATCCACTTATACTCAAATTTCCTTCTAAAAGTTGAACATCTTGTAAATTGGAGTTAAAAAAGAAAAGGAAAGTCACATAAGACAATGAAATGAAAACATTGGTGAAAAGAAAGTGAAATTTTTAACCCCTGCTCAAGCAGGCTAATAATAAATGACCTATCCAGAAAACACATCTGTATGCAAGTTACATTTTTTTCCAGAGCAATGAACTGCAAGAATTAAAAATTCCAAAGTGACACAAGTTAGCCAATATTTCGACGGGTTCATCTGATGGGTAGAGAAAAATTCTCATGAATGTCCCATGTTCATCTGGAATCCTTATTTAGAGAGAATTATAGTTCACACACACACACACACACACACACCTGTATATACACACTATTTTAATATGCATCATGATAGCTAGCACCATAAGCCAACTTTTGTCAACACACATCATTAATTATTATCTACCAGGGAAAAAGTGAATCAGGTGACACTGCTGAAAGCACAAGTTGTAATATTTGTTGTAAAAATGTCAAATAAAAGTAATTTCAATTTCACAAATCGAACACACAGATTTGAAGTCTTATGACCAATGTTTTTCTCTTTTGGTACTTGCAGAAAGGGATTAAAATAGCTATCCCATATCACCCAATGATACTGAGGGGAATCGGAAGGAAAAGAAGATAAAACATTTAAACATTTACTATTAGATTAAATATGTTGAGATAATGATAAAACTTTTATCTGCTGTATGGGAATTGCCCCTTAGTTGAACATGGCTGACATTCCTTACACTGTCTCCCTAGGGAGCACTGGTTCCTATTTCCTGAGGTTGCTGGGGGGATGAAATAATATGATATATGAGAAAGGGCTTTGGAAATGTACCTAATGAGTAACATGGCTATATTTAAAATTAGAGAAATTATTAGGAAGGAAATAATTAGGCAGAAAAAATAGGATTTTTCTACTTACTAATAACATGTCATATGCACAAGGATAGTAGAATTAAATTATGTAGATTTATTATTTTTCAAATTTACTTTCACTGTTGTTATAATCCTGTAATAAATGCAAGTTAACAGTCATACTAGTAGAATAAATTGGAGGATCTCAAGATAGGGGGTTGGTACTTAACTCTCTGCAAAATAAGAGACTCATAGACGTACTACCTGCCTAAGATGTCCCGTGTCTTCCTATTGAAACAAAAGGTTTTCATCCAAGAAGAAAAAAAGGTCTTTGGAATCAGAAAGGCCTATCACTCACCAGCTATGGGCAAACTGGGATTATTTCAAATCTTTGATTGTTTACCTATCAAAAATGTGTACCCTGTTGTGAGGGCCAAATGTGAAGCATCAGTGAGCAAGTGGCAGGTGCTCAGTGGATGGGCTATTCTCCCCCTCCCCTTCGCAGAGCCTTTCCTGCAACCCTAGCAAATCAGGGCAAAAAATGCACAGATCACTCATCACTTCTCCAGAATTTACTGCCCGAGAAGTTCAGGCAGCAATTAATTACATATGACATCATGATATGTTAGCTACTGTTACTGAAATCTGAAATGACTATCCAACTTTTCATGCATTTCCACTACCAGACAGCATTGGTTCAAGTCAAGACCCTTCCTGGTGTCATCTCCCAGGGCCCCAGCAGTGAACCTTGTCTGTGGTTGTTGAGTTGCTCTGCTGCCCAAGGGGAGTGGAGGCCTAGGGTGGGCGGGGAGGGCTGGGGACATGAGGTAGGACACTGGGAGCTGCAGCTGCCCTCCTAGAAGCCTCAGCTCGTGTCCTGGAGAAATTCTACCACCACAGGCCACATCTCCCACCCACCCCTCTTGTACTTTATCTGTCACTGGAGTCCAACTGGTGGGTTACTGCAGGGGGAGGAATGTGCAGGGCATACTAGCAGGATGCAAGCTTACATACCTGGATGAGATAGTGAGAACATAAATTGAGAAGCTCCAGTAACTGTAGGTGACTGCCAGCTGCTAACACATCCTGGATCACGCCTGGCTCCAACAAAATCTGTTTTTTTTTTTTAATAAAAGAAAATAATCAGTTACTTAAAACTTGCTTAATATGCAAATATACTGTATTTAAATTGCTCCTTAACACACTATATCTGAATTAATACTGTTTTTTATTATAGAAGTCAGTCCTTTTTTCTGTTCTGATTAATGAGCTGTGGCCCTCATTGTAACAGCTGAGTTCTCATTTCCAGTACTCATTTCTTGTGCACAAAGCTCCACACTTAACCACTTACTTTTGCAGGAGGATATGAACATTTGCAAAGACCAATATAATAGTCTTAAAATTCAGTTTGTGATGAATGTCATCTTGTAAATACAAAAGAATTGAATTTTAGTTTTTCAACATATACTTCAGAATGTTTTTCTTCAGTAAATTGCAGAAACAGTACAGGTAACAGGTATTTTAGGGAAAAGGGCTTACATTTCTGCTTGAAATATGAAACCAGAGGTAGATATTACTCCATTTTACTTCTAAATCCTGTAATAACTTCAACCACAAGCTTTCTTTTTTTTTTCCTTCTCAATCTCTGATTCTCTAATCCTTTCTGCTTCAAATAAAAGATGTAGAAATACTATTTTTAGAATAGAAGGGCATCAGAGAGAAAGCAAAATGCCCCAGATATACTGGCAATAGCACTCTTCATTTTTTCCTAATTAGGTCCAACTTTGAGCCTACAGCTGCCAGCGCTTGAGCTGGTAAACAGGGCTGGAGAAAAACACACAACTAAGCTGACTAAATTAACTTTACATCCAAGACTGCCAGGCACAGGAAGACTGCAATGCTGCTCCAGTCTTCCTCACCCATTTCCCAAGCCCAGTGGTTCCTTAAGTTTAGTCTCTGAACCAGCTGCATCAGCGTTACCTGGGAAATCCTGAAAACTGCAAATTCTTAGGCACCTCCCCAGATCTAACTGAATCAGAAACTTTCAAGTAAAGCCCAGCAACTGGTGTTTTGATAAATCCCACTGGGGCTTCCAGTGCCCAGTGAGGCCAGAAAAACACTGATGGAGTCAGCTCGCTCTCTCCCTCTATTCCTTCTCGCATGCTCCTTTCTCCTCAAGCCTGCAACTCCTTGTCTCTCTTCTTACGCTAACCTCATGATCTTCCAAAGGCTCCCACTAACAAGTCTACCAACCCACCTACTCATATCTGTTCCAGCACATTTTATTCTCCTCCACACTGCAGTTGGGCACTAGATCCCATCTCTCTCTGCCTGATACTTCCCCTCTCTTTGCTATATCATCAGCTGTTCTCTTCCACTGGACGAAAACTCTCATCAGCATACAAATATGCCATTCGAGCTCTTAAGAAATAAAAATCCCATCCCTCGACCCCAAAGACCCTTCATGCTTCCCATCATAACAAAGCTCCTCAGGGGAAGTTATCTATATAAAACCCCATTGCTTGCTCTACTCTGCTCTATTTCAAATCTATACCTGTTGAGTTTTGTTCCCATGGTTCCTCTAAAAATGCTCTCATCAAGGCTATCAGTGACTTCTACATCCAAGAGCCACTTCTCAATATTTAATCTTACTCAAGCCAGCAGCAGTTAGCAAAGCTGATTGCTCCTCTTCTTGGACAATTTCTTCCCTTGCCCCTAGGACAACACTCTCTCTCTTGGTTTCTTCTACTTCAATAACCAGAGCCTTTCCATCTCCTTCCCAAACTGTAAGCATTGGAGATGCTCAGAGCTCAGTCTCCCTATCTCTTCTTTCCTCTATTAACTCTGTGGATCACCTTACATAATCCCATGGCTTTAAAACTATCTACACACTGATTACATTCAAATTTGTTTCTCCAGCCCCAACCTTACCCTTAAACTTCAGACTGATATTCAACCACCTATTCTGTGTCACCACTTGGGTATCTATTGGACAGCTCAACCTGAATGTGCCCCACACTGAATTCTTCATCCTCTCCACCAACCACCAAACCTGCTCCTATCCCAATCCAGCCATTTCAGCAAAAAGCAACTCAGTTATTTACACTAAAACCCCAGAGTCATTCCTTACTCCTCTCATTTTTCTCATACCTCACATCTGATCCATCAGCCACTCCTGTTAGCTCTACTTCAAAATAGTTCCAGAATCAAACATACTCAGTACCTCTTTCATCATTATCACTCTAGTCCAACCTACTGTCTCCTATATAACAGCCTCTTAACTAGTTGAACTGCTTTCTCCTTTGCCTCCTCGAACTGCTTTTAATATCAATCAAATGGTTCTTTAAAAACAGAAATGAAATCATGTCACTCTTTCATTCAGAATGTCCAACAACTTTTTATCTCATTGGAAAAAGACCAAAGTGTTCACTATACCATGTAAGTTCTTTGCGAATACACAGAGCACCTTAGCGTTTACATCTAGCTGCTTTCTTTGCCTGGATTGCTCTTCCTCAAGATATCAGAGAGGCTCACTCCTCATGCTCTTCAAACCTCTGCCCAGACAGCATCTTACCTAAGAGGCCTTCTCTGACCATCCTATGTAAAACAGTAACCCACTCCCCATCACCCCTATCCCCAATCTCTTTGCTTTATTCTTCTTCATAGCACTTAACATCTCTCAACATACTACATATTTGTCTCGTTGATGATTTTCTGTTCCTCCACTCAATAGGATACATGATCCAGGAGAGTAACAACTTGAGCCATTTTGTATCCCTAGCACTTAGAACAATAACAAACAAAAAGCTTTCACTTAACATTGATGAATTTACCTTATAGTAATTTACTGAATTAATTTATCTCTGAAAGTGAAAAGTGAAAGTTGCTCAATTGTGTCCAACTCTTTGTGACCCCATGGACTATAAATACACTCTATGGAATTCTCCAGGCCAGAATATTGGAGTGGGTAGACTGTCCCTTCTCCAGGGGATCTTCCCAACCCAGGAATTAAATCGGGGTCTCCTGCATTACAGGCAGATTCTTTACTAACTGAGCTATCAGGGAAGAATTTATCTTTAGATATGCTTTTTTTAATTTTTAAAAACTATTTATTTATTATTTACTATTGGCCACACCAGGCGGCATGCAAGATCTTAGTTCTCCAACCAGGGATAAAACCTGCACAGCCCCCTGCAGTGGAAGCATGGAGTCCCAACCACTGGACTGTCAGGGAAGTCCTCTAGATATGTTTTTAAATTAAAAATTAACTTTGTTAATTAGCCTAACATGAGAGGAAAGAGGGAAAAGGACTATACATTTTATTTCTCAATGATCAAAGAAGTGAAAAAGTTAAGCATGTGTGGCAAAAATACCAACACTCATCTTATTCTGAAAATTCTTTACAGCTCCTTTCCTGTGTAGTCAGAGGGAAAAGCCTGAATTTTTCTAACTCCTCAAGGAGAAGGCTTTGACTGACATTCAGGAAATTATTGCAGCTCTCTTCACAGGAGCAAGGATGTAGTGTATTCTTGCAGAAGAGGCATGGCCTAAGGCGCAGAATGGGGAATAGATGGATTAGAAAGGTTAGTCTTAGCCTTTAAATCCTGTCAGTTGCGCTTATTTCACACAACTGGCATTCATGATAACCTCTAAGGCTCGGTAATGCCAAACACAAAGACAGATATCACAGAGAGACAAGATGAATATTCCAGAGCACGTGTAACACGTCCAGCGGGCCACCTGGAGAAACCTCAGAAGAGAAACCCATACTGGGATTGTTTTTTTGTCTTTGTTTCTTGATTTCTGTTCTGTAGTTTTTTTTCTTCTCTCATTACAACATAAGTTTCTCTAAAAAAAATTCTTTAGCACAGAAAATCCCTAAGTGATTTTAAAGGGAGTGATTTGGAAAACAAACAAACAAACAAACCTATCAGAAAAGCTGGGTCTCACTTATAGGAACAGAACCAGCATTGCCAAGCTCCACTTACATTTATTTACGTTAGTCACTCCGTTGTGTCCAACTCTTTGCAACCCCATGGACTGTAGCCTGCCAGGCTTCTCTGTCCATGGGATATCCTAGGCAAGAATACTGGAGTGGGTTGCTATTTCCTTCTCTAGGGTGTCTTCCCCACCCAGGGATCAAACCCGGGTCTCCCGCATTGCAGGCAAATTCTTTACCATCTGAGTCACCAGGGAAGCCCTTAAAGTCTTTTTAAGTCAGTTCTATAGCTTACTGGTGACTGGTTGTCCGCATATATTTTTCCAGAGAATTTGTGTTTGGGCAGAAAAACAAAGGTTGGATCTCATCATGGTATACAGTATGGCCAATCTATCAGTTGTCTAGAAGAACTGGGTGAAAATGGCCTTCTGTAGAAGGAAGGGCTCTCCCACACGTCAGCTGATAGATGACAATGGAGACCTAGCTAAGTTAAGTGTTGCAGAGCACATGCTGGTTACACTTAGGCCTTTCAGGAATGCATACCCACCCACATCTAGTCTGGCACTCAAAGCGGGTCAGATGGGAAGAAGGATCACCCCAGGACCACCCACAGGAGGGAAGGGTGTTCCCGGACAGTTCAGAACACAGAGTAGTAGAGTGGGAGCTTGACACATCTAGTCAATCATCAAACTGGAGGAGCTTAGCCCAGATGAGATAGAGGACAAGACCAGTGTCTGAATAACAAAAAAGATTAAGAAATGCAGGATGCATAAAGCCAAGTAGTCCAGAAAAACACTAATGCCACCCAACTGGGCTGGCACTGCCTCTTTCCTCAGTGATGCTCCCCTGCCTGGGTGGAGGCAGAAGTGGGGTGTCTTCAGACTGTTCAAAGAGGTTCTGATGCAATCTCAGGTGGGCACGAGCTGCCTGTTCACAGGTCATCATGTGGAACATGCTTTCCCTGCCACCCACTCACACTTGACCTCCAGGTAACAGAATACAGATGGCTGAACTTGAAAGAGGGGAGCTGGACAGTCCTAGCTGGGGAGGTGACAATCTCATTTCAAAAGCTTTCCTGCAGCTGGTAGCAAGCTAGTCCATGTCAGCTGAGGAAAGATCCACTGCTGACCCCTGCCCCAAATGCTGAGACTCTGCCTTCACTGTGATCAGATGAGGATAAGAAGCAGCCAGTGGCTGTAGTCAAGGTGACACTGGGCAGAGTGACAAAGCAACAGAGGTAAAAGCCACAACTACAGTTGCAGACAGTGGTCTCTAAAGATACCAGTGAGAGTTACCACATCAGAATTCAGGCGTGAAGGGTCCAACTGCCCTGCCAGAAGGAGGCGCTCCTGAATACTCAGACCAAGGTGTTGTCTGGCCACTCATCTAAGCAAGGGTGGATCTACACAATCTTTGTGTGTGCTAAGTCCCTCAGTTGTGTCTGACTCTTCGTGACCCCATGGACTGTAGTCTGTAGGCCTCCTCTGTCTATCGGATTCTCCAGGCAAGAATACTGGAGTGGGCTGCCATGCCCTCCTCCAGAGGATATTCACAACCCAGGGATCGAACCCCCGTCTCTTAGTCTCTTGCAGTGGCAGGTGGGTTCTTAGCTACTAACGCCACCTGGGAAGCTGCACAATCTCCAACAAGGGGCTTCCAAATTGGAATGAGACTGGGGCTCCGGCTCCCAGCAATATCCTCGGGCAGGACACAAAGCCAGAAACTTAAGGAAGAAGAGTACTGGGGAGAGGTGAGAGGCTGCAGAGGCTACAAGATGAGGCTTGTCCTCACTTGGCAGGGCTCTGGGAGGACAGCGCTCGGACTAATGGAGCAAACAGCCCCCGAGGCATTCCTGCCTTTCCTTCTGCAGCTCCTTCTCCCAAATCACCAAGTGTCTCTTCATCCTTTTAATTTTGCCTTCTTATTGTTTTTCTTCTCTTTATTTTATTCTCTCACTTTACCTTGCTTCTTGGAGGTGCTACTGGTAGGGACTGCCTTTAATAGCCATGGCAAGTCTTCAAAAAAATGTTGTATCTCGTTCTTCAAAGCTATCTTCCTCATTTTTTGCTTCAGGAGATGTTTAAATTACTCACTTCTGGGTTTGTGGATAGAGCAGTCTGAAAGAACTGAACATGTTGAAGTCAAATAATGAAGGTCTTTACCAAACAAACAGCTGTGCACACAGGAACACAAGCCCTTTTGAAAGCTCTCATGTAAGTGAGAATCAGATGCGGCTTAAGACCATTTATAAGAATAAATGAGCACATTTATTCTTATTTATACTTGTTTCTTTGGGACTTTTTTTCTGTATAATATAGCAAAAATGGCAAATTATCACAATTTGAATATATAAATAAAACAAGTAAACTGAATAAATCAGTGTAAATAACTTTTAAATTATCAGATATTAAAGGTACATAAAATGCTTTGTGTAAAGTTCTTCAACAGACTTCCTATAGACAGAATTTGAACCATAAGATCTAGCTGTGGGAAACTGCCATCTATTTAGTTCTTTCAAAACCATTACACTAAGGATTTTTTAAACCACAAGGTGGCGCCTAAGATTAAAGTAAAAGGATTTTCCAAATTAGGAAGAGTATCTTTATGACAGCCACTTTATTTCTAAGAAAGAAAAATAATAACTAAGGATAATAAAGTATGAATTCTACTTTCTAGAGGTATCTGTAATTTGGGAAAATATTCACAAACATTTCTGTTGAAACACTTAATATGAATGACACCAATCAAAATTCAGTAGTTCTCCATAAATTAGGTCCCAGTTTATGAACATAAGAAGTTCAAACTTTTTGTCTTTGTATTCAGAAATTCTTATGATGTGGCCCCAACCTAATTTATCAAACTTCCAACTCTGCACCCCTATGGTTACTTTGCTAAAGCCAATAGCCCATTGTCTTCCACATACAGGCAGTACCTTTTTCCCCACCTTGACTGCCCTCCTAACTTCTTTAATCTCTATATCAAAATCCTACCCATTGTCAAGATTCAGTGACGTCCACTTCCTATACAAAGCTTTGCAAGATCTCCCTTCACCCTAATCTGAAACTGGGATTAATCTCCTGGGACTCTGAGGTTACCACAGATGTCTAATGAACTAAAACGATGAGCTCCAGGTCACACCACCTGACTTCAAATCCCAGCTGGCAGAATGAGATTGAGGTAACTACTCAATTCTGCCTCTGTTTCCTCATTTATACAATGAAATTATAATACCTATCTCAAAAAATTGTTTGAAAGACTGAGAAAATGCATATACATCATTACAACTGTATATGGCTGTGTTAGCTAAATGGCTTAAACAATTTGGGACTTATCTTTCTCATGAAACATAAATTAGGCAGCTTGGAGTGTCAACAAACCAGGTTCCCTGCAATTTCTTACTTCTCCAATTTTAGCCTGTGGTTTCATAGTCACAAAAAGGCTGCCACACCTCTAGGCACTGCATTTGCACTCAAAGCAGAAAGAAGTGAGAGGAAAAGGAATAGAAATAGTATGCCAGCTGATACTATTTACTATGAAATAACAGATTTCCTAAAAATACTACCACACAGACTTCCATTTACATTTCATCTGCCAAGTCTAGTTCATGTGGCTACTCAAAACTGTCAAAGAACCAGGGAAAGGGAGTTTTTATAGCTAGGTGCACTATTGTCCCATATTAAATTGGAATTTTATATAAAAAAGAAAGAGGGAATGGATGTTGTGCAGACAATCAAGTACAGGCCATGACTCTTAGAGTATCTGCTTACATAAATCTGCAATAAATGTCAACCATTATCTGCTTCTTTTTCACGTGACTGCTTTTGCCCTGAGTGTATTAGGTATGTATGCGTGTCTTATTTTATGTCTTACCTATGAGACTATGACGATAGGGTCCATCCTATTTCATGTTCATTGCTGTTGAACACCTTAGAAGAATACCTCAGGAATTATTTAGTAAAGAAATTTACAGGAATAAAAAATATAGGTCCTGGAGAAAATGTTAGAAGATGTCAAAAGCCTCCATGAGAGAGCCTGGTTACATGCTAATCCGAAACAAGGATTATCTGGTTGAAAGAGTTAAACAAAAGGACACAACAGACATTTCAACTAACAGTCGTAGTAATATGTACAAATAAAGGTCACCTTTGGGCTGGATGTTCCGTATGATGAATTTGTGATTTGATTATTGATTCCTTAAGTTTCAAATTCTGTCATGTAGGTTTCTTCCAAACATAGTACACTTGTACAAATTCCCACAAGATCTTAATATCAAACTTAAATATACTAATTGATTTTCAATTTATGAAAAAGAAATTAACTTTTCCATCTATTAGAATACAAAAAAAAGAGAAAATGAGACTTGATTTTCAGAATATCTTGAAAAAAATGCTGAAAACCACAAAGGTAAAACCACAATAAAAACATACTAGTAAAAAAAAAAAGTATGGTGATAATCACTTGGAGATTCTATTATTTTCCTTCACAAGTTTACACAGTCTCATTTGCTTCATTCGAAGTTTCTAAGGTTATGGGCAGAAAGTAGAAGCACAGTCCCTAAGATGCTAAGAAGAAATCTTGGAATAGATAAGGCCACCAGTACTACATTACTGGGACTTCCCTAGTGGCTCAGTGCTAAAGAATCCACCTGCCAAGGAAGGAGACACAGGTTCAACCCCTGGTCCAGGAAGATCCCCTGGAGAAGAGAAAGGCTACCCACTCCAGTATTCTTGCCTGGGGAATCCCATGGACAGAGCCTGACGGACTATAGTCCATGGGGTCACAAACAGTTGAACACGACTTAGTGACTGAACCACCACCACCACCACTGTATTACTAGGAAACTCCGTGCTGCCCTACAAAATTTTATTACCATTAATGAAACTTTAAAAGTCTACATTTGTTGCTCCTTATTCTTCCTTTCCTATTTTAGGACACGTGAAAGGGTGACGGATTAAATACTCAAGCTAGGTGCTCAAGTAGAGAGAGAAGAAAGGAATCAGATGGAATTACTAAGCTGCTAAGATAGTAGTGGGCACAGGGTGCTATAGGAGCACTTGCCTGGAGGTGCTTCATTTCAATGAAGCTGTGAAGTAATTCTTTACACAAAATACTTGGTCCCCTGAGATTGCACAAGCAAGCCTCATTTTCTTTTGACCCCTTTTCCATTTTCACAGTTCTGGTATTTCAAAGCTCTAAGATCAATAATTCTGTCAGATAGCCACTTCCAACAGTTTTCTTTATTGTGTTTAAATTAACAAAATATATTATTTAACAAGATGTAAAGATGAATTATATATACTTACATTACTTTAAAAATATGGCCTAATTATTTGAAAAGGCAGAACAAATTTTTAAGAGTTTCTAACTCCAAGAGAAAGAAGCAGTCCCAGCAATTAAATATAATGAAACATGAAGGTCATTACAGGTTATAAGAAACGCCAAATTAATTATTAAGATTCACTTTTATAACCAGTGCTCTTTCAAGTGTGATGAACTTGGGAGGTTTCATTCCATTAAGCTTTATGAATGAATCTGAGCTTTTCTATACAGAGCTATTTTCTTATAACCCTAGTATAGCCAAAGGAAAAAGAAACATTACTTTAAAATACTGACATCCAAAGATGGAAGGTCTCTGGGAGAAAGAATAGGGCTGACGCCCATGTTCATTTATAGTTGGCTACTATGATGTCACTGCTGGGTGCCTGAGCACAGACAGAAGCAAAGAGCCAAAAGGAACCATTATGCTTTAGGCTATGACAGCGTGGGCACAGGATGCTGCAGGAGCACTTGCTGGGAATGCTTCATGTCATTGAAGTAAGCTGCAGAATAATTTTTCACATGAAGAAATACCTCATTAATCTTCAATTCTGTGTTCATCTGGGGAAGTCCTTGTATTTGCTTTATAAGAAATGCAAGGAAAAGTATGGCTTCAGGAGCCACTGTAGCAACATAGGCAAGTTATTGACATGTTTGTTTTTAGCATCATTATGTTTTTAAAAAGGGGGATGACTACTACCTACTTTTGTAAAGTCTACATATAAGGATAAAATGGAATAATCCTGGTAAAAATTTTAGAATAATCCCTGGCATGTTTCACAGGGTAAAAAAATATAGGTGCTATTATTATTGTTGTTAATTTCATGAACCAAAAATAATTATTCACAAATAATGACTTCTATTTCTAATGTTTTCATTGCCTACCATGGACCAGGTGCCATGTGAGGTAATTTCATACATGTTATCTCTCTTTCTTATACTGTTCCCCACTCCTCACTCCTGCAAGGTAAATATTAACCCCATAAGGCAAATGAAGAAACTGAAGGTGGAGAAATTCACCCATTCAAACAGAAAAATCTTTCCTGAGTGCTGCACTGTCGAGGCACCTTTCCGGGCACTTTGGGTATGAACATGAACAAGACAAACAAGCTTCCTCATTGTACAGTACTCACAATCTAGGCTCTGGCCTCTAGGATAGACTGAGGCACCATCAACTGGCAAGAGTAAAAACAAAGGAAGAAATAGATTTGAAGGAATATCAAAAGTCCCATTTTGGAGATATGTTCAATGTGTGGCTTACTGGATGGCTATTGGTCATCCAAACAGAGATAGCAAGTAGTCAGAAATATATGAGTCTAGTAAGCCCCAGACCCAATTTGTCTTTCACATACTTTTTGTAGAGCCTGTGAGCTAGGAAAAAAAATGATTTAAGACAAAAATTTTACTTGTATTTTTAAAATTTTATTCATTAATAAACTTCATCTTTTAGAGCACTTTTAGGTCCACAACAAACTGAGCAGAAAGCAGAGTCCCATATACTTCCTAATCCTGCATATGCATAAGCTCCCCCATTACAAACAGTTCCCACCAGGATGGTACATTTGTTACAATCAATGAACCCATACGAACACAGTATTAGCACCCAAACTCCATAGTTCATATTAGGGTTCACTCTTGGTTTGGGGTTTGGATGAACATCTGAAGTGAGAACACAGTATTTTCACTGCCCTAAAAATCCTCTGTGCTCTGCCTTCCTCATCTGTACTTCCCTTGAACCCCTGACAACCACTAATCTTTTTATTATCTCCATCAGTTCAGTTCAGTTGGTAAGTTGTGTCCCACTTTTTGCAACCCCATGGACTGCAGCACGCCAGGCTTCCCTGTCCATCAACTCCTGGAGCTTGCGCAGACTAATGTCCATTGAGTCATGATGTCATCCGACCATTTCATGCTCTGTCGTCCCCTTCTCCTCCCGCCTTCAATCTTTCCCAGCATCAGGGTCTTTTCAAATGAGTCAGTTCTTTACATCGGGTGGCCAAAGTATTGGAGCTGCAGTATCAATCCTTCCAATGAATATTCAGGACTGATTTCCTTTAGGATGGACTGATTGGATCTCCTTGCAGTCCAAGGGACTCTTAAGAGTCTTCTCCAGCACCACAGTTCAAAAACATCAATTCTTCGACACTCAGCCTTCTTCACAGTCCAACTCTCACATCCATACATGACCACTGGAAAAACCATAGCTTTGACTAAACGGACCTTTGTTGGCAAAGTAATGTCTCTGCTTTTTAATATACTGTCTAGGTTGGTCATAACTTTTCTTCCCAAAGAGTAAGCGTCTTTTAATTTCATGGCTGCTGTCACCATCTGCAGTGATTTTGAAGCCCCCCAAAATAAAGCCTGTCACTGTTTCCACTGTTTCCCCATCTATCTGCCATAAAGTGATGGGACCAGATGCCATGATCTTAATTTTCTGAATGCTGAGTTTTAAGCCAACTTTTTCACTCTCCTCTTCACTTTCATCAAGAAGCTTTTCAGTTCCTCTTCGCTTTCTGCCATAAGGGTGGTATCATCTGCATATCTGAGCTTATTGATATTTCTCCTGGCAATCTTGATTCCAGTTTGTGCCTCATCTAGCCCAGCATTTCTAGTACTCTGCATACAAGTTAAATAAGCAGGGTGACAACATACAGCTTTAATTACTCCATTCCCAATTTGGAACCAGTCTGTTGTTCCATGTCCAGTTCTAACTGTTGCTTCTTCACCTGCAGACAGATTTCTCAGGAGGCAGGTACTATCTTCACAGCTTTGCCTTTTCCAGGAGGCCGTATAGTTGGAATCCCAAAGTATGTAGCCTTTTCAGATTGGCTTTTTTCACTCAGCAGTAAGCACTTAAGTTTTCTCCAGGTCTTTTCATAGTTTGATAGGCCATTTCTTTTTAGTGCTGAATAATATTCCATTGTCTAGATATACCACAGTTATCCATTTGTCCATTAAAGGATGTCCTGGTTGCTTCCAACTTTTAGAAATTATGAATAAAACTGCTATAAACACCTGCATGTGTGTTTCTGTGTGAATGTTAAGTTTTCAATTTCTTTGGGAAATACCAAGCAGTGTGACTGCTAGATTGCATGATTAAGAATACGTTTAATTTGTAAGATGTATCTTCTGTGAACATTGTCCCCCAATCTGTGGCTTGTATGCTCATTCTCTTGATAACACTTCTGCAGAGCAGGTTGTAATTTGAATGAAATACAGCTTATCAAATTATTTTTTTCATGAGTCATACCTCTGGCATTGTATCTAAAAAGTCATCGCCATATCCAAAATCATCTAACTGTTCTCCTGTTACCTTCTAGAAGCTTTAGAGTTTTACATTTTACATTTAGGTCTGTGATCCATTTCGAGTTGATTTTTCTTTGGGCGTAAGGTCTGGCTAGACTCATTTTCTTGAATGTGAATGTCAGCTGTTTCAGCACCATTTGTGAAAAGACTATCTTTACTCCATTGCATTGTCTTTGCTCCTCTGTCAAAGATCAGTTGTCTGTATCTATCTGGGTCTATTTCTGGTTTCGGTATTCTGTTCCACTGATCTATTCATCCATTATTTCCAGCCAATACCACAGTGTCTTGATTACTATTGCTTTATAGTAACTTGAATTCAGATAATGTCAGTCCTCCAATCATTTTTCGGAGAAGGCAATGGCACCCCACTCCAGTACTCTTACCTGGAAAATCCCATGGATGGAGGAACCTGGTAGGCTGCAGTCCATGGGGTTGCAAAGAGTCAGACATGACTGAGCGACTTCCCTTTCACTTTTCACTTTCATGCGGAGAAGGAAATGGCAACCCACTCTAGTGTTCTTGCCTGGAGAATCCCAGGGACGGGGGAGCCTGGTGGGCTGCCGTCTAAGGGGTCACACAGAGTCGGACACGAGTGAAGTGACTTAGCATAGCCAATCGTTTTTCTTCAATGTTCTGTTGGCTCTGGGTTCTTTGTCTCTCTCCATAGAACTTTTGGGAACAGTTTGTCAATATCAACAAAACAACTAACTGGGATTACAATTAGGACTGCAAGGGACAGTGACGTATTAACAGTGTCACATCGTCCTACCCATAATTACGGAAGCTCTTTCCATTTATTTAGTCCTTTGATTCCTTCTATCAGAATTTTGTAATTTTCTCACACAGATCTTATTCATATTTTGACAGATTTCTTCCTAAGTATTTTATTTTAGGGTGCTGATGCCTAAGAATGCTTTTAATTTTTTAAAATAGGTTGGAAAACTTGAAAAGATGAATAATACGCTGATATATAAAAAAATATCCAGCTGAGCTATATCAAATCTTAAAATATGATGCTGTTGAAGTGCTATACTCAATATGCCAGCAAATATGGAAAACTCGGGAGTGGCTGTAGGACTGGAAAAGGTCAGTTTTCATTCCAATCCCAAAGGCAATGCCAAAGAATGTTCAAACTGCTGCACAATAGAATTCATTTCACACGCTGGCAAAGGAATGCTCAAAATTCTCCAAGCCAGGCTTCAACAGTACATGAACCAAGAACTTCCAAATGTTCAAGCTGGATTTATAAAACGCAGAGAGAGATCAAATTGCCAACATCCGTTTAACTTATTTAAGTAGTCACTCAGTCGTGTCCAACTAAAGCGACCCCACGGATTATAGCCTACCAGGCTCCTCCGTTCATGGGATTTTCCAGGCAACAGTACTGGAATGAGCTGCCACTTCCTTCTCCAGGAGATTTTCCTGACCTAGGGATCGAACCTGGGTCTCCTGCATTGCAGGCAGACGCTTTACCATCCGAGCCACCAGGGAAGCCCGTTGGGTCACAGAAAAAGCAGGAGAATTCCAGAAAAACATCTACTGCTTTATTGACTATGCAAAAACCTTTGACTGTATGGATCACAACAAACTGTTGAAAATTCTTAAAGAGATGGGAATACCAGACCACCTTTCCTGTCTCCTGAAAAACCTGTATGCAGGTCAAGAAGCAACAGTTAGAACCGGACATGGAACAACAGACTGGTTCAAAACTGGGAAAGGAATATGTCAAGGCCATATGTTGTCACCCTGCTTATTTAACTTACATGCAGAGTACATCATGCGAAATGCCAGACTGGGTGAAGTACAAGCTGGAATCAAGATTCCCAGGAAAAATATCAATAACCTCAGATATGCAGATGACACCACATTTATGGCAGAAAACAAAGAGGATCTAAAGAGCCTCTTGATGAAAGTGAAAGAGGAGAGTGAAAAAGTTGGCTTAAAACTCAACATTCAAGAAACAAAGATCATGGCATCTGGTCCCATCACTTCATGTCAAATAGATGGAGAAACAATGGAAACACGGACAGACTTTATTTTCTTGGGCTCTAAAATCACTGCAGATGGTGACTGCAGCCATGAAATTAAAAGACACTTGCTCCTTGGAAGAAAAGCTATGACAAACCTAGACAGCATATTAAAAAGCAGAGACACTGCCGACAAAGGTCCATCTAGTCAAAGCTATGGTCTTTCCAGTAGTAATGCATGGATGTAGAGTTGGACTATAAAGAAGGTTGAGCGCCGAAGAATTGATGCTTTTGACTTGTGATGTTGGAGAAGACTCCTGAGAGCCCCTTGGACTGCAAGGAGATCAAAGCAGTCCATCCTAAAGGAAACTGGACCTGAATACTCATTTTAAGGACTGATGCTGAAGCTCCAATACTCTGATCACCTCATGCAAAGGGCTGACTCACTGGAAAAGACTGAATGCAGAAGGAGAAGGGGATGACAGAGGACAAGATGGTTGGATGGCATCACTGACCCAATGAACATGTGTATAAGCAAGCTCCAGGAGATGGTGATGGACAGGGAAGCCTGGTGTGCTGCAGTCCAAGGGGTCACAAAGAGTCACAAAGACACGACTGAGTGACTGAATAACAAATGTAAAAAAATATGAAATCCAAATTTCAGCATCCATAAATAAAGTTTTATTGGAACATAGCCATGCTCATCTATTTACTTATCTGTCTCTGGCTTTTTTCATTCCATAATAGCAGAGTTGAGTAGTTGCAACAGAGCTGGATATGGCCTGCAAAGGCTGAATTATTTATTATTTGAACCCTCACAGAAAAAGCTTGCTGATCTCTAGTCTGGAATACAAGTGGGGACTAGCAGTCAAGAGCATAACGTAGTACCAAATAACATGGGTCTGGATGATGGTATTGAGGAAGCTGTTTAGATATAGACAGGAGGGTTATGACACATGAGGAACTCAGAGCCTACGGAAGGAGGCGCAAGCAAAGAAAGGAAACACTTGAAAAGGAACGATGGGGAGGAGAGCTGGGGGAATAAGAATAAGAACCCACGGAATGTGGTGTATTCACAAAACGGCTTCAGTGGAGAGGCAGGTTGACTGTGTTGAATGCAGCTGAGAGGACACGAAGCAATCAGTCCAGCAATATCTGTGACTACCAGATCAGTTTCAGCGGGATGCTGAAGATGGAAACTTCCAGACCTAATGAATGGAACAGGGAGTAAAAATGAGGAAGAGTGAGTAAGTTTATGCAACTCTTTTCATAAGTTCTGATGTGAAGGAAAGCAGAGGAATTAATGGTAGTTGAAGGAGAAGAGAAAAACAAGAAAGAGATTTTTGAAAGATGAACAATATAGCATGTTTTTACACTGGTGGGAATACGCCAGAGGAGGAGAAACTGATGACAGAAGAGGCAGTCATGAGGATTCAGGGATGACGTCTGAGAGGATAAGAGGAAGGAGGATCCAGAGCTTACATGGAGGGAGCAGCCTCTCACAAAGCAAGGATGTCTCTTCCAGCATAAAAGATGGGGATACACATAATAAGTGCACAGAACCTGGGAAGTCTGGGGATTCGATGGTGAAAAGATGTATTTCCTGTCTGCATGTTTCTCAATGGAAGATGAGTTTCCCTTGTGGTATGTGAGGGCAGGGTTGTGAGAGGGCGACAGGGTTTGAAAAGAGAAGAAAAGAAAAACTTAGCAGGAAGAGAAGGAAAGCAAATTTACCAGGGAAACAAATTAACACTGCCTGGCTAGGGTGAGCATCCCGCTGAGATTTGGGAATCTGAACTTGAAGTGAAAATGCTAACTTTTTCCAGCAACAGTCAGTGGAGTTGATACTTGTGGTGCAATTCAGCCAACAATTCTCTAAAGCTGCCACAGGCTGGAGTCATGCTTGAGTCCCTCTAGGTCAGTGGTTGTATTCTATGGGTTGTGCCAAACTGTTTCTACCCTGATACACATACGATAACATAAGGATACATGGTTATAAGCAATTTTTCAAGAGCTGCATCTATTCAAATACCATATGTCAAATGGCTACCTTTTCTCCCTGCGAAGTACACTGCAAGTAGTACTCTATACAGTACTCCAGCTCAATAGTTCATTCTTCTCTCTGAACTAGTGTAACTTTCAGAGCACTGAGCATTCTCAGATACTTCAACATGCTCCATACACTAACAACTGAGCCCCATTTCCAATAAATGCAATGGTGTGTTGGTCTGTCATTTCACCGTTCAGCCCACTTTGAGAAAGCATTCACGGCATTACTTCCATCAATACAACCCTAACGTCTTGTGAGTCCTGAACACATAGTAGGTGCTCATGAACCATTTGTTGAATTAACAGATCTCAATTTGAGGATAAACTAGAAATGGTTTTTTATAAAGGATACAAAGAAAATATTCAAAAATTAACTTAGAACGTTCAATACACTTGAATTAACCCTTCATTTGAAATGTAGGCATGATTATTCCACTCAAATGGAATATCAACTTGCAATATAAATCTTCTCAAAAGCTTTGTTTGGCTAGTTAGGTTTTTATCTTGAAATTAACCACGAAGCCCACATATGTTTGCTATCAGCTTGTTCTCTTTTCAAAAATCTTACATTTAGAATTATAAAACTCCCATCTATTACTAACTCAAAAGAAATACTAAACGCTTCCAGCAGAGGGCTCAAGAATTCTTTTTTAAGACAAGAAGTTTATAAAATTCACTATCCAACAGCAGCTGCTGCAAAACTTCAGAAGGCACTCTCACAAAAAATATGTTCTTCTTGATCAAGTGATTCCAGGTCTACAAATTTATTTTAAATAATCCAAATCTATTTTAAAAACCTGTATTACAATAAAGCAGCATATACTATGAATTTATGGATAAATGTACTTTTATCTAATTCCAGAAAAGACATTAAATTATAATCACAAAAAATCTATATTAAATTACTCAGGAGATGGGGAAAGGCCAGGGGGAAAGGACAGAAAAATAACATACAGTATGCTAGTGAGAATTTGAGTGAATATGGCTTTTCACTTTCATTCTTTATGTTTGTATAAACATCTGGGTGATCTTTTTCATTTTCAAAAGATGAAAAATAGTAATTTATCTTTACAAAATTAGCACACTTCTTAATTTCAGTTCTGAAAATAGGGGTGGAAAAATTTTAGGAAGCAAGCAGAATGGCTTATTTGTGGAACAACCTGGGAATCTGGAGATGCTTCATTTTTGGAGGCAGAACTAACAAGGTGTAGCACCCACTTTATTCATGCCTAAATAACATTAAAGTAACCCCTGGGATTCCAGAAAATTTCAGATAGAGCTCCTAAATGTTTTTATTCACTTTTCTTATTTATATATACTCATTTTCAGAAGGATCTGAGGCATCAATACAAGCATTTAAAGATTAGAAATGCAATTCGAGCCAGAAGAAAATAGGAAACAATGTGATGTTGAGAGGAGATATGTGTGTGTATATATGTATATATGTCTTCATAACTATTAATAATGGCCTGCAAATACGGCTCTAAGCCTCCTAGCATTAAAATCGAAAAAGAAAATGTAGCCTAATACAAGATAAAAAGAAAATACTGAAACGAACTCTAGATTCTCCAGGCCCTGAGATCTAATGGAAAATTTCCTTCAGACATTATGACTATCACTGAATGACATACCTGGTGATACTTTTAATACCAACATAAGTGTATTTTGTAACAACATAAAAAGTAAAAGTTAATAGAGATTCTTCAAAATTCAGATGCAGTCTTCTGATTTTCTCCCTTGATATCTTGATCTAGATGTAAGATTTAGAGTAGGTGAGCAGTGGTTCTTAAAGCAGGCAGTACAACCTTGTAGGTAGCAATTTGGAAATGCATATAGATATTTTTAGTTGTCCCAAGAAGGGGGACACTATTGGCCTTTATTGGACAGTAGCCAGGCAAGGAACAGGACAGCCAAAAATGCAAAGAACTGCCCTCAGTCCTGCACATCTGAGTGCCCCGATGGACATGCGTGTGCGTGCAAGCTCAGCTGTGTCCAACTCTTTGCAACCCTATGGACTGAAGCTCATCGAGGCTCCTCTGTCCATGGGATCCTTCAGGCAAGAATACTGGAGTGGGTTGCCATTTTCTTCTCCAGGGAATCTTCCTAACCCAAGGATTGAACCTGAGTCTCCTGCATTGGCAAGAGGACTATTTACCACTGAGCCACGTGGGAAGACAGACATGTAAATAAGTGAAAAACTTGTTTATAAAACCCTAAGCGCAGAATTGAACTCTATTTTCAGTTCAGTTCAGTTCAGTTCAGTCGCTCAGTCCTGTCCGACTCTCTGAGACCCCATGAATCGCAGCACGCCAGGCCTCCCTGTCCATCACCAACTCCCGGAGTTCACTCAGATTCATGTCCATCGAGTCAGTGATGCCATCCAGCCATCTCATCCTCTGTCGTCCCCTTCTCCTCCTGCCGCCAATCCCTCCCAGCATCAAAGTCTTTTCCAATGAGTCAACTCTTCGCATGAGGTGCCCAAAGTACTGGAGTTTCAGCTTTAGCATCATTCCTTCCAAAGAAATCCCAGGTTTGATCTTCAGAATGGACTGGTTGGATCTTGCAGTCCAAGGGACTCTCAAGAGTCTTCTCCAACACCACAGTCCAAAAGCATCAATTCTTCGGCGCTCAGCCTTCTTCACAGTCCAACTCTCACATCCATACGTGACTACTGGAAAAACCATAGCCTTGGCTTGACAGACCTTAGTCGGCAAAGTAATGTCTCTGCTTTTGAATATGCTATCTAGGTTGGTCATAACTTTTCTTCCAAGGAGTAAGCTTTGGAGGACGTCAAATAGAAAAGAAGGGATTGTTTATTTTTCCACTTGTGACAATAAAGCCATTATCAAGAGCACACAGGAAACACCTCTCTTTCTATTCACCATCCTGGCAGTAGGGTGGGGATGGGAGGTAGAGTGTGGGAGGGAGAGAGGAGGACAAATCCAGCTCATTTAAATAAAGTTTTGTATAATGAAGACAAGGTTAAAACAGAGAGTGGTCACACACATCCTTGTCATCTAATATTATCTCAGATATCCAGAGACCCTCTGAGTGGCATCAGTGCGCATGTTCTGTACGCGTGAGCGCAAGTACCTTGGTCCACAATGGGTCCTGCAGCACAGAACTTACGCCAAGAAAGATTATAAATGCTGTGAGCATACTGTTCAAACACATTGTGTTTTCAAGAAGTGACTGAGTTTCACAGTGTGCCAAAGAAAAATGTCTGTGTCTAAAATGTGACTATCACTCAAGCAAAATGCTACACTAACGCAATGGAGTCCATCTCCATTTTTGATGTGTGGTGACAGCTCTCAAGCCCCACCACTCCCTCTTTCCTGCTTGCTCTACACCTGGGGGAAAATACAGGAAAAGTCTGAGGTCTCTCTCCCTTGATGCTGGTGGAAAGTTCAAACCACAAGCCTCTGGCTACATGGGGAACCCTCCAGCCCCACCACCTTACCACAATAAACACCAACGCTGATCAAGCACCCCTACTTGCCCTCTGAAGACATATTTGGACCTACTGGAACCCACCCTCTTAGCCCCGAAAGCCTCACCATGTGAGTGACAAACCCTTTCCTATCCTCTTGGTCCATGTGTGCTGTTATCAGTCTCAACACTGCATCAAACGCTGAGTGGGTGAGGGGCCCATTCTGTTTCTGCAGAGTGACTATCAGACAACTAAGAAATCCTAAATTTACAAATTATTAAGAAAAGGCCAGGAAATACTTTTTTAAAAAATCAAAATAATCAGTTTTATTACCAAATTGGAAAGCTGACCTCAGAAGTGCGGCCACAGTTAGACTTCCTCACTCTGCAACATTTTAGACATTGCTATGCTGAGCAGATGGCTCTGTAATGCCTGCAGTACAAACCACAGCCTGAGTCTTCTCTGAGCAGACACACACAGGGATTTCATGAGGGATAAAAGGATATGAGTCAATACTCAAGTCTGAGTAAACTCTGGGGGTTGGTGATGGATAGGGAGGCCTGGCATGCTGCAGTCCATGGGGTCGCAAAGAGTCAGACACGACTGAGCGACTGTACTGAACTGAAAGGGATAACAGGCTGGCACAGACAAACTGTCAGTTAAAACTGACCCTGCTCTACACGCAGGGACTTTCACAGACCTTCACTTTGAATCGCTGTTGACCACGAGGAACAGATACGCTTTGGGTCCAGTGACACTGTTCTTGGGTCCTCGGCTGAAAAAAGTAAGCTTCTGGGGTCAGGCAGGATTGGAACTTTTAAAATCTCACTTCTCAGTTTTTCAAAATAAATGTTTAGGTCCCCAACCTGTCCTTATAGTCTTGACTACCCAACCAAATCAAGGATTATCATTTTACTTGACATCCGGAGAAGCCATAAAAATTTTATCTAGCATATGGTTCCTGTCTGTCAAGTAGGTTGACACTTTCTAGGAAACCACCCATGGTAACATCCTCACCCCAAAACATTAAGCAGACACATCTGCTTGTTTTTCAATAATCCACTGATTAAAAAAAGAGAAAATCTCTCTAAAGGCAATAATATAGAATTTCAAAAGATCCAAGAACCTGAAAACTCACTGATGGAATTCAAACTTTTCCCCTTCATTTCACTCTTCTCAAACTTTTCTGTGTCAACAATCCAGTTATGGACTCTGGCACAACTCTGCAAGAATTAAGGTAAGAAGAAAATAATCACTTTCTGCACAATTCAAAATATTCTTCCTTAGACTGTGGATTGTAGACTGTGTGCTCTGGAGCCTAGGGCACAGGGTGAATACCCTGGGGGCCTCTTGCTTGCCAGGCTTCTGGAGGTACTGCCAGGTGAAAAAAGAATTTTGCAGCTAAAATATTTAAATCACTGAGTGGTCCTAATGCTACTCCCAAGAGAAGCATTTCTCCCAGATTTTTTCCATGTGCTAATAACATTTAGTTCCACCAGGTTATGTTTATAATAAGTAAATCTGATGGGGACTTTTTCTCATGTAAAGTGACACATCCTTTCCTGAAGGAATAGTTTATGAGAAGGCAGTTCCAATTAAGATTCCTGTCACTCTGCTGCCAGGCCTGACGCTCAGGTCTCCAGAGAAAAGTATTCCACTGCAGAGAAAAAATACACTTTCAATGATCATCAAAATAAGGCTACAGTGTCTGCCTTATCGGGGCTATAAAAAAGTCACGTGAACACATTAAATAAACAAATGAGAATCAGGAAGAAAACCCTGACTACACAAGAGCAAGAAAATTAAGGAGCTATGTCTTCTAGTTTTCAATTCTTGATTACATGAGCACAGTTATAGCTAAAAAAAAGTCTTTCTCACTTCACAGAGTATCATACTTTCCTAGATTTCCAAAGCATTCAAAATATTAATACTAATAGTTGTACAAAATGTCCTTGTGAAGATTCTATTAAAGCATTCTCTGCACCAGAGAATGGTAATCAGGATGTGTGTCCCCATAGAGATAGGTTCTTCCATGATGCTGAGGAACCAGAGGCTGGAGCTGCTGGATATGAAAAGAAAAGCAAGGGAACAACAGATATCAAAGAATCCTCTTCATCTGCCCAGATACAATGTGCCTGGTTCATGGCCGACAAAGTTAGCAGTACCTAGAGGGGTCGGAGAAGGCAATGGCACCCCACTCCAGTACTCTTGCCTAGAAAATCCCATGGGCGGAGGAACCTGGTAGGCTGCAGTCCATGGGGTCGCTAAGAGTCGGACACAACTGAGCGACTTCACTTTCACTTTTCACTTTCATGCATTGGAGAAGGCAATGGCAACCCACTCCAGTGTTCTTGCCTGGAGAATCCCAGGGATGGAGGACCCTTGTGGGCTGCCGTCTATGGGGTCACACAGAGTCGGACACGACTGAAGTGGCTTAGCAGAGGGGTACTCTGGGAAATTCAAAGGGGATTACAAACCTATCATTCAGTGCACAGTTTCTCTCTTCACTGGGTTTCTGGAAATGCTCCATCGGGCAGCAAGGGACAAAACACATGGAATGGAGAGTTCTCAGGAAAGTTAAGAGGAAGCTAACAAGCTTGAACCCCTTGCTCTACCATATGGAAGGCATTTAGTCCCTGATAGCTCAGCTAGTAAAGAATCTGCCTATAATGCAGGAGACCTGGGTTTGATCCCTGGGTTGAGAAGATCCCCTGGAGAAGGGAATAGCTCCAGTATTCTGGCCTGGAGAATTCCACGGACCGTATGGTCCATGGGGTCGCAGAGTTGGACACGACTGAGCAACTTTCACTTTATCACAGTACTGGCATATAGTCTTTCGTCCTTAACATCATGGCAGCCAGAGTGTTAATACCGCAAACTTAATTGTAGTTCTCAGTCCTATTTGCTTTCATTTTTGGCCCTTACCTACTCAAATTCCAAGAGGTATAATCAAAAACCTTTAGGATTGCATGTTCTTCCACTTGTTGAGCTGGTGGCTCAGACAGCAAAGAATCTGCCTGCAATGCACAAGACCTGGGTCTGATCCCTGGGTTAGGAAGATCCCCTGGAGAAAGGAATAGCTACCCACTCAAGTATTCTTGCCTGGAAAATTTCACGGACAGAGGAACCTGGTGGGCTATAGTCCATGGGGTCACAAAAAGTCGGACACAACTGAGTTACTAACACTTTCACTTTTTTTTCACTTACACTTGCTGAGCAGTGCTCGTATCTTTATGAAAAGGTCTTGATGTCAGGTGTTCCTCACTGACTGGCTGGGTTTTCTGAGGCATCATCTGAGGCAAGTAACATCTCCATTAGAATCCTTAAAAAAATTTTTTTTTGAAGTGTAGTCGGTTTAAAATCTTGGGTTAGTTTCTGCTGTATAGCAAAGTGAATTAGTTATACATATAAATATATCCACTCTTTTTTAGATTCTTTTCCCATATATGTCATTACAAAGTACTCAGTAGAGTTCCCTGTGCTATACAGTGGGGACTTGCTGGTTATCTATTTTATATATAGTAGTGTGCATATGTCAATATTTTATATATAGTAGTGTGCATATGTTAATACCAACCTCTTTTTGTAAAAAAGTTTTTTTTTTTTTTAAGTGGTGGAAAGCTGCTTTATAATTTTGTGTTGGTTTCTGTAGTACAATAGTCAGTATTACAGAACAACTGTACTGTGAACCCAATTATACCTTATCTATATATATATATATCCCATCACTCCTGAGCCTCCTTCCCTCCTCCCATCCCTAGACAGTTTTTTCCCCTTCTTTTTCATGTCTCTTCTATCAGGACTGGGCTGAAATAGGAATGGATTTCTGCCAGAGTTGGAAAGCAAGGAGATTGAGGGACAGCAGGGGAACAGGATTCCCTTTGCTCACCAGTAAGTAAAAGGTGGCGTTTTCAGGTTCACTTTATCTTTTTTTCCCTACGGCAGATCTGCCCAGTGACAATTTTGCATCATACCCTTTGCTTTTAACCTAGCTCCTGGAGCCAGCCCAGAACAGGACTTGCAGTCTGGCTCCTCTGCTCTCCATGGCCAGTTCCGCTGTGTAGAGCTGTGCAGGGTCACCCACAAGCACTGCCACGCATGTGGGGCTCTGCTCAGGCTGTGACCCAAGCAGGGTGTTCCCACAGGAAGGGCACGCCTCTAACTAGCGTGAAGCCAGAGTGTGTGTGTGCCTTGATAAGAAAAGTGCACGCATTTTCAGAGGATGTATAAGCATTAGGAGGACAATTTGATTTTTTCTTTAAAACTTCCTGGATGATATCTGTGACCAATTTTGAGAAGGCTATGCTTTAGAACAGTGTGTAGGAGGAACACACACACACACACACACACACACACCTTGTTACACAGTGGTACTCATTCATCACACCCACTCTATACTTTCAATTTCCTTCCCAAGGCAGTAACGATTTTCAGGCACTTAAAATACTTAACATTTTATACTATGCTTACTACAACAGACTGAAGGTATAATCAACTATCAGTAGGAATAGCTTAAGTAGATAATTTAAATGTTAACTCAAGATTTTTACAAATCTACATACATATCATGGCTGAAGACCATCTTTCAGCAAATGTCCACAATAGTAAATAACAAGTAAGAAATTGAAGAACCATGCTTTTATTCATGTTTTTATTCTAAACTCTTTGCTTAATGTTCATTTCATTACTAGAGTAAGACAAAGCTTTTTTTGCATTTCCCAAGTATACTACAATTCCATTTTTTGCCATCATCTATGTTCATGTTTCAAAGAGAAAACAGATTTATCATAAAGTCACTTTGGTGTTTAAGAAACCAAACTGCCATGGATGTTGTTCAAGAAAGACTGTACCAACTTCCACTCTGCAGCAAAAAATAATCACATACAAAGTACAAATGCAGCAACTCAAAGCCCTCATGAACTCAGTACTGGAAATGCACCCAGGTCGGGAGAACCATCAAAAAGAGTTCGCTTTCTAAAACGTCCAAATACTTCCCCACCTCCTTAATCAAGGTATACCAATATGACTTAATTTTTTCTTAATGACATAGAGCATTAAGAAAGGGTTAAGAATAAATGAAAAGGATTCAAAATTAAGAGGACTGGGTTTGACTCACTGGGTCAAACCTGGGAGATTGATCTTAGTCATTTACTGCACCTTCCAGGGCTTGTTGTCTTTACAACAGGATCACGAAATTCCTCAGAGCTGTCTAGAGTATTAGGCTACACAGCACACATGAAATGCCTGGGGCAGTGCCCTTGTTCTTGCAGAGGGTGCTCCATGAAATGAGAGCCAACTTCCTGTCCCTTCAGTGCACAGTCTGAAAAGATGAGTTGCTGCTGTATATGCTGCAGGACTGTCACCTCTGTATAGACGCAGCATCAAGAATGGGTCACTGGGCAGAATGAATGCAACTCAAGTCTCCCCCTAGAACTTTGTTTTTAAGTGCACACACACACATTTGTTCTTCTGCAAACTTCTTCCCTATTCCCTAGCAGTCTCCTTACCTTTCAAAGGGCTTCCCTTGTAGCTCACCTGGTAAAGAATCTGTCTGCAATGCAGGAGACCTGGGTTCGATTGCTGGGTTGGGAAAGTCCCCTGGAAAAGGGAATGGCTACCCACTCCAGTGTTGCGGCCTGGAGAATTCCATAAACTGCATAGTCCACGGGGTCGCAAAGAGTCAGACACGACAGCAACTTTCACTACCCTTCAAAAGTCAGCTCCCCTAATGCCCTAATCTTCAGCTCAAGTTTCACAGGTCCTTTGTGCCACAGGTACACTATACACACAGACACACACTTTGTCTGTGTATTGTTGTTCAGTCGCTAAGTCATGTCCAACTCTTTGTGACCCCACGGACTGTAGCATGCCAGGCTTCCCTGTCCCTTCACCATCTCCCAGAGCTTGCTCAAACTCCTGTCCACTGAGTTGGTGATGCCATCCAACCATCTCATCCTGTCTCTCCCTTCTCCTCCTGCCCCCAATCTTTCCCAGCATCAGGGTCTTTTTCCAATGTCTGTATATACATATATGTGTGTATATGTGTGCATGTGTGTGTGTGTGTGTATGTATATATATAAAACTTCATCATAATCACCAAAAACTGGAAGCAACCAAGATGCCCTTCATATATCCATGCAACGGAATGGTACTCAGCAATAAAAATGATCTATCAAGTCAGAAAAGACACAGAGGAAACTTAAATGCATATTGCTAAGTGAAAGAAGCCAATCTGAAAAGTCTACATACTGTATGATTCCAAAAAGTATATGACATTTTTCAGAAGACAAAGCTACAGAAACAGTAAAAAAAAATCTGCTATTGGTTGCCAAGGGGAGAGGGGGAGAGATGAACAGGTGAAGAAAAGGGGACTTTCAGGGTAAGGAAATACATAAGTATATAAATGGATATACAAGTTTATATATACAGAAGTTGATACAAATATTTAATACATATGTGAACTTAACCATTGTGAAAGAAACCACAAACAAGCAAGGCAAACAATAAGGCAGCCTCTTACGTCTGAGTGTTCTACCTCAGCATTCACAGCAGTTTTTAGCTCTGTCATTTACCAGTGATTCAAACACGCTTTGCACTCTTATAGCCTTTAAGCTTAAGGCATTTTGTTGCTAAGGCATCTAAGTATAAGAGTTCTTATTTGGGTAGGTTTATAAAAAACAATATTTACTATTGTATCCCCATTGGTCACCAGTGAAGTATGAGCTATGGGTTATCAAACGTACTTTAGACATAGGCAAATGCAGGTGTAGCTGTAATTCAGGTGTGGAGAGAAAAATACACACAAGACACAAACTGGAGCTGGTGTCTTTCTTTACATCTATAAGCTAAACAGCACACAACACATTATTCACTCACCTCACTAGGAATATGTTTTGACAACTCTGTGAACCATCACTATCTGCTTTCTTAAGGCATGAAATCTGGCTGGGCTGATCCTGAATTTGTGGTCCATCTCCTTTGTATTCTCCTTTGTACCCACTACTTTATTGCTGATTTTTTTCCTTTCTACCTACTGTTTTCATTCCAGTTGCCAGAGCTGCCCCAGTTATTCTATAAACCTATCTCAAGTTCTACCAGTTCTAGAAAAGAGAATGAACAATATCATATACCTTAATATGCCTCTGAAGAAAGAATGCTAGTAAAAAACTGAACTCCCAACATTTTTCAAGACCCAAATACCACCTTCTGTGTGAAGGTTTGCACTGAGGAACTGAGTTAACCACATCCTCTTCTCTGCCCCCACTGCGTCTCGTATTCTGCTATTATGCCTCCCACCACAGCGAGGACATGGAATTATGTATATGACTCTCCCCCATCAGGATGTGAGCCTGCCAAAAGAAGCAGCCCTTATTTTAGCACAGAAGACACTGAACATAAGTTGGATGAAATGAAATTAAAGAACAAAACTCTATAAAAGAAGATAAATAAATACTCGGTATCTGGTCTGAAGTAGTTGAGTAGCTCTCAAATGAAAGTAGGGGGTGACGAGGGTGGGCAAAATGGGTGAGGGGGGTGGATGTCAAAGGTAAAAACTTTTATAATATATAAAAGTTTTAAGATAAATAAGTCCTGGGTTGTAATGTATAACATGGCAACTATAGTTAACAATACTGTACTGTATATCTAAAACATGCTATGAAAGGAGATTTTAAAAGTCCTCATCACACAAAAAATCTGTCAACTTTGTGTGGTGACAGACATTAATTAAAACTTATTACAGTAATTATTTTGTTGTAAATCATTCTGTTGTACATAATGAAAATCATTCTGTTGTGTACCTACAACTAATACAATGTTATATGTCAGTTACATCTCAATTGGGACGTCCCTGGCAGACCAGTGCTTAGAACTTCACTTTCCAATGCAGGGAGTGCAGGTTCGACTCCTGATCTGGAAGCTAAGATCGCACATGCCTCGTAGCCAAAAAACAGAACATAAATAATAGAAGCAATATTGCAACAGATTCAACAAAGACTTTTAAAAATGCTCCACATCAAAAATAAATCTTAAAAAAATTACATCTCAATTTAAAAATAATTTTATAAGGATGGGTTTCGTGTGTTCTTATAGTTGTTTCACTAACATGCAACTAGGTAAGAAAGATGAAGCTTCAGATCTCTGTTCATACTGTTCATATGCAGTTTTGTTTTGATTTTCTCTGGTAGTCATATACCAACATATGTTAGTTGTCACTATTATTCTTTCATTTAAAAAGCAAGAAATAAAATGAATGTTATTCATTCATTTAAAAAGCAAGAATAAAATGAATCTCTGGAGATTCCTGTAGGTCCTCTAATGATTTTAGTGCTGAACAAACTTTGGCTTTTAAACCATCACATTCTAATCTGAGGCCCTGACCCTGAAATAAATGCAGAGGATAGGGTGCCAAGATGTTAGACAAAGTTCTTTAAAGCTTTAATTTGGTCTTTTGGACTTCCCTGGTGGCTCAGAGGTTAAAGCATCTGCCCGCAATGCGGGAGACCTGGGTTGGATCCCTGGATCGGGAAGATCCCCTGGAGAAGGAAACGGCAACCCACTCCAGTATTCTTGCCTGGAGAATCCCATGGACAGAGGAGCCTGATAGGCTATAGTCTACCGGGAGGCAAAGAGTCGGACACGACTGAGTCACTTCACTTTCACTTTTGGTCAATAAAGCCATGATTGAGTCACTGAGCTTCAGTGAACTGATAACAACGAAAATTCGAGTTATCTTGCAAACTCTTTCCCATATGATAATCCCTTAGGATATTTAAAAATCGTATCAGCAAGCCACTGAGCTAAGATTAAAATACTATGTTTCCTGGGTCATATTTAAAATCAAAGCGTTCTACTTACCTTTCTATTATTTTAGTTATTAAGTGGAGGCAAAACTGTTTTTAACATTGACATGAATAACAAGAATACCTAGACCTCATTCCTCAAGGATTATCTCCTCTGGCCATGTGAAGTCAAGCCTCTCGGATGACATCTGGTACCATACCTGTCCTGTGTATGCAAACTCCAGAGCCTGCTTTAAGCCAAGACTGGTCACACCGTGTAAATTCACCTCGTCAGCACCACTTTCCACCATACAAAGACTGAACATGGCCTGAGGTAGGAGAGAAAGGAAGACAGTTACGGGACTTAAAAAGCAAGGGAACACAATGAAGTCCTAGAGAAACTAAGAAAGAAACAAGTTAAAGATTGATTTTTGTTTCTGAAATGCTTCTACAAGGCTTCCTTCACACAAGCCCCTGCAAATCACTCTGGTGTCCGGTTACAGCAACACACAAAGGGCCCTGCGTGCCTCATATACAGAGCAGCGTCGAATCCCGCAGCTGTTCTCTGGAGGTGACTTGGGTTCAGGTTCTCTCCCTGAACTCACTGTCTCCATCCTGGGGTCCCAGAGCTAACCTGAAACGGGAAGCATTCCCAAACGTTCTTGCCAACAGGACATGGGAAGCAGTGCCTTGTTCCCTGACTTCTCTGCCTTTTCCCTGTCTCATTTCAGTGACGCATCTCTTTCCTCACACCTGACATACATCACACTCTATTCCAGTGGTTCTCAAAGTGTGGCCCCTGGGTCAGCAACATTAGCATCTGCTGGGAACTCCTTAGAGTGTAAATTTAATGGGGCTCTAACTTAGATCTTGGAGAAGGAAATGGCAACCCACTCCAGTGTTCTACCTAGAGAATCCTGTGGACAGAGGGGCCTCGTGGGCTGCTGTCCATAGGGTCTCACAGAGTCGGACATGACTGAAGCGACTTAGCATGCATGCATGCATTGGAGAAGGAAATGGCAACCCACTCAAGTATTCTTGCTTGGAGAATCCCAGGGACAGAGGAGCCTGGTGGGCTGCCGTCTACAGGGTCGCACAGAGTCAGGCACAACTGAAGCGACTTAGCAGCAGCAGCAGCAGCAACCTACCCTGGAGAAGGAAATGGCAACCCACTCCAAGATTTTTGCCTGGGAAATCCCATGGACAGGGGAGCCTGGAGGGCTAACAGTAACCTGGGCTATAATAGGCCATCCAAGTGACTCCGAAGCTTACCAGAATCTGAGAATCACTGTCTTAAGATACTCAGTGAAATCAATCTGCCCATGGTGCCCCCAAACCGGTTCTCCAAATGGCCAACTGATTGAAAATCAGTTTGTCAAATGAAAAGTTTGAAATTTAAAAAAATGCAGGAATTTCCTGGCAGTCCAGTGGCTAGGATTCCGTACTTTCACTGCCAAGGGCATGTGTTCGATCCCTGGCCAGGGAACTAAGATCCAACAAGCCACGTGGTACAATCAACAATAAATAAATAAAATTTAAAACACTGAAAACCACTAATTTGTACACCTATAACAAGTTCAACTTAACAGGTAATAAAGAAAATATTCTATTTGGGACCACTGATGATGAAATACACTATTTAGAAAACTGTACCTTTATGTAGTGAAGAATTAACCTTATCCAAAGGACCTCTCTGGGCCTAAGAATATCCTGACTGAAAGGAGCATCTCTGTTCTCTGGGGCTATGGCCACTGACAGTATAACAACATGATTTGTGACGGGAGCTTTGGTTCATACAGTATCAGTTGAGGGTAAGAGACCAAAGGTAGTAGTCTGACCTCCAGGAGAGGCTAGAGATAAAAGGTCAGCCACATAGGATGACTATGAGTAAACACCAATAAAAACTCTGGACACCAAAAACTTGAGAGAGCTCCCCTGGTTGGCAGTCCCCTGTGCATACTGTCACAGAGTCTGGTCAAAAGTGGGTAAGGCTAAGACTCCATAGGCGGAGGAGGGCCAAATGTTCCATGTTGGGTCCCTTTGTGAACTCTGCCCTTTGTGTCTCTTCCCTTGGCTGCTTCTGATTTGTTCAGTTCAGGCACTCAGTCGTGTCCAACTCTTTGTGACCCCATGAACAGCAGCACGCCAGGCCTACGTGTCCATCACCAACTACTGGAATTTATTCAAACTCATGTCCATTGAGTCAGTGACGCCATGCAACTGTCTCATCCCCTGTCATCCCCTTCTCCTCCCGTCCTTTAATCTTTCCCAGCATCAGGGTCTTTTCAAACAGTCCTTCACATCAGGTGGCCAAAGTATTGGAGTTTCAGTTTCAACATCAGTCCTTCCAATAAAGATTCAGGACTGATTTCCTTTAGGATGTACTGGTTGGATCTGCTTGCAGTCCAAGAGACTCTCAAAAGTCTTCTCCAACAGCACAGTTCAAAATAATCAATTCTTCAACACTCACCTTTCTTTATGGTCCAACTCTCACATCCATACATGACTACTGGAAAAATCATAGCCTCGACTAGATGGACCTCTGTTGGCAAAGTAATGTCTCTGTTTTTTAATATGCTGTCTAGGTTAGTCATAACTTTTCTTCCAAGGAGCAAGCGTCTTTTAATTTCATGGCTGCAGTCACCATCTGCAGTGATTTTGGAGCTCCCCAAAATTAAGTATCTCACTGTTTCCCCATCTATTTCCCATGAAGTGATGGGACCAGATGCCATGATCTTAGTTTTCTGAATGTTGAGTTTTAGGCCAACTTTTTCACTCTCCTTTTCACTTTCATTAAGAGACTCTTTATTTGCTTTCTACCATAGGGGTGGTTTCATTTGCATATCTGAGGTTATTGATATTTCTCCCAGGAATCTTGATTCCAGCTATGCTTCATCAAGCCCAGCGTTTCTCATAATGTACTCTGCATATAAATTAAATAAGCAGGGTGACAATGTACAGCCTTGATGTACTCCTTTCCTGATTTGGAACTAGTCTGTTGTTCCATGTCCAGTTCTAACTATTGCTTCCTGACCTGCATACAGGTTTCTCAGGAGGCAGGTCAGGTGGTCTGGTATTCTCATCTCTTTCAGAATTTTCAACAGTTTGTGGTGATCCACACAGTCAAAGGCTTTGGCATAGTCAATAAAGCAGAAATAGATGTGTTTCTGGAACTCTCTTGCTTTTTCAATAATCCAACGGATGTTGGCAATTTGATCTCTGGTTCCTCTGACTTTTCTAAATCCAGCTTGAACATCTGGAAGTTCACAGTTCACATACTATTGAAGCCTGGCTTGGAGAATTTTGAGCATTACTTTACTAGAATGTGAGATGAATTAATTGTGTGGTAGTTTGAGCATTCTTTGGCATTGCCTTTCTTTGGGATTGGAATGAAAACGGACCTTTTTCAGTCCTGTGCCCACTGCTGAGTTTTCCAAATTTGCTGCCATATTGAGTGCAGCATTTTCACAGCATCATCTTTTAGGATATGAAATAGCTCACCTGGAATTCCATCACCTCCACTAGCTTTGTTCGTAGTAATGTTTTCTAAGGCCCACTTGACTTCACATTCCAGGATGTCTGGTTCTAGGTGAGTGATCACTTATCTGGGTCGTGAAGATCTTTTTCGTATGGTTCTTCTGTGTATTCTTGCTGCCTCTTCTTAATATCTTCTGCTTCTGTTAGGTCCATACCACTTCTGTCCTTTATACTGAGCCCATCTTTGCATGATATGTTCCCTTGGTATCTCTAATTTTCTTGAAGAGATCTCTAGTCTTTCTCATTCTATTGTTTTCCTCTATTTCTTTGCATTGATCACTGAGGAAGGCTTTCTTCTCTCCTTACCATTCTTTGGAACTCTGCATTCAAATGGATATATCTTTCCTTTTCTCCTTTCCTTTTCACTTCTCTTCTTTTCACAGATATTTGTAAGGCCTCCTCAGACAAAGGTTCTTATTTGTATGCCCTGTAATAAGCCATATCTGTGAGTATACAAGCTTTCAGTGAGTTATATGAGTCCTTCAAGCAAATTACTGAACATGAGAGTACTATTTAAGCTCATACTAAATATTTTTAATTTTAAAAAGTGATTTTTTTGTTTTGCCAATGGATTAATATTCATATTATAGCAATATTTTATTCTGACAAATTCATTTTTGATCTTCCCAATTCTTTATGTTTTAAATTAATATGTATTGGATGAGTGGATTTAACTGATGGTCCATTATTCTTTCTGGGGGGTGGTAAAGAATCTGTCTGCCAATGCAGGAGAGGTGGGTTTGATCCCTGGGTTGGGAAGAACCCCTGGAGAAGGAAATGGCAACCCACTCCAGTATTCTTGCTTGGAAATCCCATGGACAGAAGAGCCTGGCAGGCTACAGTCCATAGCATTGCAAAGAGTCAGACACAACTTAGTGACTAAACAACAATATTCTTTCTTGAGGTCCTCATTTCTATTTCACACAGTAGAGTTTTAAGTTTCATAATGAATAAGATTCTTTTTGATAACTTATAGTTAACATTATAACTTGTTATAAATACAAAATTACTGTTCTCTTACCATTTGAGAAATTTTGTAAAGAATATTTTAAATGCCTACAATTTGAGAAAATAAAAAATAATATTCAAAGTGTCCTAAAGATATTGGGAGTATGTAACATGTAGTATATATGCAATTGTATTTGTAAGATTAAATAGCAAACATTCAGAATATATTTAACTTTCAAAAACTTACTTTATCATGAATAAATGAAATCTAATATTCATTTAGAAATTGTCAAAGGTGAAAGGTCAATATGGCAAATTTGACAACTTGGTGAGTTAGTGAGTTGATCTGACCTCCCACTGATGCCATTGGCAATAAAGGTACTATGCATAGGTTAAGAACTCTAGAGGCAAAATTACATAATACTTGATAGGTGAAGAACAATGATAAACAGCAAACTTGTAACCAAAAATTAAGAGTTTGAACTATCACAGGTGACTCGGACAAACACATACCCTCTCTGTGATTCAGTTTTCTTATCTGAAAAATGGGGCTAAAAATTGTACCCATTCATGAACTTGAAGATTATATAATAGTACATATAATGTATTCAGTAGAGTACCTGATATATGGCAAGCTCTTAGTGAAATAATTTATACTTTATGGTAACAATGAAATAGAACAAAGCTTCTCCTACGTATTCTCTGCTTAAAAGGATTGACATATCAGAAGTATCAGTTCTGAGAATTTTTTATTTTGCTTTATTTTTTAAAGCAAATATGGCTATAGATAAAAAATGCTCATAGGAAAGACTTAATGTTAAGTGGATTCTGCTTAGGCATTTGTAGATCTGAAATTTAAAGATTAAAGCATAGGTTACAGTACAAAACTTTCAATCTGTGTAACTTGTGGTGTTGGAGAAGACTCTTGACAGTCCCTTGGACTGCAAGGAGATCCAACAAGTCCATTCTGAAGGAGATCAGCCCTGGGTGTTCACTGGAAGGAATGATGCTGAAGCTGAAACTCCAGTACTTTGGCCACCTCATGTGAAGAGCTGACTCATTGGAAAAGACTCTGGTGCTGGGAGGGACTGAGGGCAGGAGGAGAAGGGGACGACAGAGGATGAGATGGCTGGATGGCATCACGGACTCGATGGACGTGAGTCTGAGTGAACTCCGGGAGTTGGTGATGGACAGGGAGGCCTGGCGTGCTGCGATTCATGGGGTTGCAAAGAGTTGGACACGACTGAGCGACTGAACTGAACTGAATTCTAAATTTGTTTCTAGACTTCTTATAGCTTCTTTTAAAAGAAACTGAAAGAAATTTCAGCTGTTTTCAGTGTCCTTTTTTTTACATTAGATGAGTGTTTCAGTTTTTAATATTCCCCACATTAAGTTGATTTTTTTCAGGTTTCCAAGTTGTAATTGCCCCTGATATGGTAACCAGCTGCTCTTCATCAACCCATATACAAAGCAGGACAGAAATAACTCAAAGTGCAAAAAAAGTATCTGGGTTAATGAAATGGTAAATGTTCTTTTTTAGAGTCAGGTTTAAATAACACGACAACCTGCCAAGGGAGTTCTTTGAATCTGTTTTCATAAGGATCATTCAAAAGCAACCAAGACAATATTGCATACAACAGGTTTCCATCCTCAACCAGAGATTTGTGAGCTATGAACCTGAAACCTGGCTTGGCAGAGTTGGGAAAATAATGTAACCCCTAAAAAATGTTACATGTTTGTATAAGCAACAAAGCAACACCAAACTGGTCACTGTGGTTAATTATAGAGTATAACTATAGAGGGAAGGAAGGAACTACTATTTTACTTCAGTTACATATAACAGTATTTGGATCATCATCATGAACACGTGTTACCTGTGTATTTCTAACTGTCTTTTGAAAACTGTCATATTTTTAAGGTCATAGGTTGTGCAGAAAGATACATCTGATTCATATCCTGGTTCTATAACCTACTTGGTCATGGAGGCTGTTTACCTTGAACATATGGCCTTTGGATAATTTGTTAACTTCTCTGAACCTCTGGCTGTTATCTGTAGATGGGGACAATAACAACCTCACAAGGTTGACTTGATGTTTAGATACAATTATGCTTAATGTCAAGCATAAACCCTGGCACAGAGTAGATGCTCAATAAATAGAAACTGATTTCTAATCTAGAGCTAAGAAACAGCCTTCTCCACCCGCCCTCTGCCCAAATCCATTCCTCTCAAAGACTTTCCTAATGACAATTCCATTCAAAATTCCTATGTCTGGCCACAGGACTTCACATTCACCACATACTCCTAAATGCTACTTTAAGGACTGACTCCATCATACAAACCATCACCTCCATTTCTAAAAACACCGAACTTCCATTCTGATATCATATCATTTGGTCTTAGAAACTTAATGTTACAAACAACACATCATTTTAAAAAATCAGCAAAGCTTATTAACTAAGAAGTGAAAAAGGGTCCTTCCCTGGTGGTCCAGTGGCTAACAATTTGCCTGCCAATGCACGGGACATGGGTTTGATCCCTGGTCCAGGAAGATTCCACACTGTGGGGCAGCTAGGCCTGTGTGCCACAACTACAAGCTCACCTAGAGCTTGTGCTCAGGAACAAAAGATGCCACCGCAATGAGAAGCCCACATGCCTCAGTGAAGAGAAGCCCCTACTTGGCTCAACCAGAGAAAGCCTGCACATAGCAACAAAGACCCAGTGCAGCCAAAAATAAATAAATAAAAATTTTAAAAAGGGAACTAAGAAATCAAAGTCAATGTCTTGAGTTTAATAAATTTACTAGGCACCTCAATTAGGAAGTGCCTCATTGCTGCTGCTGCCGCTAAGTCGCTTCAGTCATGTCTGACTCTGTGCAACCCCACAGACGGCAGCCCACTAGGCTCCTCTGTCCCTGGAATTCTCCAGGCAAGAATACTAGAGTGGGCTGCCACTGCCTTCTCCGAGGAAATGCCTCATTGGGTAACACCAAATGAGAAAAAACCCAGCCATCTGACACGGTGAAATGCCAGCCGCCTAGGCTACCTAAGCTTGTTAAAGAGTGTCTGGAGACCTGCTAGAGCCCATGGGGAAGAACAGAGTCTCCTTCAGTAGCAGAAGAGGTGATGAGACCAAGGGTGTTATTTTGTAGCATCAAACTTACTGAAAAGTTAAACTGCAATGTGCATAAAAGTGAGCACCATATTTGCCTTCTCCACCATGAAGCCCCTAGACCCGAGCATTACATACATGTAATAAGTACAGGGCAATGAATGAATGAATGAATGGATGCCCTGACAAACTCTTCAAAAATTCAACAGCAGATAGTGACCAGCTCTTCTACATCATCATAAACCAAAATAACTCAACATAAGAAAGAATTTCTGGATATAAGGCATTTTAGACCCTGGGATGAAAAAGTACCGAAAGTTAGAGAAAGAGTATCTACCAAATTAGTTCAAAGCTAGACATTTAGAAAAAAAGTAAGAACATATGGCAATGTCCTCTATCAAGCCACAACATTCTGCCAAAGCATGCGAGGCTTCTGCTTAGAAACAAGAAAACACTGCACAGACTCTTTCTTGGTTCACACTGTTTTGTCTTTGGGAGAGCCTTAGCCAGGCTGAGATTTAGTCATCACAGCTTCCTCTTGGCTGCTGATGCGCTGCAACCACCACAAATCTTTCTAATGGAAAACCCAGTTTGTGATCATACAATCCACTTGAAGTGCCTACCACAGAGAGAGTTGTGGATTTACAGTATGTCATTCCTTCTGTAATTCACACGGAAATGACATGAATTGAGTCCTAAAATCATAGCACCTGAATTAAGTTTCCTTGGGTCACATTAGTTGTCATGCAGTCACAAGATGAGCTACAACCAATTTTAGGTTGGGACTTGGGACATCATGCCACAAAACTGACCGATGGCAATTCTACTACACCCTCAAAGATAAGCAGAGTGACAGATGACAGGCTTCGTTAGGCACTTAGTTTGTAAAATATGCTCTCTACCTGGTAAGCTACATGTAGCTTTGGAGTTGCACTGGAGAGGGGCAAGATGTATCATGAATTCTCGTTTCATCAGGAACAGAAATGATTTTACAGATGAAATAACCAGATTGTTTGGGGCACATTAAACTCTTATCTTTTGTGAGAGATAAACAAAAGTAAACATGTCTAAGGGAGGTATAGAAAAGAGCAATTCACAAAGACTGTGGCAGACCCAGCCTGATCCCCAAAGCCTTTTATATATTCTGTAATTAGTGATGTTTACAATGGCTATGAGGCATTACAGAGATAGCAACTAACCTCTGAATCAACAAAGATTACATTTTGCTCAATTTAGTGTTAATGGTGATTATCCTTTATTGCATTTTGGTTATACCTCACATATAAAACAGGTAGTAAATCTCAGTTGATGAGACTGTTCAATTAACCACAATAGCCCATTTCCTTGATTTTAAGGATAGAAGGGTCTTGACCATAGTTTCAGACTGGACTATTTACCTTCTTTATCTCACAAATGCAAAAGCAATCCAAGCCATTTGAGGAGCTTAAAGGCCTGAAAGAGTGGGGATATTTGGTTGGAGTGTTTTTTCCCTCCCTGTACATTTATGGCTTTTTAAAATTCTCAAACAATACTGTAATACTCTCAGAGAATAAAATGTCAGAACAAATGAAAATGGTAAAATAATATTACTATAAACATAATCAGACAGAAAAAAGGTGAATTTCTTTCTGAAATACCAGTTTTCCCTCACCTTAACCATGTAAAGGAAAAATCCACCTTATATGCTAAAAATTGTGAAACATATTGATTTTCCCAACATCTTCAAATACGTAGCTTGTTTACTCCAAGACTCTGTGTTTCACAGCTTTGCTCTTGGCACGTTACTTCTTAAATTAACTACACGGTGATAATGAGCCCTTCAAAACCAGCACGATTGTGGTTTATCCTACTTCTCCTTAGAACTCTCCTCCTCCTAGATGTGGCCATATTTCAACTACTTGGGTCCACTGAGGGAAAACGGCATGGAAAAAGGACACAAATCATGTTATTCTTTTCTTAGCTAAGGGAATTCTAACAGGTATACTATCATGTAAGAATTGAATCGCCAGTCCATGTCTGACGTAGGGTGCAGCATGCTTGGGGCTGGTGCATGGGGATGACCCAGAGAGATGTTGTGGGGAGGGAGGTGGGAGGGGGGTTCATGTTTGGGAACGCATGTAAGAATTAAAGATTTTAAAATTTAAAAAAAAATAAAATAAAATAAAACCAAAAAAAAAAAGAGACAGTACACATGAAAATCAGAAACCGTTTGCCCATCATGAAGTCAGGTTGTATTCCTCTTTGTCACCAGTTAGACACTCTGGAAAGTGACACCCACACATCTGGTTTTAGCCTTGGGTCACCCTTTCAGATCCCTCATTCCTTTGATGCCTCTGATGTTATCATCTTTGCCGTTGTTTAGTTGCGAAGTCATGTCCAACTCTGGGGACCCCGTGGACTACAGCTCACCAGGCTTCCTCTGTCTGTTGGATTTTCTAGGCAAGGATGCTGGAGTAGGTTGCCATTTCCCTCTCCAGGGGATCTTCCTGACCCAAGGATCAAACCCATGTCTCCTGCATCAGCAGGCAGATTCTTGACCGCTGAGCTACCAGGGAAGCCCTCTGGTACCTTCTAGTGTATGGTTGTATCCCATGGGTATGGGATTTCAACACGTCACTATCCACCATATAAAGAAATTCATTCTTTTTAAATGTCTTTCAGATACTTAAGGGGAGAAGGCAATGGCAGTCCACTCCAGTACTCTTGCCTGGAAAATCCCATGGATGGAGGAGCTTGGTAGGCTGCAGTCCATGGGGTCGCTAAAGAGCTGGACACGACTGAGTGACTTCATTTTCACTTTCACTTTCATGCACTGGAGAAGGAAATGGCAACCCACTCCAGTGTTCTTGCCTGGAGAATCCCAGGGATGGGGGAGCCTGGTGGGCTGCCCTTTATGGGGTTGCACAGAGTCAGACACAACTGAAGCGACTTAGAAGCAGCAGCAGATACTTAGGGATGGCACTTTTACTCTTCCTTATTGAATAAACTTGATAGGCTATTATTGTATGAATCCTTCCTACACAGAGACCTTTTTGGTCTGTCTTCATATGGCAGACATTGGCACAATCCTGTCTTTCAAAATTTACTAAGGACGCAAGGACTAAGACTAAACCTGGATCACATTTTGACAGCTGTCCTAAAAGGCAGAATTGGGGGTCCACATGAAAGAGCAACCATGCAGATGTGAAATAGAGTCCGCATGAATCAGGGGAAGGAGCTATGAAGAACGGAGAAGGCAATGGCACCCCGCTCCAGTACTCTTGCCTAGAAAATCCCATGGACGGAGGAGCCTGGTAGGCTGCAGTCGATGGAGTTGCGAAGAGTCGGACATGACTGAGCAACTTCACTTTCACTTTTCACTTTCATGCATTGGAGAAGGAAATGGCAACCCACTCCAGTGTTCTTGCCTGGAAAATCCCAGGGATGGTGGAGCCCGGTGGGCTGCCATCTATGGGGTCGCACAGAGTTGGACACGACTGAAGCGACTTAGCAGCAGCAGCTATGAAGAAAGGAAATTTTTAGAGGGCTGTAATATCAGACAAGCTTGAAAGCCTTAAGAGAAAAGGAAGAGGTGGAGCTACTGAGGAGGCAGACTGATTCTGTGTTGATTAAAATATAATAGGTATTAAGGGAGAATTCTGTAGACATGTGGACTTCCCTGGTGGCTCAGATGGTAAAGCGTCTGTCTACAACGCGGGAGACCCGGGTTCGATCCCTGGGTCGAGAAGATCCCCTGGAGAAGGAAATGGCAATCCACTCCAGTACTATTGCGTGGAAAATCCCGTAGACAGAGGAGCCTGGTAGGCACAGTCCATGGGGTCGCAAAGAGTCGGACACGACTGAGCGACTTCACTTTCTGTAAGACACAGAAGGGGCTCTAATGTGGCTTATCAGAGCTGCACAGTATGTGTCTTAGGTATCATAAGAAAAACTCGAACTTTTTTTTTTTCTGTAAATGGAATTTTAAAATTGAAGGGTGCTTTAGAGATCAATCACCGTTAGCTGCTCAGCATGTGGTCCCTAGGGCAGCAGTACCGGCATCAAAGAGAACTTAATAGAAATGAAGACTCTCAGGTCCACCCACACCTACTGGATGGAAAGCTGCACTTTAACATGAGCCCCTAGTAACCCACATGCACTTCAGCGTCTGAAAGACATAGCTGTGGTCAGTACTCTACCCTTTCAACCCTCCCTGCCTATCTGAATATTTGAAGTGATGAGACACCCAATACTTGCCTTCTCCAGGAGATCTTCCCAATCCAGGGATTGAGCCCAGGTCTCCTGCACAGCAGACGGATTCTTTACCAGCTGAGCCACAAGGGAAGCCCAAGAATACTGGAGGGGGTAGCCTATCCCTTCTCCAGCAGATCTTTCCAACCCAGGAATTGAACCAGGGTCTCCTGCATTGCAGGTGAATTCTTTACCAACTGAACTATCAGGGAAGCCCCAATACATCACAGGAGAATGCAAAGCATTAGCAATACTTTCAGAATATTGAATCATAGTCACCCACCTGACAACTTTCTCCACTTGGTCTTAGCAGAAAGTCAATAAACTCACTTTCATTTCTGCTTAATGGCCTTTCCAATACGTGATAACAGCTCTTAAGTCTATTGGAAACAGCACCTACTCCATATTATCTGGGTCATAATAGGTTAGCACTCAAGGTCAATGTTAGGAATCCTGAAATCCAGGCAGGAGACTAGAGTTCAAATTCTAGCAAGCAAGAACTGATCTCCAGATTTAAGGTGAAGGGAGGGGAAGTTACTGCTTAGTTAAGGACAGACCCACAGTTCTAAGAATAAGGCCTTTAAAAGAGTAAATCATCCCATGTTCTTAGGTGGCAGCAGTGGTAGGAGCCTTCAGACAAATCCATCACTTTACCTTCCAATTCCTAATTACTTCAGTTGACTTTCTCTGGTCCATCTCTGTCTTATATTTTCCTGAGGAGGAAATTTGGGTGGCCACCTCAAAGTTACTACTGACGCAAATCCCTTAGACTCATTTTTACAGAATTCAAAAGTAGAACCTTTTAAGGGTTTTCAATTTGCCATAAAGAATGGCAAGGCAACCCAAGCAAAAAATGGGCAAAAGACATGAACAGACATTTCTCCATAGAAGATATACAGATGATTAATAGGCACATGAAAAGATGTTCAACACTGCTAATTATTAGAGAAATGCAAATCAAAACAACAGTGAGATATCACCTCACCTATCAGAATGGCTATTATCAACAAGTCTACAAACAACAAGTGTTGGCGAGGAGTTAAGAGAAAAGGGAAATCTTGTATACTGTTGATTAGAATTTAAATTGGTGCAAGCACTATGGAAACCAGTATGGAGTTTCCTCAAAAACTGAAAACAGGATGACCGTATGATCCAGGAATTCCACTCCAGAATATATATATGGAAAAAAACCAAAAACACTAATCCAAAAAGATACATGCACCTCAATGTTTATAGCAGCCCTACATACAATAGCCAAGACAAGGAAACAACCAAGTGTCCATTAGCAGACAACTGGACTAAGGAGATGTGGCACGTATGTGTGTGGAATGGAATGGAGTACTACTCAGCCATTAAAAAGAATGAAATACTGATATTTACAGCAACATGGATGCACCTAGAGAGTATTATGCTTAGTTAAATAAGTTGAACAGACAAACAAAAACACTGTATGGTGTCACTGTTATTTGGAATCTAAAAAATAATACAAATGACTGTATATGCAAAACAGACTCACAGATATAGAAAACAAACTAGTAGTTACCAAAAGGTAGAGAGAAGGGGAAAGGGACAAACTAGAGGTATGGGATTAACAAACTGCTCTATATAAAAATTAGACAAGCAATAAGGATATACTGTATAGCACTGGGAATTATAGCTATCATCATCTAATAACCTATAATGGAGTATAATCTGCAAAAACACTGAATCACTATGCTACATATCTGAAACTAACATAACATTGTAAATCAACTATACTTCAACTTAAAAAAAAAGTGCCGAAAGAAAACAAAAGAACGCCAAGGCAGTTTCTTGCTTGCCCAGACTAATACTGGTAGTGACTGGTGGAGTCCTGTTGAGAGCTGTGAGGCCCCATCAGGCTCCAGTGAGAACAACGTCTGTCATCTGGATAGAAAGGGAGCAGGAGCAGATGTACCAGCCCTGTACCTTAGAGTATGCATATGTACAATCACTAAAACACAGTTTCTGTCCTAAAATTCATGACATCGTCATATAAAATGTTTTACCTCTTTTATATACAGAACATTTTTGAAGAATGTTGAGATAATAGCGTGGGAACACCTCAATTATCGCTTTTTAGTCTACTCTTTAAAAACTCAATGTAAGTTAATGATTGTTCTTAAAAATTTAACCCCAAATTTCAACAGTTCCTCTTTTATTTTCAAAGTCCTCCCTTAATATCTTTTTCTCCAACATGCTTACATAAGAGATGTGTAAGACTATAAATACAGGCACCCAGCCCAGCTGTGCCATCTCTTTTCAATCTTTCCTTTTATTCACCACTTCGGTTTGACAGCTGTGAATCAGGCAATACACACTGAAGCCACTCTCCCCTTGTTAGGCGTTCACACAGAGGAGGGCAAGAGGCCCGGCAGTTAACACACAGTTTTCTCTAACTCCATTAGTTGCCAGGCAACCACTTCACTGGAACCTTCCTGATGCAAGGCAGAAGAGGCCAGTTTAATATAAAGTGTTTGGGTCATCCCATATGCTCAAGCGCACTCCTTCTGCAAACACATCTGATGCTTTGTAGATGCGGGCTACATGCAAAGTCTCTACATCTTACAAAACCGGAGGAAAATAGTTTAAGAATAATCCGCAAGAGCTCAAATACTTTCAAAAGTAACTAAATGGAGAACGTCTTTTAATCCATGAAAATATGTATGCATAGATAAATAATTTTTAAAGTGATGTGAATGCTTTGGCATAGTGATTTGATATGAAAATCTCTCTCATCACTTCAGAGTCACATCTCTCTAAATGAGAAGAAAACTGATAAGTCAATCCTGGATTCCTATCCAGGCATGCAGGTCCAAAATCCAATCAACATCAGATAAGCTAATTAAAAGCAATTGATTTGGCAAGTGGCTGGATCATCCCACAGTGTGGACAATTCATTTTGAACCAGTTTTTTTTTTTTTAATAAAAATGATAAACAGAATCAGGGCTTATCTATAGATTCCAACTGAATTCTTTCACCAACTCATCAGATTCACATGATCAGCTATCTTTTATACCATGTCCCTCTATTATAAAACATCTGTCTCTGGTCAATACTCAGTCTCTAAAGGTTTAAAGTCTTCATCAGCTTCATTATACTTCAAACATGTGTTCTTGTTCTTTCCGATGAAGCTAAGGTTGACTATTACTGTGATTAAATAAGCATGAGTGAAATTGTGATTTTTAAATAAAGCAGTGTGAAAGTCATAAATTTAAAAGCATAAAAAAGATATGGTGGAAAAAGCAAAAAAAAAAAATATTTCAATACAAACCTAAATACATACAAAGAGCCTAGCACAATGACTGCAGTGAATTAAATGAGGAAAAATTAGCTGCTCTTATTACAAGTATTTATCTAGCTTCTTAGTGTTTATATTCCGTAGAAATGAATCAGTCTAAATAAAGGAATAAAATGCAGGCCAGAGTTCACCATTCTCCACTCACTGTAATGAACCCAGTGCACTAACAGCACAATAATGAAATTAATGGTTATCTGATCCAAAATGTTAATGATTTCTCTGGCACTGACGTACATAATTTTAAAAGGGGATGTGACAATGATTGTTTAGAAGCTCTCAGCTTTCTATTTAAAGAGGAAATAACAGTTGATCACTACCACAATGAACTGGTACTTCACCTTGAATAGACAAAGGGAATATTGTTTATAATGAATGTGTTCAGTTTCAAAAGGAAATTATGAATCCATTTTAATTTAACATTCAAAGCAAAACCCTAACCCCATACACATTGTGGTGCTCACAAGATCCTATCTCACAGTATATCTAAAATCAGCCTTCTCCTGGTTACTCACACACTGCAGCTTCTATAACAGACAGATGTGTGGCTGTTCATTGTCAGCCAGGCAATTAATGCTTATCGAACATCCAACGGGTGTGAGGCTCCGTAACAGACTGTCTATAAAATGTCAGATTGACTGCTTAATTTGGCTTTGCTGAATGTCAAGGCCATCATTAATGGTGCTATTTTTTCTGGCTAAATTTAAAAGCTAGTTCATGAGGCCTCTTCTTGGTAGATATTAACTAATGACTAATCAGTGGATAAAAGTTGCAGAACACCAACATCCATAGCACATGTTTATGACTTAGGTGAGAAATTCAACACATTTTCAACTGCGATTATTTCTGTCAATTTCTATGACTCCTTGGAGAGCTATGTTTGTTTGCAGGGTTTGTTGCGTTTTGTTTTTTTTTTTAAGTCACAATCACCCTAAGAAGTGTACTGCAGCATTTCAAGTACCTCTTCTGGACCAGATTCTAGTATTTTTGGAGTTACAAGCTGAATGGAAGCAACCAAATGCTACTACATTAGGTCCCCAACTATTTAGCCAATGACTCTAAAGCTTATGAGTAGCTAGCTTCTAGTTTTCCCAGGGTCTTAATTCCCTATCAGCTTCAGGTGATGTTGCACACGTGCAGCTAGGCCAGCTCGATCCGAGAAAGCAGCAAGACATCTGCTGTGTCACAAGTCTTTGGAACTGAGCACTTAAGTTCCCTTTCTAGAAGAACATATCCACTAAGAATCTAAGAAGTTCTATATTGGGGAGCTAGTATAATCATCATTCTCCTAGGTTTTAACTCAATCTCAGTATCAGCAAGGCTGTATTCCCAAGTATGAGAAGAAAACAAATTCAGTGTCCCAGTGTCTCTGAGCCATCCTTCTGCTCCCCTACCTTCACACCAGTTAGATTACACAGAGACCTGGACAGATAAAAATGAAAACATTATTTAGTATTAATGAAGATTGCTTTTACTTGTGAAAGGTGAAACAGGTATCACTGCCGCTGCTGCTGCTAAGTTGCTTCAGTCGTGTCCGACCCTGTGCAACCCCATAGACAGCAGCCCACCAGGCTCCTCTGTCCCTGGGATTCTCCAGGCAAGAACACTGGAGTGGGTTGCCATTTCCTTCTCCAATGCATGAGAGTGAAAAGTGAAGTCGCTCAGTAGTGTCCGACTCTTCACGACCCCATGGACTGCAGCCTACCAGGCTCCTCCGTCCATGGGATTTTCTAGGCAAGAGTACTGGAGTGGGGTGCCATTTCCTTCTCCAACAGGTATCACTGGTTAGCTTTATATTCACAACTGTATATATGGAAGCAGGCATTCTTGTCACTGGTGAATAAATACAGTCCAAATTCCATAGGAAAAAAGATTTAGCTGACTGTACATATGACTCCAAAAGTTTACAAAAACTAAATGGTGACTTTTGTTTTCACTATTTTCTAGTTATATACTTAATACATAAATATAGTCTTCTTTAAAAACAAGGTTACTATAGATAAAATTAAAGTCTTACTTTCTGAGAAAGTAGTATTTGTGCGAAGATCTGAAGGGAACAATGGAGAAAGTCATGTAACTATCAAAGAGAAGAGTAATACATGCAGAGGCAACAGCTGTGCAAAGGCCCTGAGGTGAGCATATGCCAGGCATGTCTGAGAAACAACAGAGATCAGTGTGATGAGGATGCAAGGGCAAGAGTCATGGGAAAGAGGCCCGATGATGTAGAATCAGGTAAACTAAAAGACACTGGCTTTTACTCTGAATGAAAGTGGAAATCATCAGAGAATGTTGAGCAGAAGCAATATAATCTGACTTGCTTTCAAAAAGATTGCTGCAGCTGAAGTACTGAAATAGACTCCAAGGGCTCAAGGACGAAACCAGAAAGATAAAATAGGAGAACACTGAAAAACTCCAGGAAAAATGATCCCAGCTTGCACCAGGGTGGTAGAAGTAGGAATAGCTGGGGTCTCAATATATTTTGAAAGTAGAGACATGGAGCTTACTGGTAGTCTGGAAGCAAAAGAAAGAATTCCCAACATACCCAGCAGTTTGGGGCCTGCACTACCCATAGAGTCACCGTGAACTGAAATGGAAAATAGTATACAATAAGCAGCTAAGTGGGAGGAAACTGGGAGCCTGATTTAGACATATTTGTGATGCCTCTTCAACATCCAAGCAGAGATACTAAGCAAGAAGTTGGATATAGGAAAGGGTCCATTCTGGAGATATAAATTTGGAGTCATCATCTGTGATAATAAAGCTTATTTTCAACTTGATTGGGTCACAGGAAACTCAGATATTTGGTCAAACATTAGTCTGTGTGTTTCTGCATGAGATTAACATGTGAATTGACAGTCTGAGTAAAGCAGCTGCTGCTACTGCTACTGCTAAGTCGCTTCAGTCGTGTCCGACTCTGTGCAACCCCATAGACAGCAGCCCATCAGGCTCCCCCATCCCTGGGATTCTCCAGGCAAGAACACTGGAGTGGGTTGCCATTTCCTTCTCCAGTGCATGAAAGTGAAAAATGAAAGTGAAGTCGCTCAGTCGTGTCCAACTCCTAGCGACCCCATGGACTGCAGCCTACCAGGCTCCTCCATCCATGGGATTTTCCAGGCAAGAGTACTGGAGTGGGTTGCCATTGAGTAAAGCAGACACCCTCCCTAATGCAGGTGGGCCTCATATAATCAGGTGAAGGCGTGGATAGAACAAAAGGCAGAATAAAAGAGGATTCTCTTTGCCTTGCTGCTTTTACACTGAGATGCTGGCTTTTCTTTTTTTGGGCCACACCACACAGTTTGTGAGCTCTTAGCTATGACTAGGAATTGAACCCAGACCAACGGCAGTGAAAGCCCTAAGTCTTAACAACTGGACCATCATGGAACTCCCATGGCTTTTTCTTGCTTTTGGACACAAAACTAAAACACTGGCTCTTCCTGGGTCTCAGACTACAGCTTTCACATTGGGACTACATCATTGGCTCACCTGGGTTTCTAGCTTGCTGGCTGGGTAGATCTTGGGACTTGTATTTGTATGAGTCAATCCCTTATAAAAAAAAAAAAAACCTCTCTATATAAAATCTTATTGGCTCTATTTCTATAAGGAACCCTGAATAATATATCATTTATATTACATATATATGTATAATGGGGCTTCCTTGGTGGCTCAAACGGTTAACAGTCTCCCTGCAATGCAGGAGACCAGGGATTGATCCCAGGGTTGGGAAGATCCCCTGGAGAAGGGAATGACAACCCACTCTCGTATTCTTGCCTGGAGAATTTACAAAGAGTTGAACACAACTGAGCAACTGACACACACATGTATGTATAACACACACACACACACACACACACACACACGACAGTATGAGATTATCACGAAAGCTGCTATAGACAGAGAAAAGTGTAAGGACCGAGTCTGGGTCACTTCATTTTAAGAAGCTGGGGAGAAGAGACAAACCAGCAAAGAATATGGAGAAACATCAGTCAATAAGTGGGTTAAAAAACCAAAACCCAAAAGCCAAGTGAGGACAGTGCTTCAAGGAACAGGAAGTAACTGAAATGAGGATGAGTTAGAAAAAAGCAGACTGGAAACAGGTGTGGGCTTTGGCTTTATTTTATTGACAATTTCTGCTATGCTCTTAAGTAAGATTAGGTTCTCAATTCTTTCGCTGCCCTTTTTTTGTTTTTGGTAACAGAATTACATCAGCCTTATAAAATTAGGCGTGTGGCTTTCCATTTTCTTCTAGACTTCAGAATAGGTTTATGGGAAACAGCTGTTACATAAAGAGTTATTGGTACCAGTATGTAAAAAATCTGGGCCCACTGCCTTTCTGAGGAGCTATACAGCTACTTTGACTACTCCTCCAATTTCTTATCTGTTCCCTTTTCTTTTGATTCAACTGTGGTAATTTATATTTTCTTAGAAATTTGCTCACTAAGGTTCTGGTGTTTATTGATATAAAGTTTCTATGGTTTCTTTGATAATCATTTTTCCTTTCTTCATCTATAAATGTCACCTTTTTCATTTTATATAAATTAAAAAAATTTATAATATTAAAATATAGCTTAAGAATATTGGGTATAAAAATATATATATATGCTGTTTCAAGAACACTTGCTTTTATTCATATTCCCTCACAACTATTTTATTAGGGTTTGTTTTATGATTTCAGCTTTTGGATTTGATAGCATAGTTCATCATTCTAGATCTTTCCTATTTTTTTTTAATAAATGCAAATGGCTTGGAAAGGACACTGTGATGTGGCCCCCAGTCACCTTTAATGAAGAATCTGTGGTCGCAGCTGCTGGGAGAACTGTAGGCAGACAAACTTCAGCCCTTAGCCTCTTCAGGGACTGCCCAGCTTCTGCCAGTACCTTGTCCAAGGTCCTGCCCCTTCCTGGGTGGCCCAGAGTCAGTGAGTGATCAGTGCAAGAATATAAAGTCCTGGACACCTTGGCCCAAAACTAAAGGGCATTCAGCTCCAGAGTTTCCTGTAGAGTCAGCTGAGACTGTTGTTGGACTGGCATCAATGGTCAACTTCTCCTCCTAAACCCTGCTTTCTTCACCTCCCTCTGTGGGTGCTGACTTCAAAGTCTTCTTCCCAGGGAATGCAAACTGCAAAGAAGGCTATAAGTGTCCTTCAAATTCATGTTAAGAACAATGCTTTAATTAATATTCAGTTTTAAATATTTTGTAATTCTGATGTTTTCTTTTTAATTAAGGAATTAACTGAGTGCTTTTTAAGAATAAAAATTGCAAGTATATGGGGTGTGAGACCATTAACTTTTGTTACTGATTTCTGCTTTTAATAAGTTTCTTATGACCTACTTACAATGTGGTTGGAATGACCTAGTTAACTACAATTTTTACAACTACTTTGTATGTGTTGAGAATGTGTGCTATCCCGATCCTCTAGCTACATTTTTATTATTTTGAGTCTATATGATCTGTGAGTTTCAGAGAGAAGAGTGCTAAAAATCTCCCACTATGACTGAGAATCTGTTGATTTATCCTTATGATCCTATTATTTTCCTAATATTCTTTATTAAGTGGATATAGGTTCATTAAAAAATTATAGAAATGATCCCTGAAAGTATGGACCCTGATTCTGGAGAAGTCTGAAGGCATAAGGAGAGGAGGGCAACAGAGGATGAGATGGTTGGATGGCATCACCAATTCAAAAGACATGAACTTGGGCAATCTCCAGGAGATGGTAAGGGACAGGAAGGCCTGGGGTGCTGTAGTTTGTGGGGTTTGCAAAGAGTCAGACATGACTGAGTGACTGAACAACAACAAGGTTCATAACCGTTACCTTTTTGATGGATTGCTACTTTGGTCAGAATGTCACTTTTTGTCCCTTCTAATTGACTAGGCCAAAGGCTTTGACTGTGTGGATCACAACAAACTGTGGAAATTCTTAAAAAGATGGGAATACCAGACCACCTGACCTGCCTCCTGAGAAATCTGTATGCAGGTCAGGAAGCAACAGTTAGAACTGGACATGGAACAACAGATTGGTTCCAAATTAGGAAAGGAGTATGTCAAGGCTGTACACTGTCACCTTGCTTATTTAACTTCGATGCAGAGTACATCATGAGAAATACTGGATTGGAGGAAGCACAAGCTGGAATCAAGATTCCCAGGAGAAATATCAATAACCTCAGATATGCAGATCGACACTTATGGCAGAAAGCAAAGAACTAAAGAGCCTCTCGATGCAAGTGAAAGAGGAGAGTGAAAAAGTTGGCTTAAAGCTCAACATTCAGAAAACTAAGATCATGGCATCTGGTCCCATCACTTCATGGCAAATAGATGGGGAAACAATGGAAACAGTGAGAGACTTTATTTTTGGGGGGCTCCAAAATCACTGCAGATGGTGACTGCAGCCATGACATTAAAAGACGCTTACTCCTTGGAAGAAAAGTTATGACCAACCTAGACAGCATGCTAAAAAGCAGAGACATTACTTTGTCAACAAAGGTCCATCTAGTCAAAGCTATAGTCTTTCAAGTAGTCATGTATGGATGTGAGAGTTGAACCATAAAGAAAGCTGAGGGCCAAAGAATTGATGCTTTTGAACTGTGGTGTTGGAGAAGACTCTAGAGAGTCCCCTGGACCGCAAGGAGATCCAACGAGTCTATCCTAAAGGAAATCAGTCCTGCATATTCATTGGAAGGACTGATGCTGAAGCTGAAGCTCCAATACTCTGGCCACCTGATGCAAAGAACTGACTCACTGGAAAAGACCCTGATGCTGGGAAAAACTGAACGCAGGAGGAGCAGAGGATGACAGAGGATGAGATGGTTGGATGGCATCACTGACTTAATGGACATTAGCCTGAGTAAGCTCCGGGAGTTGGTGATGGACAGGGAAGCCTGGCGTGCTACAGTCCATGGTGTCTCAAAGAGTCAGACAAAACTGAGCAACTGAACTGAATTCTGTTCTTAAATTCTAGTCTGGGCCATATTAATATTATCATGCATACTTTGTTAGTGTCTAACAGATTTTTCTGAGGCATGCTTCTTATAAACAAAATATACTTAGATTTATATTTTTAATTGACTTAAGTTTGTTCCTTTTAGTGAATGACTTTGAACAGTTCACATATATCATTACTACTAAATATTACTACTAAAATGTTTGTTTTGGTCTGACTTCTGCCATCTTATGTTGTGGTATAATTTTCACATTTTTGTTTCTTTTTTCCCTTTGTACATATGCAGCATTGAAAACAGTTTTCTTTCAGTATTACTTATACTTAATGTAAAATCTCTTTCTCATTGTATCAATAACCATTTTCCACTTCTGTCATACTTTCAACCATTTGTTGAGTCTGTCGATAATTCTGCATTAAGGCAATGTGACATTAGGTAGTTTTATATTAATAACAGATAAAGCCCAAATTCCCATGGCTTCACTCATGGCACATCCCAGTGTGAGCATTCCTTCGTAAGCCACTGTGCACATGGTTTTTTAGGGCCCTTTCGTCTCATGGATCTGCTCCCCTCCGAGTCCTGTCAATCTGGCTTGTGGACAGAGAAGTAGACTGTGGAGCAGGTGTATCTGCTCAAAACCACTTTGTCCCATGAGCAACTTATCCCTCTTCCTCATACCCTTTTGGCAAGAACTTGTCCTGTGGCCCCACCTGATGTAAGGGGTGTTAGAAAATGAAACCCACAACTGAGCAGACACTTAGAAGCAACAACTCCAGCAGGGGACAGGATTAGCTGGCTGTATCTGCCACATTCCAGCTTCTGTGTGTTCCTGAATTATGCGGTTTGTTTATCGCTACCTCAAGCATGGAAAACCCGGGCCCCTTAGCATGCACAATTCATTTCTTTATGCTTCATGCTCTCACCCATTTAAACCTCGCATGAATCCCAGCCTTCTGTTCTGTGTTTGGCATTATCTGTTCCATCAGCCCTTCTCCAGAATGAGATGCTATCAGCCTCCCATTGGGATGCTACAGGTAAGCAGACCAGTTACTCTCCCAATGATGAGGGTATTCCCTCTGTTGGCCTAAACCATGAATAAGAATGCTGGGAATATAGAAATCTCCCATTGGAATTAGCTTTGCCATCTGTCTCTGAGCTCAAGTAAAATCTTTTAGACACAACCAGACTCAGCTTGTTAATCCCCCAAGTTCCAAATGCCCCTATTTACTTTCTGACAATTATATCCATCAGTCTTTATAGTTAACTTTGCTATATGTTCCACTGCCTTTTAATTTTAAATCCTTTTTGATAGATTACTTTTAGCAACACACATGATTTCACCATAAAGAGTCAATTCCTATTTATCTAGAATCCACAATCTAAGAAGCCTATTTACTTCTTGTTTCCATGGCAACATAAATGAGGACTGAAATTTGTATTAGACACCTTTAAGGCAGGGAAAATGCCAAATGGTTTTTGAATTTCAAAAAGATTAAACATCATCAGAATGGCTTAGCCCTTTATATGATAAATCACATATCTGTGTTTTACTGTATCAATAATTTATACTTATAGGTAAGCAGACCAGTTTCATATAAGGTTTCACACCTACTGTATCAGATACAATAATCTAAACAATGATCTAAAAAGAAAACATTTTCCCTTAACTAAATATTTAACTAACATGTGTTCCATTTGTCCAACTGATAAATTATCAACATGTGCTTTAAAGTCTACTCACTATAAAGCCAAAGTGTGCATTTATTGTTTAGGGAGAGATTTTTAAGGGGAAGATCAGTGAGAAAAAATAAAAGAAAAATGAAGAAAAGAGAAAACAGTGATACAAAGTAAAGCAAACAGACACACAGAGAGATCCAGAAACAGCCAGGACAGCAAATTAGGAAAAAAAGTGCAGAATGTCAAAGAGAGTACCATGGACGAAGAGGTGTACTCATCTTAGTTATTCAAGCAAAGGAGAGAAAAATCAATCAAACTTTCCTGTAACAACAACCATATTCTTTTATGGCATGTTACTATGGCTATTCTGCATCTATAAGCAGGGTGGCATGTTGCTTCTTGGTCTGTAAAACCAACCAAGCAAACTAATATATTCAAATTAATATGTTCATCAGGAACTTTTAGTTGAGTGCTTACCATATGCTCTGCTCTGTTAGAAGTGTTGCAGGTTTGGCAGTGAATAAAAGAGACAAAATCTCTGTCCTGATGATGCTTTCAAGTGGAACTGAGTTATCTGTCTACAGAATGGAGGTTTCTTTCCTCAACTGTGCAGTAACTTTTCAACCTAACTGCCAATTACTTAAATTGCCAACAATTTCCTTTAACCTTGGTTTTTAGTTTCTGACAATGATAGAAAAGCTGTGACCTTGAATACATGCATCACTACAATCCTAGTTCATACACGAAAAGTCTAGAATGTTCAATATTACATTCTGTATTCTGTTTCGCTATTGTAGTACTCTCCAAGTTTTTTGCTTTTTTATAAAACATTATTGACATGTTTTGAGCAGGAGCCCTAATATTTATAATTTATAAATTATATAGACATATTATATATCAATCTGCTTATATACATTAAAAAATAAACCTCAAAGCAGAAATTAAATTGATACAAAAAGTTACAGTTAGTGAGTTTTCCCTTACATCCCAAGGACTCATCTGCCCCTTGAGAGGTACACAAAACTCCATGTGAGAAACCACTGCACTTAGGCTAATTTTTCACACTTTTAAACTTTATGACAACAAACTTATAAAATAATCTTTTATCCATTCTGACAAAAATTGTGACAAAAGAAAATAATCTGACTCAGTAAATCACAGCAAGCTGCAAAGTTGGCTTAATTCCCATAGTTTGCTGTTTCCTTCCTTGGCCTCAGTAGGTAAATAACATTTCAGTTCTGGGCTCACTGAAAAATTAATATAAATTCTGATTGAAGATTTTCATGGAGCTTATATCAACACAATGAATAACTTCTTAATAAACACTTTCATCATTTACTAAATGTTATCCTTTCACAGAATCCAAAGGCCTTACTGGATCTTTCACTGCTAGATTTGGTGTGGGGATGCGTGTGTGAATGTACGTGTGTGTATGAACCAGGGCCTTTCTTACTAATAACAAAAATACTACCCAGCATTGATGTAGCTATAATTCCTTTCCAATCACTGACATTTACATATCAGCAATTTCTATTATCTCAGCAATTTTTTAACAAGATAAGAGAGCAGGTACTATTATCCCAGTTTTACAAACAAAGGAACCAAGGCACAAGAACTGAAGTAACTTTCCTAAGATAATGTGGCAAGTTAACAGCAGAGACAGAAGATTCTAAAACAGAGTTCACCTGACACTAGCCCAGAGTGCTGTTCTGATTTCAAACTGCTCTGATATAGGAACTACTGAAACTTGCATCTTCTACTACAACATGCAACATCACAAATCTTTTCTTCACAAAGTAACAAGAGTGTTATTCCACACAAGGTTTATTTTAAGAACACGTACTATCTTTCACTTATTTAAAGGACAGAGGATATCCTTTTCTCACAAAACACCAAGTCACGGGATTTCTTCTATTTAAGGTTAGAAAGTTCACTGGTCACACAGTGATCTCTTGTTATTTACAAGGCAAAGCTGAAACATTAAATAGGGGCTCCTTTTGAATTACGGTGCTCAGGAAGGAACAGTAAAAAATAATAATAACCGTAACTATAACAAATTCTGCACCAATACAAGAAACCCATCTGACTCGTGATATTTTGCTTTGAGATATAGGAATCCCATCACTTCTTCATTGTATAAGAATATACAGTTTAATTGTTCTTCAAATCTGAGACCTAAGATTTTGTCATTTCTAAACATTATCAGGCAGCATCCATGACAGCAGGGCTACAGAAATTATAGTAAGCAAAACCGTATCTGAAAATTCACAAAAACCTCAAGGGAAAAACCACTTCAGCTAGTTATTGTCAAGATGTTTGTATTAGTTTCCTACTGTGCTATGATAAATTACCACAAACTTCAATTCAGTTCAGTTCAGTTGCTCAGTCGTGTCCGACTCTTTGCGACCCCATGAATCGCAGCACACCAGGCCTCCCTGTCCATCACCAACTCCCAGAGTTCACTCAGACTCACGTCCATTGAGTCAGTGATGCCATCCAGCCATCTCATCCTCTGTCATCCCCTTCTCCTCTTGGCCCCAATCCCTCCCAGCATCAGAGTCTTTTCCAATGAGTCAACTCTTCACATGAGGTGGCCAAAGTACTAGAGTTTCAGCTTTAGCATCATTCCTTCCAAAGAAATCCCAGGGCTGATCTCCTTCAGAATGGACTGGTTGGATCTCCTTGCAGTCCAAGGGACTCTCAAGAGTCTTCTCCAACACCACAGTTCAAAAACATCAATCCTTTGGCACTCAGCCTTCTTCACAGTCCAACTCTCACATCCATACATGACCACAGGAAAAACCATAGCCTTGACTAGACAGACCTTTGTTGGCAAAGTAATGTCTCTGCTTTTGAATATGCTATCTAGATTGGTCATAACTTTTCTTCCAAGCATCTTTTAATTTCATGGCTGCAGTCACCATCTGCAGTGATTCTGGAGCCCAAAAAGATAAAGTCTCTCACTGTTTGCACTGTTTCCCCATCTATTTCCCATGAAGTGATGGGACCGGATGCCATGATCTTCGTTTTCTGAATGTTGAGTTTTAAGCCAACTTTTTCACTCTCCTCTTTCACTTTCATCAAGAAGCTTTTTAGTTCCTCTTCACTTTCTGCCATAAGGATGGTGTCACCTGCATATCTGAGGTTATTGATATTTCTCCCGGAAATCCTGATTCCAGCTTGTGCTTCTTCCAGCCCAGGGTTTCTCCCAGCCCAGTGTTTCTCATGATAAGTTCTGCATATAAGTTAAATAAGCAGGGTGACAATATACAGCCTTGACGTACTCCTTTTCCTATTTGGAACCAGTCTGTTGTTCCATGTCCAGTTCTAACTGTTGCTTCCTGACCTGCATAGAGGTTTCTTAAGAGGTAGGTCAGGTGGTCTGGTATTCCCATCTCTTTCAGAATTTTCCACACTTTATTGTGATCCACACAGTCAAAGGCTTTGGCATAGTCAATAAAGCAGAAATAGATGTTTTTCTGGAGCTCTCTTGCTTTTTCCATGATCCAGCAGATGTTGGCAATTTGATCTCTGGTTCCTCTGCCTTTTCTAAAACCAGCTTGAATATCTAGAACTTCACGGTTCATGTATTGCTGAAGCCTGGCTTGGAGAATTTTGAGCATTACTTTACTAGCGTGTGAGATGAGTGCAATTGTGTGGTAGTTTGAGCATTCTTTGGCATTGCCTTTCTTTGGGATTGGAATGAAAACGGACCTTTTCCAGTCCTGTGGCCACTGCTGAGTTTTCCAAATTTGCTGGCATATTGAGTGCAGCATTTTCACAGCATCATCTTTTAGCATTTGAAATAGCTCAACTGGAATTCCATCACCTCCACTAATTTTGTTTGTAGTGATGCTTTCTAAGGCCCACTTGACTTCACATTACAGGATGTCTGGCTCTAGATGAGTGATCACTTATCTGGGTCATGAAGATCTTTTTTGTACAGTTCTTCTGTGTATCCTTGCCACCTTTTCTTAATATCTTCTGCTTCTGTTAGGTCTATACTATTTCTGTCATTTATGGAGCCCATCTTTGCATGATATGTTCCCTTGGTATCTCTAATTTTCTTGAAGAGATCTCTAGTCTTTCCATTCTGTTCTTTTCCTCTATTTCTTTGCACTGATCACTGAGGAAGGCTTTCTTATCTCTTCTTGCTATTCTTTGGAACTTGGCATTCAGATGCTTATATCTTTCCTTTTCTCCTTTGCTTTTCGCCTCTCTTCTTTTCACAGCTATTTGTAAGGCCTCCCCACACAGCCATTTTGCTTTTTTGCATTTCTTTTTCTCGGGGATGGTCTTGATTCCTGTCTCCTGTACAATGTCATGAATCTCATTCCATAGTTCATCAGGCACTCTATCTATCAGATCTAGGCCCTTAAATCTATTTCTCACTTCCACTGTATAATCATAAGGGATTTGATTTAGGTCATACCTGAATGGTCTAGTGGTTTTCTCTACCTCCTTCAGTTTAAGTCTGAATTTGGTAATAAGGAGTTCATGATCTGAGCCACAGTCAGCTCCTGGTCTTGTTTTTGTTGACTGTATAGAGCTTCTCCCTCTTTGGCTGCAAAGAACATAATCGATCTGATTTCAGTGTTGACCATCTGGTGATGTCCATGTGTAGAGTCTTCTCTTGTATTGTTGGAAGAGGGTGTTTGCTATGACCAGTGCATTTTCTTGGCAAAACTCTATTAGTCTTTGCCCTGCTTCATTCCGCATTCCAAGGCCAAATTTACCTGTTACTCCAGGTGTTTCTTGACTTCCTACTTTTGCATTCCAGTCCCCTATAATGAAAAGGACATCTTTTTTGGGTGTTAGTTCTAAAAGGTTTTGTAGGTCTTCATAGAACCATTACACAAATCTTAACAGTTCTGGAGGTCAGAAGTTCAAAATGGACTCAGTGCGCTAAGATCAAAGTGTCACAGGCTCTAGGAAGAATCTGTTTCCCTGACTTTTCTAGCTTCCAGAGACTGTGACATCCCTTGGCTCAGGGTCCCTTTCATCAAAGCCAGCAATCACATCACTCCAAACTTTGCTTCTGTTGTTCCATCTTCCCTGACTCTTCTGACTCCCTCTTCCATCTTTCAGAGACCCTCATGATTATACTGGGCCAGCTGTATAATCCAGAATTCTCTCTTACCTCAGTGGCCTTTATCACATCTGCAGAGTCCCTTTACCATGTGGGGAAACATTCACAAGGTCCAGGGATTAGGATGTGAATATCTTAGAGGCCATTATTCTGCCTAACAATGCTTGCATCTAGTGGGAACCAGCAGAAAATTCTCTGAGGTTCACACAGCTTGGTGTCAAGGAAAATTTAGGGAGTTTGGAAACATGTGGCCCTAGACTGGGATTTGACTGTGGCATGGAGAAACTGTTCAGTCTTTAATTATCCAACACTGAGCAAGCTCAATTTCTTTGTATGTAAGGTTGCTGTAGATATCTACATCTGATGGTTACTGGGGGATTAAATGAAGATAAGGAATGTGAACACACAGAGTACTGAGGCTAGTAAACAAATACAGATGTTAACTCAATGACATAAATGGACAAATGTTTAGACTTTGCAGTATGAATAACAACTATTACTTCCTTAGTAAGAAATATATTCATTTCCTGGCCAATCTTTAATACTATTAATATTCTTTTCCCCTAAGTAGTTTCTAATAGGTTTATTTTAATATTTAAATAACTAGCAGATTCATTTGCAGTGATGCTGATGCCTAATATTAATTCAAGATAAATTACTGGTCTGAAAAAAATACTTCAGTGAGTTGGGGTTTTAGAAGAATTTATAGTTTTTAAAGTTTATGGCAAAGGAACTCAACATTTTTATAATTTAAGATTCTTCTTTGCCCTTTTAAACTGACGTTTTTCATTCATTATATTAAAAGCACATGCTTCTTTTTATTATAGCTTTGAGATTAGCTCCCATCACACATATATTTTGTGATGAGTAATTAATAATTGTCATCTCTATTAGAAAGCTTGTCTCGTTCCAACCATCAGGACATAATTCATTGTCTTTTCTAGGTGATTTATCACAAACTTCTTGAAACTGACTTTGGCTACAATATGAAGATATGGTTCATATTATTTTCAGCAGTCATCTCTTGCAGCATTCAAAGAAGAATATGTCCATGATTCTAAAAACCAGAAATTTTATTATGACCTCAAATGCTAACCTAATGGAATTTAATGTGTACTTGGCTACACAGGAGATAAACAACCCAGCAACAAACTCATGGCATACATGCTAAACACATCACATTCCAACACTATCCCTCCTCCTATCCTTGCCCCTTGATATAATAACACTCCACGGGGAATCTCTGATTTACCAGCTAGAAGTAGAATTTTATAAGCAGACAGCAGCATATGCCAGATGTAAGAGTTAAGGTCCAGAAAATACTTCCACACATTCACAAATATTTTTGCTTTGCCTTGCTGGAAAATCTCCAGTAAAGAACAGTAATCTTGCTACTCCACATGTTTAACTTACTGCCCAAGACTCAGTGAAACTAGTGACTATTTTGCTGGTTAGAAGAAGAAGAAAAAAAAAGACGAATAAGAGATTAGAGGAATGTACCTTTTATTCTTCTAGGTTACTTTTCCTTAAAGTATTTATTTACTTGGTTGCACCAGGTCTTAGTTGTGGCAAATGAGCTCTAGTTCCCTGACCAGGGGTCAAACCTGGGCCCCTGCATTGGGAGCACAGTCTTAGCCACTGGACCACCAGGGAAGTCCCAGTTAGTTTTCTTAGATCTACAAAAATGGTATTTCCTTTCCTAGGTGGAAAGGTTTAAAGTCATTAAAATTTTTTTCAATATTAGAACCAATTATATAGGCTATTAACAGACTTTTTTCTTTAATAAAACACTTTTTCAGTACTTTCTTCATTTACGCACATGCAAAACTGAGAAAAGATAAGGAATAAATTCTTCTGTATCTAAGATAACATGATGATGCCGCAACAGAAACAATTTAAGAAAACAAAAAAGCATTTTATAGGCCTCAATTTATAAAATTTTGTGATGATGTGAATGACGATCATAAATGTTTCAAAAAATATTTGCTGTACTAGTTATGTGCAAAGGCCAGGGCTGAGTATTCAGTGAGGGTCAGGGAGATGAGCAAAGAACAGACACGTGTATAGGTCTTGACTCTCTTCTACCATCAGCCCTCCACCGCAAGCTGTACCAGAACCTACCAGTTTTTTTCCTCAATCACTGTCCTTATATCACTACCTGTTCTGTGGCTTCTACTATTTTTCACTTATTGATAACCTTTAATGAGCCAGGAGCATGACCTAGGGCATTCTATATTTTCCTATGAAGTGAAGTAAAAGTCACTCAATTCTGTGCGACTCTGCTCGCTTAAAAACAAAACAAAACAAACCAGTCCTCAATCCTTTCTGCTCCAAAGTCAAGGGAAAAAATCCAGTAGCCTGATGGGGCCGTCCTAGCTTGTTTATTTTGCCTTTCTCCGTAGAAGGCTGAACGGAAGTCCTCACAGTCTACAGGCTGGTGAGACAGCAGCCTGTGCGTGAAGCTCTCTAACTGACAACACCGCTCGGTCCCCAGAAATGGTATCAGTGCTCTTTCATGAGGAATGTAAATTACCCCCAAAAGCTAATCTCTGTATACAGTTTTTTAAGACACTAGGACTAAGGTCAAGAAATCCCTGACGTACTTTTAATATGTGAAATCATACGATACTGGGGAGGTGTGAGCATGAAATATATGCAGCCTTCTTTTCTACCATCCAGCAGTAGCTCATCCCACTTCTATCAAACAAGGAATTCAAAGTGGAAAACAAAGTCTGTTCAAAACAGTAAACATACTCCAACAACAAAACATACACACAAATTCTACTTTCATAGAACATAAAGCAAAGGAACGTTTCACTTGCATTCCTTTTAATCCCATAAAAAAATTTTGCAAACATTTAAAATTATGTTTACAAGTATCCTGGATTGTAAATTAAAGCAAAAGCAACCCATGCCTGGCAAATCCTAAGAAAATTAACTGTGAAGAAAATCTGGGGTGCCTTGGAGTATCTGAAAAGACTGAAGAGTTAGAACTCAAGAGTATTGTCTTGGGAAAAATAATTTCTAAATAAAAGAAACATTGAAATCTAAGAGACAGATAGTACTGGCAAAAATTATCTTTGCTGCATAGTCTTAAAATAAGGCTTCTTCTTAACAGAATTTTCAGTTTAAAAACCGAACTGCTCTCCTCTGCTTGGAAAATAAAAAATAACATTAATACCAGTAAACCATCAATTTAGCATTCAGGATGTTTCAGCCCCCTGGTCTGCATGTAACATTTATGATCTCATTTAATTTCCACATCAGACCCATGAAGTCAGTGAAAATTCATACTTTTACAATTGGAGGAGAAAAAAAGGAGACTTAGAGATAAAGTTGTTTGCACAAGGACATATACAGTCAGAAAATATTTGAAGAAAGCAGTTATACGGTTTTGTCTAAAACTGTACTGACTCTATAATTCTTATAAAAATGTGAGTTCCTTACTGGAATACAAAAATACATTCTCTTTTGCTGTTAAACTATATGACATTTTTTTTAAAAATAAAGTTTTTTATGTGAAACCTTAAACAGTGAAATCATTAGAGGTAACCAGGAACACCTGAGTCTTGTCAAGGACCTGAGAGCACACTGGCCTCAAGAAGTTCAGGCAGCTGCCTGAACAAGTGTGACTAGACCCCTAGTGTGCCTTCCAGAGAACTGAAGGGAACACAGCTTGTGGCAGGCCTCTCCTCTCATTTGCCAGTGGAGGGAAGGGGACAGGGCACCATTTGCCACATGGTGTAAACAACGTGATAAAACAAATGCCAGTCTTGGCTCTGCATTGCTGCTCCACAACTTAATAACCACAGGACTTCAGGACACTTCCCAAACGTTTTCAGTCTTAATTTCTTTCGGGTAGGTGGGAATAGCTGTCACACCTGGATGATGTCACAGTCAAACAAGATTGAATGAGTAACTCACTGGTACAACAGTCGCCACCAAACAGCAAGCACTACCATGATTTCTTCTGCTTGCCTTCACCTCCACAATCACCTTACTGCTACCCAAGACTGGAAAGCACTCCTGGGACTTTACTGTATGGGTAAAAAAGAAAAGTGAAGTCGCTCAATCGTGTCCTGCTCTTTGTGACCCCATGGACTGTAGCCTACCATGCTCCTCCATCCAGGGGATTTTCCAGGCAAGAGTACTAGAGTGGGTTGCCATTTCCTTCTCCAAAGGATCTTCCCGACCCAGGGATCGAACGTGGGTCTCCCACACTGTAGGCACAGATGCTTTACCATCTGAGCCACCAGGGAAGTCCTTCCTGTATGGGTAAGAGCCTCCTATTCCAAGAAGTCTCCCAGCTAACTACATACCAACGTTTCTCCATCCTTCAAATTATTCATTTCTTCACCCACTTATTCTGCAAAAACATTCACTGTGTTACCATGCTCAAGATACTTTGCTAGGGAATACAGGAGACCAAAAAAAAATTCAGCTTTTCCCCCAGGTAGTGGACACTCAAAGAGATGAAGCTACGCACTCATTACTGTAGTGAGCCTGGTGTTCTAACCACGAATAAAAACATCTACCTAAATGGCTGTTTCAAGAATCAAACGAGAGTGCTTTTGGCAAGCGTTCTTACTCGGAGTACTGTCAGCACTGTACCGTTTTGGTAAACTCCTGTTGTTGTGGAAGTACGCATGCTTGGCCCCCATCAGACGAGAGGAGGCTTCCAGTTAGCACTTGCAGCCCAGCTCTTGGCCTGGCACAATGTCGTATACATAAAAATACCATCTGCTCGACGTTTCAGTGCCATAGAGACGCAAGACCTTTGTATGATTTCATTACCAAGATAATAAGCTACTTCTAATGACTGAAGCGACTTAGCAGCAGCAATTTGTACAAAACCCACCACCACTATAGAAAGACAACTCTATATAGCTACTCTGCCTGACTCTAGAAGGCACTTACATTGCAACCTACCTGCAGCAAAGTTCACATATTCATTCTTTAAGCGCTCAGTGAGCACAAGCCATGTGTGAGGTACTGCCTGAAGTTAACAAGATCCTATGATGAGGACCAAAACCTTTCCCCTCATGAAAGCCTCCACCTGGTGGGTGAGACGGTATGTGCACAACTACTAGATAACATGTGGTAAAGCCTGTATTTTGTCATCACTATAACCAAATGACTGCAAAACTAGTCTTTCCACAACCTTCCTAATCACAGTAAAGACTATTTCAGCCCTCCAATGCCTTACACAAATGCCCTGGAATCAGCCTTACCACTTCTCATTCTCTCAGACTCCAAGACCAGCTCCCCATCAGATTTCCCAGGCTCTTCACCAACTCAGTGGACATGGGTTTGGGTGGACTTCGGGAGTTGGTGATGGACAGGGAGACCTGGCATGCTACGGTTCATGGGGTCACAAAGAGTCGGACACGACTGAGCGACTGAACTGAACTTCCTTCAAAATGCCTCCAATAGTCCTCACCACCTCCAGCCCCACTATCCCAGGATAAGCCACCACCTTACATCCACTCTCATCTCCTGACAGAAACTGGAGAATCACCTTTTCAAAACAGAGGTCAAGTCATCTTACATCTCTGTCTAAACTGTCCAAGCACTTCCCACCTCACAGAAGTAAAAACCAAACCCTAACAACACCATACAAGGTGGTCACAGTGTTAACCTGACTGGGTCACAGGATTCCCAAGTAAAGAATTATTTATGGGTAGGCAGTGAAGCTGTTTCAGGAGAGATTAATACTTGAACTGGTAGACTGAGTAAAGCAAATGGCCCTCCCCAACGAGGGTGGGCCTAATCTAATCAGCTGAAGGTCTGCATAGAATAAAAAGGTCTGTATTAGAAAGAATTCTTGCTGTCTGCCTTTGAGCTGGGGCAACAGTCTTCCACCTTCTAGCTTGAACTCAGACTGGAACTTGCACCATCCTCTTGCAGCAGTCGGTACAACGTCCTGTGCCTAAAGCTGCTCAGCACACTGTGCAGAGGATGGTGACACTCTTTAATGGAAGAACGAGTCAGATCATCTCCAGAGTGCTGCTCGCCATCTTAACATACCCAATCCTGCTAATCTTAGGATCATGACTTATTGTACGAAAGCTGCCTATTCCCGAAAGGCATTTTCACAGCCGAATTGTTCACTCAATGCCAAAAAAAAAAAAAAAATAGAATTGGAAGGTCATCTTCCCTGAAAACAACAGAACAATTATGAGAAAGCAGTGACGTATCTGTAATAAATTTTCTTCCATTAAAAGTTAATAACTAGAAATTAACTAATAGAATCATTTTTAGACCAGTTTCAGCTTTACCGTTAAACGGAACAGAGAGTACAGAGATTCCCACAGACGCCAGTGTGGCAGAACTGAGGAATGACACTGACACACCGCTACCAACCAAAGCCCACAGTTTACGCTAGGGGGCATTCTTAGTGCGCACATTCTGCGGGTCTGAAAAACGCACAATGACCTATATCCGCCGTCATCATACCATGCTGATAAGTTTCACTGCCTCCAAAATCACCTATGCTTCATCTATATAACCCGCCCCCACTCCAGGCCCTGGCACAACTCATCTTTTCATTGTTTCCATAGTTTTTCCTTTTCCAAAAAGCCACATACTACTGCTAAGTTGGAGTCAAATAGTTATGCACCTTTCAGATTGGCTTCTTTTACTTAGTCACACGCATTTGAGGTTCATTCCCGTATTTTCACGGCTTGATAGTTCATTTTTTTTTTTGTCACTGAATAATATTTCATTGTATGGCGGGACCATACTTTATATAATTAGGAATGAAAGAGGAGACATTATAGCTGTACCATGAAATACAAAGGATCATAAGAGACTACTATAAATAATTACAGTAGTTTAATAGTAGCCAACAAATTGGATAAGCTAGAATAAATGAATAAATTCCTAGAAATACAATTTCCCAAGACTGAGTTACGAAGAAATAGAGTCTGAATCGACCAATTATAAACAAGGAGATTGAATCAATAATCAAAAATATTTCAACACAGAAAAGTCCAGGACCAGATGGTTTCCACAGTGAATTCTACCAAACATGTAAGGAAGAGTGAATGCTAATCCTTTTCAAACTCTTACAAAACACTGGAGAGGCGACAATACTCCCCAACTTATTTTATAAGGCAAGTATTACCCTGACATCCAAATAAGGACACTACAAGGAATGAAAAATACAGGCCAACAACCTTAATCAATATTGATGCAAACATTCTCAAGAAAATATCAGCAAATCAAATTCAACTGCATATTAAAATGATCACACACCATGATTAAGTGGGATTTATTCCTAAAATACAAGGATAGTTTGTCATTTGCAGATTAAATGTGACACACCACATTAACAGAACTAAAGATAAAAACCATATAATCATCTCAGTGGATGCAGAAAAAGCATCTGACAAACTTCAACATCCTTTCATGGCAAAAACTGTCAATAACCTAGAAGAAAACAGAGGTGGTAAACTCCTGAATGTCAGTCTTGGTGATAACGTGTATGTTGTGAAATGGTTGCCACAATAAGGTTAGTTAACACATTTATTGGGTTTGAGTAGACTCCGGGAGTTGGTGATGGACTGGGAGGCCTGGCATGCTGCGGTTCATGGGGTCGCAAAGAGTCAGACATGACTGAGTGACTGAACACATTTATCACCTCACATCACCACACACCTTTTAGTGCGTGGGTGGTAACTATTAAGATCTACTCTCTTAGCAACTTTTAAGTCTCCAATACTTAAAAGTACTTAAGTATTGTTAACTGTAGGCACAGTGACGTACATTCACTTTGCATAATACCATCAAGGTTTATCCATGTCACAAATCGCAGGACTTCCTTCTTTCCCATGGGCAAATAATATTCCCTTGTTAAAACAGTATTCATTTGATGAAAAACAATAATCATTTCACCATACAATGCATAAGTCAAATGTACTATGGAAATGATATTCTGGTGCATCTGTGATTGATACACAAAATGCAGATATCAAGGAAAGAACACAGCAATGTGCAAATATGCAAAAATTAGCAAGGCTGCTGTTTCAGCATCAACACCCAATAACCGCAGAACTCCATAGTGCTCATTTGGCCTAAAGCAAGGTAATTAATCACAGGCCAGCCCAGTGTAAACTGACTATGGAAAATATTGAACATCATGGGATTTAATTTTAGAGATATTCACGCATCCAGTTAAAAAACTGTACAATAATGCTTTGCTCTTTAGGACAGCAGTAGATATTTACATGCTTATAGTAACCATCAAAAAGATACACTAAAAATAATTACTATATGTACTCAAGGATTTGAGGGTTATTTTACTATTATTTTTATTCATTTTTTTTTCTGAAAAGGAGGTTAGTTTTAAATTATTCCTAGCTAACAATTAATTTTTAAGGACTGTACTAATCAAATTGTGACAACACTCCTGTGGATCAAGAGTGAATCCTCATTACAGCATGGAGCCCAGAGACTGCTCAGAAGGTTCCCAGAAGATAACCCACTGTGGCAGGGGTAACTGAACAAAAGACAAAAATGGACTGTGCAAAGTCCTTTAATATTTATACAGGTAGCATTGACAGTATTCCATGTACATTTAATTTTATTCTTAATTTTATCTGTTTAAGCAAATAGACAGTTTACTGGAAACACTGGGAGCTCACAGAGTCAGTGAGGAAAGCTCATGACGGGCAAGGAATAAAGGCAAGAGGCTGCAGGCTTGGCAGCCAGAAGCAACATAATTGTCAACAGAATGATGCTGTTTATCCTCAATGTGATAAACAAAGCATGTCTCATATAGGATTTCTGAAAATCAGAACTGTTCATGAAGAGTTTCTTACGCATGTAAGAATTAAAGATTTTAAAATTTAAAAAAAATAAAAAATTTAAAAAAAATTAAAAAACAAAACAAAACAAAATAAAACAACCAAATAAGAGACAGCATGAACCCAACAATTTGTTTTTGTTTTACCCTGCTTCAAGACTTGCCAGAATCTTAATTCCTGGACCAGGGATCAAACCCATGTAGTGGAGGCATGGAACTAACCACTGGACCATGAGGGAATTCCCTCATTTATATGTTTTAATGTCAGCAGTGCTATTACCTTAAAATCTTTATAGGAAACGTGCTTAAGAAATAACACGAACTAATGTGTTAAACAGATAGTATATATAATGGGTGTGAGGAAGACATATTTAAAACAAGGTTCAAGCCCTCCAACACCATGCAAATCACTGATATAATTACATTACACTGTAGTTACTTGATCACCTGTCTGTATCTTTCACCAGACTATTAATTCATTCTGCATCTAGAAAATAGTAGATATGTAAGAAAAGCTCACTGAATTAAAAAAAAATTTTGTAATTATATATCATATACTCATTTAATAGCCTTTAGTGTCATTGTAATCAAATAGTGGCTGGAGAGTATGATTATAAAAATATAAGGAACACAGATTTTTTTTATTATCATGGGCTTTTCCTCATCTCTCAAAACTAAAAATTATATAGGCAGAGCACACTGAGGCTCTAGTGAAAAATGATGCTCAAATATTTAACTCTCCAAAATGTCATATTTGAATCACTTTGCCATCACATATGCAAAGCTATGTTAGACAGTCAAGACATGTGTTTCCTTGGCCAGAAAGTGTAGGCACTCATAGAGACTGAAGCTGGAGATAGCAAATGTTAAACAACAGCCTTCAGAAGCTGCAGAGTGGCCCATAGCCCAGGACACAGGGGAGAGGGTGAGAGGCTGACTCACCTCCATTTTTCACACACACTCCAGATTATAAGGCCTCCAGTTCCTCTCGCTACCTCTGGCTTAGTACTTCCTCATTCAGTTCTGTTCAACAGTACTCTGATGACCTCACTAGTCTTCAGCTAGTCACAGTCACTCTCAGAGATATCACTGGAGCACAGGACACATCAGCTTCAGTTCCTTTAAAAACAAATTTCCAGCTTTACTGAGATATAACTCAGTACATACTCAGTATATAACTCAGCTTTACTGAGATATAACTCAGCACATACTCAGTATATAACTCAGCTTCACTGAGATATAACTCAGTACATACTCAGTATATAGCTCAGACACATCACATTGTGTAAGGTTAAAGTATACAATGTGATGATTTGATACACATACATACTCTGAAATGACTGCCACAATAGAGTTAGTTAACACATCCTTCACTTTACATAGTTAACTTGTGTGTGTACTAAGCACTTCTAAGAGCTACTCTTTCAGCAACTTTCAAGTCTACAATATAGTATTATTAACTGTAGTCACCCTGCTGCATAGTAGAATCCCCACAAGTATAACTTGATTATACTCATCGTATAACTGGAAGTCTGTGCCCTTTGCCAACATCTCCCCATTTTACCTACTCCACAGCCCCTGAAAACCACCATTCTATTCTGTGTCTATAAGTAAGATCATACAATATTTGTGTTTCTCTGACTTATTTCACTTAATGTTCTCATGAATCATCCATGTTGGTGCAAACAGCAGGATCTCCTTCTTTCTCACGAGTACATAATGTTGCATCACACACAAAGAGACACACGTACACCACATATTCTCTATCCATTCATCCGTGGACAAACACTCGGGTTGTTCCCACAGCTCAGCTATTATGAATAAGGCTGCAATGAACTTGGGAATGCAGACGTCTCTTTGAGATCCTCATTTTATCTCCTTTTGGAGATATGGGATCCAGATGTGGGATTGCTGGATCACATGGTAGTTCTATTTTTAATTTTTCTGAGAATCTATGGTTTCTATAGTGGCTGTACCAATTCACAGTCCCACCGACAGTATATAGGGTTTCCTTTTCTCTGCATTTTCACCAACATTTTTTATCTCTTGTTTTGGTAATAGCCATCCTAGCAGGTGTGAGGCGATTTCTTCTGTGGTTTTTCCCTGATTAGTGATGTGAAGCATGTACCTGTTCAGGCTCATATGCCTGTTGGTCAGTTGTGTATCCTCTTTGGGAAATGTCTGTTAATATCTCTTGCCTATTTTTTAATCATAGTACTTGGCTTTTTGGTATTAAGTTGTATGAGCTCCTTATATATTTTGGGTACTAACTCATTAGGTTGCCCTTTCATTCTTGTTGACCTTTTTATTCCTTGAGGAAGACAAGCTATAGTTTTAAGCCTTCAGAAAAGAGGACATTCTGTATGAATTGAGTGAAGTAGCAGAGAGTGCACAGGATAAGGCTCTGTGGAGGACATCACACTTGTTGATTGTGATAAATCTTTGAAGACAGAAGGTAGACTAGAGGTGAGTAGGAAATTAAGGCAGAAGGAATGGTAATCAGCAAGGCAGAGAGGTGGAAAAGCCCTTAGGTGGAATAGAGTGTCTGGAGAACAGTTATGGCCTCAAGATCAAATGAACAGATGAGGATGAATGATAATAACACAGCACAGAGGCCACTCCTGGGGCCTGGCAGACACGCAGTGAGGATCTCCAGAAGACCTGAGCAGGGCAGTGAAAGTTCATCACACAGCATCCACACAACGGTTTGCCAAGGGACAACCAGAGGAGGAAAAAGTTAAATGGCTAGTAGAATGTTCTAAGTAAGAAGGAAGGTCTCAGATTCAGAAAATGACAAGATGGGAAACACTATGGCCCAGATGCATCACTCAGTTGTGTCTGACTCTTTGCAACCCCATGGATGATAGCCCAGTGGCTCCTCTGTCCATGGAATTCTCCAGGCAAGAAAACCAGAGTGGGTTGCCTTTTCTTTCTCCAGGGGATCTTCCCAATCCAAGGACTGAACCCGAGTCTCCTGCGTTGCAGGCAGACTCTTTACCAACTGAGCCACCGGGGAAGCCCTAAGATAGGAAAGGATGAATCCAAAAAGCTATTCTGACCCATCAAAAGGTGAGGGAGTCTGAAGCCTGGTAAGATTAATGATGAGCAGTCTTCTTTCCTCACAAGTGGCCAGGCAGACTGGCCGGGAATTCCAAATTAAACAGAGAATGTTTGTGGAAGGTCTGCTGTGCATCAGATATATCACTAAGTGCATTACAGACCTGATCACTTTTGGATCTCTATATCAATCTATTCTGAGAGTTACACTTTATGACCACCAACTGACATTAAAAAAACCTTAGGTTCACAGAAGTCAGAGGACTTGGCCTATATCAAAGAATAAATAGTGAAAGAAGGTAAATAGCAACAATAATAATAACAACAATAATAATTAGAACAGCATGCACTATTTGTCAGGGATTGTGGGAAACAATGGTCAACAGAGAGATACACTCCCTCCTGCTGTCTTCACACTCAGATCTGACTTTTGCATTCTTCCTTTTCTTCCTTCCACTGTTGCTTTCCTCTTATAAATGGTGCCCTTGGTCTGACACACTTATAGCTTTTGATTAATGCCATGCTGTGCTGCTATTAAACCTAACCTTTTTTTTTTTAAGACTTTGTTACTTGGCTGAAGAATGTGCTTCCACTCTTTCATTTAAAATGTTAATGACTGCAGAAAACCACAGTACTTTGTGCTCAACTGCTCATTATTTATATTTAAAGCCAGAAAAGCTGATACCATCTCTCGGATCAATATAAAGAAACCGTTTACAGCAAAAGTTGGGTCTTCTCACTCATTTCCTGAATCAGAACAATTTAGCTTCAAAATAATCCGCCAGATGTCAGAACATTGTTGTTGTTTAGTCGCTAAATTGTGTCTGACTCTTTGCAACCCTGTGGACTGCAGCATATCAGGCTCCTCTGTCCTCCACTATCTCCCAGAGTTTGCTCAAATTCATGTCCACTGAGTCAGTGATGCTATCTAACCATCTAATCCTCTGCCACCCCCTTCTCCTTTTGCCCTCAATCTTTCCCAGCATCAGGGTCTTTTCCAATGAGTCAGCTCTTCCCATCAGGTGGCCAAGGTACTGGAGTTTCAACATCAGTCCTTCCAATGAATAGTCAGGATTGATTTCCTTTAGGATTGACTGGTTTGCTCTCCTTGCAGTCCAAGGGACTCTCAAGAATCTTCTCCAGCACCACAATTCAAAAGTATCAATTCTTTGGCGCTCAGCTGTCTTTATGGTCCAACTCTCATATCTGTATACAACTAATGGAAAACCATAGCTTTGACTATACAGACCTTTGTCAGCAAAGTGATGTCTTTACTTTTTAATACACTAGGTTTGTTTGTCTAGGTTTGTAACTTTTCTTCCAAGGAGCATCTTTTAATTCCATGGCTGTAGTCGCCAGCCACAGTAATTTTGGAGCCCGAGAAAATAAAGGCATGCTTACTGTCCAGTATAGTAATGTTTTCCTCCAGAACAAAGGACAGTCATGTTTCTTACCCATTTACAAAGGATTCAGGTTCCCCAAGTTCAGTGATCCTCTCCTATAATGTAATCCACTATAAGTTTCACGTCCTTATATTATGATAAGCTTAGGGCTTCCCAGGTGGCTCAGTGGTAAAGAATCTGTCTGCCAATGCAGGACACATGGGTTCGATCCCAGATCCAGGAAGATCCCACATGCTGCAGAGCAACTAAGTCTGTGCGGCACAACTATTGAGCCTGTGCTCTACAGCCTGGAGGCCACAACTACTGAGGCCATGTGCCTTACAGCTCGAGCTCTGCAACAAGAGAAGCCACTGTGGTAAGATGTCCTCACACCACAACTAAGAGTAGACCCCGCCTGCCGCAACTAGAGGAAAGTGCGAGCAGCAAAAGGACCCAGCATGGCCAAATTAAATAAATTAAAAAAAAAAAAACCTTAAAAAAGCATTATAATATACATTAGGTCCAAACAAACACTGTTTGATTCCACCAGTATGAGAATTTGAGCAGTCAAATTCATAGATTGAAGGGGTGTACTGGTAGAGGCCAGGGGTGGAGGCGGGGGGAAGGGGAATGGGGAGCTGGTGTTGGGTGGGGATGGAGTTTCAGTTTGGAGGGTGACAGGCTGGGGAGATGTATAATGGTGAGAGTCGCATGGCAATGTGGGTGTGCTGGGTGCCACTGAGCCACACAGCTGAATATGGTTAAAATGGTATGTTTTATGTTACGTGACTTTTACCACAATAAAAAAAACATTGAAAAAAAAAAAGAGTTTAATTTCTTCTAGCAGCATCCGTGAACCTGTGATAGACTAACTTGCTGGCTTCCAACTTAGATAAACCACAGATCCTTGATAGTTCTTGAAAGGGGTAGGTTGCAAAAATGGGAACAAATTCTTCTCCTGCCTGCATCCATGTCCTTTAGTATACGCTCTTACACTGACTCAGCTTGGCCATGTGACTTGCTTGATCAATGAGACATTCGTAACCAGGACACAAACAGGAGCTTGAAAAGCATCTGTGCGTTGAAGCTAGCCTACTTGCTGGTTTTAGAATTTAGTTGTCATGTGAAAAATCCCAGGCTAGTTTGTTCATCAGAAATACATGCTAAGTGTCCCCCTGAACCCCAGGTGTGACCCTACCCACCACCAGACATGTAAACAAAGCCAACTGAGATCATCCTACCTCCACTCGACTCTTCAGTTAACTGCTGATGTGAGAATGAATCCAGCAGAGATCTGGGAAGCTGCTAGACCAGAGGAAGGATCCAGTTTCTAAGTTTTGGGGTCTTTTGTTATGCAACATAGGTTTATAAAGATACAGGGTACAAGGAAAAAATGAATTCCAGTGTAATAACTGTATTACAAGTTCTACAGGGTTCAGTCAATGTCTGGTTAAATACTGTATAATTATAGCACTTAGAACAGTGCCTAGGAAAGAGTTAAATACCAGTAGGTCCAAGTTTGTCTTAGTTTTTCCATCTAATAATCAACACACAGGCACTGAAATTTCACCTCACAACCAGGTCTTGAGATTGAAGGAACTGTGTACGAATCCTGCAGGGCACAGGATTAGGTAGAAAAAGTACAACTTGGTACTTAAAGAGACAAAAGCTCCGATGGATGAAAATCAGCTCTCCTACTTACTATCTGGCAGTCCTTGGGCAAGTTATTTAAATATATTGCACTTTAGTTTCTGTATCTGCAGGATGGGAATAAAAAAGCTTTCTTCACAGGCTTTATAACATCAGTATTTTAAAGGAGGCACTCTGTGCAAGACCTGTCAGATTTTGAGGGGCAATGTGGCAAAGAGATAAACTTGGAGCAGCAGCAAACATTGTTAAATGCCAACAATAAGCAAAGTGCTCTTTGGGGCTCACATGTATGCACTCACTTGCACATTCTCTCTCTTATATACACACATCCACAAAATCGAACCCCAATTAAATTCAAAACCCAACCCACAGAGATCGAGGAGGAAAAAAGCTAAGCACCAACAGGGCTACATTATGATCTATAAGAAGACAAAACTCGTATTATATAGTGTACACAAGTTATACATAACAACCCAAAGTATTTTCTTTCAAAAGCCCTCCAAGTAATATAAGCTTTCTGGGAAAGTAATGCCTGATAATGTAAGTATATAAAATATAAATTATATTTATGAAACCAAAAGGGTACTTTACAGAAACTGCTTCATTTCTGCAATTTATAAATTAAATCCCTACTTTTAACTTTAGATAGATATTTCAAGTTTAATTTAAGATAGATATTTATCCTCTACATCACCAGGTTTCACCACATTTAAACACTTAAAAAAAAAATCTTTCTTTTATGATTTGCTATCTTTGAAAATTCTCTTTAAATGCTGATCGGCAATTGTGTACAGTTGATATTGTCTTGTAAACATCAAAAAACAAGATTACTACTGAACATTTCCAAATCAGGGACTTTCCTGGTGGTCCAGTGGTTAAGACTCCATGCTTCTACTTCAAGGGGCATGGGTCTGATTCCTGGTTGGCGAACTAAGATTCCATACACTGTGGCCAGAAAAGAAAAAAAAAAATTCCAAATCAAGCCAACAAATTGGCCCAGGCTGGAGGTGGTTTCTTTATCATTTTGAGATGTTGGTAAAGATTGTAGGCCATTATATTTTAAAAATATTACCTACTCACTAGTTAACTGATAAAAGATTGAAAAAAATTAAATAGCAATTAAATAATGTACATTCATAGTTAAATATTTCAAAAAATCTGGTTAATAATTGTCATGATTTTCTTTCTCCTATCCACATTAGGGGTAGTACAGAATGCTGGTTAAGACTTGGGCATGGATTTCAGCTGTAGATCTGCCACTTCGAACTGTGTGACTTATTACTTAAACTCTGCTGCTGCTGCTGCTGCTGCTGCTAAGTCGCTTCAGTCGCATCTGACTCTGTGCGACCCCATAGATGGCAGCCCACCGGGCTCCCCTGTCCCTGGGATTCTCCAGGCACGAACACTGTAGTGGGTTGCCATTTCCTTCTCCAATGCGTAAAAGTGAAAAGTGAAAGTGAAGTTGCTCAGTTGTGTCCAACTCCTAGTGACCCCATGGACTGCAACCCACCAGGCTCCTCCGTCCATGGGATTTTCCAGGCAAGAGTACTGGAGTCGGGTGCCACTGCCTTCTCCGACTTAAACTCTGAGTTACCTCAAATTACTTAACCTCTGAGATTCAGTTTCCTTACATGTAAAATGAGTTTTATAGTATGTGTAATATGTTTATAAAATGGATTGTTATGAAGATTAAATGATATATGCATTTAAAGTCCTTTGTCTATGAACTGAATCATAAGAAATACTAAATAAATAAGATGAAATTTAGCTATAACCATACCATATATTCACCTTCAAAAATAACAACAACAAACACATCATCACGTATCATTAGCCACTAAAAACAAAAATCTAAAGTTCTACTAAACAAGACAACGCATCCTCAGAGAAGCAGGTACCCACATGTCAAGCATAAATACCCCTTATGGGGCTGATTGCATCTCTGTCCCTGGAGCAAAGAGTTGAAAAGCACAAGATGCTTACTCCTTGGAAGGAAAGTTATGACCAACTTAGATAGCATATTCAAAAGCAAAGACATTACTTTGCCAACAAAGGTCTGTCTAGTCAAGGCTATGGTTTCTCCAGTGGTCATGTATGGATGTGAGAGTTGGACTGTGAAGAAGGCTGAGTGCCAAAGAATTGATGCTTTTGAACTGTGGTGTTGGAGAAGACTCTTGAGAGTCCCTTGGACTGCAAGGAGATCCAACCAGTTCATTCTAAAGGAGATCAGTCCTGGGTGTTCTTTGGAAGGAATGATGCTAAAGCTGAAACTCCAATACTCTGGCCACCTCATGCAGAGTTGACTCATTGGAAAAGACTCTGATGCTGGGAGGGATTGGGGGCAGGAGGAGAAGGGGACGACAGAGGATGAGATGGCTGGATGGCATCACCGACTTGATGGACATGAGTTTGGGTGAATTCCGGGAGTTGGTGATGGACAGGGAGGCCTGGCGTGCTGCAATTCATGGGGTCGCAAAGAGTCGGACATGACTGAGCAACTGAACTGAACTGAAAACAAGAACATTCATAGAAAATTAAAAAATCAGACACATGACATATACTTAGGGACTTTAAAAAAATACATTGTTTCACAGATTGTCCTTCTGATCCTCAATGCAGAAATACCCTGCCGCCGGCCTGCAGTCCTGTTACGGCACACTACAATGCCAAACTTCATTATGGTGGTAAACTGTCAAACACCCCTCAGCTCAAGATGCAAAGGAGAGGTCTACTCTCCACTGGAGGGCCACCCAGGTGTCCAGTCCAAGGAGGATCCCAATAGCATCCCAATCTCAGCCTGACCAGGAAAGCACCCCCAACATTCACAACTCTGGGGACTATTACCTAATTGGCTTATGACTATGTGACAGTTCAGGAAAACCACCATCCTCTGTTTATTTGCATAATATCCTAAGAGAAACAAATAACAAACTGCCTTGACTTACCCGGAAGTAGTCGCTGCAGGCTGCTAGGACGGCCTTGTGAGCATGGAATTTCTGCTCCTCGGCAATCAGGGTGACATCGCAGAGAATGCCGTCACTTCTCTGCTGATTCAGTGCTGCCAGGACGCTATCGTTGTGAGATTCCGAGTGGCAGAGCCTCTGGCCTGTCAACATTTCTTGAATACTGTAGGGAGAGGGAGCAAGTTAATGTTCCTCCTCTCAGCAGCCCGGCCACCCCACACTCTCTCCACATAGCAACTCAGGGAATGCGGGTTCCAGTGCCTGTGATAGTGTGGCCGTCCTAGCCCCGCCATCTCTTGCTCCACCAGCCTCTTGCTTTCTTTGTCTCTAGTTCTCTCTTTTCCTCACCCCCACAGCAATTCTTCCTTTCCTACTATCCCTCTCTTTCAGAATTTGTGGTTGCTGTGTGTCCATCCGTGTCTGTGTATTGGCCCATCTCTGCAGGCCTGTAAACCTCTGCTTCTGGGCCTCTGTCTCCTCAGGACGTGTACAGCTGAGCACACATCTCTGGATGTGTATGTACATATGCATGTGACTCCTTCCACTCTGGGACCCCCTTCCTAGTCTCTGGTTCCTTTTCTAGCTTTGTAACGCCTGTGTGAGGTTACCACAAGCTCACAACCTGATCTCTGGCATGCACTGAGCCAGCACTGAATCCACGGGACCTATATGACTCACCAGAGACACACGAAGTCACCATGTCTCCTCACAAGACACAACACTCCATTAATAAATAAGACAAAACCGAGCAAATGTTGGATAGGGTAAAAAAGGGGTGCCTGTGACCACTTCATATAAAAGGCCATTAATTAAGCCATAGCAGCTTATTATTAAACTTGGGAAATTATGCATCACCAAGAGTACATCAAAAGAAATGCCATTGTAAGGAAAAACTTTAAGGCTGAAAGGAAACTGCATCTGTATTATTAGCCTGTAGCAGCTATGTGTGGTCACTGTACTAGACTTACTAATGACAATGCCATCTATTTTCTGCTCTATTTTGCGTGACTGCTAAACTTACTGTGAAACTTTCCTCTTCACTGCCAACCCTAAACTAAAATATTCATTGCATGTCCTTTCAAAACTCCTGGGTGAAACCCCACATCTTCCTAAAAGAGTGTGGAAGTAATGCTAATAAACACCAAACTGAATTTGTAGATAGTTATAAACAATTCCAGCTTCGATACATGAAAATTTCCATGGCACCCTAGGAATCTCAGAATCGGCCATTGGACTAAGAGGAGATGAGAACAGGAACTATTAAGCTCTATTTCTGAGCGGAGTAAAGATGCCATAGGAATGAGTGAGACTGTCTCTCCCAATCTGACAACTCCTGTGTCCAGTTTCTTCCTCTGAATGTGAAAGAGCCGCTCAGGGGAACCAAGGCGTCACCACCAGTCTACCCTGCATGGCTGGTTTACCTGACAGGGCTGTGGTGCCAGCTGGCTGATAAATTACAGTTCAGCATAAATCACTATCTTAAAGGAAACCAAATGCTTCCCATAAATTGCCAGAGTGCAGCCGATAAGCTTTATTGGACATTTTTGACTGGGGAGCCTCAGAAATGTCAGAACTACTGAACGAAAAAAAAATTTGACAGGAGGTGATGATATAGTAAGTTCTCGTGGGAAGGTGGGAGGATTATTTTCAGCTGAAATACAGCAGTGAGTTTTGAAATGGTTACTGTCATCAAATATTCATCTAGCATCTCTAGCTATAGGCAGACTTTTAAAGTCAGTAATTGAAAATCATGCTCGGAAGCATAAATAACTCTTTTACATATTGCTATGCAAAGGCTAGAATGGAGTTAATTAGCATGGCTCAAAGAAATGAAGGGGCAGAGTAGTAATAGAAGTATTGTATCAGCTAAATAAGCTTTAAGACAGTCTTTGAAAAATCTTTCTTAAAAGGATGACATTTTTATACATTTCACAAGCACAAAGTCCTTACTATGTTCCATGAATTATTCTTAGTGATTTACATTATTAATTCATTTAATCTTCATAACAACACTATGAGGCAGGTAATAATACCTCTTTCACAGATAAGAAACCTGATGGTACAAGAGCAGGCATTTTCAGAATCTATTACCATGAATATAACAATGCCATTTGTCCTCCTGCTTAAAAAATAAAACAAACGAACAAAAAAACCTGAAACAAAGGCAAAAAATGATCATCTAAGATCTCAAAAATCTATGCTAGAGGGGGAAAAAACATCACAAAGTCCACATTAATTATATATTTAGATTGTGGATAATCTCAAAATCAAAGTATCTTTGAAAAATAATACACATTAGCATAATAACATGAGATAGTGATAAGAAATGCCTGAAATCATGCTTCAAAAACATTTATCTTTGCAATAATTAAGTTTGGAGAGAGAAAGTAGATTTTAATTATGATAATCTTAGAACATTTATGTGAAACTCTCATAACTTTTCTCCCTTTTAATATACCTTAAATGCCAAATAAATGTATTTTGAAATTTCATTTGTAGTGGAACAGGAGAATATATTAAAATAATTGCCTTATAATGTTTCTTTACTCATTTTCCAAATATAGAGCCACAATTCACATTCTTATGACTGAATCAGTGTTTGCATTTCAGATATCTATTGACAGAGAATAAATCTTGCCAGGGAAAGAGCAGCTGTAAACTGAAATTTGGCAAAGAATTAAGGGCTCAGCTCTGAAACAATTGGGATGCTGCACAATTTCACAGGATCATTCAGCTGGGCTTGAAACATTCAAGCTTAAAGAAAACAGCATGCTAAATATTTAAGGCAACACTTGGCACAAGATACCAAATGTTTTGGAACCAATATGTTAGGAATCCTTAAAAGCAGAAACAAATACTCCAACATTTGGCAAGAAATAAAGGCCTATTAATCAACAAGTCATTGTATTGTATTCTGAAAGGAACTTCCCACTCAACTCTCAAGATGGAAATCTGTAAAAGACCTCAACTCTTTAAGTGTGAAGGCATAAGCAGCCACGGAACACAGCTGCAAGGCCACAGGGCCATAGGATAAAGCCAGTAATCATAAACCAGGGAGGAGGTGACTCAAAGACTATTATGCACAGTCTCTGAACTAGGGTGGGGAGCAGACATATCCCCGCAAATGGCTTCCTTGGCATCAAACTTCTGCAAATTAGCAAACTACCAACTTAGAGCAGTGCCCTGCCATTCCTTGGGAAACAAGGAAGGAAAAACATATTCCTAAAACTTCCTAAAATACTAAACAAACAAGCAAACAAAACATAAGACAGGAGCCACATTTTCCATTTGAGGGTATACATGTTTGAAGGTTATCCTAAAATTGGGAAAGGTCTTCCATAGAAGCAATAATGCCACCTTGAAATTCACAAGTGAGTGCAGAGGGTAACTTGTGACCTGGCTTTGGCAAGGCAACCCCAATACCCTTTCCTCTGGGGAACTCCTTAAACCTGCACTGTCCAATGTAATAGCCACTAGCTATATGTGGCTACTGAGTAAAACCTGGGCAGTCCAAGTTGAGATGGGCTCTAAATGGAAAATGTACACTGGATGTCAAAGACATAAAATTAAATAAAAGAATGCAAAAATATCTCAACATTTTTATACTGATTACATGTCAAAATGATAACATCTAGGGTATATTGGGTTAAATATATTGTTAAAATTCTTTTTACTAGTTTCCTTTCACTTAAAAAAAAATGTGTCTGCTTGAAAAGATTAAATGATATATATACTTCATGCTATGGTTTTACAGGACCATCTACAAGTTCCCTGGGGATATGCTCCTCATGTCTTTCCACATGAACCATATAAGGGTTTTAGGCACCCCATCAGGCTGCTGATGAGTCTGGCTGTTCTTAATTCTCACAGGGCCCAGCCCCTCTCAGGTACAACACAGGAAGCCCCAGACTCCCTGAGTAAGAAATTGCTTTTTAGTGATGCCAGGGAGCAACCATCTGATTGGCCAAATGTAGCATCCAATACCAGGGAGATAAATAAATGAGATCTTAAGGAACAGAACTATTCATGACTTTAAATCCTTAACTTTCATTCTGAAATTGATGATAAAAATTAAAAAATCAAATGCAGAGCATGAAGTTCATAACATGGCACAGCTCATTCACAGGGAAGCACTGCATTATCACAAACCACTACTTCAAGCTCACAGAGAACATTTTTGATCACAGAAATCTCTGAGTCTCATTTTCATAGCATCAATTTTGACTGAGGTCACTCAGTTTCTAATATATAAATTCCAGAATGGTTATCTGGCTTTTAAATATCTGAAATTCAAATTTAAAAATTCAAGTCAGTTTCCATATCAATGTTTACTTAGCATTTAGATACGCAAATTTATGCAAGTAGTTTTCAAGTAAGGTTACCAATAAGGTGTCGCATACCTGTATATCAAATACAGTCAAATACTGTAGAAATCCTCACTTCCTAAATAGATTACACCAAAAAGAAAAGGACTGGACAAAAAAAACCTAACAGAACTAGGATTATGCGTGATTATCTCAGTTTAGTCTATTGATACACTGTGCCCTAATCACTTCCATTCTACAGTCAAACTATTTTAGTACAAATTAAATACATTAATATTAAAAGGACTCTATTTATTTAAGTGGTGCTTAGTTGCTAAGTCACGTCAGACTCTTTGAGACCCCACTGACTATAAGCTGCCAGGCTCTTCTGTCCATGGGATTTCCCAGAATCCCATGAATACTGCAGTGGGCTGCCATTTCCTTCTCCAGGGTATCTTCTTGACCCAAGGATAGAACCCGCGTCTCTAGGTATCTTGCACGGGCAGGCAGATTCTTTACCACTAGCACCAACTGGGAAGTGGACAGGCTGTTTTAAAAAAAAAAACCACCAAGGAACTTAAATTTATTTTTAATGGAACACTTTACAATTTGTAAATACTTCTAAATTAATGCTAACAATAGTAAGGGTCAAAATAATACACAAAGAAGATGCAGTATGCTTAGTAAATGACCAAGAAATAATGAAGACTACGCAGAAAGGAATGTATTTATAAATGGATAATCTTATTTCATTCCTTTCTTCCTTTATTCACTCAAACATTATCTGTGCTATAAAAGATTAAATGATACATATACTATCCTGTGCCAGGTATTATACCAGGTTCTGGAGATAAGATGATGAACACTTTAGCAGCCTTCACAGAACCCTCAGTTTTGTGAGGTAGTTAAACTTTAATCAAATAAGCTAGCCTCTCTGATGAAGTAATGCTGGAGCTGCAGGCTGAAGGATGAGAACAAGTTACCAGGGCAAAAGGGGAGAGCAGAGCTTCACAGGCAGAGGAACAGCAAGTGCTCTGATCCTTTGGCAGGAGGGAGCAAGGCCCTGACACCGAGTCTATAGAACACACACGGCTGGAACCCTGAGGACAAGCACAGGCCCAGAGCAGGATCTGAAGCTCAGAAAGAGGTCTTGGCTAGAGGTGCAAAACTCATCTGGATGGAGAGAAAGACAGAAGTACAGCTGCGTCTCCAGAACACACTTGAGAGACAACAGTCAAAAGCGGCTGAGAAGGTAAGAAAGACAGGATTCAAAACACACAAGCAGGGCTGGGCTCAGCTGCGAGAAAGGATTCCTTTTTGAGTAGCAGGAGGGAAGGAATAGGTGAAGCAGAAACACGCATTAAAACCTAGGGCATTTTATTTTTTTGCTTGCTGAATCTAAACATTCAGTGGAACCAACCTCCACTGGACAATGTAGGCATGAAAACACAGATATTTGGGATCATCTGGGTTGGGGTTTTGTCAGGCAAATGCAGAGAGCAAGAGAAATTAAGGATTTAAAAGAGCGATAGATTCTAAACTGGTTAAGAAGGGAAATGAGAGAAGGAAAATATTGATGGATTTGGTGGAGTGGCCCAGCCACTAAATGAGACGCTGCAATGAGGTCAAAGTACCACCATGGTGAGGGTAGGTAAATCAGGAAGCTAGAAGGTCCTGGTAAGAATAAAAAGGCGGATGCAGTGGTTTCAGAAACTGAGTAACTTCTGGGGATGCAAGATCCATAGCGTGACCGCACAAGTACGTGGCTCAATGAGGGAGAAGGCCACACGCAGGTAGAAGGTCCAAGGCCATCAAGTCAGGCAGATCCTCCATGTGAATACGGAGGGCACCAGGAAGGAGTAAAGGGTTTGCGGTGAGAGGAGACTGTCGGCCCAACGCCAAGCGCACAGTGAACGAGAGGAAGTCACCCTGCTGGCGTGGGGAGGAGGAGAGGATGCAAGAGTTGAAGAGCACCGTCGTTTTCTCAGACAACCAATATAAGGAGTAAAGACTGAGAAGCAAAACTATGCCCTGGGTTGACAACAAGCTCTTTACCCATCCCTGAAGTACATGAGAACTGAGAAAATAAGGCCACCACTTGAGACAGCTACAAAACAAGTGGTGTCCCAGACAAAGACGGGGCCCAGTGAAGGCAGGAGGTGCCCAAAGCTTCAAAGGGTGAGGGAGATGACACAGCGGAGCACAAACAAGACCCCGGGGCAACAGCTCCACAGGGCACAGGGAAAGTTAGAAAGGGGGAAAGGAAGGTCTGTGTTGCAGCAGAGAAGGACAGTCCATCGCAGAGATGATGGTGCTATGGAGGACAGATGGCAGAGGGATCAGTTTGTCAGAGATGGCAAATTTAAAGCAAAAAATAATTTAGAGAAGAATCCACATGGATCGTGGTAGCCAGAAATAAAGCACTTTGCTTAGTGGTGGCAGACCGATACCATGGTCTCCTTCCATGTGCTATATTGGCTGGATGCCAGATCTAGAGCAGGGTTTCTCAACCCCAGGGAAATGGACATTCTGACATTTTTTGCTATGGGCATTATCCTGCACACTGTAAGATGTTTAGAAGGATCCCTGGCCTCTACTCACTAGATGCCGATAGCACCTCCAAGCCTGGTGCCAACCAAAAATGACATCAGAGAGAAGATCTAAATAGATACTTCTTCAAAGAACACATACAGATGGCCAAGAGGCACATGAAAAGATGTTCACTACTGGTAATTATCAGAGAAATGCAAATCAAAACTACAATGAGATATCACCTTACACTAGCCAGAATGACTACCATAAGAAAAATCCACAAACAAAAAATACTGGAGAGGGTGTGGAGAAAAGGCAACCCCTCTAAAATTGTTGGTGTGAATATAAACTGGTACAGAACACTATAGAGCACAGTATGGAAGGTTCCTTAAAAAACTAAAAACAGAGCTACCATATGCCCCTGCAATCCCACTCCTGGGCATATACCTGGAAAAAAACATGATCAGAAAGGATACATGCACCCCAATGTTCACTGCAGCACAGATTACAACAGCCAAAACATGGAAGCAATCTAAATATCCATCAACAGAGGAATGGATAAAGAAGGAAGGAAAAACATATTCCTAAAGCTTCCTAAAATATTAAACAAGCAAACAAAACATAAGACTGGAGCCACATTTTCCAAGGGTGTACAGGTTTGAAGGTCATTCTAAAATTGGGAAAGGTCTTCCATGGAAGCAAAATTGCCACCTCAAAATTTACAAGTGAGAGTAGAGGGTGACCTGGCTTAGGCAAGGCAACCCCAATACTCTTTCCTCTGGGGAACTCCTTAAACCTGCACTGTCCAATATAATAGCCACTAGCTACATGTGGCTACTGAGTAAAACATGGGCAGTCCAAATTGAGATGGGCTCTAAGTGGATGTCAAAGACACAGTATGAAGTAAAAGAATGCAAAAACATCTCATTAATATTTTTATACTGACTACATGTCGAATGATATGTGGTTTTCTGATTATTTATTACATCATATATCTTTATGGATGTATACTGTTAGTTTGAGGGAGGTTAGCATCCTAAATAAAGGAAAGATAAAAAGGATAAAAAAGATAAAAGGTACTCTTTGAAATACTTAACCATTAAACATATCTAAGTTTGGGCAGGAACTACATCTTAATGGTTAACCCTTGTGCTACCAAACTAAATTCACACACACTCACAGACTGGTTTGCTTTAATTCCTTCAATACCTGTTGAGTCCCTCCCCTGTGCTCGGTCCTAGACACTGCAGTAGGAGGATTTCAAGTCACACAAGGCTCACTACCTCAAGCCAAGAGGTATCCTGCAGTGCCCACCTGAGGAAGCGTTCAGACGGCATGCTCCAGCTGGGTTCCTCAGGGTCTCAGCCTTAGAAGGTTGCAGAGGAGTCGGCAAGCATTCCAGCTAAATGAAAAAACAAGAAAGAAAAGCACAGTAACTTACATGTAAAAATAGAAAAAAAAAAAAACAAACATACTCTGGGTCTTCATGATGCTAATACTTTAGAATCTTGAAGAATTTTATAGACAAGATACAACAATCTGACTGAATGCTCTTGTGATAGCCAATGTTTCAGAATGCTTGTAAGTTTTAAAGTTTTTTCAGCTTATTAGAATTTCAGGGACTAAAAATTAAAATTTGAGAACCAAAAATAGCTAAAGAGTTACATTAAAAATTAAAACAGATGGCCAGAGGGAAAAATTAAGATTTGAAAAAATAGTTACGATTTATGTCAGAGAACATTTTACCTATGTTCTCTTCTAGGAGCTTTATGGTATCACGTCTTATACTTAGGGGCTTCCCTGGTGGCTCAAATGGTAAATAATCTGCCTGCAATGCAGGAGACCCAGGTTTAATCCCTGGGTTGGGAAGACCCCCTGGAGAAGGAAAAGGCAACCCACTCCAGTAGTCTTGCCTGGAGAATTCCATGGACACAGTCTTTAAACCCATTCTGAGTTTCTTTTTGTTTATGGTGTGAGGGAGTGTTTTAACTTCACTGATATACACGTGGCAGTCCAGCTTTCCAAACAACACCCACTATAGAAATGAAAGCAAAAACAAACATATGAGACCTAATCAAACAATCTTTTGCACAGCAAACAAAACCATAAACAAAATGAAAAGACAACCTTCAGACTAACAGAAAATATTAATATTTGCAAACAATGTGACAAGGGCTTAATTTCCAAAATACATGAACAGTTCATACAGTTCAATATCAAAAAGACAACCAACCAATCCAAAATGGGCAGAAACTGCCAGTTTTTCAAAGAAGATACACAGATGGCCAACAGAGACATGAGACATGCTCAACGGGGCTAATCATTAGAGTAATGCAAACCAAAACTGCAATGAGGCACCTGACACCTCACACCTGTCAGAGGGGACGCCATCAGAAGGTCTACAAATAATGTACGCTAGAGAGAGTGTGGAGAAAAGAGAACACTTCTAGACCATTGGTGGGAATGTAAATTGGTGCAGCCACTATGCAAAACAGCATGGCGATTCCTTAAAACACTAAAACTTTAATTCAAAAAGATACATGTACCCCAATGTTCATAGCAGCACTACTTATATCAGTTAAGACATGAAAGCAACTTGAGGGTCCATCAACACATGAATGGATAAATAAGATGTAGTGTGTGTGTGTGTGTGTGTGTGTGTGTGTGTGTGTATATAAAAGAATATTACTCAGCCATAAAAAAGAAAAACATTTTGTCATTTGCAGCATCATGGACGGACTTTGAGATCACCATACTAAGTAAAGTCAGAGAAAGACAAATATTCTATGATATCACTTATAAGTAGAATCTAAAAAAATAATATGCATGAATTTATTTACAAAATATAAACAGGTTCACACAGACACAGAAAACAAGCTTATGATTACCAAAGTGGAAGTGGGGATAAATTAGGAGCATGGAATTAACAGATATACACAACTATATACAAAATAGATAAACAATGATTTACAACATAGAACAAGGAATTATATTCAGTATCTTATAATACTTATAACTCAGAGAAAGAAAATATAAAAAAACAGATTTACATATATAAACACTGAATCCATGACTATGTTTTACAACTCTCATTAGAAGGTCTAGCTGCCATTTTCTAATACACTCAAGTATCAAAATTAATTCCAGTTTGAATCATCTTAAACAGGCTCTCTTCTAAGTTTCATTTTGAAAAGCAAAAACATTATAAAAACACATGACAGAAACATGTAAAGATGTGCCTATTTCTGCTAGTTTTATAAAAGAGAGCCCTATGATTTCCAATCTAAAATATAGTATTTGTTACACCGTATCCAAACCTTCAAACTATATTAATTCACATAAATATAGCAGAATTTGCTGAGGATTCATTTCACTGTTGTCAAACATCAGGTTGTTTTAAACATTTCATACATTCATACTTACTTCTTGCTTTTTTAATTACTGAAAATAGTATACCTATACTTTTCATTTATTTCTAAGTTTTGACAAATCTAAAAATGAGCATCATTTTCAATTATTTAACTGCAACTGAGCAATAAAGAGGATCAGAATAATTCACGACACGTTGTTTAACTAGCTTAGAGACTTTCCTAGCAACCTATCACTGCTACATATTCCCTTCATAAACTAAGTTATAAACTCCAAGTTCTTATTGCCTAACACAAAAACTACAGAGATGGACACTTTAAGATGGCGTAGGAATATTTATTATTATTAGAGAGACATGAAAAAAACTTAATCTTTCTGAAACTCTAATACTTTAAAAAGCTCCCAATAACTAGGTGAATATAGAATACTAATCCTAAAAATTACAATAATCCAAAATTAAAGGACACACTTTACTGTATTTTTCAGACATTCCAAATACAGCAATTAAAAATCTCAAGATAACTTCCTTTATTGTTTGGAGACCAACTCACTAAATTAGTTCTCTTCAGAAATTATCTAATTACAATCTGTTCCATTCTACAATGTTCAGTGAAATGAACACCACTTTAAAGGCTGGGAGTTAAAATGAGTTAAAGCATGAATCAATCCCTGAAAATTACTGTTATTTAGTATTCACTAATATTTCTTATATTTTACTACATATAGTTTATAGTATCATTAGATTGCATAGGATAATTTAATTCTGATTATTTCACAAATTGGTATATTTTTAATACCACTAAATTAGTATATTTTAATACAAATACATCATCACATGGTGTGCAATAAATGATATTAGATATCCCTTTAGTTTGAAAGGTAAACATTCAAGGTACCCCACTGGTATACTTTCCTGCATGGAACATCATTCCTGAAGGTAACAAGGATGCTTGCCCTTCCAGAAGGTGAAAACATCTAAGCTCTCCCTCCGAACAAAAAGGACGTGGAGATGACTTAATTCTAACAGGAAAGGTCCAACATGTGATTAGAGCAGTTTACCAACTGAATAGAAATTTAGGCCAAAGAACACAACTGTCCCGTTCCTACAAAACCCTGCAACTCTTTTAATCTATAGAAGAAAATCATTCAGGCTTTATTCCTGAGATCATAATGGTAAAGCCTCTCTATTAAATATCTGCTATTTTGTTTTAACTTAAAATTATAAATAATAATCACTTTACCTACTCAATTCAGTTGCTGAGTCGTGTCCAACTCTGCAACCTCATGAATCGTAGCACGCCAGGCTTCCCTGTCCATCACCAATTCCCAGAGCTTACTCAAACTCATATCCATCGAGTCAATGATGCCATCCAACCATCTCATCCTCTGTCATTCCCTTTCCTTCCACCTTCAATCTTTCTCAGCATCAGGGAAAGTTTGTTGATCAAAATCACCCCCAAGAAAAAGAAATGCAAAAAGGCAAAATGGTTGTATAGCTGAGAAAAGAAGAGAAGCGAAAAGCAAAAAAGAAAAGGAAAGATATACCCATTTGAATGCAGAGTTCCAAAGAATAGCAAGGGGAGATAAGAAAGCCTTCCTCAGTGATCAATGCAAAGAAATAGAGGAAAACAACAGAATGGGAAAGACTAGAGATCTCTTCAAGAAAATTAGAGACACCAAGGGAATATATCATGCAAAGATGGGCTCCATAAAGGACAGAAATGAAATGGACCTAACAGAAGCAGAAGATATTAAGAGGTGGCAACAATACACAGAACTATACAGAAAAGATCTTCATGACCCAGATAACCACAATGGTGTGATCACTCACCTAGAGCCAGATATCCTGGAATGTGAAGTCAAGTGGGCCTTAGGAAGCATCACTATGAACAAAGCTAGTGGAGGTGATGTAATTCCAGTTGCGCTATTTCAAATCCTACAAGATGATGCTGTGAAAGTGCTGCACTCAATATGCCAGCAAATTTGAAAAACTCAGCAGTGGCCACAGGACTGGAAAAGGTCAGTTTTCATTCCAATCCCAAAGAAAGGCAATGCCAAAGAATGCTCAAACTTTGCCTACTACCACAGCCAAATGCTTTATTTGATTGCTCTTACAATAAGGGGTACTTCATATGCATGATCCCATTTAATACTCATAATAACCTAATGTGGATGATATCATTTTCATTTTACTGATAAAAGAACCCAGGGATATAAGTAATTCACAAAAGGCACAGGACTAGAAATTGGTAGTCTCAGGGATCAAAACCGTTTGACTCCAAAGTTTGTACTCTTAATTATTCTGCTCTAATTCCAAGTTTTATAATAAACCATAAAACTACAACTTTTGAAGTCACACTAAAATCAAAATATACAGATTATATGAAAATTACAAAAGAAATAGAGTCAGTAAGATCTCAATATGTGAACTGTGGACTTCCTGATGTTCAAGCTGGTTTTAGAAAAGGCAGAGGAACCAGAGATCAAATTGCCAACATCCGCTGGATCATCGAAAAACCAAGAGAGTTCCAGAAAAACATCTATTTCTGCTTTATTGACTATGCCAAAGCCTTTGACTGTGTGGATCACAAGAAACTGTGGAAAATTCTGAGAGAGATGGGAATACCAGACCACCTGACCTGCCTCTTGAGAAATCTCTATGCAGGTCAGGAAGCAGCAGTTAGAACTGGACATGGAACAACAGACTGATTTCAAATAGGAAAAGGAGTAGGTCAAGGCTGTATATTGTCACCCTGCTTATTTAACTTCTCTGCAGAGTACATCATGAGAAAGGCTGGACTGGAAGAAGCACAAACTGGAATCAAGATTGCCGGGAGAAATATCAATAACCTCAGATATGCAGATGACACCACCCTTATGGCAGAAAGTGAAAGGAACTAAAAAGCCTCTTGATGAAAGTGAAAGAGGAGAGTGAAAAGTTGGCTTAAAGCTCAACATTCAGAAAATGAAGATCATGGCATCTGGTCCCATCACTTCATGGGAAATAGATGGGGAAACAGTGGAAACAGTGTCAGACTTTATTTTGGGGGGCTCCAAAATCACTGGAGATGGTGACTGCAGCCATGAAATTAAAAGACGCTTACTCCTTGGAAGAAAAGTTATGACCAACCTAGATAACATATTCAAAAGCAGAGACATTACTTTGCCGACTAAGGTCCGTCTAGTCAAGGCTATGGTTTTTCCAGTAGTCATGTATGGATGTGAGAGTTGGACTGTGAAAAAGGCTGACCGCCAAAGAATTGATGCTTTTGAACTGTGGTGTTGGAGAAGACTTGGACTGCACGGAGATCCAACCAGTCCATTCTGAAGATCAGCCCTGGGATTTCTTTGGAAGGAATGGTGCTGAAGCTGAAACTCCAGTACTTTGGCCACCTCATGCGAAGAGTTAACTCATTGGAAAAGACTTTGATGCTGGGAGGGAATTGGGGCAGGAGAAGAAGGAGACGACAGAGGATGAGATGGCTGGATGGCATCACAGACTCGATGAACGTCAGTCTGAGTGAACTCCAGGAGTTGGTGATGGACAGGGAGGCCTGGTGCGCTGTGATTCATGGGGTCACAAAGAGTCGGACACGAATGAGCGACTGAACTGAACTGAACAATATATGCCATAAATAGGTATATAATGATCTGCTGCTGCTGCTGCTAAGTCGCTTCAGTTGTGTCCAACTCTGTGCAACCCCACAGACAGCAGCCCACCAGGCTCCCCCATCCCTGGGATTCTCCAGGCAAGAACACTGGAGTGGGTTGCCATTTCCTTCTCCAATGCATGAAAGTGAAAAGTTAAAGTGAAGTCGTTCAGTCATGTCAGACTCTTTGCGACCCCATGGACTGCAGCCTACCAGGCTCCTCCATCCATAGGATTTTCCAGGCAAGAGTACTGGAGTGCGGTGCCATCGCCTTCTCTGTATAATGATCTACTGAGTATTTATTATCCTTTGAGAGAGGGAAAAACATCAAGAGACAAATAGTTAAATAAATATCTTTTCATAGCTGGATTTCACTAAAGGTTACCAGGACACAAAGCTAGTATAAACTGACCCAGCACAATAATCCCAGATAAATAGATACTCATAATAGGGAGAAAGCAAATCCCGTATGGGACACATCAAATCATCAATTGTTTTGAATAGGGTGATAGGAAACCACATGTATCTAGTTAGGAAAAGAGAGCCAATATCCATGGAATCTATGAAAGTTCACGCAGTAGAGCTTTTAGGTCTTCTATACTATTCTATCCCACGTTTTGCATATTTGAAAGCATCTTCTGCAATACATGAACCATGAACCTCCAGATGCTCAAGCTGGATTTAGAGAAGGCAGAGGAACCAGATATCAAATTGCCAACATCTGCTAGATCATCGAAAAAGCAAGAGAGTTCCAGAAAAACATCTATTTCTGTGAAAGCCTTTGACTGTGTAGATCACAATAAACTGTTGAAAATTCTGAAAGAGATGGGAATACCAGACCACCTGACCTGCCTCTTGAGAAATCTCTATGCAGGTCAGGAAGCAGCAGTTAGAACTGGACATGGAACAGCAGACTGGTTCCAAATAGGAAAAGGAGTACGTCAAGGCTGTATATTGTCACCCTGCTTATTTAACTTCTCTGCAGAGTACATCATGAGAAATGCTGGGCTGGATGAAGCACAAGCTGGAATCAAGACTGCCGGGAGAAATATCAATAACCTCAGATATGCAGATGACACTACCCTTATGGCAGAAAGTGAAGAGGAACTAAAGAGCCTCTTGATGAAAGTGAAAGAGAAGAGTGAAAAAGTTGGCCTAAAGCTCAACATTCAGAAAATGAAGATCATGGGAAATAGATGGGGAAACAGTGGAAACAGTAGCTGACTTTATTTTTCTGGGCTCCAAAATCACTGCAGATGATGATTGAAACCATGAAATTAAAAGACGCTTACTTTTTGGAAGGAAAGTTATGACCAACCTAGATAACATATTCAAAAGCAGAGACATTACTTTGCTGACAAAGGTCCGTCTAGTCAAGGCTATGGTTTTTCCAGTGGTCATGTATGGATGTGAAAGTTGGACTGTGAAGAAAGCTGAGCGCCAAAGAATTGATGCTTTTAAACTGTGGTGTTGGAGAAGACTCTTGAGAGTCCCCTGAACTGCAAGGAGATCCAACCAGTCCATTCTGAAGGAGATCAGCCCTGGGATTTCTTTGGAGGGACTGATGCTAAAGCTGAAACTCTAATACTTTGGCCACCTCATGCGAAGAGTTGACTCATTGGAAAAGACCCTGATGCTGGGAGGGATTGGGGGCAGGAGGAGAAGTGGGCGACAGAGCATGAGATGGCTGGATGGCATCACTGACTTGATGGACATGAGTTTAAGTAAACTCCAGGAGTTGGTGATGGACAGGGAGGCCTGGCCTGCTGTGGTTCATGGGGTCACAAAGAGTTGGACACGACTGAGTGACTGAACTGAAGTATGGTATCAGAGAAGGCGATGGCACCCCACTCCAGTACTCTTGCCTGGAAAATCCCATGGACACAGGAGCCTGGTAGGCTGCAGTCCAAGGGGTCACAAAGAGTTGGACACAACTGAGCGACTTCACTTTCACTTTTCACTTTCATGCATTGGAGAAGGAAATGGCAACCCACTCCAGTGTTCTTGCCTGGAGAATCCCAGGGATGGGGGAGCCTCGTGGGCTGCCGTCTATGGGGTCACATAGAGTCGGACACAACTAAAGTGGCTAAGCAGCAGCAACAGCAGTATGGTATAGCATCTACCATGCAGATCCACTCATCCACATTGAGCTATTCCCTCCCTTCAGGATACTGGTACCAACCATCTTCTCTGCCCAGAACTTCCCATGTCCTTTTTACCTAGTTAGCTCCTATTCATCTTGCAAGTCCCAAGGTCACCTCCTCTGGGAAGCCTTCCCTAAAACTCCCCAAGGTTCCAGTTCCTTACTCTTCTGTGAGCTCCAATAACACCTATACATCCAAACACACAGCATAATTAGCACTCTATATAATTACTTGTTTGGGGAAGGGCGGTCAGAAGATTTTGGCTTAGCCTCGTTTCTACCCACCCCAAGACAGTGAGCTCTTTAAGGAGAATGAGCCATCTTGGAGTAGCCATAGTTTTGTCTATTGTCCCAGTGTAATTACTAATTGTACCCCCATTTATTCTCTGTGGTTTCCCACTTTCGATCATAAAAATTTGATCATCCTGTCTATATAGGCAGGATCCATATCTATCTTGCTCACTATCTTGAATGCCCTGGGCCTACCATTATTCTCACAATATCCCCCAAAGCAGAAAAAGTAAAAGTATAATGTATCCCTGTTTTAGAATGAAGAACATGCGATCATAAGGCCAGCTTATTTGCATGTATTAAATCACAATGTTTTAGTGAATATTATCAAAATGTTGTTGTTAAGTTACTCACTTATGTCTGACTCTTCTGCAACCCCATGGACTGTAGCCCTCCAGGTCCCTCATGGTATTTCCCAGGCAAGAATACTGGACTGGGTTGCCACTTCCCTCTCCAGGAGATCTTCCCAGATCAGGGATTGAATCCAGATCTCCAGCACTGGCAGGTGGATTCCTTACCACTGAACCACCTGTGAAGCCCATACTATCAGAATGCATGCCTTAAAAGGAAATGCTGCACTGAATATTAAAAACTCCTCTAATGAGAACAAGGATGAATAGGCAGTCACCCTCATGAATACAGCTGGAGACCTCGTGAACCAAAATAAAATATAACGTTTAAGTCAGTTCTTCCAGTCACAGTAACACACCCCTTTCCAGTTCTTTAATTTTTAGCTCCACCACTCCTCTGTGAATAGAAACATAAAATGCTTAGATCAGTTACACAGTCTTGTCAAAATAACCTACCCTGCAATTATAACATCCTAATGTGCTTTTTAAAAATGTTGCCATGAAAATTTTTTCATTAAAGAATTTCTTATAGTTCTCAGACCACTGAAAATTAAACCAACTATTTGCATCTCTGTAGATGGTAAAATGTAGATCTTGAATATATAAAAATATTTGTATGACAAAAATATTATTGTACGGAAAAACAATATGCTACATTTATATAATTATTTTATTTCACTAAAAAAATCTGTATGAAAAAGTTATTATTCAGACAATGAATGAACATTCTACTTATTAATGACTGCCTTCTAACAAATAGAAAACATTCAGTTTACAGTCCTCTAACATACGATCTAGATGTAATCTAAACTCCACTTTCCAACAGAGAAAGTTTTACCATTAAATTTTACAACATGGACGCTTCATTCATTCAAGTATCTACTAAAGGCTTAATATATTTCCAGTAATCACTGAACAAGACGTGATGACAGACACAAAAGAATTAAAAATGGTCTCTGTCCTTCAAATAGTTTATAACCTTCAAGTAAGGGATAACATCCACATAGAATGCGAAGTAGCTTCAGTCATGTCCAACTCTTTGTGACCCCATGGACTGTAGGCCACTAGGCTCCTCTGTTCATGAGAGTCTCCAGACAAGAATATCAAAGTGGATTGCCAAGTCCTCCTCCAGGAGATCTTCCTGACCCAGGGATCAAATCTGTGTCTCTTATGTCTCCTGCATTGGCAGGAGGGTTCTTTACCACTAGCTCCAAAGCATAATATCCACATTAACATCTCCCTAATAGTACAAGACATTCTGCATTTTCTTCAGCTGGGAGATTCGCAATTTCCTCTCATTTTACAATTTCTAAAATTGAAGCTGTACCTTAAATTGATTGCTGATGTACTGAAAAGCTGATATGTATCTCACATGTGCAAAAAGCATTAAAACTGGTGAAGCATCACAGTTCAAGTACTTAAAGAGGCTAGGCTTACATGCAATATTACATACAGTTCTTACATTGACCAATGTAAGAATTATGGACCCATTTTTTCCAAAGAAAAAGCAGAGGCCCAGCAGGCTAAAATGCTTGAGGTTTAAAAAAAAAAAAAAAAAAAAAAACTAGGAACTGGTAAAGCTGAGATTCACATCCATCTGTTACATTCTGCTGCACCATGTCACCCTACCAAAGGCAAGCTGGATGTTGGTTAGAATAGTGGAGGAAGGTAAGTGGAGGAACATTGAAAGATGCAGAGAGAGAAGAGGAGGCTTTCCAGATGAAAAGTACAACACACTGAAATGCAAAATAAGAACTCTGTACCTGAAGCTGAAGATGCAATGTAGACAAGTGTTCAATCCGCCATCTTTAACAGGAAGCCCTTTTGGTAAGCCCTATTTTATGCCCATTTTCCTGATTAGGAAATCAGGGTTTAGAGAAATTAAGTAACTTCAGGAGGGTTACACAACCAGTATGGGAGCTAGGGTGAAAACCTAGGTAGGTAGTCTACATCCTAGTAGTAGCCCTCAGTCACTCAGTCATGTCTGAATCTTTGCGGCCCTGTGGACTGCTGCCCACCAGGCTCCTCTGCCCATGGAATTTTCCAGGCAGGAATACTGGAGTGGGCTGCCATTTCCTATTCTAGGGGCTCTTCCTGACCCAGGGATGGAACCCGCGTCTTTGTACTGGCAGGCAGATTCTTTACCACTAGCACCACCTGGGAAGCAGTCTATATCCAGACCCACTCTTTTTTAATCAGTAAGCTATCCTGCATCTCCAGCTGTATAGGCTTCTTATTTTACAAAAGTATAACAGAAGCCCCCATATCTTTGAGTGCGTTGCACTTCTCATCTCATAATAAACGTGCTAATTCTCTCAGACACAATATTTGGTTTTCCATGAAAACAGAGATCTGACCAGGCTTGAATAACAAAGAATTTACTATAACTATTCACTAAGCATCTTTTCTCTCACTCATTCAACATTTAAACTGCTTTTACCATATGCCAGGACGGCATGTAAAAGAGTAAGATTACAATGACTTTGTAAAACGTCTTTTTTTTCCTAACATGACAAGTGATAAAAGCTACTGCTTTTTAAAGCATAATTTTCTTTTACAAAAGAGATGTAAAGTAGAAGAAAGGACGTGGGCATGAGATTAAGTTCCTTCAGCTGAGTTGAGCTGCACCTTAACTGGTATCTTTATGAATTACAGGGGTAGGGACCATGTCCCGCTGATCTCTGGGTAAGAAGGAACTTTGTTCCCAGAAGACTTGGTATAAAATGAATGGTTTATAAAATAGTTATTGTTCCAGAAGTTAATGCAGTTTTATCACAAATGCAGAACTTCTAAACATCTCCAAAAACACTTTCCTCTGTCACTAAAAAGGCACTACAAGTCTTTTACAGAATATGCACATAATCTTAACCAAGATATCAAAACCAAAAAGAAACCCAAATTTCATTTAAAAATTAATGTTACTTTAAAACTTTGGGGCAACACTGAACAAAACGATGTGATGTGACAGTCGATGCATGTCTGCTGAGTGGCCAGGGAGGCCTCTGAAGAAATGAAGTTCACCTAAAATGTCACTAATAACAAAAGAATATGAAAGGATATTCCAAAGCCTGACAAGAAAGTTTTCCGCATTCTGTTGTATGACTTGAGACATGTTTTGAATTGCTCCATGATTTTCTGGCACGAGTCAGAAGAGGAAGAGGAGAGTGGCGTCTGTTTCCTTGGCTCAGTCAATAGGCTTGGGTGGGCTCAACAAGTGGGGGGATAAATCTCAGAGAGAAGAGTGTGGGGGAGGTCGGGGAAGGGGGGAAAGGCTGTCAAATCCATCATGTTTGGTATTTCACAATGACTGAAGTAGAATCCTTTCTTTATCAATCCTAATTTTCCCAATGTGCCAAGTCTAAGATCACACAGTTTTTAAGTGTATTTTCTAATGAAAAAAAAAAAAAAGACATTATTGCCCTTTGGTGATATTCTACCTCTTATAGGATATACAGTATATAGTGCTATATGCTATAAGTAAAACAAAATCACCATTTTTATTCATGAAGAAAACACACCATAATTGTATCCTATGGTTTCAATAATTCTGTAGAAGAGAAAAACAGACTTTCCCACTGACATCACAAAAATTTTAATTCCCGGGAACTATTTAAAAGTATCTTAGCTAAATACTTTTTATCCACATACTATTAAAAACAACAATAACTTTGAGTCTCTCTAGGGAAATTGCTAAGAATGCCACATCTAGGAATCTACCAAGCAGAGAATATCAGTCCAACATCAAGTTTGACGTAAATATGAAGTAACTGTCCCAAGGTCAGTGAGTTAGTAAGTGACAGAGCTGGGATTAAGAACCTAGCAAAGTCTGACTAGAGTTCACACCCCTGTCACAGACTGTGTTGCCATCTGAATGAGCAATGCAGAATAGCTGGACTCCAGGGATTTCCAGTAAGCAAAAATTTCTTCCATAAATGTTCAATTATTTCCAAGATGTCAGGTATCAGAGATAATTTTCTGGAAAATATTCAGCACAACCATTTCTCTTGTGGACCCTCTAAAATCTGGTCTTTGGCTTCAGAAAGGCATTTAGCACAAGGATAATGGTGCAAATGTTATCATGAAATTGTCTGGTTTCAACTCCCAGCCCACTAGCAATAGGACCCTGGACAAAGATGTAACTCTTCTGTGTCTGTCTCCTCTTTCTATAAAATGATAATAACACTATCTACCACACAGCATAGTTACAGAAGTTTAAGAAGCCAGTATAAATATTAAGAACAATGCTAAGAACATAAAAATCAACAAAAGTTCTAGCTGTCATCATTAAATAACCCCAGAGTAAAAATGGCTACAGACTTCAAGCCTATCATACCTCCTCATCTGTACCTTCAAATTATTGCCACTCTACATACTAAAGCATAAGGTGAATAAAAGCCTAGAGAAGGTGCTGTGATAACCCTGGAAAGATCCCTGGAAGACACTGCTCAGGACACTGATTATACGGCATCCTTTTCAATGAGAATCTGGAGAGGGCTTTCTTTATACTGGCTTTCTCCAGGATCGATGATCAGAAACTGAACAAGGGGTTTTGTTTTACTCATAAATGCTTTAAATAAAGTAACTAATCAAAGCTCACTTTTACAAAAATTGCTAAGAACATTTTGAATGAAACGTATCCCCCCCTCTTAGTATCTGGAACCTAAAGGTATGTATCGTCCTGTAATTGCTCTTGGTTAATTTAATGGCCATCCCCTTTCTTTTTCCTTAGCCAGCCAATTTGCATCAAGTTAAATTTTATCCTTTTGAATAACTAAGGTATGAAACAAAGTATCTGGATGAATAGGAAAGGAAATAAAAGTAAGAGTGGTGATCTCATTAGGATCTTCCCCCAGGACTGTAAGAGCAAGGTTGGCATCTGCTGCTGAGCTGGAGGCTTACGAAGAGCAAAAGCATAAGCTAAAAGTCACAAATTTGAAAGCAGCCTGCCACAACTACACCCTCACCCATAGGTAATCTGTCTAACGATCTATCTCATAAAAGAGTTCTCCATGTCCCTATTGATCACTGTCTCTTCCTCACAAAACATATATAATTCCAAGTTCATAGATTTTTAATAATCAATAAGTATTTGCTGAGTGCTTCCATGTTTCAGGCATTTCATTTTATATCAGCAAGCAGAACAGACAAAATGCATTCCCTGTGGAGCTTAACTTATACATGAGAAGATAAACCATAACCATGGAAAATTAAGTAAATTACAGGGTGTGCCAGAGAGTGATAAGTGATATGAAAAAATCAAGCAAGCTAAATGGGATCTGGATGAAGGTTTTATGTAAAAAAACAACTTTCAGTAGAAACTGAAAATACTATAATAATTTTGAATGGTTATGTTGGTTAGAATGATACATATCAATTTTGCAAAATAGATTTTTTTGTCCTCAACTCACATTTTAAATGTTTGAAACGTTAATTCTGTTGATATTTCTTCTTCAGTAAAGTGAATACTTTTTCATAAAACAAACTAAATCACATTTTATCATTCATATACACCCTTTATTTCTCAGGCACTTCAGTAAACACTAGGATTCCAGAAACTGTTCTATCTCCTTTCTAGTCTTGCACACACACCTCTAACTTTGGAAACTCCAACTGCAAAGGCAAGAGAGGTTGTCAGTTTCGGGATGTATCTCATGGACTCTCAAAAAACATAACCATCTTGTCAGCCCCTCCATTCTCACTTGTCTACTGTGCAACAAGGCCCACTAATCTACAGATGTGTACTCCAGAGGGCACAGGCTCCTGCTAACGTCACTGACAGTGGCAGTAAAGCTCATGAGAGTCCTCAGATGCTGCAAGGACACTCATCCAAAAGTGGGCACTCACCCACTGCCCAAAAGTACCCTTTCCTAAAATGACCACAATTCTAAGTGCCAGCACAGCACACTACTCCAGTGCTACCATGTATTCTGGATCCCTTAGAGATTTCAACCAATGCATTATCTTTCTTGCTCATTGTAAAGAATCCCTCCCTTTCTAGAACTTAGATTTGAGTCCACATGGACTTGGGCCAGAGGACAATCTGGTGGCAGCCACTATGCTGCACTTGGATTCAAGCTTTTGCTCTGACACTGGCCCACTGGGCTGGAACTAAGCTTGTAAGCTTTGATTCTCTCCATAAGGTCTGTGACATCCAGGAGAGCTTGCCCCAAAAGGTTCTCCTGACATGCTTCAATCTTAGGGTACATCCTGGGATTTCAGATCTATAGGAGTTGGATGTGGGCTTCTAGCTCTCTAGGAGAAAAAGCAAAGTTATGGGTTAGATGGCCTCAGGTGAGCACTGAAAAGTGTTACGAGTTGGCCCTGCTATGCACCGTCTACACCAGCATGAAGAGCTGGCACAGCAATGTGCTGACATAGGGGGGTAAGGATCAAAAACAACAAATAAAAATGAAATATGGGAAACTACATCACATTTCTCAAACAAATGCTTTCCAAATTAAAACTACAGTATTTGAGGGTAGGTCATAATAAGAGATTTACAAATTCAATACAAAAATATGGGAACATCCAATATAGGGTAGTCATATCCTATACGTAAAAACAGTTATCAAAATAGAGTTATATTCTTAGAGTTATAGGTTTCCCTGATGGCTCAGACAGTAAAGAATCTGCCTGCAATGCCAAAGACTTGGGTTCAATCCGTGGGTCGGGAAGATCCCCGGAGAACGGAATGGCAACCCACTCCAGTATTCTCGCCTGGAGAATCCCGTGGGTGGAGAAGCCTGGCGGGCTGTGTCCATAGGGACAGAGACACAAGAGTGACACAAAGAGTCAGACACAACTGAGTGACTCACTCATTCACTCAGAGTTATACATGTAAGAGTAAACACGATCGGTCTTCCAGTGAAGAAAATTTTACAAGTATATTAAAAGCATTTTTTTCCTTCCTATGACTATTTATTCTTCTGATAGAAGATTAGATCCAAAATATTCCTCCAAAGAAGACAGTATCTCTTATATTTTCCCCTAAATACTAGAAATATAGCAAACATATATTACAGAATTGCCTGCCACCCGACAAATATGGAAAGTGTTCCACAATCATGAACAAATCTTACATTCTAACCTAACCTCACAATGCATTATCTGTGTAACTTGGGCAAATCAATCAGCCTTTCTTAGCCAACACTTACTTCTCCCTAAGACAGGTAAAACAACTTCTTCCACAAATACTTTCACTGACATTAAGTGAAACGATGAGTTTGAACATACTTTCTACACATGGAAGCGCAATGGAAGCAAACAACCTCATCAAACTCGCTCTAGCAGCTGTACTCATTCTGTAGCACATGGGGCATTTATCTATCTCACAATAACCGGACGAAGTGAAGAAAACCGACTTGTTCGCCCTAAACAGCATTCCTCCAGATCTTATAACTCTATTTTGTAAAGAAGTTAAAACAGACAACTGGTTAAATTCAAAGTTCATTACCTCCACAGAGCAATTTTAGCCAGACTACCTGAAAAAAACAAGAATGAAAACATTATATTACTGCCTGTCGCTGTCATGTTTTAGTTGCTAAGTCGTGTCCGACTCTTTTGTGACCCCATGGACTGCAGCGCGCCGGGCTCCTCTGTCCATGGGATTCCCCAGGCAAGAATACTGGATCAGGCTACCATTTTCTTCTCCAGGGGATCTTCCTGACCCAGCGGTGAACCCTCATCTCCTGCATTTCAGGTGGATTCGTTACCACTGAGCCACCAGGGAAGCCCTTCTATTACTGCCTAGGCTACTCTATATAATGCCTTTTTTTTCTGACACCTTGAATCACTGCTTGCCTCGTAGGTAACATTTTCAATTATTCAAGCACTAGTTACGATTGCTGGTGTCGGCGTGATCAGTAATTACTGTCTTCATAATCACAGGCATCTGATTCCAGCTGCTCCCATCTTTGATATTACCATGAATAACAGCCCGGAGGACAGGAGCTGACAGGCAAAGAATTCAGCCGGGGGTCAAGTTAATGCTGGTGGTGTACGAGCTTTCCGTGAGCTACCAAAGCCAGAGAGACATGCTGAAAAGTGAGATCACACATTGAGGAAGAATGAATGTCCCGAAGGTTCTGTACAAAATAAAATATTTTCTGAACATGAGAATGGCTTTGAATCTAAATCTGAAGAAGCTGGCTAAATAACTCATACCTTCAACAACCTTGTTCTGGGTAATTATAAAAAGAATTCATCTGCATACTCATTCCCCCGCCAGCTATGACTTTTCCCTTCCCCAGATGGCTGGGGTGAGTGTCTGTGCATATAGCAATGAAATAAGAGCAGGATCTCAAAGCCCTTAAAAAGAAGGGAAGGCTTATAAAACGTGTCCTGTGTGAGACACCAAACGGACTATGAAACCAAGGAAGACCGACCAGCGAATGAAAAGTCTGGGCGACCTGTGTCCCGGCCCCAGCTCTGTCTCCCTTGGATAAGCCAGTTTGCTTCTCCATGCTTCTGCTTTCTCATGTGGACAGTAGTGTGATCCAACTCAAATCAGTCTGGAGAGTTCTCTGTGGCCTGTGTGAAATTATCCAGTGTGAGGCTCAGCAAAAACAGGTAAAGCTGTGCCCCTCAATATCCACCGGGGATATGTTCCAGGAGCCACTGCAGACACCAAAATCCACAGGTGCTCAAGACCCTTGGTCAGTCCTCTGTGCATGTAGATCCCACGGACACAGAGGTCCAGCCATAGAAGATCATACCAGCGCATAGGTCCTGTGAGAACACCACCAAGAGACCCAGTGCTTTATGAGCTCTCCTGTAAGTCCTTCTAACCCCTATAATATGGAAATCCGCATATACTATAAATCAAATATAAGTTTACAAAAAAAATAGGAGAATGAGAATGTGTGTGCACGGGTAAGGGATGCACAAGTGTGTTCAAATGTGTGTAAAGGTATGCAGATGTGTGTGTTGGTGGGTGAACAGGAGCACAGACAATCCACAGAGAACTCATTTCTCTGTTCTTCCTGTCTCTTTTCCCTCTAAATCTCTGGCACTGAGTGCTCATTTAATTTTTTGGCAAGGCATGTGGACAAGGAAGGGGTGAAACAGGTTGCCTACTTATTTCCCAGGCTAGCTCAGAAGCCAGTCTGCATTAGGCAGTGATTCTCACAGATGGGGGACAGTAGGGGACTAGTGATGGTGGTAGAGATGGAGGGAGGGACATTAGAATCACCTGAGGAAAGGCTTTTTCAGTCTCTGAGTTTTCCTCTTTCCCCCTCCTTGAGATTCTCATATGACCCTAAAAGGGTAGTCTGAACGTATCCACACATACATACATGCACACACTCATCACAGCTATAACTTACTGCCACTTTTTTGCTAGGGGAATAAAAGACGAAGGATTTCACTACTAATGTCCCTTCCTGCTCTGACACTGTGGGACTTTGCTCCTGTCATTGATACACTTTCTAATTAAGGAAACACTCAAAATCACCGGAGAACAGAAGGCTTCACCGCATAGCTATGTAGAAAACTGAGTGGCAAGTAGATGAGAACTAAAATAAGGAAAAATACTCTCTGGTAGAGCTAATCAGGAGTGGGGTTTTCATGAAGGAAATAAGCATGGCACTAAAGCTTGGTGCACTGATTTTAGGAGGAGAGGGAGGTACAGCCATGTTGAGCCAGGGGTTAGGCACACATGTTCAGGATCAAACATATGTAGGAGGACATGAACTAGAAAGACAGCAAAGGGGGACAGCCACAGTGCTGGGAGTAGTGCCAGGTGTGATGACCGGGATAAGCAGGGTCAGTTGACCTGGGGCTGCAAATGGCACAGTGCCAGAACTTAAGAGCAGCTACTGTGGAGTCATCACTGGCTCTGAAACAAGAGCGTGCTAAGTGGCTTCAGTTGTGTCCAACTCTTTGAGACCCTATGGACTAGCCCGTCAGCCTTCTCTGTCCATGGAGATTCTCCAGGCAAGAATACTAGAATGGGCTGCCATGCCCTCCTCCAGACCCAGGGATCTTCCCAACCCAGGGATCAAACCTGCATCTCTTCTGTCTCAGGCATTGGCAGGCGGGTTCTTTACCACTAGCGCCACCTGGGAAGCCCCTAAAGCAAGACACTACTACAGTGAAAGATGTGACCCAGGATGGTCACAGCAGAAGGTTCCAACCTGCGATCCATGAACAGACTTCGAGCACGTGACAGCCCCTACTGTTCTGTGCCACTCTTTTTCTGAAGCTGCAAGGATGCATGCATTTTGTACAAGAAAGAGGAATTTATTAAATTCTCAAAGAGGTATGTGACAACCACTTTCCCCATCCGACCCCCATCCCACCCACACATAACACAGGAAAACGGAGAATTCAGTACAAGAAAGTGTTTGCCTATTTTCCTTGTGGGTAGGGGAGGTGCAGGTGGGAAAAGTGAAGGGTAAAACACAGAAAAACAGTGTCTGGTAGGCACCATCCCAGGTGATCCCTGTGCAGCAGGGAACCCAGAAGGGAAAACTGAGACGGCGCTTTTCCAGGCTCACTTTCAGGGTGGTGCTAATAAAAGGGGCTTTCACGGATTATGTGAAGTCAGCTACAACAGCAGTCTTATCCTGAACTGTTTTATGATTACCCCCTCATATCAAACCTCTTTTGCATTATAAAACCAGTTTCTCAGAGCTAAAATTTCACATAAAATGTGTCTTAAGTCCTTCAGGAAACATTTAAGGAATGATCAAGTACAGTTAATTCTTAGTGGAGATACAAACAGACTTCCAAAAAAAAAAAACAAGAATCATATTTCTTAAGTCAAATATCAAAATCCACATTTGACCATGTCCACTTATTCAGTAGGGACATTTCTCAAAATATTAAAAAAAAACTAGAGTCAATCCAGGTTGAAAGAAGAAAGACATACCTTTTTTCACTATATTTTCTACCAAAAGCAGTGTTGACTTTTTGGGTACTTCAGTTAAATTTAGTTTGCTATTGGAACATATGAATCATAAAAGCTGCACCTTTAAAAGAGTTTTCAGAAAAATTTATTTTTTGAAATTTCAACCTGGTAAGCAAACCTTTGAAAATTTGTTTGCAAAAGTGCAAAGGAAAAAGCACCACCAGAGAAAGCCTAATGAGCTACCAGTGACACTCTGAAGTAAATCCTAAGGTGTTAATTATCTCAGATTTCCAGGAGGCTTCTGGCCCTGAAATATGCTGTTTTTGGTTGTGCATTTCATGTTTCTATTTTTGATTGTGCATTCCAGATCTTCTACTAAACTTTCCATTCTCTGAATTCCTACAATTTGTGCCTGTGTTAGGGATGTGTACATTAGGCCTAGACGACAGTTACACACGTACTATAGTTGCAACTTTCCTCTCCACTGTTCTGTGAGTACATTCCGGACACAGACCACCTCGCACCCAGCTTTCATGACAGTACCTAACAAAGTCTGCTGGATGAATAAGTACTCTCAAGAGCAGGTATGAGCCTTACTGCAAACTCTGGTGTGGGAGAAAATTAAGAGCTTAACCCTCTGTTTCCTACAACTCATTTTCTGTTCTACCCATTGGGAGGTGCTGCCTTCTTGGGGCTGCTCAGAGTTATGACGTGGTCCCAGGATTTACATGGTGGCATAGTGACCTGGGATGCCAGGTGCCTCTGGCCTCCAAGTCCACCTCAGCACCTTAGCTGGACTGTCATTAAATCCAAATATCATTTTCAGTCCTTGACTTACTGGATATTGGCAGCATTCAAAGCGGATAAATGCTTTCTCCTATTGAATCTTGCTACTTCCTTGGCTTCTATGATTCCATCCTCTCCTGGTTTTCCCTCTTCCTCTCTAGTTACACATTTTTCTTGCTCCACCCTCTCTAACTAATCATTACGTGCTCCAGTTCTGTGAGGTTCAGAGTTCAACAGTCTACTTTATCTCTGCTGCTGCTGCTAAGTCACTTCAGTTGAGTCCGACTCTGCGACCCCATAGATGGCAGCCTACCAGGCTCCCCCATCCCTGGGATTCTCCAGGCAAGAACACTGGAGTGGGTTGCCATTTCCTTCTCCAGTGCATGAAAGTGAAAAGGGAAAGTGAAGTCGCTCAGTTGTGTCCGACTCTTCAAGGCCCCATGGACTGCAGCCTACCAGGCTCCTCCGTCCATGGGATTTTCCAGGCAAGAGTGCTGGAGTGGGGTGCCATCACCTTCTCTGACTTATCTCTAAGCAATTCCAACCCCGATTAAAAACTATATCAGAGTTTCTATGATAATCAAACATACAATAATCTCCTATTTGACATCTTCGGTTGAATACCTTAAGACAGCTCAAACTTAATACTGCCAAAAGCACACGTAATTTCCTTCACCCATCCCACCCACCCCCACCTCTTCTAGAATCCCTTTCTTGATGAATTTTACCAACATACACCCAACTGCACCACCATCCAGCTGTATGGATTAGTTTCACCACCATGCAAATGGTGCCTCCACCCCACACAGCTCTCATGGAATAGCACCACCTCCAGAGACCTAGGACTCAGTAGGGTCCTCATTCTCAATATCCAATCCAGCACCAAGACCTGAAAATTCTACCTTTCCACAGCCCTTAAATGGTCTTCTCTCTTCCTCACCACCTCCTTTCACCAAGCTACTACAATCCTCTCTGACCTGAACCAGAGCAACAGACAGTGACGCCTTCCTGTAGTGATGTGCGCTCTCCTCCAGTCAGAAGCCACTGTTAGCTTTCCAGGTGCTGTCACTCCTTGACTAAAACCCCTCCTCAGTGGCTTCTACCGTTTTTAGACTAAAGACCCAGGTGTGGTGGGTCCTGCACGCCCCACCCTCGAGCATCATCTCCCTGCTCCCTCTCCCTGGCTCTCAGCATCCCCCTGCACTCCGCTGTCACTGCTTCCCCCCTTGACACTGCACTGGGCCTCTGCACATGAATTTTTCTCTGAAGCATTCTCCACCCTCTGGCTTTCACTTCATTATCTCGTCACATCCTTCAGACCCCCAACCCCACCTTCTCAGGGAAGGCCTCCTCACCACCACTTCAGAGCAGGTCAAAAGCCTTTTTACACTTTTCCCAACACCACGAGCCTCAGCATTTATTTCTATTGTGATTTTTACCCTTATTTGTGAAATCGTCTGTGGAATGCCCCTCAATTCCACTAGAGTGTTGGCTCCAAGACGATGAAGCTATGATCTGTTTTCCTCACCACTGAATCAGCAGAACTTGGCACGGAGCCTGACATCGAACAGATGCCCCATAACCATGTGCCGAATGAGCATTCTTGACGGAACAGAATAATACTAATGAGAAAACCGGCGATGCTTTCATAAGCAAAAACACCAGTGGCAGCATATTTAATAAGTGACAACACAGGATCTTTTATACTTTTCATGCTGAAATGAGAGTAATAGGGTCATATGAGCACAATCAGGTGAGGCCCATGAATCACAGCTTTAGACCCCGAATACTGAAAAACAGAGGTGATAGTCAAAACACAATTGCTGACATTCTCATTACCCCCACACCCAGGGAGAGGTGATAACAGGAAGGAAGACTGCTCTCTCCAATAACAGGGGAGCAACCTTAGCTCCCAGGCCCTCCTGCCTCTGCTTAAGAATAATCATAGAAATAGATTTACTGAGCGAAGAAAAATTTACTGAGTGCTTACCTCCTTGCTGAACAAGGATAACATATATACATGATTGCATCTGATCCATATAATTATACCGCAAAGTAGGGATAACTGTCTCCAGAGCAGAAATGAGGATACTCAGGTTCAAAGAGATAAATAACTTTCCTAAGAGCAAACAACTGGTAAAAGAATGAACCAGGTTTCCACATACGAGCTGTCTGCCTCTAAAGCCATCCCATGGATGCACCACCTCACCGCTGCTGATACACAAAATACGAAAGGCAGCTACAAGCCAGAGCCCCTCTGGCTGTGGAGGAGGGAAGTGGCTGGTGGACACTGTAGTCCAAAGACGGTTTTAACATCACCATTCATCACAAAGGGCCAGAACAACTAAAATCAGTAACAGCTCGGAGAAGGTGGGGTGTACATGAGAAGGCTGGATCCCAGGAGAAAAAGTCTCCACTGTGGACCCCAGTCCCGCCCAATACCCTCCAGCAGGGAACAACAGTGAACACAGAACAGAGAAACAGAGCCAAGGACTGCTCCTGATGCTGGAGGGCCTCAGCCAGACACATGTTGTTTTGTTTCCACTATGGAATTAATCCTGTAACTTCTCTTCACCACATTGGTGGCTAGAGAAACCCGATTAATTTTTTTTTTAAGTGCATATAAAGCAAGTTTGGAAGAGCCGTTCTGAGAATACTCAATGTAAGGAACTATAATAGAGATAAATTACTGGGTTCCTTTAAATAGCCAATCCCCAGAAGCTTTAAAGATTTTTGTTGTTGTTTTTTTCTTAAATCACATGTTACTCGACAAAGAGGCTTAGGAATCAGACAATTAGAGGTTGAAGAGAAATCAGTACCTCCTGAAAGCCTGTTTACTTAAAAAGTCTGAGAAAGGGAGATGGTTCACACTGGGAAGAATTAGAAGGCAGGTGGGGAAATGCTTTTTGAGACTAATTTAGCCACACGTCTTAGAGAGTCGCAGGAGGTTTTTAGAAAGAAGAATGAGATAAAGAAAGCCAAGTTTCCAAAGATATCGATCTGACAGAGTCCACAGGAAGGGATGGAAGAAAAAAGAAAGCAGCGCAGAGACCAGTACAGAAGCTATAGTGCTGAGGACCTGAATCAGCAAAGTGGCCGGAAGAACAGAGCGGAGAGAAGGGCACAGGAGCTGGCGGGAAGGAGAAACTGAGAGGTCTGGGGACTGCATACCGAAATGACAGCCTAGTTAGCCACATACAGGATCAGACACACTGGAATAGCATAATAATTGAATTTTACATAAACATCCAGCTCCTCTAACCCACACTTCCTGAGCACTGGTGATACCAAGTCAGAGAAGTCGGAGATTCAAATGTCCAGAAAGCTACATTTACTGATACAGAGATTAGAGGTTACCTAGGGTGGAGCGGGAGTGGAAATAACTGTGAAGAGGCACAAGGCAGCTTTGGGCACTGACAGAAATGTTCTAGAAGAGGGCTGAGGTGACAGCTGCACAATTCTATGTACACTGACTAAAAACTGTTGAACTGTCCACTTACAATCTCTAAATTAACCCTCCATAAATCTGTTCTTTAAAGTGATGAGAGCTGTGGAAAGGGGACAGTAATACAGGGTAAGGAGAACTGAGAATGAAGCGGGGGGTGGGGATAGTTTACATTTTCAGTAGGTGATCGCAGTGGGCCTCAGTGACAAGGTGACATTTGAGCCAAGACCTGGAGGAGGTAAGGGAGGGAGTCTGGGGACAAGCAAGAAGAGGAGCAGTCCAGCACAGGAAACCAGGGACAATGTGCGCAGGTTCTAAAGCAGAAAAGGAGGCCAGCGAGACCAGGGCAGGAGTGGGCAGGAAACAGCAGAAGATGAAGACGGGGGATAGGAGGGAAAAGACGGTGTGGACTGTGTTGCTTCCTGGGATGGAATCTATTGGAGGTTTGAGTAAAAGAGGAAGGTGATCTAACTCTGGTTTTAGAAGGATCACCCTGGCTGTGGTATTGGAAACGGCCTACAAGAGGCAAGGGTTTCCCAGGTGTCACTAGTGATAAAGAACTAGCCTGCCAATGCAGCAGACACAGATATGGGGGTTTGATCCCTGGGTGGGAAAGATGTCTGGAGGAGGAGCCTGGCGGCCTACAGCCCATGGGGTCGCAGAGAGTCAAACGCATGTCGACTAACACGTACTGGAACATCGAGCAACTAACACTACTACAAGAGGCAAAGGAGACCAGCTGAGAATCTGTTACAGTAGTTGAAGCATCAGCTGGTGCTGACTGGGGCAATGGTGGGAGCAGGAATATGGTAAGAAACGGTCAGATTTTGGGTGCATTGTGAAGGTAAATCCAACAGAATCTCCTGACTGCCTAGATGTGAGCTGTTTGAGAAAGAAGTAAGGTTGACTCCACAAGGCTCTGCGCCTGAGTAACTGAAGATGGGGAAGCTCTGGAGGAGGCAGGTTTGGAGGAAAAAAACTAAAAAAGCATGTACTGGGAAGTTTGCTACTAAAATATATTATATATGCTAAAGTCACAATACATAATTTTGGTAACTTTCTCTTAAAGGTCAATTTCATTACAGGGTTTCCTTCCAACATATTCATCAGTTGGGGTACTCTAGAGAATGAATTGGCCATGCAAAATTTAGAAACGTCTATTTAAAATCCTGATTCTTGGCCTTCTTTTTATCCTTAGGACTGCTGAACAGTTTATTTTCTTATAACTCCTTAATTATACTTCTAATGACATCAGACTTACCCTGCCTGGAAAGGTCCTGCTGTTGGTCCAAGAGAACCAACAAAAAAGAGCAGTGACACCAATGAGAGTCACTCATCCCTCGTGATTCTTCTCAATAGAGCTGTTGAGCTGAGAAAAGGCCCAATCAATGAATTTTGAGATATATTAATGAGCTTCACCTCCTATAAAAATATCAACTTTAGAGCAAAATCCATGAAGCATCACAAAGAAGTGCTGAAAATCAAGGTCAGTCTCTCCTGTAGTTATTTCTCCTTAGAAGAAAGCTTCCCTAGTGGCCCAGATGATAAAGACTCTTCCTGTAATGCAGGAGACCAGGGTTTGATCTATGGGTCGGGAAGATCCCCTGGAGAAGGGAATGGCAACCCACTCCAGTATTCTTGCCTGGAGAATCCCATAGACAGAGGAGCCTGACAGCCTACAGTCTATGGGGTCACAAAAGTCGGACACAACTTAGCAACTAAACCACCAAACCACCAGAAGAAAGAAAGGAGATGAAGGTAAAAAACATTAAAGTCCTCGATGCAGATTTAAATAACACCTACTTTCATTTCATGATGTACAACACAAATTTTTCTTTCTTGCATCTCTAAATTTCTATGTGTGTATTTGGGTCCCTCGATTTATTCTACACACTTGGCCACCGGACTTCTCCGTGTGATCATTACCATTAATAAATGAGTTAGAAATACACAGTAGACTCAGCAGCTGTGCCCAAGGCCATTACTTCCTCTAATTTGGCACAGATGGCCAAAAAGATGCTTTTGGCAGAACAGCCAAGTGCTAACCACCTAATGAAGCTGCAGCCTTAAAAATCAACTGATGGTAAATACAATTGTACAGTTAACTTCACCCTTATCTCTGTCTCTCCTGTCCTCGACACTAAAGGCAGAAGAAAGCGTATACCCTAAATCCAATTTGGTAAAGCTTTACACATACCATTTCATCTCATTTTCCAGGGAGGAAAAGGTAACTCAACAAAACAATTCCAGTTCTAAAATGGTCATTCTTTAGGTCAAAAGACTATTTCTTCAACTCAAAAATAATCTTGCAAAAGGGATTAAGCTGGTTTGTACCTAACTCAATAACAGAGAAACCCATCACAACAGTCATAATAATGATTAGAATGATCATAGACAAATAAATATGATATCTGCCCTTTTTTCATATACTCATATGCCTTAAAATGACTTCTCTTATATTTATAAATAGGCAACATCCTCACCATTCATAACTCTTATTTCTTTTCTCTGATCAAAATCATGTATAATTTCATAAACGTCTCATGACAAGGCTTTCTTTTCTCCTTATATATATGCTGGTCTTAACAGTTGCATGTCTCCTCAAAATGCCTGATATTCAAGTATTTTGAGGCTTTAAGATGATGATAATTAAGACAGTCATGCAATTCCCCTCAGACATAAAAAATGCACACACACAGTCACACTGTTTCAGCCAGTTTCTAAGAACAGAATATTAAATTTAAAAACCTATATTAAAAAAAAAAAACAACCCTGCAAAACACCTTCTAAACTGTCCCTAAAACGAAGAGCAAACATCAATTCAAAATTATGGTTTCTCTGCTCCCAAAATCCTGATGTAAAGATCTACACTATTCTGCCACAGTTCACTACTGTTAATCAATGACTCATAGGATTTCATCCCCTGCGGAAACTGTATTCCCCATTTGGCTTATATAATGTCATGTAATCACCATCAATGCTCTAAATCTAAAAATGTATAAAATAAAAAGCATCTCATTTCATCTTGTGCAGAAATGTCCAGTGTGATCCCTCAAAAGAGAAGAGTGTTAGTCACTTAGTCGTGTCCAACTCTTCGTGACCCCAAGGACTGAAGCCCCCCGGGCTCCTCTGCCCATGGGATTCTCCAGACAAGAAAACCAGGTCTCAAAAATCTGTGTGCAATGCAGGAGACCCGGGTTTGATCCCTGGATTGGGAAGATCCCCTGGAGAAGGGAATGGCAACCCACTCCAGTGTTTTTGCCCATGGACAGAGGAGCCTGGCGGGCTACAGTCCACGCAGTCACAAAGGGCAGGACAGGACTAAGCGACTAAGCACACACAGAGAAATGTCCATTTTTAAATCAATCAAACTACTTCAATGTTGGGTAATACTACAACGAGGATATTTACAAAGACACTCTCTGCAGTAATTCACCTGATTTAGTTGTACACAAATCGGAGTGGAAAATCCTAAATTCTATTTCAGCAGTGCAGATGTTAATCACACATTACAACTCTCATCCAGGGCACTTGTTTAGGAAGCATTGCCTGCAATGTTTAAATGCCAGTTGAGTATCCAGAGAGCACTGTGACTCAGGACTTATTTGCTGTGTTATTTTTTGTAAAGTGTGAATGAAAAGAAAACTGAGGCCCAGATCCAGGGGGCCCGGTGGGTCCTTGGAGGCAGGAATAGGAGCAGAGTGTGACCAGGTCCCTGAACTCTTGACCTGTAGCTCCGGGATTAGGCCCACCATTAGAATCACTCAGGAAAGGTGTCCTAATACACTGGGGCTCAGCAACCAATATAGCTTCCAATACACAAAAAAATATAGACAGTCCAGGAATCTGTGTTTTTAAAACAACTTCAGGTCCTTCTGAGGATCAGCCTGGTTGCAACATTAGGGCTGGACTTACTTGCAGAACAGTGATCAAGTATGATTTTCTAAAGCAAGGTTCCAGAACAGCCAAACAAGCCAATAATACAGCTTTTTTTTTTTTTAATAAACAGTGCTTTTAAAAAAACATATCCAATTTTGTTCTCATGATTCTATTATCCCAGTTTATAAAGGAGGAGACTCGGGCACAGAGCTCCCCTGGCAGAGCCGGAAACAAGAACACTCTGACTCCAAGGGCCTCTGCCCTCCTAATCCACCTCACTGTGCCTCACCTCATGTACAGAAATATGATCAGTGGAGGATTTTCAGTTCTGCCCTGGGACCCAAGCAACCACAGGTAAAAGCAGCCTTAAGAAGAGACCTTATCAATACTGGCACTGCTCTCAGAAAGCCTGGGAAGGAAATATGGCTGATTCTTGTGAGACTCTCTTTCCTGGCTAAGATACTGATGGGTGCTTTGCCACCATCTAGAAAAACCCTCTCCTGAAACTCTCAATCCACTCCTAGCCCTGAGGCCAACCATGAGGTTCCAGATAAGAAGAGAAGAGAACTAAAAAAGTTCTTGAGCCAGTGATATCTGGGCTTCTTAAATATCTTGGTCCTCATTGGTTACTGTCCAACCCACTTAATGGGCTCATTTAATGCTGAGATACAAGAGGTCCTCTTTCGTAGCTCAGCTAGTAAAGAATCCACCTGCAATGAGAGAGGCCTGGGTTCGACCCCTGGGTTGGGAAGATCCCCTGGAGAAGGAAAAGGCAACCCAGAGAATTCCATGGACTGAATAGCTCATGGGGTCGCAAAGAGTTAGACACCACTGAGCGACTTTCACTTTCACTTTTACCCTTGCCTCTGTCTCTTCATCAATCAACACATAAATACACAAAAGGAACAGTATACCAATAGCTGCAGATTGAGGCACTGCAAGTCTGCACATGAGCAAAAAATGACAGCAACAAAATTCTGAAGCAATCACAGAATATTGATATTTTCCAAAACGGGGTCAACATAGAGGAAATAGAAGAACTCGAAGAATACAGTGCCTGAAAAGAAGAACACAGTAAGCAAGGCACATATTGAGGGGATCTGGGAATTTCATGCTTCATTAGGTCCAAGGGCAAAGTATGTCCTCATTTACAAAGGCAATACACATGGCTGATGCTACTACATAGCTGAACCATGTACTGACTCCTCTTGTCCCAATTCCATGCTTACCAGAAACTCAGCCACAGAGAGAAGGTGCTGGTCAAAGAGTTCCACCCACATCTACAAACCCCTTGGCAGTTACATGCATTAAATATATCAATATTCCATTTTAAAGCAATTAATAATATGCAATGACTATAATTTACAGACTTCTGGAGAGCAATATTGATAGAACAACATGAAACAGAAATCAGAAGTTGACAACTCTGTGAAATATGACAAGAAAATTTTAACCACAAAACCCTATGGATGACACATTCACAAATTACAGAGTTTCAGTAAAAAGTCAAGTTAAATGCTATGTAGAAAGGCCTAAGGACTGTGCATGAGTTTCTCAAATGATATCAACTGGGAAGCCCTATCTCTAGATGATATGAAATACCTTCAGGAAATGATAAACAGCTTTGACCTAAAGCTAAAGATGATAAGCTGTGCTCAAATTAAATCACACTGTAGTTAATTAATGTTTCCATAGAAGGAAAAACCAAAACTTTCATTCCATAATTCTTTAGGCTCTGTATTCTTAAAAAAAAAAAACAACAATCAGCCATATCAGCTCAAAGACATCAGTCTGAGAAAGACTAGTGAATCTTTGCTGTTGAGGGGTTACTGGATTACATCTACACTACTGCCTATCACAAAAACAGCATTTTTTTTTTTAAGTCTCTTTAGGGAATGTCAGACAGAACAGATGAGGATGCAAGTCAATGAGAGAATCTATCAAAATAAATCTCTTCCATTTGGATATCTACCTCAATTATGAACATGAATCTCTAAAATAATAACCACAGCTGTCACTTGGGAAGTGGTTGAGAATATGCTCATATTTAAAGGCTCTTTTTCCTTAGCAGTATGATTTTAGAACTTTGTTAGTATCTGAATTGGATGCAAACACAAGATCTGGTACTGATATCATCTTGGCTACCATATTTTTCATCCTAGAATTCACACCTCACTGTAATTAATATCTACTACATACTGAATCTTTTTAAAAACTTTACTATATTCTCTTCTGGCTTCTTAGAGAGTAAAGAAGTAGGTAAAGGATATTCTGTCTGACAAATGATCACAAATTCAGCATGAACAAATTCCCTAAGCCCTTATTTTAGGTATCTAAATTGATGTTACTTACTAACTACTAAATATATATTTGAATTATTAAATTGCAACACATTTAAAGAAACACTGAAATAAATACATACATATATACATGCACATATATATGAGTTTCTTAAATGTGCATGTTTCTCAAATGACACATGTAGTACAAGAAATAGTCTTTCCTGTAAATGAAATGCTCTATAATTCACTGTATGATAAAAACAGAATTTAGCTTGGTATTTTTTTGTTCAGTCGCTAAGTCATAATTGACTCTTTGCGACCCCATGGACTGCAGCACACCAGGCTTTCCTGCCATTGACTATCTCCCAAAGTTTGCTCCAATTCATGTCCACTGAATCCATGGGGTATATAGTTTCCCAAAATTACTGCTCATGCTACCGTGCTAGAAGTATTTTTTGTTATTAATACTACAAAAGTCACCAGTATGGTAGGCTGCCAGTAGTCCCCATTGCTTCCTGAGTTACCTCAGGCCTGTGAGCTGGGGGATAACCTCGAAAAAATTCAGGACACACTAACCTCATCTGTGTTTCTAGACTGTCAGAGAATCTAATGATATCCAAAAAAAGAAGATCACTCCGCCATTTGTGAAGATGAGGACTTGCTTGGCAGGGGCCAGGGAGAGGGGACAAAAAATGGTACAGAGGAAAAAGAAAAAAGAAAAAGATTTAACTTTTAGAAAGTATTCTCTTCAGGAAGAATTTAATCCTATCTGACTTGAAAGTGAATTTGAGAAGTCTTTTTCTTTGAGCCTGGGGAGTTCTTGACCTTTTCATAAAATTTACATAATTCAGCATGAAGGGAAACCCCTGGTTGAATAGAAAGATGTTGGCAGCAAGAACTTGACCTCACAGAAATGTTAAGAGGTCTGTACCCACCAGATACTAGGTGCTGCTTTTACTAATCCACAGGGGACACAAGACGCAGCTTTGTGCTTCCACAGAGGGGGTCTCCTGAAAAGATCCTAAAATAAAGCCCCAGTGAGTTGCCTCTGTGGAGAAAACTGACCCTCCTTCTTTTTCCCTGTGGCTCCAGGAACAGTGGAAAAGAGAGGGGAGGCTTGCCAAAGCCTCTGACAGACATAACCCCAACATACACATTCCTCTCCCTAGGGGAGCCCACCTAAGCAATCCACTGCTCACTCAAACTCCAGTACACAAAAAGAGGCTGCTCCTCTCTTAAGGTTGATGGACTAGATCAAGACATTTTATATACTGTGAAAGTCGCTCAGTAGTGTCTAACTCTTTGCAACCCCAAGGACTATACAGTCCATGGAATTCTCCAGGCCAGAATATTGGAGCGGGTAGCCTTCCCCTCCTCCAGGGGATCTCCCCAACCCAGGGATCGAACCCAGGTCTCCTGCATTGCAGGCAGATTCTTCACCAGCAGAGCCACAAGGGAAGCCCAAGAATACTGGAGTGGGTAGCCTATTCCTTTTCCAGCGGATCTTTCTGACTCAGGAATCAACCAAGGTCTCCTGCATTGCAGACAGATTCTTTACCAACTGAGCTATCAGGGAAGCCTTTTATATACTAACAGAATATAAAATTTAAGTGAATTCTACCCTCATGTTGGGGAAGGAAAAGGTAGGCAGCGAAGGGGAGGCAAAGGGAAGGAATTAGTGAGTACTGAGATTTTATTATGCACCAGGCATTGTGCTAGATGGTTACTACACATACCTTATTTAGTCTCAGAATAGTCCTGTCATCAGCGTAATAGAGTTCCCATTTTACAGATGAGGAAAATGAGATTGAGGGGAGATAGACATGTAGCTCGATCCCAGAGCCAGTACCAAGATCACAGAGCTAAGAAGTGTCAGGCTAAGCATTTGAATCCAGGCTCCAAGGCTGTGTCATGCTACTTTGTACAGACAATGCACAAGAACTGGAAGAACTAAAATTTATAAATAATAAGATTTCTAAATAATGGTTTAAAATGAGGCACCAGAATTCACATCATAAAAACAATTGCAAAATGCCTCCTCCACTGCTCTTGGCATCTGTCCCATTAGCAGTGACTGTGTTCCCACTGAAGCAATCATCCGGGATGGGACTACTTACTCGAACAAGATCCTGTAAACCAGACAGGCTGTGCTGGGGAGTAGAGGGATTATAGGAAAGTCCTGCTTCTAAGTAACTGGAACTAGCTCATCTGGCATAGAAAGCAGAATATATTATACCTCAAATAAACATGTAGGAGTAAGTCAAGAGTCGATGAAAACTGCCAAAGATTTTCCTTCTTCATTTAAAAATCATCTTATCAGTCAGTAATTCCAACCCTGCAAAACGTCGTTAGGCAAATTCACAGCTTTCCGTGCTTTCACCATATGCAGAACTAATCTGACTCCAAGTCAGGTTTGCAAAACTGTTATTTTTTTATACATAGTTCTTTTTAAAATCTTACTGAGATTTATAGCACCATATGTCTAAATCAAGTTAAGCAAATGCATTAATGAATCACAATGTGCGTATGAGACAAAAGAAAGACAAAGAAAGCTGAGTGCTTCTTCTACCTCCTAGGTAAAGATCTTGGCAAGTAGGGTATGAGCATGAAGGACCCCATCAGAAGCACAGAACCAGGAAATACATGAACAAAATTAATTTCAACTATTAATTCCCAATAAGAGGGTGTTCTGGGATAAATTCTCAAGTTCTACTCTCCAAACTGGAAGAAATTCTCAGACAACACAAATTAGGTATAGAAGGAGGGAAGGGGATGTAAATGCACTGCCTGACACAGAGACAAAATCAGGTCTGTCTCCACCATCACCAAAAGCTCCATTTAATAAGAGGGAAGGGGATTTTCCTGGTGCCAAGGCAGGGGATGTGGGTTTGGTCCTTGGTCCCAGAAGATACCACAGGCCACAGTGCAGCTAAGCCGGTGTGTGCCACAACTACTGAGTCAGCACTCTACTGAAGCCTGAAAGAAGGGCTTCTAACATCACCTGTTCATAATATTTTCCATTACTTGCCAAATATATCTGTGAAGAGCAAATCATCACATTGGCTTATATTGTACTTGACTGGAATTAAAATCCCTCCAACTTCAAAGTGAACTCTTGACAAGCCAAATGTCCTCAGCGCTAGACTCTAGCAGGCTATGTCATGTTTCCTGTTTGATTTCATCCTGTGACTTTGTGCCCATCATTCTAACAGGAGTTCTCCCACCCAGTCATTCCAGATCTAGTACTTGAATTAGAATCTAACTGTCCCTTGTCACATTTTTTTCATACTTCCACTCAAGTAACAAAAAATTGAGCCAATGAGGATCAAGAACAGAGTACATTTATCTGTCACTAAAGGCTTCTCTCTGAGTGTGAGTATAGATTTCCAAACAGCTAACACACCATACATTTCTCCTCACTTTTCTCCTCACTTATCCCACAGATATGAGATGAGACTTCATAAAAGATGTACCTAACATTAAAATCTCTATTTGCAAGAGTCTCTCTAACCTCCAAGCCTATGATGTTTATACTGATATTTACACTAATAAATGTTCTTTTCTCATCTAATTTTCACAATCTGTTTCCCATTTTTAAAAATTCAAATATTTGTCCATTCTAATCGCATTCATATAAAATATCTATAACTTTGCCGACAAAGGTCCATCTAGTCAAAGCTATGTTTTTTCCAGTAGTCATGTATGGATGTGAGAATTGGACCATAAAGAAGGCTGAGGATCGAAGAACTGATGCTTTTGAACTGTGGTGTTGGAGAAGACTCTTGAAGAGTCCCATGGACTGCAAGAAGATCAAACCAGTAAATCCTAAAGGAAATCAGCCCTGAATATTCATTGGAAGGACTGATGCTGAAGATGAAGCTCCAATACTTTGGCCATCCAATGCAAAGAGCTGACTCATTAGAAAAGACCCTGATGCTGGGAAAGATTGAAGGCAGGAGGGGAAGGGGATGACAGAGGATGAGATGGTTGGATGGCATCACCAACTCAATGGACATGAGTTTGAGCAAGCTCTGGGAGATGGTGAAGGACAGGGAAGCCTGGCATGCTGCAGTCCATGAGGTTACAAAGAGCTGGACATGACTGAGTGACTGAACAACAAAATATTTACAAATGTTCCTTTCCATAGAAAAGTGATAATATGAGAGGAAATTATGTGCCAGATGTTGGATGTTAAGAATTCAGACACACCATTGTAGTTAACCAGTATTTGCCAGGCACCAGACTCTGTATAGAGATCATAATACTTGGTTCATCCTTTCCCTTAGGTTCACTCTTTTCGAACAATCAGTACTACACTCTCTGGATTCTATGTCTACAACTACCCTCTTGGTCTCGTACACCAACCCAACTTCTCCCGCACCCTCTCTATATCCCCAGTTCTTCTTGCTGCATTGCAGTTGGAGACAATATCTCTGCCTACATCTTGCATCATCCCTTCAGCTACAATGATGAGCTTATCAATATCAGAGATCATGTACATTACCCTCTCAATGCACAATTCCAAATGACTGTCTGGCAGAACCTTCCATCTTTCACCAGCTAAAGGGATCTTCATTTACTATAATCAGACTCACAAAGCCATCAAGGTCCGGCACTAATTCTCCTTCTACACAGGATTTACCTGACCTCCAGAATCAGAAGTTTTAAGATTTTTCTCATATCTGTGTTTCTGTGGAATTCTGTATCTCTGTCATAGCATTTAACACACAACTGCCTCAGAACCACAATTATGTGCATATCTATAACACCCATTAGGAAACTGGCAGAGGAGTGTGGGTGTCAAGTGAGGAGTGTTGTTGAGGTTTAGAGTTTTCTTTCATTGGTCCAATTTAACTTCATATAATCTTGTTCAATGGTCAAACAGAAATAACACGCTCATTTTATAGGGATGTTACGAGGACAACATGAAAAGCGGTTTGCGTGTAGAAGGGGCTGGAAAAGTAAAAGCTTCCAGGAACAATATGCTTATTTGCTTTGAATCTTTAAGGGCAGAGGTGTTATCTCCCAGCCAGGACTTTGTTTTATTAGTACTGACTAACATCTGCCTGACTCTTTATTCAATGTGCAACATACTTTCAAGAATTGAAACTGAAATTCACTTATTTATCACTAAAGCCTCCTTCAAGAGAGTAATTTTAGAATGACAGAACTATCAGAAGCTACTGTCCAAATGCTGGCTTTTTCTTTTTTAATGAGACCTTATTTGGATAAACAAAAGAAATGATGGAAATAAAATACCACTCCTTTCTGACCACCAGGTCTGCCTCGAAGTCTACGGACATCTCTGTAATTTTAGTAGACATATGAGAAAGTGGCAGCCTCTCAAAAATATTTGCTTCATTATAAGATTAGTTAAGGAGTAAACAGCATTTTCTCTGCCAGGGTCCTAAAATCAAATGTCTCTTTGAGTTTACATTTACATTTGTTCCTTTGGAATCTTGCAATATTTTGCGGTAGGTTTTAGCTAACTAATAACCTAAATCCTTAAAAGGAACTTTTCACTGAAAGGTTCAGAATGCTCTTTTTTTCTGTTCAATTTTTCATTCTACCTCTTCCTACAACAGGTAACCGACCGACTTGTTCTGTATGCAGAATAAATTAAATTAGGAGCATGAAATATTTTAAACTATAAATGATTTTGTTTCACCAGATTCAAAAATTCTTCTTCCAGAGCACTTCATGCTCTTTCATTTTCTCTGAGGTATAAGAAAGAGACCAAGGAACCCTCAGAAACAAACTTGGACCTGGTTATTGGATGCTGAGCAATTTTGCTAGAGATTTTAGTACCAAAATCAGGAAACTCTTAATCACTCTCATAATAATGGATGCATTTGTTCACATTACTATTGTATTACAGAAAAACAGTTTTAAATTGAATGAGACTTCAGTAGTTATGGACAGCAAACCAGTAGGCTCCAGACCACTTGTGGCCCAGATATATTTTTAAAGAGGTCCTTACAGTTTTTTAAATTAAGTGTTAGTCACTCAGTCGAGTCCGACTTTTTGCAACCAGGCTCCTCTGTCCCTGAAGTTCTCCAGGCAAGAACACTGGAGTGAGTTGCCATTTCCTTAGGAATCCAACCCAGGTCTCCTGCATTGCAGGCAGATTCTTTACTGTCTAAGCCACCAGGGAAGCCCTTTTAAATTAAAGATACTTCAAAAAAAAAAAAAATCTGGAAGTTACTTTTTTTCTTGAAAAAACAAGAACGTTTTAGAGCCAGGGTGGCAACCAGCAACAGGCCAGGAAGAGCTGCCCCATTTAGAGGGGCACATAGGTTCCAGAGGTCACAGTCAACACCCCCCTCATCCATGTGCCCCCTACTTGGCCTTACCTTACCTGTTAGACACCTGCACACACTGGACAAGCAGACACAGGATTTTCTTAAAGGCAAAGAGCCTGGATCCAAAAAGGGCTTTCCCACTCACTAGCTCTGTGACCTTCAGCAAGCTCTGAGTCTAGGTCCCTCAGCTTTAAATCGAAGATAATTCCGTGACCCTACAAGGTTGTTGTGGGGATTAAAATAGAAAATGCACAAAAATACTCCGTAATCTGGAACCGTAAAATGTTTGTCATCATTATTCATTTCTCAGTCCCTGTCAGTTGCACAAATCCCCTCTACCCACCTCAGTTATTACTGCTTTTCTTCTTTCTCTTATTATTACACTCTGTATGACACAGCTTAAAATCTAAATAAAAAGAATCTGATGCATTTCCTGGCCTCATTTAATTGGAGAGAGAAAAGATGAACAAATATCAAAGGAAAACAAAATGAACTGTTGAATGCCAGTGGTTATTTCTGTTTGTAATAAAGGCATGAAATTAGTGCAGAGCTTAACTACTGGACTGCTGATCTCTCTGAGTGCTGTGTTATAAGTTCACATTAGGCTCCTGAGGCTTAAAGGTAAAACTCACAGCCCAGTTTTTAGGGGTTCCTGTGAGACAAACCTCTTCACTGGGCTTCACGCAGTGCTCCAGGAAAGGATCCAGTCCATCATGAAAAAACCCAAAAGTATCTTCAAAGCTTTTCTGGGCTTCTTTCCTCTCTACCCGTTAATATAAGCTCTAAAACCTTAGAATCTGGTGTATTAAGCCAGGGCACACATTTTATATCTATATCTATACATATAGATGTATGTCAGAAGCCAATAAGAGGAAATATATGTATACACATAGCTGATGCACTTTGCTGTATAGCAGAAACACAACACTGCAAAGCAACTATACTCCAACAAAAAAAGACTACTGCTAATCACCAAAAGAAAAATAATAAGAGACTTGAAAGAAAACAGAATCTTCTCAGAAAAAGGGCAGAGTAGCAGAAAACTGCACTTAAAGAGTAATACCATAAATACAGAAATGTTAGCAAAGATGTATGTTATGAACGCTATCTCCCTACATTAAGAATTCACATATGCATTCCTGTTCTGATCATTTTACGACAGAAAATCATCCTCGTGTGAGGAATAACAATTAATTCATTTACTGCTTTTTAATGTTAAGACAATCACACAATCACGCTTGAGTGAACTGCAACATATAATGGGAGAACAAGGGATTTTAATTGGAATCAGCTTTCTTTATAAGATCACCAAAATGGGAGTAATTTATGATTTAAGACACAATCCGCTGAAAAATCCCTCTGACGAATCCTTTTTAAAGCACTTCATACAGGGCAGTTACCGCTTTTCCTGAAGTTGAATGAACCCTTCGCTTGAATACAGATTAACGAGTGTCAAATTACCACATGGTCCTCAGTTTACGTTTTGTTTTTTTAAAAAAATCAAAGTAAATAACAGCATTATTTAAGAAAGCAGTTCTTTCAACAGACGCCCCAAGACTGATGTTTAAGCAAGTCTCCTTGGCAACCAAGGAGCCAAGTACATCTTGGGCTAGGAGGAAGGGAAAAAAGGGACAGCAACTCTAAGGGGTGGGTAGAATAAGTAACCGTGAGTAGTAACTGCTCCCGCTAGACGACGCTGCTAGAAGCTGCATGGACTCAAATCCTCTGAAATTTCAACTCTGATCTCGCCCCCACTGGCTCACAAGCAGACTCCCACCCTCTGCCACCGGTTTGAAGGACCAACTCCGAACAGGTAACGAGGAGAGAGGGTGAGCTGTCTGCGGAGTTACGTACCCGAGGCGGCAGCGCAGACACCTGGCTCTCGCTGATATACAATGGTCGTACTTCGCCCCACGATGCCCGAAGCCGAGGTGAAGAGAAACCGCAGTAGCTTCTCTCTGCCGGTTTGGGGATGCAGTTGTGAAGAACGAGCGCGCTAGCGTGTGTGTGCGTATGTGTATCCGTGAACGTGTGTGCGAGCGTGTGTATGTGTGTCTGCGCGCTCCCCAACTCTCCCGCAGGGAAACGGTGTTTCCTAGTAAATAAAGACAGCAGCAAGCCCTGCGGGTGGCGCGTCCGGCTAGCTCTGCGCTAGGCGACAGCGTCAGGCTGGGAACGCACCCCCGCAGACCCGCGCGGCTCAGACTGCGAAGCGGCTCCTCCCCCTCGCGCCTCGGGCGAGTCAGCGCGCACGCTCGCCCCGCCCCCCGGCGAGCACGCGCGCCCCTCCTCCAGCATCGCCGCCCGGGAGGCGCGCACGCCGCGCACCTCCGTCCCCTGCCTAAGGCGAGCCAGCGCGCGCCCGCTCTCCCCGGAAGTCCACCTCCCCCGTGCGGCACCTTTCTTGCTTTCTGGCACCTGCGCTGCCCACTGCTGGGTCGCTTGGACCGCCTGCAGTTTCAGCAGCGTTGCCTCTTGCGACGACCGAGACACTGGGAGCCAGCCTGCCTACTCCCAGACTGCCTCCCAGGGCTGGAGAGCGACCTGCGGGAACAAATGCCGTGACCCCAACTTGGAGTAGCCACGAGCTCTGGCCCTCTGCTTCCCTCCCGCGACCCAGGGCAGTTCAGTTCAGTTCAGTCGCTCAGTCGTGACCGACTCTTTGCGACCCCATGAATCGCAGCAGGCCAGGCCTCCCGGTCCATCACCATCTCCCGGAGTTCACTTAAACTCACGTCCATCGAGTCGGTGGTGCCATCCAGCCATCTCATCCTGGGTCGTCCCCTTCTCCTCCTGCCCCCAAAGCCTCCCAGCATCAGGGTCTTTTCCGGTGAGTCAACTCTTCGCATGAGGTGGCCAAAGTACTGGAGTTTCAGCTTCAGCATCATTCCTTCCAAAGAATACCCAGGGCTGATCTCCTCTAGAATGGACTGGTTGGATCTCCTTGCAGTCCAAGGGACTCTCAAGAGTCTTGTCCAACACCACAGTTCAAAAGCATCAATTCCTAGGCGCTCAGCCTTCTTCACAGTCCAACTCTCGCATCCATACATAACTGCTGGAAAAACAATAGCCTTGACTAGATGGACCTTTGTTGGCAAAGTAATGTCTCTGCTTTTCAATATGCTATCTAGCTTGGTCATAACTTTCCTTCGAAGGAGTAAGCGTCTTTTAATTTCATGGCTGCAGTCACCATCTGAAGTGATTTTGGAGCCCAAAAGATAAAGTCTGCCACTGTTTCTACTGTTTCCCCATCTATTTCCCATGAAGTGATGGGACCGGATGCCATGATCTTCGTTTTCTGAATGTTGAGCCTTAAGCCAACTTTTTCACTCTTCTTTTTCACTTTCATCAAGAGGCTCTTTAGTTATTCACTTTCTGCCATAAGGGTGGTGTCATCTGCATATCTGAGGTTATTGATATTTCTCCTGGCAATCTTGATTCCAGCTTGTGCTTCCTCCAGTCCAGTATTTCTCATGGTGTACTCTGCATATAAGATAAATAAGCAGGGTAACAATATACAGCCTTGACATACTCCTTTTCCTATTTGGAACCAGTCTGCTGTTCCATGTCCAGTTCTAACTGTTGCTTCCTGACCTGCATTTAGGTTTCTCAAGAGACAGGTCAGGTGGTCTGGTATTCCCATCTCTTTCAGAATTTTCCATAGTATATTGTGATCCACACAGTCAAAGGCTTTGGCATAGTCAATAAAGCAGAAATAGATGTTTTTCTGGAACTCTTGCTTTTTCGATGAGCCAGTGGATGTTGGCAATTTGATCTCTGGTTCCTCTGCCTTTTCTAAATCCAGCTTGAACATCTGGAAGTTAACAGTTCACATATTGCTGAAGCCTGGCTTGGAGAATTTTAAGCATTACTTTGCTAGCGTGTGAGATGAGTGCAATTGTGCAGTAGTTTGAGCATTCTTTGGCATTGCCTTTCTTTGGGATTGGAATGAAAACTGACCTTTTCCAGTCCTGTGGCCACTGCTGAGTTTTCCAAATTTGCTGCCATATTGAGTGCAGCACTCTCACAGCATCATCTTCCAGGATATGAAATAACTCAATTGGAATTCCATCACCTCCACTAGCTTTGTTCGTAGTGATGTTTTCTAAGGCTCACTTGACTTCACCTTCCAGGATGTCTGGCTCTAGGTGAGTGATCATACCCCTGACCCAACTAACTTGTAAAGTTCAAATTTCCCATTTTCCTAGTGGCCACTTTGCAGAACCTATATCTCAGCCCTCCTTAGAATAATACACTTAATGGTACTGTCGAAAAGGGCTTTCCAGTAACCTTAAGAAATGACAGGGGATCCCAGGGTTGGATGGAAGCCCTGAACCTGAGGAATGAGGAAGACTATTTGGTTGCAGCTAACCCAGCATCAAACCTGTAAACACACAGCATCCCCAGAATACCACCGTTAACTTCTGGGGCCTGGCCCACTCTGGTGTCACTTGTGGTGACATTGTGGCGACTTGTGGTGTCACTTGTGGGTCATTCATGTCATTTGTATAAAACATGCTTAGAAGCAAAGTGAATGATTTTGATAGGTAAAATATTACGTGTTACACTTTGGAACTGAAAAAATTGTATCCAGTGTGGAGTTACACAGCCAGTTAACAGTGAAATGGGTGCTTCCCAGGAGGTACTGTGGTAAAGAACCTGCTTGCCAATACAGGAGATGTCAGAAACACAGGTTTGACCTCTGGGTTGGGAAGATACCCTGGGGGAGAACATGGCATCCCACTCCAGTATTCTTGCTTGGAGAATCCCCACAGAGGAGCAACTGAGCGACTTAACCATGCATGCATGTAACAGTGGAACGAAACTCTACATTGAGGTAAACTGTGTTTTGTAGAATACCGGGGTGCAGCCCCGGTGGATCCAGGCTAATCCAAAGGGGAGATGGAATTGGCGTCTTAGAAAAGAATTATTTAATTAAAAATATAAGATTAGAAAAAAATAGTATAGGAAAAAAATAGTATTAGGAAAATTTAGTGGAGAAAAGAGGCTGAATAACTTCGTTTACATGGAGAGCTAATAAAACCTCGAGACAAGAGGTTTGTACCATTTACGTTAGGCCCCCGGCACCCGCTTGAATAACAGAGGGTGCCCTGCCTTGGGCTCCCTCTTGTGTGGGTCTTAGAAGCCAGGGCAAGTAAGTAGATGTGGTGAGCCTCCGCCCTCCAGATGGGAATTCAGCCTGAAAAGGAGAGGGAAGGAGAGGGAGGGAGAGGGAGAAAGAGAGAGAGAAAGTCAACACAGGGCAAGCCAGATTTCCAAGAAACCAGTTCGAGAAGCTGGTCTGAGAAATTGGTCCATCCTTTATTGTCCAGAAAGGCTTTTTATACTTTTGGTTGTACATAGAGATCAATGGATAATACAAAGTTATGCAGCATCAGCAACCCTGACTATTATTGAGACCAGGCTTTTACTCTGCATACCTAGCTGTATACACAAATCTTAGGGGGTTTACATCATCTTCTGGCCAGAAGGCCAATTAACATTTTACGGCCCTTTTCTGATAAGGGTCTGTCAACCAGAAAACTTATTTGTCTTAATAGTATTGTTCTTCCCAAAGTCTGGTGCCACTCTCAGAAAGCACTAAATAAAGTTACATTCTTACATAGCAAGGACACAACAATTTATAACAAAGAAAGAGGAGTACAGTGATTTATAGCAAAGAGAAAATTAATTAACTCAAAAGTCTAGTGTTGCTAACATCAAAACTACTATATTCCTATATCTATATCCCAATTACATTAACTAATATCCTTCAGGTGCCTAAAAGATAAAGAATATGGAGGCCTGGCAGCAGTCATTGACTCAACAATGAAACCCATCACCAATATAACTTTTAGCTTTTAGAAAAGGCTCTATATCTTTAAGATGCTTTAAGCTTCGTGCCTCTCATGGTTGGGGGGCCATGAACAATTCACAAGTGTAGTTAAACCTGTCAGGCAAGTTAGAGAGCTATCAGAGGGATTTGAGCTGAAACATTCTTTTCATATGCAGGAGACTAACTGGAGCTCTAAGTTAACTTTTTCCAGAGAAAGGTGGTGGGGGACAGCCCCTGTTAATGTCAGAAGAGTGGAAAGCACAGTACAATAAGGCAGGCAGACTCTGGTTTTGGGGGGTAGATGCTCAGGAAAATCCAGGGGGAACCCCTGAAGCCAGATCACGCCTTTGCGTATGTCAGGCTTCCTTCCTCATGACGTTTGCCACAGGCAGGATTCCTCACACTGGCTCCCGGCAGTAGAAGATCAGGATTTAACTTTTAAGAAGATGGAATTTCACAGTTGAGTCTCTTTGCTTGCAGGTTCTTCCACTGTTGGGCTAGGAAACAGTGCCCTGATCTATTTGAGGTGTTCCTGACATTCTCATTAGTCTCAAATCATTCGTTCAGCAATTTTTTTTTTTTTCGCTTTCAATCCACACTCACTCCCTTGTAGCCTCTCTGGACATTCAGTGCTTCATTGCATTGGTCTTGAAATTTGGACTTTAGATCCTCAGTCCTACTTGTCTAGCAGTCCTGGACACCAAGATGGGCAGAGGGAGAAGAATGACAAACTGATTACAATGTTAGGTGCAGTGTCATTTTCTAGAACTTTTCATAAGCAGTTTTATATTTTCCATTAAGTGTTATTTTATACCAGAAGTTCAAATGTTGAACCATGCTTGAACCCAAAATACTGACAATGACTTAGTGTCAATAAATATAACACTCCCTTAACATTAATAAAGTATTTTGAATGTGCTTAAAACTTAAACTCATCTATAGTATAATAATTAGATTATCTGTTTGTTTATAGAATTGTTCAGTCACTAGCTTGCTAAGTTGTGTCTGACTCTTTGCAACCCCATGGACTGCAGCCTGCCAGGCTTCCATGTCCTTCACTGGAATAAATAGAAGCTATTTATTTTAAAACAAATAGAAAAGCAAAGACTATAACTGTATTTACAGAGAAAAAATATGTCACCAACTCACCACCTGTGTGACTATAGAAGGGTTTCTTACTGCTCAAGCCTAGTATGTCTTGTATTCATATAAGCTAGCAGAATGCCTGTCATATATTGGGGGCTCAGTAAATATTGTTGATGCATAGATATTGAAGTTTAAAGAAGAAAATGTATATTGTCTATTAAAATGTTTAGTTCAGAGAGGGAATTTTCTCCTAAATGCCTCCTTTAGACTGATTTAAACTAGAGTTTTCTAATGTAAAAAGTATTTTATTTCTCTGAAATAAGACTTGGCATTTTGTTAAACAGCCGTAAAAATTCAACCCAAGTGTGTTTTCCAATATATTCTGTTACCAGAGCAAATAGATTTTAGGCGCTGTTTCTCCCTTGGGCACTGATTGCAGCCATGAAATTAAAAGACGCTTACTCCTTGGAAGAAAAGTTATGACCAACCTAGACAGCATATTAAAAAGCAGAGACATTACTTTGCCAGCAAAGGTCTGTCTAGTCAAGGCTATGGTTTTTCCAGTGGTCGTGTATGGATGTGAGAGTTGGACTGTGAAGAGAGCTGAGTGCTGAAGAATTGATGCTTTTGAACTGTGGTGTTGGAGAAGACTCTTGGGAGTCCCTTGGACTGCAAGGAGATCCAACCAATCCATCCTAAAGGAGATCAGCCCTGGGTGTTCATTGGAAGGACCGATGTTGAAGCTGAAACTCCAGTACTTTGGCCACCTGATGCAAAGAGCTGACTCATTTGAAAAGACCCTGATACTGGGAAAGATTGAGGGCAGGAGGAGAAGGGGACGACAGAGGATGAGATGGTTGGATGGCATCACCAACTCAATGGACATGGGTTTGGGTGGACTCCAGGAGTTGGTGATGCGCAGGGAAGCCTGGTGTGCTGAGGTTCATGGTCTCGCAAAGAGTCGGACACAACTGAGCAACTGAACTGAACTGAACATAAGGTCGTTCTCTTTGTTAAGAAAATAGTTTAAAACAATGCTTCACAAAAGCTATGCAAAAAAATTTTTGAGCTCTTAAAATGTATTTCACAGAATGATCAGCGTAGGGCTTCAGCTGTCAATAATTAGATGTTTACCCTGTTTCAGTCTAGTGATATGAGACATAAGTTTCAGCTCCACAACAAACACCTGTCACGGCTGCCTTGTCCCATAGTGAATGAGGAGCTCAGTGTCATTCATTCTTAATGCCTCTGTCGTGGTTCTCTGTCATAAACCAGTAGTGACATGAAGGAGTGGCTGAGCCAAATTTCTAATTATTCTTCCAGGGAAAACAGATCATTATAAATTATGCCTAAACCAAAATTGATTTTTTTTTTTGGCTGATACTCTGTAGTTCTCAAGCGGAAAACACAAAATAACTAGCTTAACAAAACACCTCAATTTATTCAGTTACCTTTTGGGTATATTTTGTAGCTAATTCATTCTACTTATTGGGAGCTAGTGTCACTCAAAACTAATAATGCCATGGGAAAATCTTTCACCACTAATATTTTTGATATTTATCTTCTCTGCCACATTATCTGGTACCAAACACTGTTATTTATGTTGTTTTTAGCCTAATTCAGTATAATCAAATAGACACATAATGGATGCTTAGAAAATATTTACTGTTCTGAACATAAAATAGTCCTTGTCCACAAGACAGAATATTTTAAGTTTTCTACTAAGTAAGTACAAACAAAATACAAAAGGGGTTCTTGGTCATTATTAGGGGATGCAACTTTTAAAGTAAATTGAATTTTTTTCATGTATCAGATTAACAAAGATGTAAAAAGATTATAATATCCAGTGTTAGAATATGGGTAAATAAGAATGTGAATGCACATGGATACAAACACTTTGGATGATGACATGTCTGTATTTACATATTTTTAATGCACATTCCTCTTGTTAGAGCAATTCTACTTCTAGGAATTTATCCTTGGGTTTCTGTTGGTTTGCAAACTCCCCTCATACATGGAGGGCAAGGAGAGACTGAAAAAAGAGGCAGACCACTCCAGATTGGGAGGTGGCTGGTTTAATAAGCAAAGGAACTTACACAGGAGCAGATCTCTGCACCTGCCCTCCAGAACCTTCAAAGTTTATATAGAGGCCTTAACAGGGTTCCATCACACACGTTATTCAGACAATCTCAACAATGCTTTATTCTTTCAAGGCTATGTTCTTGGTACAGCCCCCAGTGTAGGAAAGATGGGCAGAACATGCATTCCAAGAATGAGGGAGGCAATGAGGAGCCTTCGGTTGCCTGAGTCCATCTCATGAGCCAACCAGTGGTTACATCCTCTCCATGACCTCCTCCAGGACTTAGCTCTATTGAAAAATGAAAAACTGGGTGGAAGATCCAAGCAGACATTTCTCCAAAGAAAACATACAGATGGCCAAAAAGTGCATGAAAAGATGCTCAACATCATGAACTATTAGAGAAATGCAAATCAAAACTATAATGGGGTATCACCTCACACTGGTCACAAAGACCATCAGCAGAATAATGTGTGTGTGTATTCAGTTGTTGTCACGTCCAACTCTTTGCAACCCCATGGACTGTAACCCACCAGGCTTCCCTGTCTACAAACAATAAGTGCTGGAGAGGTTGTGGAGAAAAGGGAAGCCTTCTATACTGTTGGTGGGAAAGTAAATTGACTTAGGCATTATGGAGATTCCTTGCTGGAGTCCAGCTCCAGCAGCCAGGGAATCAACCTGAAGAGATGGACGGTGTTGGCAAGAAAAATGAGGCAGGCTTTCAGTTTTCCTGGACTGTCTATTTATTTCAAGTTTAAGATTCTCTTTTATACTTTTACAAAAGCATTAGGTCAGAGATTTGATATTTTCAGTTCCCCCGACCCAGATTTGCTGTTTCCAAAAATCATTGTTGCCCCTCAAAAGGAGTTCCTGCCTCAGGAATTCTCTTATCTACTTCTTCTCATGTGTCCTTGTGAATATATAGTAACTCATGCTAATGTCTGGGCTGTATACCACATTCTTCAGTTTATTTCTTATCTTTTCTAAGTCCTGTTTGCCCATAGTATCCTAAGCTCACTATTTCTTAAAAAGGGCTCCTAGGCTATTAATCAGAGAAGGCAATGGCACCCCACTCCAGTACCCTGCCTGGAGAGTCCCATGGATGGAGGAGCTTGGAGGGCTGCAGTCCATGGGGTCACTGAGGGTCGGACATGACTGAATGACTTCACTTTCACTTTTCACTTTCATGCATTGGAGAAGGAAATGGCAACCCATTCCAGTGTTCTTGCCTGAAGAATCCCAGGGAAGGGGGAGCCTGGTGGGCTGCCATCTATGGGGTCACACAGAGTCAGACATGACTGAAGTGACTTAGCAGCTGCTGCAGCAGCAGCAGCTATTAATATCTCTAAAATTCCTAATCTCTATAAGCTATAGTAGAATATGCTAACATTACAACATTCCTTAAATCTTTAGCTTCTAACTATTTTAATTATTCCTAAGCCCTAAATTCAGCAAACTCCTTTGCCATAAACACTTTCCTCACAAATAGGCTTCAGATAGCAATCCCTCCCATGGCCTCAAGCTGCGGCCTACGTGCTCACCCTGGAACACTCTTTTGTAAAAGTCCTTGAACAAATGTCAATGACTAACTTTATGAATTATTTTCTGAGCACAGCTGCAAAAGACTTTGTGCCTTCTCATGCTCCTCTCAAGAACAATAAGCACCTTAATATTCCTTTTCAGTCAACTCAGCCAAGGAAAGGAAAAAACAAGTCAGAATCACAAAGCCTAACTCCTTCATCCCCGGTCCATGCCTGTGGGATAAAGAGGGAGAGTTGGGGCTGTGCCTCCATTTTGTCAGTAATGCCTAACATGGCTCCTGACAGTTCCTAGAAAACTAAAAATAGAGATATCGTTACATAACCTCATACTATGTTATGATGCAACAATCCCACTCCTGAGCATATATCTGGAGAAAACCATAATTTGAAAAGATACATGTACTCCAGTGTTGATTGCAACACTGTTTGCAATAGCTAGGACATGGAAGCAACATAAATGTCCAGAGGAGTGGATAAAGAAAAAGTTGTACATATATACAATGGAATATTATCGGCTATAAAAAGGAACAAACTAATGCCATTTGCAGCCACATGGATGGAGCTAGAGATTGTCGCACTGAATGAAGTCAGAGAGAGAAAAATATCACATGATATCATTTATATGAGGAATCTAAAAGAACTGTACAGATGAGCTCATTTACAAAACAGAAAGAGTCACAGATGTAGAAAACATACTTATGGTTATCAAGGGGAAAAGTCAGGGGGATAAATTGGGAGATTGGGATTGACATATACACACTATCATATATAAAATAGATAATAAGAACTTACTGTATAGCATAGGGAACTCTACTCAATACTCTGTAATGACCTATATGGGAGTGAATATATATATAACTGATTCACTTTGCTGTACAGCAGAAGCTAACACAACATTGTAAATCAACTATACAGCAATAAAAATTAATTTTTAATGCAAAACTTTATGTAAAAGAATGTTCATGATAGTCAAAAGAAACAGGGAAAGAGAAAAAAATAAGGGGAGGGAGGGGGCCAGGTGGAGAGAATTGGAATCCATCATTTGGAGACGAGTCAAATTATTAGGATCAGTTCAGTTCAGTTCAGTCACTCAGTTGTGTCCGACTCTTTGTGACCCCATGAATTGCAGCATGCCAGGCCTCCCTGCCCATCACCAACTCCCAGAGTTCACTCAGACTCACGTCCATCGAGTCAGTAATGCCATCCAGCCATCTCAGCCTCTGTCGTCCCCTTCTCCTCCTGCCCCCTACGTGGTTATTTAAAAAAATAAGTAGATCTTTAAACACTAATGTCAAAGATGTATTACTAACTGTAAAAAAGCAAGTTGAAGATCAATAGGAATAATATGAACTAGCTTGTATAAAAGCAGAGCAAGAGTGGGAGGAAAGGAGAGAGATGTATACATAATAGTATATTTTTTTCATTTTCCTGGCTCAGGTGGAAAGGGGTGAATCTCAAGCAGTCAGGAAGTCTTGACATCAATCAGGCCACCCTGGCAACTACATAACTATGTGTCTCTTAGTCACTCAGTTGTGTCTGACTCTTTGTGATTCCCACCAGGCTTCTCTATCCATGGAATTGTCCAGGCAAGAATGCTGGAGTGGGTTGCCATTTCCTCCTTCGGGGATCTTCCCAACCAAGAGATAGAACCTGTGTCTCCTGCATTGCAGGCAGACTCTTTACCAGCTGAGTCACCAGGGAAGCCCTCTACATAACTCTATCTGCATATAAGCCTGATAAGGATATAAGACTAAAACACAAAGAAACACAAACATATATAAACTGCCCCTATACTTCCAACACTTGGTAAACAAAGACCCAAGATTTCTCTCCTTCAACTCTGATTCTGTACTCTTTCCTGACTTTCTCCTTTTCTTTTTGGCCATGGTCACAAACCAATCGCAATATTTTGCTCCGAGTCTCCTGTATTAGTCACAGTTCATTGAATTCTGTTTTCAGTGGCAGACACTGATTCTGAATCACGTAAGCAAGAATGCACTTTATTGGAAGGGCACTGGTGACTCAGCAAATAGAGAAGGGCCCAGAGGGAAAGTCCAAAGAGCCAAGCTTTGAAAGACCAGAAACCCAAAATAATATCATTCTAGCCAAGATTCAAATTCCCAGGAGAGTCTAATTAAGCCAGTCTAGGTCCTAAGTCCATCATGATGTGGTTTGTGATTGGAGAGGCAGTGGTGAGGGATGGATTTGACCATATGGAATGGAATGGGAAAGAAGTAGTTCCCAAAAGGCAAGGAGTAGTGAAGTTCTCTTACCCTCCAAGAAAGGCAAGGGATGCCGGGCAAGCAAAACCAATGACTGTCCATTACTACCACCTTTTAAATAGAGACAAAACTAAAGAATTTTTATTTCCTTTTATTATCTACTCTCCCACCCTTTAACTGCTTCAAAATATATTTCAGATGGGATTGAAGCTATTTTGAAGCAAATTAATGAAAGTTCTTTTTTAAATTTATGTTTATATATTTGGCTGTGTTGTATCTTAGTCTCAGCATACAAACTCTTAGTTATGGCATGTGGAAACTAGTTCCCCCACCAGGGATCAAACCTGGGCCCCCTGCACTGGGAGTGTGAAATCTCAGCCACTGGACCACGAGGGAAGTCTGCAAAATTCTTTTCAGTGATATAAATTCTTTAAAAAGTGAAGAGTAACCTATTAAAGACAAGGAGGACAGCTCAGGAACTCTGTTTAGAAAAATTTCTCCCTTATGTTTAGGCCACCTATTGTGGAATTTAAATGGAATACTTGATGATACATCAAAATTTTAGTTTCTAATATTAGAACTATCTGTGTGGGATCAATTTTCACAGAAAGTTCAAGACCATCTTAACAGTAGTATAATGCAGATGAAAATTCCTAATGCTTTGAAAAGTCTAATCCCACAGCAGCAATGTATGACTTTAAGCATGCCATTAAGAAAAAAATTAACTTCATTCATTAAATTCATCCTTTCATTCAATCATTACTAATGTTTCCCAGGTCACATCAGCCTAAAGGTAAAATAGGTCGTGCAGCTGTCAAAAATAACAAAAATATATTTTCCAGCTTCAGCCTGCCACTTAACAGAAAGCATCAGCCCCACTTCAAGTTGTCTCAAATGTATTTTACCCAGGAGCTCCGATGACTCACCCGACATATCTTTGGTAACAGAAGAGGCAGCCTTTTTGCTGCAGACACAGTATATGCGGCTTCCACTCATGACTTGGACATCAACTCTTGTCATTTTACTGACTTTTTTTTCCCCTTAACACCTCTTCTCTTCCAGAACAAAGGCAATCTTGCCTCCCAGAGGCATAATGTCTGGAGATGTTAGTGTTTTTCATGACTGCAGAAGGAGGATGCTACTGGCATCTAGAGGATGGAGCTAGGGATGCTACCAAACACTCTGCAATGCACAGAACAGCCCCTCACAAGAACTATCTGGGCCCAAATGCCACTAGGGCTGAGGCAGAAAGACCTGAGTCTCAGAAAGCTGGCCTGCAGGACAATCTGAGGAACAGTAGCTCTTCCATTCTCAAAAATCATCTCTGGTATTTGTAAGCTAAACATGCTCCTCCTCTTTGCCTCTCCTCAGGATGATAGGATTCTTTCAACATTAAAGGCAGACTTGCCTCCTCTTCAGAGAATGTAATGATCATTTGAGACACTGAACAAGAAACAGTCTCTCTGTCATAGCTGTTGTTTTCTGTTACCCACACTCTCTCTGGCCCGATCCTCCTGGTAACAGATCTCGCTGCCTTGACCTCCAGGGGTGGGCCTATAACTCAGGTGAGCCAAACAATAGGCCTTCCCCAGGTTTTTCTTTTTCACTCAAGCTAAGGAAAGAGAATCTCTTTTCTGGTCTCATGGCTATATAGTAAGAGGTTCTGGGGGGAAACATCTTGAGATAATGAGGCTCTCCTACAGAGAGAACCAGAGAGGAAGAAAGCAAGGAGAGAGGAGGAAGTGAGAGAAAGTAAGCGCTTTCATCCCAGGTCTCCCCAAGTCCAGTTCCATTTCCATACGTCCTACCATTTGATTTTATGTACAGTTTTCATCTTCTGTTTAAGCTAGGTTAATCAGGGTCTTTATCACTTCCAGCATAAGAATTTTGGCTAATACACGTGTCTTCAAAATCCTTATAATTCAGTACGGCAGTATAGAGTAGCAGATGAAAGTGGAGCAGTACCCTGTGGGGCTCCTGGGCACAAAAGTCTTTCTGTGCCCACCCTTTCTTGCTTGTAGGAAACAGGCTTCATTCAGCCTCCATGACCTTCCCTGAGTTCCAAAGGGCAGGTTCAAACAGTTGCTAATCAGGAAAGAGAGGGCCTGTTGAGACTAGAAAGAAGCAATCAAGAAACAGTGTTGCAGCCTTGGGGTCCTGGTTAACTCTGAAGGGATATAGGCAAAAATATCTTTGAGCTGTTTTGCAGATACTGAAACTGCCACCAGGTGGAAAAAGTTAATCATATGCTCCCCATAAGCATGTTGGAGTAGGAAATGGCAACCCAATCCAGTATTCTTGCCCTGAATATTCTGTGAACAGAGCAGCCTGAAAGGCCGCAGTCCGTGGGGTGGCAAATGGTTGTGATCTTGGATGGCCTCAGCCTTCAGCGGCTTGGATCAGGGCTTGGGTTCCCAGCCGGAGACTGGGCTGGGTTGTGCGGTGAAAGCACAAGATTCTACACACTAGACCTGACCCTTCTGACTTTTCAGAAAAGAATTCCCACAACGGGGAAAAGTAATGCAACAAGCATAGAATTTATTAAGAGGAAAAAGAGTACAGTGAATGTGGATAGACACACGGGCGGGCTCAAAGGGAGAGTCCCAGCGTTGTGCCCTCGTGGCACAACTTTTATGGGGTATTTCTCCCAGGTTTCCTTTGGCCAGTCATTATCATTTGCCTTGAAGGAGGAAACAGAACAGGCTCATTCTTGAAAGCAGGACTCCATCTTGGGCCGGACTGTGGACTTTGAGCTATATGCCCAGTATCTGTGGAAATGACACACCGACTGGAAAACCAGGTCCCCAGAAGGAAGAGCTGCAGGGCTCATACCTAGACTCTCCGTAGCTTAAAAGAATACCCTAATTATCTGTGTAACCAAATAGAATCATATATTCTATTATGCTTATTGGGGTATGACCACAGGCCTATTGATAATTGTCTACTGTTAACCACCTAGGCTTAAGGCATATGAATCACAGTTTAACTTTGATGTATCTTTTTTTTTTCTTTCCTTTGTTCATACTAGTTTCAGGGAATTTGGGGAGGTGGGTTTGGGCACATATATAAGGTTTTCACAAAAACTGGCTGGGGTCCTTGGCTAAGAGGAGACTCTGCCTTAGGCCCACCAGTGTAATAAACTGTACTCCACTATCTGCATCGTCCTTCTGAGTGAGTTTGTTTCCCAGAACACGTGGCTACAATAGCCTGGTTGACAGTCCATATTTGGTATATCTCAGGATCCTCCCATGTGTGTACATGAGTCTCTTAGCTAAGGTGGATCTTACTGAAAAGGCATATGGGTAGGGAGCACCCCTTTACATAACTCCCCTTTAGCCTTCCAGGAGCCTTTTCTGTGCATGTGTGGTTGGGGAGGTCTCCTGGCTTTACAAACAAGAAATACATGGTCTAGCCAGGGCCCAGCCTTCTCCCTTACTTGTCCTGCTATTCTTGTCTTGGAGTTTCAGTCCACAGGGAATGAATCTCCAACTGCTTTACCCTGGGTTGGGGGGGGGGGCTCCCATTGTCTTTCTGCCTCACTTGGACCTGACTGAGTATACACATGAGCATGTAGACCCCAGGCTGGCTGGAAACAGAAAGTTGATGATGCTGACTACAAATTACCTCACCACCAACCAATCAGAAGAATGTCTACAAGGTGATATGCTCTTCTCTTTACTGTAAAACTCCTCACTACCACCCTCCAGGTTGGGACACACAATTTTGAGGGCATTGGCCTGCTGTGGCCCCCACCTTTGCCTGGCAAAGCAATAAAGCTATTCTTTTTTTACTTTACCCAAAACTCTGAGATTCAACTCTGTATGCCAGTGTACAGAGGCCAAATTTCAGCTAGTGCAGCATGAAAAGTGCCCCAGTGAAGTACATACAGGGCTGCTGAGGTTCTGGTTATGTTTTGCACTCTAGACAGGATTCAAGATTGTTCACTTTACAAGGATTCATTGAGTTGCATATTTGTTTTATAGAAAAAGCAGTTCCTTTCTGATGAGCACCAGTGAAACTTGCTTAGCCGTGTCCGTCTCTTTGCGACCCCATGGACTATACAGTCCATGGAATTCTCCAGGCCAGAATACCGGAGTGGGTAGCCATTCCCTTCTCCACAGGATCTTCCCAAGCCAAGGATCAAAGTCAGGTCTCCGCCATTGCAGGCGGATTCTTTACCAGCTGAGCCACAAGGGGGCTAAATAGCAAATTAAAGGAATTTAAAGGAAAGAAAAAAGAAATTATATCTGACCTCAGCCATTAATAATGGGTTTTATTTAAATAAGTGTAGAGGAGGAAAAATAAAAGATCTTTTCCTCTACTTGCTTCTGTTATATGCCTGAGATCCATGAATTAAACTGTCAAAAAACAGATTAACAGGAGAGAAAGCATCCAAACTTTATTTGATGCTAATATTTTAATTTCTATGCATATGGAGGTCCTCATAGAAAAGAGTGAAGACACAAGAATTAGTTACACCTGGGGGCTATATAACATTTTTAACAAAGGGCAGTAAATTGTAGACAAGACAAAGGAAAGGGGGTTTGGGTTTTCAGGGTGGGAAGGTAAATATTGGGGGAACAAATGGAAGATAAGGGCCACTTAAGTGAAGTATATTTGTGCAGACCCATCTCTGAGCTGATTTTCTGGCTCCAGTGATAAGCCTTGTTCTCCTGTGAGAAATGGAGTGTTTCCTGCCATATCAGGAAACAAGGATGTCACAGTCATCAGCAATTGCAGCCCTCCAATGTGAGTTCCTAAGCCTAAGGGCACTTAGGAAGGGGATGAGTACCTGCCATGTAGCAGCCATCAGCACCGCAGTCACTCCCCATGGTGAACCCCAAGGGAGCTCAGGATGTGAAAAAACACTGATACTGGCCCAGGATAGCTGAGATGCACATGAAAGGAACAATTTCAGTGAGCCCAGATTCTTACATCTTCCCATACATAGAAAAGCCTAAATTCCTTAACTTGGGATATCTGGTTTTCTTTAATTAACAATCTTTTGATGTTCAGATTACCTGCCTTTTGTTGCAAAACTTCTATATAACCTGGCTCCTCCCCTTGCCTTCTCAGAGCAGTTCTCTCAGGATTACTTGAGATGTTGTCTCCTGGGCTGCAAGTTCTAAACATTCCCGCCAACTGAAACAGAACTCTCAACTTCTTGGTTGTGACTATTTTTTAAGTTAACACCTGGTCAGTGAGGGGAGGGGAAACACTGTCACAAAGAAAAATTTGAGCAGATGGAGGGAAAAGAACTCTGTGTTTGCTGCTGCTTAATTGCTTTCAGCAAAAAATAATCCGTAGGCCAAAGAAGCATATTTTGGGGTGGCATGTTCTGATTCCTTTCATAAGTAAACTGGAATCTTATTTACATTATTCAAATGAAAGAGCATTCTTAATTCTCATTCTTACTACACACAGTTCTATAAATATTCTTTACCCCATTTTTTTCCTCATGAATAAATACTTGGCAATTCAACTTAATTCATCAAGAAATTAATTACAGAACTGGGGCCAAAATCGGGTTTCCAGCTTACAAACCCAAAATGCTTTTCATCGAGGTGCAACTGCTTCTGAATGGGAGGAGGAAGTCACTGAGAAGATAGATGAGGCTACTCACTGCATCTCCCCCTCATCTTGGCCACTGATATCCCGGCGAACCTGCTATATATCCCTAGCATTTGTTGTCATGAGTTACTGAATTTTCGTATGTATATTTAAAAATCCTCCATTAGGCTGTAAGTTTTACCCTTTTGTTTTTGGTCTTACATTTTCCCATGCCCAGGACAGTTGTTAGAAGAATACTTAGTAAATGTTTGTTAGATGATAAGTGGATAGATGAATGCATGGATGTGAAGCAGTGAAATACAAAACAACTTTTGGTATCATTGTGATTGAACTATACAACTCAGTAGAGGAATACTGAGAAATCCCTTCAGCAAAGTATATTGGGGCAAAACTATAGGAAGCTGTGAATGCCAACTCAGGGTGTTTGTATTTTAGCCAAGAGGCACGGGTGATATTAATTCTCTCTCTTCTGGAGGGCTGACCTTCCTAATGGGTTGGAGGAAGAGTTTGTATAATTGTCTAGGATTTAAGTGCTGGGTGTGTGGCTGCAGGGGCTGAGGAAATGGACAGGGAAGGAACAGTGTTGGGGTTGTCACTAGATAAACGCCCTTCTCGTGAGCACATGATGCAAGGTCACCAGACTGGTACCTGGTACGTGGGCAGTGGTGCAGGGAGTTAGACAATTCATCTATCAAGCCAGGTTTCAAATGCCAGCAAGATGGAGTACAAGTGAGGCCAAAGGGCAGAATCATAGTTAAGGTTGCAAAGTCACAGGATATGGAGTCAAAGTTAAACAAGTCCTTAGCAGATGCAGGGGGTCCTTGGTAGTGTTTAATAGTGATATTCCTTTGTATTCATTGCCTATTGCTGGAGTAACAAATGATCACAAAAATAGAGGCTTGAAACAACATGAGCTTAATGATATTACTGTTCTGTAGGTTGGAAGTCCAACAGGGGTCTCACTGGGCCAGTATCAAGATGCCAACAGGGCTGAGTTCCTTCCTGAAGGAACTAGGAGCAAATCTGTTTCTTGGCCTCTGCTAGCTTCCATGAGGCTGTCCATGGTCCTTCACTCTTGGACTCTTCCTCTATCTTCTAAGCAAGGAACCCTGGGACAATTCATGCTTAGGATGCCCTCTCTCAGGTTCTCTTTCTTCTGCCTTTCTCTTCTACTTTTAATAAGCCTTGATATTACATTGGGCCCCCTAGATAATCCAGGATAATCTCCCTATTTGAAAGTCACTTGAATAGCAGCTTTAATTCTACCTGTACTCTTAACTCTCCTTTGCCGCATAAGATTACATCTTCACAGATTGCACAGATTAGGACATGGGCACCTGCGTTGGTCATTATTCTATCTACCACACTCTTTTCCCTGGAAGGGACGGCATCAGACTTTGATTGCATGATAAGAGCCCTACTTGCTGAGGGGCAAATATATCCAGGGAAACCCTAGAGACCATCTGAGCCAGGCCAGTCTCAAAAATCACACTTTCTCTCAGACTTTTTTCCCAGTCATGATGAACGTTTATTTGTGGAAATAGAATTCACATTTCCTCTACCGCACTCATCCAGACTGGTGTGCTAGAGCCAGATTGCAAGGCTTGCAAAAAGCTTTTATTGCATTTTCAAGAATTTTGCAACATCAGGGTGACATCGTCTACAGTAGGACTATTAACACCACAGTGATGAGTAAACCCTGCAAATGAGGGCCTTTGCCCTGGGAGATACAGTTATTACACATTTGCCATACCACTGAACTTAAAAGTGAGTATCATCAGCAATCAGGCTGGGACCCACATCATTTCAAAGATAGTTAGCTGACTGCTGCAATTAGTCTGGGTCTCCCAGACAAGCACTAAAACCGTATATTACAATTTTGTCTAATGAGCTTCTGCTATCCAGTAGGACACACAGAATTCAGTTTATTAGTTGCTAGGGTGTTGCCAAGGGCAATCAGAGTCATGATGTACCTAAGCTGGGTGGGCATGCCAGGAAGGCCTTCCTCCGTGAATAATATTGGTACATCTTGATCTTAACAAGATTACAAACACCCACAAATCCACCCTTCACGAGGGCTCAAGCACGTCAATGCTCATCCAGGAAGTAGAGAATTAGCAGAACAGGTGACAATATTCCACTGGAATATGGAATCATGTAATCCAGTATTACATTGGAATCATGTTTCATCCATATTCTTTCAGTCAACCAAAAAATTTGAGCTTGTACTAGGGATAGAAGGGTCACAGGCTACCTTGGTGGGAAGTCTGTGTGTGTACATGTATGCATGCGTACAGGCAGTGGGTAGAGGAGAAAACAGAAAAATGAATAAGTAATTACAATGCAGGGTGACTGGTTCTTGGAAGTACTCAATTTTTATGAGGGTCAACTTACTGAGGTTGCCCAGGGTCAGGCAAGAAGTCCTGGATAAAGTAACATATAAGCTGAATCCAACAAGTAGTAGTAATAGTACCAATAATAACTAATATTTATTGAGTACTTCCATGCTTCAGTCTAAGCCCTAAGGTCTTAAACTCATTTTACTTCATTTAGTTCTTCTGACACCCATGAAGTAGGTATAATTATTATCCTCATTTTACAAATGAGGAAACTGAGACAGAGCTAAGTTAAATAAAGTGGCCCAAGGTCTTATAGTGGGAGTAGGACTGGGAGAGTATGAGTTAGGGGATGTTAGAGAGAAGATTGTTCCAGTAAAGAGAATAGCATATGGAAAGTCAGGATGGGTTCTAGGAAAAGAAAACAAGTTTATCTGATTAAACATTCAAGTGGAGGGTGATGAACTATGAAAGCAACCAAGAAAAGCATGCTTAGAAGCAGATTAGATCATAAAGGACCTAATAAGCAATAATGTTTATTTGTTTGCTTCCAGGTAACAAGCAAGTTGGCTTATTTTATTTTTTAATTTTTTTTAATTTTATTTATTTATTTTTTTTAAGTTGGCTTATTTTAAAAGAATCACTGCAGTGTAAGTATGGAAGCAGAGGGAGAAAAGCCAGAGAGGAATGTGTAATCCAGGAAAGAGATGAGAAGGAATGAATACGTATGATGAAAGGAGTGTAGAGGGGGTAAGAGCTGAGGATGCTGCCCAGGTCTGCCTCGGATCACTGAAGAGGTGGTTACATTCATCACTGTGATGTGATCACACAAGAGGAAAGGTAACTGCCACCTGGATTTTCTGGGGGAAGATAAGTTCAGGTTCAAAACACATCTGAAAGGCCTATAGGACACCTGGGAAGAAGTGTCCAGGAAGCAGATGGCTCGATGAGTTTGTTTCTAAATAATATTGTATGCTGTGTAAGCACAGGTATGTTGTGCTGTGCTTAGCTGTTCAGTCATGTCTGACTCTTTGCAACCCCATGGACTGTAGCCCTCCAGGCTCCTCCGTCCATGGGGGTTCTCCAGGTAAAAATACTAGAATGGGTTGCCATGCCCTCCTCCAGGGGATCTTCCAAACCCAGGGATCAAACCCAGGTCTCCTGCACTGCAGGCAGATTCTTTACCATCTGAGCCACCAGGGAAGTTCATGAATACTGGAGTGGGTACCCTATCCCTTCTCCAGGGGATCTTCTCAACCCAGGAATCAAACTGGGATTGTATAGGTATAACACTGTGGGAAAGTGTTAGAAAAAGTTGATGTCATCTCTCAGAATATGGGAGTAACAGTGGTGTGGAAAAGGCTTTGATTGATGGCCATTTTGTGAGTGCAAGTGTCGGTGGGTCCACTTGCCCCTCTACAAGCTGAACCATGAATGCTGGAAACTGAACACTGTCATTCTATACAGTGCGGACATAGCTTCTCTAACCTGTTTTTTCCTGGTGTCAAAAGACAGTATAGAGTGCCGGGGGCCACCATGGGAGATCCCACCCATGACAAGGTCACGTGGAAGAGAACTGTTAAGCAAGGCTTCAGAACTCAACGGGCTCCCTAGGCTTTCTCGAGCATCTGCCCCCAAAACCAGAATCTGTCCGTTTTACTATTTCATGACTTTCACCAACTCCTCTGACATTAACAGGGGGCCTCGCTTGAAGAAGCTTGGTCACCCCGTGTTTTTCTTTTTTCTCTTCTTTTCTCTCTTACTTTCTTTTTCAGGCTGATCTCTTGGAGCATAGAGGCTCCCTGCGTTCACTTATCTGCCCGGGCTTCTAAGACCTGAATGGGAAGACATTCTGCATCTTCACTCCCTCGGGAGACCGGGAAGGCACCTGTGGCCTCCGTGAACAGGGCAAACTTCTTGTCTCGAAGTTTTATTGGCTTTCTATGTAAACCAAGGAATATCAGCCTCTTTCTCTCCTCTATTTTCTCATCTATAATATTCTTTCCTTATCTCTCTCTAAATCAATCGCTGACGCCGTTTTTCCTTCAGGTTCCCCTGGATCCTGTGGGGGCTGGACCCTGGCAATAGAGGTCTACAGCGGAGGCCCCACAACCCTCTGCCCTGGCTTACAGGAAAGGGGGGCTGGCCTGACAGCTGAGTTTCTCTAAGTTAAAGGCTTTCCTAAACTGTCCAGAGCATCAGACAGAATGTTCAGAGCAGAGAGTTAAATGGGAATCTACAATCAGTGAATCATGGAAAGTGTCCCTTGGAATCACAAATCTAAGAGCAGAGACAGTTATCAAAATATAGGAATGGCGGTAGGGATTGGAAAGTTTTGCTGAAAAGAACAGGAAGCAATGGGTCCAGTGAGGAAGTGGCAGGAAACTTTGGGTGAACACTGGAGAGCTGTTGTTGTTCTGTTCAGTCGCCCTTCCATGTCTGACTCTGTGACCCCATGGACTGCAGCATGACAGGCCTTCCTGTCCCTCACCATCTCCCAAAGTTTGCCCAAGTTCGTGTCCATTGCATTGATGATGCCAGCCAGCCATCTCATCCTCTGGCGCCCTCTTCTTCTTCTGCCTTCAATCTTTCCTGGCATCAGGGTCTTTTCTCATAAGTTGGCTGTTTGCATCAAGTGACCAAAATGCTGGAGCTTCAGCTTCAACATCAGTCCTTCCAAGGAGTATTCAGAGCTGATTTCCCTTAGAATTGACTGGTTTGATCTCCTTGCTGTCCAAGGGATTCTCAGGAGTCTTCTCCAGCACCACAGCTCAAAGGTGTCAATTATTTGGCATTCTGCCTTCTTTACAGTCCAGCTCTTTTTCTCTTTTGTCTTTTTATTGAAATACATGTTTTTAAATTTTATTTTTGATTGAAGGATAATTGCTTTAAATTTGTATTGGTTTCTGCTGTACAATATGAATCAGCTGTAAGTATACATATGTCCCCTCCCTCTTGAGTCTCCCTCCCACCCCCATTTCCTGATTGCACCCCTCAAGGTCAATACAGAGAACCAAGCTGAGCTCCATGTGCTATCCAGCAGCCTCCCACCAGCTAGCTATTTTACACATGGCAGTGTATATATGTCAATGCTACTCTCTCAATTTGTCCCACCCTCATAGTGCTATTCTTGGTGGAGAATGATTCCACTTGTTTCCAGCAGTAAAGTATGGGGGAAGAAGAGGGGAAGATGCCAACAGACTTAACATCACTGAGTTGCTTGTATCAGAGGCACATTCAAGAAAAACAAAGAGCCACAGTGAAACAACATACCAGCTTTCTTAATGTTTGATCAAGTGCCCAAGAAATTTCAAAGCAGAAGAAAAACATGAGGCTGCACACAGTGCTCGTATTTAAGGTTACATGGGGGCATCCTATGTCTTCTCCCCTGAATCTGCCCATCTGACTCCTAAGCCTTAAGTGTGAGATCTCACCAATAACTGAGAGAAAGCCCAGTCTGAAGCACACTTACCAGGGCTAGGGGTCATTATTGGCAGAATAGGCCCTGATAAAAACCATCCCCTCCCCTCATCCCCCATACAGTGACTGGTAAGCACTCAGGAGCTGCAGTGCCTGCCAGGAGCTTCAGATTCCCTCTCTAACCCTGTGACATGAAGACATCCGTCAGGGAGGGGAATGGGCTGGCTACATCCTGGCCGAGGAGCTGGAACTACTGGCGGGAAAGCTGGCCAGAACTGCCTCCTCTAGGAGAAAGAGCAGATGCTTGGCTGGTCTGTTTTCAGGATGATATCTATAAGTGCAGGGAAAGAAGAAGCTGCAGGCTTGGGTCCTGCCTTAAAGGCATAATAGCTTCATCCAAAAGAATGTGACCTAAAGAATGTTTATCAATTACTTTCATCATTCTTCCTGTTCCTACCCGGGAGCTAAAAATGGGGTAGAAAGACAGTTCATCTTCTCTGCCATAGTTAAGGAGCAGAATCAGGTCTGCTTTCCAGGAAGAAAAGAAATGGGACCTGATTTGAAATCAATCATTTAGTTAGACATAAAGAAAAATCTCTTTTTTACATTTACTTTTATATTTCTTTGGCTGCACCAGGTCTTAGTTGTGGCGTGAGAACTCTTAGTTGCAGCATGTGGGATCTGGTTTCCTGAGCAGGGATTGAACCCAGGACCCCCTGCATTGGGAGGGTGGAGTCTTAACCACTGGAACATTAGGTAAGTCCCTAGACATAAAGAAAAATTTCTTAATGTAAGAATGTGTCAATCCTTAAGGAAATCAGTCCTGAATATTCATTGAAGGACTGATGCTGAAGCTGAAACTCCAATACTTTGGCCACCTGATGCAAAGAACTGACTCATTGGAAAAGACCCTGATGATGGGAAAGATTGAAGGCAGGAAGAGAAGGGGATGACAGAGGATGAGATGGTTGAATGGTATCACTGACACAATGGACGTGAGTTTCAGCAAACTCCTAGAGATAGTGAAGGACAGGGAAGCCTGGCGTGCTGCAGCCCATGGCATCTCAAAGAGTCGGACATGACTGAGCGACTGAGCTGAACTGACTGAAGAATGTGTAGTGGGTTGAACTGTGTCCCCTAACTCCAGATACCTCTGAATATGATGACCTTATTTGGAGATGAGTCACTGGAGATATACTTAGTTATGGTGAGGTCATCCTGCAGTGGGACCAGTGACTAATCCAATATGAGCACTGTTCTCATCAAAAGAGGGAATTTAGATATAGACACACACACACAGGAGAATGCCATGTGGGGATTAAGGCAGAGATCGGCACTTCTGCAAGCCAAGGAATACCAAGGATTGTCAGCAAACCACCAGCTGCCAGGCAGAGGCCTAGAATAGATTCTCCCACAGCCCTTAGAAGGCATCAACCCTGCCAAACCTTGAGCTCGGATTTCGAGCCTCCAGAACTGCGAGACAATAACTTTCTGTTGTGTAAGTCATCCTGCAGTACTTTGCTAAGACAGCCCTAGGACACTATATATAGAATGTCAAAGCACTAAACGTAGCTTTAAAAAGATATTTAAAACATAGTTGTATCTTATATTTTTATTTTTTAAAATTTATTTTCAATTGGGGGAAAATTGCTTTACTATGTTGTGTTGGTTTCTGCTGTACAACAGTGCAAATCAGCTATACGACTATACATATATCCCAGCCCCTTGAGCCTCCCTCCCTTCCCCCCATCCCACCCCTCTAGATCATCACAGAGCACCAGGCTGGGCTCCCTGAGTCATATTCATAACAAATTAATCATACATAATATATAAATAATTATAGCTTTAGTAAATAGTAGTATTTTAAATAAACAGTTATATACTCTGCACAAACACCTGCTTGAGTGTCAAAGCTTGAGTTTCTTCTGGTTTTGTGTCTTTCTAATTTTATCAACAAACTGCCAAATCTAATTGCTGCATAGTAATCCAGATTTAAATCATGTTTCTATTAATAACTGAGGATTTAGCTAAAAGGCTTAACGGATTACATGAGCAACTGCAGCAAAGATTGAGGAATAAATCAGTAATTCCCATTAAGACAAAATTGATCTTTTAAAATAAACAAAAATTATAAACTTGCATTTTATTATCAGGAACAGATCTCTATTAAGTGTATATTTCAGATCACCATATACAGTGATGGAGGTATATGGGGAGGTGACGAAGATACCTCTCCATGGGTCCTACAATACAGCTGGGAAAGCCAGTGCAAAAGTAGAAACAATAAGCAACACAAATTAGAGTGTCACACAAAATGCTGCTGCTTATCTAAACACTGCTTACATTTTTTGTAACAGTATTTGCAGTTGTGAGCAAGGGAGTCAATCTTCTCTCATACAAACTTATCCTTGGATATTGTCCTTTGAGAAACCTCTCTGACAACTGTGGGAAAAAAAAAAAGGAAATCTTTATCTTTTGCATATCTTCCGTAGGACCAGGGTCGTTAAAAACAGGGAGGTCCTAGGTGTGGAACTTCTCAGATGCCATTCTCTGGTTCCAAAGGAAAGAGACTATGAAAGGGGAATGTCGTAGGTTGTGGAGAGGTCTGTTGAGGGTGCAGGAACCCGCTACAGCTCTTCACTCCTGAAGTGAGAGGCTGCTGTTGCAGGGTCTGGCAAAAGTGCCATCTCAGAATAGAGTTGCAGTGGGCTTTGGTAACCTGGCTCGCTTCCCAAACTGGCTACATGTGCCTTGTCTCTGAACTCCCGGCACACACCTCCAGTCTTCCTCCTGCCACTCCTCTTTCCCCACTGTCACATGTATGGAAAAGTGCAAAGTCATTTAAATCTTCTGATTCAAAACTGTCATCCATCTTCTTAATAATTACACAATTCCAGCAGGACAAATGGTTGTTATTCTATTTATCACTTTTTTTTTTTTTAAAGCTGCAATGGGTCTTCGTGGCCATTCACAGGCTCTTCATTGCTGCGTGCAGGGTTTAGTTGCAGGGAGCAGGGGCTACTCTTGTTGTGGAGCAATGGCTCTAGGACACACAGGCTTCAGTAGTTGTAGCACATAAGCTTAGTTGCCTCACAATATGTGGGATCTTAGTTCCCAGACCAGGGATCGAACCCATGTGCCCTGCATTGGCAGGCAGATTCTTAACCGCTGAGACACTAGAGAAGTTCCTATTTCTCAGTTTTAATATGTCCAGATCACGATCCCATGCCTGCACACAAAAGACACAGCACTTTCAATCTCCTCCCAACATGCTGATGTTCTGGCAATAGCTCTGTCTGGTTTCCTCTTATGAGTAACTCTCAAATGCTGGACTGACAGTCCATGCGGAAAGAAAGAGCACTGGATGGCGAATCAGTATACTGGATTCCAGTTCTGAGCCTTCCCTAACCATCCATAGGATCTCATCTCTTGTGAGTCCTTTCTCCCCAGCTGTTGTTATGGAGCTCAGAGATGGGACTGACTTAGCTAAAGATTAGCGCAGAACAAGGTGACCAGGGCAGTAGAAGACTGGCTCTTTTTAAAGTTGGGGGATAAACTGGATCACAACTAGCCATAGTCCAGAACCAAAATCAAGACCAATCACACAAGGTCAAAAACCAGGTCATTAAAGCCATAAAGGGCTCCAAAATAAGCCACTGTGACACATGTGAGACCCCAGTGTAAGTGGTAGTCACTTAGTCAGGTCCGAGTCGTTGTGACCCCATGGATTGTCTGTGAGGAGACTGCCAGGAGACCCCAGGCTCCTCTGTCCTACTCTGACTGGAGTAGGTTGCTATTTTCTTCTCCAGGGGCTCTTCCCTGGATCAAACTGGGATCAAACTGATCAAGCTCTTCCAGTGATCAAACCTGGGGGTTTGCACGGGTTCTTTACTGTCAGAGAACCAGGGAACAGAGAGTTAATTTTAGGAGCTGTTTTTCTCTAGGCAGTGTGCCAGTCTTTACATCCCCTGCCTCCATGAGGTGCTGGTACGTGCGCATGCTCAGTTGTATCCAACTCTTGGGGACCCCCCGCCCTGGACTGTAGCCCACCAGGCTCCTCTGTATACCATTCTCCAGGTAAGAGTACTGGAGTGGGTTGCTATGCCCTCCTCCAGGGATCTTCCCTACCCAGGGATCAAACTCATGTCTCTTGCGTCTCTTACATCTCCAGCATTGGCAGGCAGGTTCTTCACTAGTGTCACCTGAGAAGCCCATAAGGTTCAGGTACGGATGCCCAATACCCCATGACCCACTTCACGACCTGCAGAAGGTCTTGTTGGGAATTTACACCTGGGGTGGAAAAAGTCCCGTAGCACAAGACAGCTGGACCTGAGTCACCAGATGGTGACATCTCAGCCCCCTGCTGAGACATCTCAGAGTTGTCTTCGTTTATATTTCTAAAGGCACATGACAAAGCTCAGCCTCAAGGTTGCATTCCACAAGAGAGCTGAGAAGGTAAAGCAAGCCTCCTTCCAAGGTATACCCGGGGCTGTCTGTCTTATAGGCTGAAATCCCACCATCAGAAATTTCATCCCTGATTCAAAGTCTCCTGTCTGTTGGGACAGAGTTCTCATTGTGAGCATCCAAGAGCGAGTGATAAGATGACTGACTACAGGATCAGGGCTCAGGAAAGCTTTCAGCATTAGGAGAGCACATGAAAGGTGTCAGGCCTGGAACAGGTGTCCTGGGACAGACCACACGGGTGCTCACCCCTCGGAGGTTAGTGCAGGCTTGGGCAAGGGAAGGCGTGGCTGAGGAGCCCCAGGGAATGGGAAAGCTGTAAGAGATGAGCCTGACTTTCAGGATTTTCTCTCACCCCAACTCTGTAAGGCTATTCTTCACCACAGCAGCCCCCAACCTTTTTGGCACCAGGGACTGGTTTCATGGGAGACAATTTTTCCATGGACTGGGGGTGGGGCAGTGGATTCCGGATGACTCAAGCGCATTACATTTAATGTGGTCTTTATTTCTATTATTATTACCTCAGCTCCACCTCAAATCATCAGGCATTAGATCCTAGAGGTTGGGGACCACTGCTTTAGCAAAAGATGACAGGGTCCATCTGTGAGCATCAAGAAACTTAACACGGTGAAAGAGTAAAAATATTTTGGGTATCTGACAGGCAAAATAGTAAAGCCAAACTGTCCAATCAGAGGCTGCTCCTGAGAGCTGGGAGAGGTGGGAAGCAGTTTGCAGATGAACTCTGGGTCACAGTCGTACACACCAGGACGTTGTGGGTGCCCTGTTTATTAATATGTACTTATTACCTCCCTTATTAGTGTGTCTTTTGTGAAAACTCCTTATATCCCACCCTGCTTTTTACAAGCAAGGCTTGGAGTTGCCTAGAAAGCACTGGAATAGTGGAATGGAACTTACAGTTCTGGAGGTCTGAAATCAGTTTAACTGGGCTAAAAATCAAGGTGTCTTTAAGTCCATGTTCCCTCTGGAATCTCTAGGGAGGAATCTATTTCCTTGACTTATGGCTTCTTTCTCCATCTTCAAAGCCAGGAATATAGCATCTTGCTTCACTCATCATCATCTTCTATGTCAAACCTTCCTCTGTTTTCCTCTTTTACAAAAATTTATCATGGCATTTAAGGTTCAGTGAGATAATCTCATCTCAAGAGCCTTAAATGAATCACACCTGCAAAGTCTCTTTTTCCAGACGAGGTACTGTTACACATTCCAGAGATTAGGACCTAAATGTGTTTGGGGTCATTATTCAGCTACCACACCTCTAGATCTTAATTGACCTGTGTGTTAAGTTTAGGAATTCTGCTTTATGATTTATTATTTGTGAGGACAAGAATCTTCTATCTGTTTATTGGATTCTAACGAAAGAATTGATTAGTCACTCACATGCAAAGTAGAGCTATTGTTGTACACCTTAGGCACTAACTTAAGCCCTGATTTCAGGGGGTGAAGTTAGGGGGCTGGCAAGGAAACAGGGATGGGATGTTGACATTCATGTGAATCATTCTTCACTTGTCATCCGGATCAGCAAACCAGTTAAAAGCAAAGATGGCCTTGTGGCAGGACAGAAACGAGCTGGGTGAGCTCAGTTTGGGCATCATGTGATTACGGAGTCACTCTTCTGATGAACAGCCAACTCTAGAGCCTTTTCGAGGGAGGAAAACCAGTGAAAGGGAAGCCTGTGGGCAGTGAGGTATGCAGAGAGGACAAGACACAGTTTCAAGAGCTTCAGATGCACGCAGTGTTTAACAGTCATACTATGACTTTATTGTTCAAGTCAATAAAAATATTGTTGAAAGCAAATAGTAACAAATTTACCAAATATAAACCCACCCAAAAGTCTGTACCTTTTCCTCATTTGCTGTTTTTTGAAAAAGACTGCCATTATTTTATGGTTGTTTGGCAAGATGCCCTTATTATTGTGATAAGATGAAAAGAATTTGTCTCAAAATAATGGCGGAACATAGGAAAATGGGAAGGTGTATATAGCTTGGCCATGAATTAATAATGATTGATTCTGGCTAATGGGCACATGTTGATTCACTATACTAACTGTATATTTAATTGCATTTGAAACTTCATAATCAAAAGTTATTTTTTAAAGGGCTACCACTAGTTTTCTAATAAAACCACACTGGTAAAAAACAGGTTTACCTCTTACTTGCATACATTTAAATTTCTTATAGTAAACATATTCAAACTCCTTATCAAAGTATAGCCAGGTGCATGAATTTTTTTTGACCAAAAGAGAAACCCTATATACTAGCTTACTAGATCACATTGCTGAGACCTGTAGACAGAACTGACGTACTTAGCTTTCTCTGGAAGTGTAAGGGTTATGTGCCTGAGGCCATGGGTTGGGAACCTGAAAGTCAACAGGATCATAGTGGTACATTCTGAGATTCTCTTAGATCAAAAGCTCTTTTACAGCAAGAGTGGCATGAGATTAGGAAAATAGCTGACTACATTTCATGAATGCCAGCCTCTGAACCCCGTCTCTGAATCCTATCTATTCATCCGGATTAAGGGGAAGACATATGGAAACAGTGTCCCTACAAAGACCCCTTGTTGAATAGGTATCCCTAAGAAAACCGGACCAAAAAAGCTTACCATATGGACGATAAAAACAGCATCTTATCTGGTCTCTCTCTTACAAACCATCCTTTATGTGGATGTCAATCATCTTTCTAAAACAGGTCTATGACTCTCTGACTTCCATTCAAGAGAACTTAAGACAAAAAGAATGAAGACTAAACTCTGTATTCCATCTTTTATAAAGGTCTATTAGCTGACCTGTGATGACCTCAACAATAGCTTCTTCCCATTTTCCTGCCCTTCCTCTTTATTCCTAACCCCTCTCTCCTTTTGTATTTTAAATCCCTGATGACATGTGTTGATTATTTAAACTGGTTGTAAATCTTTCTGGTTCCCTCATTTATGAATTAAACAAAATCATTGACATGTGTTTTTATATAAAGCATGAGTCATGGTTGACCCCTTCTACTGGCAAAACCTTTGTGCAACTTTATGTAGGCTTATCCCTACCCTCTTGTGTTTCGGCTTTTAGTCTGTTCTTTCCGTTACCAGTCTCAGGTGATAACACTCGATCACAGTACTGTCACCTTTGGTCACAAGATCTGATCTTGACTGTATACCTAGTGCCCCATACAGTGCTTTGACAAGCTGTCAGGCACTTGATGTGTTGCGTGAGATGTGGGGGACAGGATGCAGTCCTTGAATTTTCTTGGATTTGTGGGTTCAAGGGTTGGGGCACATCTTCGTCAGGCTTTAGGATTGCTTGGATCCATCACCACCTGCTTCATCCCCAACCTTACTTTCACACTACCTACTATATTCATTTTCTATCACTGCATAATTAGTCACTGCAAATGCAGAAGCTTAAAATAATATCCATTTCTTATCTCGCTGTTCTGTAGGTGAGAAGGCCAGGCCGGCTTGCCTGGGTTCTCTGCTTAGGGTCAGTAGTGGTCACAGAACTCTGCCTCCCCCACCTGCCTCCCTGCTAACAGTGTCACATCCAACAGAAATGAGATTCAGAAGGGAGTTGTGTGCACTAAAGTTTAGGGAGCGAAGCTAGTAAAAGTGGAGCCATTGGGGTAAAAAGATAGAATTGTGCCTGCAAAGGCAAGGACTGGCAATGAAAAATTCCTCCCCAAAGCCCATGGGCAAGAGCATTTCATGTACTTCCTATACCTACCACTTTATTTATTTAACAAACTCTTATTTATTTGTTGTGCTGGGTCTTAGTTGCAACATGTGGGATTCTTAGTTGTGGCTTGCAGGATCTAGTTCCTCAACAAGGGACTGAACCTCGGCCTCCTGCATTGAGAGTGCTGAGTCTTAGCACTGGACTACCAGGGAAGGCCATACCCACCACTTTAAAAATAACAAGCAGCTAAACGCACCTTCTAAAATATGTCCAATGTGAATAAGATTCTAGAGAGTGTTGCCAGAACGTATTAATGAAATAATGTATCTGAAAATACTGACTTCTAAACTATGAAGAATGAACCAAATGATGTTATTACTATCCAAATGTTTCATATTTTATTAATATTTTTGTTATGTAAAAGAAGAGCTAACAGGTTTTGAAGGTTTGCTATATGTCAAGCCCTACACCTTCACAAGGATTATGTCTCACAGTAAACTTCTCTGCTGAGCAGTCTTGTTATTTCCATTTTATTGATGAGCAAACTGGTGACCAGAAAAATTATGAATCCCGAAGCATGAGTTCAGGAAGATAGAGCCAATATTCAAATGCAGGTCCGTCTAGTGTTATGCCTGTTTGTGATCATTGTCTTTCTATGGCCACTAAGGAAAGAGTCAGAGAGACAGTTGCAACTGGGAGAAAGACCTGAAGATGGACAGATGAATGGAGGATACAAACATGGACCCAAGCTCTAGAATTACTGGGTTGGGCTCACTAGCTTAGGCAACCTGCTTTAGCTGCAATTTACTTTTCACAGTCCTTCTGAAATTCTGTTTCATATACCTTGTTTTCATAATGTTTGATATGAAAATTAGTTCTTGAGTATTTGCTTATTCTTTTTGACTCCCCCTCCCCTTTTTTTCCCTTGCCAAATTGTCAGGAGTACCTTCTGTGGCTGGGGCCGAGATGGAGAATTACTGTACTGATTAAATTGATGTGGACAGAACAAAATTACCTTGTTGGAATTAAACCAAAACCTAGCCATGACTAAATGTTCCCTACTTCTATAAGCAGCAAAACAGTGGGTATTTGAAGGACAGATACACTATGAAAGCTACCTCATCTAGGGAAAAAGAAAAGGAAACAAAAGGAGACAGGGGGACTTCCCTGGTGGTATAGTGGACAAGAATGTGTCTGCCAATGCAGGGGACATGGGTTTGATCCCTGGTCTGGAAGATTTCACATGCCTCGGAGCAACAAAACCCGGGCACCACCGCTACTGAGCCCATGCTCCAGGGCTCATTAGCTGTAATTATTGAGCCCACATGCTCTAGGGTCTAAGCACTGCAACCACTGAGCCTGTGCACCCCAGAGCTCGTCCTCTGCAACAAGAGAAGCCACTGTAATGAAAGCCCGAACACTGCAAAGAAGAGTAGCCCCTGCTCACCCACTGCAACTAGAGAAACCCTCCACAAAGCAACAAAGATCCAGCACAGCCAATGAAATTAATCAATTAATGAAGAGACAAGGAAGCAAGCGACAGGTGGGATCATAGAGAAGGGGAAATGGAGGACTGGTAAATCAATGATGTTGGAAGTCTAGCCATCCGTTTAGGAGAGGAAAATGTTAGATCCTTATATCACTGGGTGGTTTTAAATGGCATGTAGTATGTAATTAAATCCATCTTGTCACTATTATATTTATGGATTTATTTACCTAGTCCTATATCAATATCACACTTTAAGGTTTTTCTACTGTATTTTGATATCTTGTAGGGTAGGACTTCCCTATTGCTGTTTTTCAAAAATGCATTGGTTCCAAAACAATGCTGAAAAACATCAAAGCTGAAGGCATCATACTCCCTCATTTCAAACAATTATTACAAATTATAGTAATGAAGACAGTATAGTACACAGATCAGTAGAACAGAATAGAGAGCCCAGAAATAAACCCACATATACATGGTCAATTTACGACAAAGGAACCAAGAATACATAACGGGGAGAGGACAGTCTCTTCAATAAATGGTGTTGGGAAAACTGAACAGCCACATGCTAAAGAATCAAACTCGAACACAATCTTACACCATACATAAAATTTAAAACAAACTGAAGACATGAACATGAGATCTGAAACCATAAAAATTCTAGAAAAAGACATAGGCAGTAAGGTCTTTGACACAGGTCTCGGTGATTATTATTTGAATCTGACACCAAAAACAAAAGCTGCTGCTGCTGCTGCTGCTAAGTCGCTTCAGTCATGTCCAACTCTGTGCGAGCCCATAGACGGCAGCCCACCAGGCTCCCCCATCCCTGGGATTCTCCAGGCAAGAACACTGGAGTGGGTTGCCATTTCCTTCTCCAATGCATGAAAGTGAAAAGTGAAAGTGAAGTCGCTCAGTCATGTGTCCGACCCTCAGCGACCCCATGGACTGCATGCAGCCCACCAGGCTCCTCCGCCCATGGGATTCTCCAGGCAAGAGTACTGGAGTGGGGTGCCACTGCCTTCTCCTAAAACAAAAGCTACAAAAGCAAAAATAAATAGCTTATACACAGCAAAGGAAGCCATCAACAAAATGAAAAGGCAACTTACTAAATGGGAGAAAATAGTTGTAAATCATATATGTAATAAGGAGCTAATATCCAATATACATAAAGAACCCATACAACTCAAAGAAAACAGACAATCTGATTTAAGAACCAGCAGGGGATCTGAACAGACATTTTTCCAAAGAACATACAGGAGGCCAACAGGTATATCGAAAGAGTCTCACTATCATTAGTCATCAGGGGAAAATGCAAGCCAAAACCACAGTGAGATATCACCACAATCTATAAAAATGGTTATTATTAAAAAGACAAGAAATAACAAGTGTTAGAGAGGATGTGAAGAAAAGAGAACCTTTGTTTATTGGCTTTGGGAATGTAAATTGGTACAGCCACCACGGAAAACACTGGAGGTTCCTCAAAATATTAAAAATAGAACTACCATAGGATCCAGTAATCCCATTTGAGGGTATTTATCCACAGAAAATGAAAACACTAACTCGAAAAGATATATGCACCCCATGGTCATTGCAGCTTTACAATAGCCAAGATATGGAAACAATGTAAGTGTCCATTGATGGATAAACAGATAAAGAAATCATGTACATATACATACAATGGCATATTACTCAGCCATAAATGAAGAATGGAATCTTATCATTTATAACGACAGGGATGGGCCCTGAGGGAATTATGCTAAGTGAAATAAGTCAGAGAAAGACAAATACCATGCAACCTCTCTTATATGTAAAATCTTAAAACAAAGCAAAAATCACAAGCTTATAAATATAGAGAACTGATTGGTGGTTTCTAGAGGCAGGAGGTGGGGAGTGGGAGAATTGGTATAAATTTATTTTAAAAGAAAAAGAACAAATGGGCAAAACAGTATATATTGTATGCTACATTTGTGAAAAAATATTATTGGCTATTTTTTCACATTTTCTCTTCCAGATGAACTTTATAAGTTGTCAAGTTTCACTTTAAAATTTCAATTGAAAGTGTATCAAAGTGAAGTGAAGTCGCTCAGTCGTATCCTACTCTTTGTGACTCCATGGATTGTGTTCATGGACTCTTTGTGACCCCATGAACTACCAGGCTTCTCCGTCCATGGGATTTTCCAGGCAAGAATACTGGAGTGGGTAGCCATTTCCTTCTCTGGGAGATCTTCCTGACCCAGAGATTGAACCCAGGTCTCCCGCATTATAGGCGGACGCTTTACCATCTGAGCCACCAGGGAAGTTTTAAGTGTATCAAACTTATGGATTATTTTGTGGAATAATTGACGTTTTTACACTGTTGAGACTTTGCATCAAGGAACATGCCTTGTCTATCACTTGTTCTTTTTTGTCTTTTTGTAAATTTTGTGGTTTACTTAATTTAGCTTTTGCACATTTTTGGAAGTTTATTCTGAGATACATAATAGTTTTTGTGACCATTGCACATGAAATTTTTTGGCCATTCTAGTCTCTCACTGGTGTATAGAACAGCTAGCTTAATTCTTTTTAAGATCTAATAATTCTTTGAATGATTTCCAAAATTTTCTGGGAAGACAGAGACACTGACTGTTCAAAAGAACAAATAGTCCTTACTTCCTTTATTCATTATTAGCTAGGACCTCCAGCAAAATGTTGACTAGGACTAGTAGCAAAAAGTACTGCCTTTACTGGTCTTTCTTTTAACATTCACCATTCCAAATTATATTTGTTAAAATTTTTTGATATATACTCTTTATCAAGTAGAGGCGGCTTCCTTCTATTCTCGACTAGCCATATTATGACTAATGGGTATTGAATTTAACCAAACATATATTGTGAATCAGTTGAAACACAGTATTTGACTGGGCTGTGTTAATTTCTGGAGGTCTTCTTTCACGCTTATGCAGTTGTTGCCAAAATTCAGTTCATTGTCACCTGGGGGCTGCCCTTATCTCCAAAAGGCTCCTGATGTTCTTTCCCATGTGGCCTCTTATAGGTTCTCTGTTCAGTCGCTATGTCATGTCCAGCTCATTTCGACCCAACGAACTGCAGCACACCAGGCTTCTCCATCTATCACTATCTCCCTGAGTTTCCTCAAACTCATATCCACTGAGTCAGTGATGACATCCAACCATCTCATCCTCTGTCTCCCCCTTCTCCTCTTGCCCTCAATCTTTCCCAGCATCAGGGTCTTTTCCAGTGAGTCAGCTCTTTGCATTAGGTGGCCAAAGTATTGGAGCTTCAGTTTCAGCATCAGTCCTTCCAATGAATATTCAGGATTGATTTCCTTTAGGATTGACTTTTGATCTCCTTGCTGTCCAAGGGACTCTCAAGAGTCTTCTCCAGCACCATGGTTTGAAAGTGTCAATTCTTTGGCACTCAGCCTTCCTTATGATCCCTCACCATACAGGCTCTCTAAAGGCCCTCTAACAACATGGCAGCTTGCTTTTCTAAAGCCAATAGAAGGCTCTTACTCCTGATTCCTCAGATGGAGTCTTACTTTATGTAGGGTTATCATAAGAGTGACGTATTCTGTTCTATAGTCTGTCTGTTCTATTTGCTGTTTAGTTGCTCAATCGTGTTTGAGTCTTTGCAATCCCCTGGACTGTAGCCCACTAGGCTTGTCTGTCCATGGGATTTTCCAGGCAACAATACTGGAGTGGGTTGCCATTTCCTTCTCCAGGGGATATCTATGCCTATTTGATTCTATCCTATCCTACTTCATTTTATTCACAGTTCCCACATTTGATTGGCTATAAGTAAGTCACTCAAGGAGAGGAGATCATATATTAAAGTTGTATATAAAGTTGCATCTATCACTTTCTCTCATTTTAAAAAATTCCCTATATTTGTGATCATACTCTTTCCAAAAAAATCCCTAAGGTTTTTATTTGTGCCTTTATTTTTACTTAGATAGGTCAGATTTTTAAATTTTCCAAGAACTATTTGGTTTTGTTTTCTATATAATTAATTTCTGCTTTATCTTCAGTTCTTTAAAAAATGTTTTGGATTTATATTTATATTCTTTTTCTTGTGCTTTTGAGTTGGATGCTTAACTCAAATTCATTTATCATCAATCTTTCTAGTGTTTTAACATATGTATGTAATAAAAACACACAGACACATTTTCTTAAAGTACTGCTTTACCTACATCCCACAGGTTTGGATAACTGTTTCTTCCAATGTTGCTCATTTATAAAGAGTTTATACAAGGAGACTGGCAGAAGGAAAAGCTGCTGGGAGAGGAGCTGGGTGTGTAGACTTCTCAGCCCCATGGAGGGTTGTAGACACCTTTTTTCTGCTCTGATTCTTCTCTGGTTCCTTTCTTTCCTTCCCTTTCCCACTTTTTCCAGTAGCCTCTCCCTCTAGTCTCTCTCTCTCCCACTTTTCAAACAGCTTTCTTCTTCCAGTTCAAATTCAAAGAACTGATAAACTCTTCCACAAATGGCCTGCCTTCCCCAAAAGTGCCTGCCTTTTAAAAGTGGATTAGGTAGAGAAAAGGTTCAAAAAAAAACTTAATGCAAACCCAGGAATAGGTGAGTGATTGTGAAATTCGAGGTGAGAGGGAAGTAATTGAGTGGGAAGGAGAGAAAGGTGGTAGAATTCCGGTGTCTCTAAGGTGCCATAACTAGGAAAACTAATCATGCTGCTTTATACACAAGGGGGATGATGGAATTGGCGAAAAAGTTTGTTCAGGGCTTTCCATAATATGTTACAGAAAAATCCATACAAACTTTTTGGCCAGCCCCATACATACTCTTTCTCACTGAAGCTTGTCAGACAGAAGTGCTCCAGAGAAGGTGAAAGAATAGGACCCTAGAAGAATTGCTTCTCAGTGCAGTGTAGAGATCTGGCAAGGTATGACAAATTTTCCAGTAAGCTTACCATTGGTCTTAGACAAACTCTTAAAAGAAAGAATACAACTGCCTGAACAAAATGGTTTTATTCTTTCAACAACTAGGTTGTTTCTTTGGAATATAAACATCATGGGGATGAACAGAGAATGCTAGCCATTCTCTCCATTGTTCTAGTTTTTAATTTTACTAATTTGATCATAGACACAGAGGTAGATACAGATGTTCTGAAGACAGTGACTGTGCTGGGCAGAACATGGACCTCCAAAGACATCCATCTCTTAAGCTCCAGAACCTGCAAAACGTACTTTGCAGGTGTGACTGAATTAAGGATGTTGACATGGGATATCATCCTGGATTATCACATTAGGACCAATGTAATCATAAGAGCGTAATAAAGGGAAAAGGGAGGCAGGGGAGTCATAGTCAGAGAAGGAGATCATACAATGAAATGATTCATTTGCTGGTTGTCAAACGCTAGAAGTGTCCAGAAGCCCAAAAAGACCAAAAAAGGAATTCTCTTCCGGAGCCTCCAGCATGAAGACACCTCTGCTGACACCTTGATTTTAGGCTCCAGAAACCCATTTCCAGCTTTCCGACTTCTGATCTCCAGAAGAGCAAGATTATAATTTGCTCTGTTTTAAGGCACTGCTGCTGCTGTGCAGTGCTCTGCTGCTGCTGCTGCTAAGTCGCTTCAGTCATGTCCGACTCTGTGCAACCCCACAGATGGCAGCCCACCAGGCTCCTCCGTCGTGGGATTCTCCAGGCAAGAACACTGGAGTGGGTTGCCATTTCCTTCTCCAATGCATGAAAGTGAAAAGTGAAAGTGAAGCTGCTCAGTCAACTCGCAGGGACCCCATGGGATGCAGCCTACCAGGCTCCTCCATCCATGGGATTTTCCAGGCAAGAGTACTGGAGTGGGTTGCCATTTCCTCCTCCAGTTTAAGGCACTATTTGACAGTAATTTGTTAGATGCGATAGGAAAATAATATAATTCCAAAAGTCATGAGTGTGGTGGCCACAGGGCAGGCATCTGGGTATAACTGCTGGTTGATAATTCTAATCTATGAAACCTAGAGTTTCTCAATATGAATACTGGATCTACCAAAGCCTAGTTTGTTCTGGGTTTCAGGATTTTTTTTTCTGAAATATTCTAGGTCTCACAAATGCACAACACTACATCACAATGGAACCGGTGAAGTTTCGGAATCTGGTAAATGACCTCAGCTGGACTCACAAATTCCTTGGCCCCTGGTACTGGAATCCAGGGCCTGGAGAAGTTCCATCTGAACCTGGCCATCTCTGCCAGGATGAGCCATTCCTCTACAAATCTGCCATGCTGCTCACTTGTAATTGAAGTTTGGTCAATGAAACCTCTGGGGACTTTCCTGAGCATCTTGAGTCACTTGTCCACGTGGGTTTAGTGACTGCCATCCTTTGGAGAACACAGAATGCCTTTGAATTATGTCCAAAGAAAGGCGTGCATGCACACTTACTCATGTCTGACTCTTTGTGACCCCATGGACTGTAGCCCTCCAGGCACCTCTATCCATGGGATTTCCCAGGCAAGAATACTGGAGTGGGTTGCCATTTCCTCCTCCAAAAGAAAGGAGTGCAGGAAGGTAAAAATCTAGATAGAGAGAGAAAGATTGAGGATGAAGAAAGGAAGCAAGGAGGGACTCTTTCTGCTGCCAATACCAGGCAAAGCCTGGTGGCAAGCTAATGACGCCCACCCAATTTTCCACCTTAATGGGCCCAGCAACGCTGCGTTCAGAGCACACTAATCAGAGAATAGAAACTGAAACACCTATTTTTTTAAATTAAATTCTTGAAGAATTTGAATCACTTTACTTTCAGATATTTATTGTATTCATTTTACTCACCTCTGCTCCTTTTCCAAACTTCTTTCTGTTCCTCTGGAAAATGGAAACCAATGCAAATACTCAGTATCATATTCTGAGCTAGGCACTGTATCAGACACTTCATATTTTTAAATGATGTGAAATCCATTAGATAATTGCTATTGTCCCAGTTCTAAGATGAAGTGAGCATAACCAGAGTGAGTGACTTTCACAAGGACTCATTTCTGGTAGAGGGGCTGGTGTTCAGGCAGAAACCTATCTAAGGCCTAGACTCTCGAGGGCTCTGCTCATCTTTGTGAAGTGAAAGTTGCTCAGTTGTGTTGAACTCCTTGCAGCCCATGGACTGTAGCCTGCCAGGCTCCTCTGTCCATGGGGATTTTCCCGGGAAGAACACTGGAGTGGGTAGCTGTTCCCTCCTCCAGGGGTTCTTCCCCACCAAGGGACTGAACCCAGGACTCCAGCATTGCAGGCGGATTCTTTACCATCTGGGCCACCAGGGAAGCCCCTGTTCATTTTGGGGTTCATTTAATATTTATCTTGGCTTCTCTAGTGGCTCAGCAATAAAATATCTGCTTGCAATGCAGAAGGTTGGGTTTGATCCCTGGGTCAGGAAGATCCCCTGGAGAAGAAACTGGCAACCCACTCCAGCATTCTTGCCTGGAGAATCCCATGGACAGAGGAGCCTGGCAGGGCTATAGTCCATGGGGTTGCAAAAGTTGGACATAACTTAGTGACTGAACCACCACCACCCACCAATATTTACCTGACATTTGTTTAGTACCTACTTTGTACCAGGTATTGTTCAGTGAGATGCAGGTAGCAGTGAACAAAGACAATAATTACTGTCCTCAAAATATATACATTCTGTTGTGTTGGCAAGACTCTAGGTTTACTTCATTGGTTCCCTAGGATATTTAGCAATATAAATATATCATATGGCAGTCAGAGAGACGATTAATTCTGAGCAACATCCTAGTTATACTTTCCATGGGCACCTGACTTCAACCTTAACGTGAGCCCAGAGAGAGTTTTGAGTTCACACTTCATGTTAATTTGCATATTTAACAAGAAGGGCTGGAATTATGCATTTGTGATTCAGATTTTATCTCTAGATGACTCCCAGGGGATGACAGGCAATTGCGTATTTCTCAAGTACCTCTGCCTTCTGTCCTGCTCTTTGAGGACTTGAACACTCCAGGGCCAGCAAGGCAGCTGGCCTGGACTGGATGTTCCTAAAATATTGAATCCCAGTACGTGTGTGTGATTCTCTCAGTTGTGTCCGACTCTTTGCGATCCCATGGACTGTATCCAGCCAGGCTCCTCTGCACATGGAAATCTCCAGGCAAGAAGACTGGAGTGGGTTGCCATTTCCTACTCCAGGGAATCTTCCTGACCCAAGGATCAAACCCGGGACTCTTGCATTGCAGGCAGATTTTTTATTGTCTGAGCCACCTGATACGGACGTATTGAATCCAAAGTCTCCTTAAACGTGGAAATTCCATAAATTCTTTCATGTGGGTAATTCCCATAGCTCCCTACACTTCTTATTACTTCTGTCTCACATTACTTTTCCATTGTGGCAGAAGTACAGTGGAATTTCTATGAAAATGAATTTTTCACTTTTAAAATATTTTAACAGGCAGTGAATGGAATTACTACCATAATTGTTGAAACACATAGATGTGTGAGGCAAAGGAAAATGTTTTGATGTATATAGGTAGAAATATGAATTCCTGTGCTATAAAGCACTTACAGGCATGCTTGTCTCAAAGATGGAACTCTTGGAGCAGCCTGCCACCTTCAGGATAACTTCACAATTAACACTACCAGGGAACACTGGTTTTAGCCTCTGTAAATTCCAAATACCAATTCCAGTAAAAACATTTCATGATAGTTAATGGTGGCTATGTTCCTTGTAGAACTTTTGCTATGATTACTATATGCAATAATGTAATTAGTTTTCTTTAAAGAAAACAGCCCTTCCTTTAGTTTGAGATTCTTTTAAAAATCATTACTTAACTTACTGTTTTATCATTTCATTGCTTTTAAACTTCATTTTGCTAAGGAGAGCTGAGAACCCTAAAAACAGATCTTGCAGCCACAGTCTGAAAAATGCTGTAACTTTGGAAACTCTGCTGCTTTTTAGTGAGTTCTTTATGAATAAATGACAATATTTTTGAAGAATCTTAAGAGCAACACAGTAATCCTTTCAGAGGGAGAAGGAAGAGGGAGGGAGAGAGAAAGAGGAAGATTAAGAAAACATGTAACCCCGCGCGTTTTTGTTGTCTGTTTTTTTTTTTTTTTTTCCTTGGAGAAGGCAATGGCAACCCACTCCAGTACTCTTGCCTGGAAAATCCCATGGACGGAGGAGCCTGGTAGGCGGCAGTCCATTTTTTTTTTTTTTCCTATTGGCTGTTCCTTTCACTAAATTACAAGGAAGTCTCCATGGCTTAAAAAGAATAAGAAAGGTATAGAACAAAGGAGAAATAGGCTAAGGAATGACGCAATGACTCATATTTAATGACACAGAGACACAACACAAATTAGTATTAAAACATACACAAAACGAAGGAAAAGGAGAGCATAATGGAAATCAACAGGTCAAATGCGTTAGGAGAGCGCGATGTAAAAGATTCTGGGAAAAGAGAACAGGGCTCAGATTCAAACCCAACAGGAAACGGGACAGGGAAATAAGTGACATTTAAACAAAAGAGCGACAGAACAAAAATTCATCGAGAATGAGTAAACTTTCACTATTTCCTTTCACAAAAGTAGGAAAGGGCTATTTTAGAACCTTCTTTTAGCCATTAATTCCATTTTTATTGTCTTCCTCTCTGGTTGCACCGACCTGTGAAAAGACTCAAGGTCAATTTGCTTAGACTTTGATTCTCAGCCTGCAACTTTGGGATCACGTGGGGAACCCACTCCAGTATTCTTGCCTGGAGAATCCCAGAGACGGGGGAGCCTGGTGGGCTGCCTTCTATGGGGTCGCACAGAGTCGGACACGACTGAAGCGACTTAGCAGCAGCAGCAGCAGCAGCAGCAGCAGGGGAACTTGAACCAACACCAGGCCTCCCTCGGGAGGGATTAAATCAGAAAACCTGGGGGAAAACCCGGCAAGAAAATTGTTTTAAAGCTTCCTGCCGGACTCCACCAGGCTGTAGAGCGTAAAAACAAGGTGTGCCCAAGCCCTAAGTCCTGCCCCAAATCGCGAGAAGCAGCAGCAGGTGGGAGCATGTCTCCGCCCCAGAGGGAGGTGCTTGCTCCCTTTGAGATACTCTGGGTGGAGACGCGGCGTGTGCCCTCCCGACCGCTAGGGGGCGAACTGCACGCATTTAGCGCACGTTTTGAGCTCCAGCGCGGGTCACCCGCAGACGTGCGCATGCTCCGGTGTGTCCCGGAGGTCGCTCGCGCGGGTGTTTAACCACGTGTGGTGTAACTTAGGGCATCATGTTGTGAAGACATGGGGGCTGCGGTGGCTCGCGCAGTCAGGAATTTCAACCTAGAGAATCGGGCGGAACGGGAAATCAGCAGAAAGAAGCCTTCCCCCGCTCCCAGGCACCCCTCCACCAAAAACCTCCTGCGAGAGCAGATGAGCAGTAAGTGGTGCTGGGGCGCCTCGGGCCCCGGCGCTCGGTCTCCGGGTGTGGGTTGAGTGGTGGACCTCGGTGCAGTGGTGGGGGTGACCGGGGTCAGCTGCAGTCACCCGGGTCAGCAGAACTCGGGAAGGTGGCGGCACCGGGCTGGTGACATTGAGACTGTCTCCTTGCTCCCGCGGAGTCGGCGGCTCCGCCTGCTTCGTAGTCTTGGAGGTGTCGGCGTCTGCCCTTGCTGACCTCGCCCTCGCCGGCTTTAATACTTTGCAGCATGATACAAGGAATCAAAATCAGAAGGAATCGTATGCAAGAGAACTCTCTAGAGGTCTTCGCAGAACAGTGGAGACCGAACTTGACTAGCATTATGAGTTACATTTAAAACACATCCTATTGAATGTTGATTAAGCAAAAAATGAAGTGAGTGTCTTAAACAGAAAGCAACTCACAAAGATTTAGAAAACGAACTTATGGTTGCCGGGGGAGGTGGGGCCGTGTAAGGGATAGTTAGGGACTTTGGGAAGGTCATGTACACGCTGCTATATTTAAAATGGGTAACCAACAAGGACCTATTGTATAGCACATGGAATTCTGCTCAATATTACGTGCCAGCCTGGATAGGGGGATTTGGGGGAGAATGGATACAAGTATATGTATGGCTTGAGTCCCTTTCCTGTTCACCTGAAAGTACCACAGTATTATTAATCCGCTATACCCCAATACAAAATAAAAATTTTAAAGTTTGGGGGGAAAAAAAGTGACTTTTGTGTTAAGTGTTAGGATCTTATAGGAAATTTTCTTTGGGTCTACGGTTGTAACATTCTTTTTCTTTCTTTAGGCCATCCAGAAATTAAGAGAGAAATTGATAGGAAAGATGACAAACTGCTGTCATTACTAAAAGACGTGTATGTTGATTCCCAAGATCCCGTGTCTTCTTTGCAGGTAATGTGTGTTTTCACTAAGTAAATATATAATATAACTCCTTCGAGCTCCGGGAGAATCACGTAGAGAAGTGTGGCAAATAGTAAAAGAGAGTGAAGGCTCTGGAAATGTAAAAGTGTCAGTGTGCTTCTGAACCAGAATGCAGAGCTTTGGTAAAGTTGAAGCACAGAGGTCTAAGCAAGACACAGATGCCTCTGTTCATTGGATATTTACTGAAATCTAAAAGACTTGTGAAAAAATAAGTAACAGAGTTGTGAAAGTATTAGTTGAATGCACCTCTGTTATTTCAGAATTTATAGGATTTGGTAGGGAACTTCTACCAAATGACAATTGGTCACTTGAATGACATTTGACACCAAGAGAGAGCTTTAATACTATTTCTCTTCCTTAAGTGGTTTGAGGTATGTTCTGATATCAGAACATTTTTTAGTGTTGGTGGGCTTTTTGTTTGTTTGTTTTTTAAGAAAATATTCAGATAGGATTTGTAAAAATACGGAGATCACAGAATAAGCTGGGAGTGGGAACCGGTATGTAAATATCAGGCACAAGTGCTCTGTGTACAGTGATGAACACAGCAGTTCTAGCCCTTGCTCTCACAGTGCTTATAGGGTTGTGAGGGACACAGACATGAAACAAATGAGCAGCCTCAGGTACATAATTGAGGGAGGTACATATCAGAGGGAGCTGTTTGAGACAGAAGGACCAGGGATGGTTTCTGAGGAAGTGGCCTAAACAACGGAGGGGTGTTAGCCAGATGAGTTCATGGGGGCAGGAAGCTTCTAAGCAGGGAAAAGTGTTTGATTAAAGGAGAGGGAAGTGCCAGTGGCCATTCCCTTTTCAGTCTAAAATTCTCCAATGTCTTTCTCTGTAGATAGGCAATAAACTGCACAGATATGTTAATAGTTATTAGTATAATTTTAAGTAGGGAAGAGAAAACGCATGTAAAATAAGGTTTGTAACTTGTTACAACAACAATTACAGGATTCGGTTATCAGATGTTCACACACACACACAAATATATAGAGGTTGATGTTTGTGTTCTTTATATTTAGACAGGTGTTGGATAATACTTCGGTATTGTTTCTCTCACATGTACTTATTCATTCTAAAATTAACTCTTGGGGAACAAAAACCATCTAATACTTCTTATGTATAAAATATGCTTAGGAGATACACAGTAGTGTTAAAATTTCTTGGAGGGGTATTAGGAAAAAATCTGAAAAGACTCATGGGCAAGTGATAGTAAAGAAAAGGTTGAAGTGCCTATTTATGTTTGTCTCTTTTTCTTTTGGGCAGTTCATAATTTTCTTAATGATTGTGATGTCTTTAGACATCAGTGATGCTGTGGCTATCATATGTCAAATAGTTTATTTTTGTCTGACTTTTTATCTGTTGCTATTCAAAATTTTGTGAAATATATTAGCCTTTTTGTCTTTCATTGTATGGACTCAGTGTAACATAAAGACAGTCTTCTATATTTTCTCAGTACTTTTATGATTATATATTTTAAGTTAAAATATTGACTTGGCATTAAATAAAGTTTTTGGTGAAGGAGAACTTTTCAACTGGATGGTCAGTTGTCTAAATATAATTTATTGAATAACCCAGTCCTTTTCCCACTCATTTAAAATGCTAATACATACACTTATAAGTCTTAATGGATTCATCAGTTCTATTTATTTTTCTATGTCTACACTAGAATTATTCTATTTTAATTAATAAAACTTTGTAAAGTATCTTGATAACCTGTTATGATCGTCTTTCTTTCTTTTCAGAAGTTCTTTGGCTCTTGCCACACATTTTTCACCCTTATGAACAGGTTCTTGAAAAGTCCTATTTTGATTTTGAGTGTAATTGGAATTTATAGATTAATTGAGGAGAATTAACATTTTTGTTTTATTGAGTCTTTGAAGGGTAGAGGGAAGATTGTTACTATGGGATCTCTTTTCTCCCTAAGTTTTTAACTATTTATTGCTAATATGTCACACAAAAAAGTGATTTTTGTATTGCAGGTACCTGCTTTGCTAGGTTATTATTTCTCTTTGTTTTTCAGTTGATTCTTTTATATTTTTCTAAAGATATTCTCATACCATGGGAATGGAATTACAATTTTCTCTCTTTCTAGTGTTTATACTTAATTCTCCTCTTACTATGTCTATTATTCTGTCCTGTTCTTTCCTTGCATAGGGTGCCTGTAATTAATTAAAATAAAGTGATTTGGTCTGATTGAAAAATACTTTTATCACAGGGTGTTTTAATTTGCTAAGAGTTTTTTTTAATTGAAAGAGGATGTTGAATTTATCAGATTTTTCAGTGTCATAATATTAACTTTAGTATTTAATATTAATCAGAAGGGAAAACTGGATAAAAAAAAAGTATATATTAGGTGGTAGGAAGATACAGAACTAGGAAGATAAGGGAGTTTTGGGTTTTTGGAAAGCAAAAAAGTTGTTAGGAGTGTTTCAGGCCAGAGTTACAATATGAAGGTAAGAGAGTGTGTGGTGCCTTTAGAGTTCAATATAGTTAGGTGGCTGAGTGGTAAAGAATCTGTCAGTGCAGGAGCTGCAGGAGACTTGGGTTTATTACCTGGGTGGGGAAGATCCCCTGGAGGAAGGAGGCAGTGGCAACCCACTCCAGTATTCTTGCCTGGGAAGTCCCATGGATAGAGGAGCCTGGTGGGGTTGCACAGAGTTGGACACAACTAAGCCACTGAGAATGCACACACCCACAGTTAGAAGAAAGTATGAGGGATGAATCTGGGTCGATGAAATGGGGTGGGGTGGAAAGTTACTAGGGGCCAAATCATGAAGGTCGTATTTGACTTGCTAAGGAATTTGAGTTTTATCCTGAGGGCAGTTGGAAGTCATTGAAGAGTTTGCTGTGGATGAGTGACTTCAGATTTGCTTCATTCTGAGGGCAGTTTTGAAGGTGGGCTGGGAGGCAGGGAGGGAAAGGCATTTTATCCAGTTAAGAGGAGACCAGGCTTTTGCAGTAGTTCCTGTAAGAGACATTGGCTTGGACAAGGGTAATTAGTGACTGGGAGAGAAGTGAACAGGTTTGAGAGGGACTTAGAAGCATGAGCAGGATTTGGTCATTGATTGGTCGTAATGAGTAAGGAGAGGGAAATGTCAAATATAACATAAGAGAAACTGAGTTTTGAAGTGGGCTATGGGAGGTGTGTGGAGTTGGTCCCTGAGCTAGAGAATATGGGGACAGAATTGTATTTTCAGAGAAAAGGAACAAGTTCAGCTTTAGACAAGTTGATCTTTGAGGTACTTATAGGTTATCAAGTAAAAATGTAGTTAGTCATTTGGGAATTGGGATCTGAAAGTCAGGAGAAAGGTCAAGGTATGAGACCATATTTGAGAGCCATTGATGTGTGGATAATAATAATAAGGGGGTGGTGGGATTGCTTGGGGGGGAATGTGTAGAGTGAGAAGAGGGCCTGGGCCAGAACTTGGGGGCATACTAACATTTACAGGGTAGCTGAAGTGAAATGGACCACAAGGAGGGAACCACTGCAGAGACAGATGGAACACTAGGAGAGGTGGTATGGAAACCAAAGAAAAAAGAGTTGTGCGTATGTGGGAGTGGTCAGCAGTGTTTGCTTAAAAAATATCCTCTGGATTAAGATGTAATCCTCTGGATTTGAGATCGCAAGTACTATTTTTTAAAGCTGAACTGAAAAGAAGGAAACTGGTCATAAAAGAAGAGTTGCTGCTGGTCATAAGAGTGTTTGTAAAAGTTGGTGACTAGGGCACTTTCTTTTTCTTTAATTTATTTATGCACCAGCCAGGGCACTTTCATATTTTTACCAAAAAGCACTAGTGGCAGGGCACGTTTGAAAGGAAAAGTAAAGGGGCAGGGGGCTATAGTTGATGTAGCTGATAGAGGAATGAAATACAGAGCACAAACCCGAGGATTAAGCTTGGTTCAGACAGGTGGAAAGATGGGTGTGGATAGGTGGTTTTATTTATATTTGTTGAGGTCTTAGAGGCATTATTTCATTTCCTCTGAAGAGGCAAGATCTCTAGCAATGTTTGAATTCACTCAAGGTGTTTGGAGGCACATAATATAAATCCGATGCTGTAAAGAGCAATATTGCATAGGAACCTATGCATAGGAATGTTAGGCCCATGAATCAAGACAAATTGGAAGTGATCAAACAGGAGATGGCAAGAGTGAACGCTGACATTTTAGGACTCAGTGAACTAAAATGGACTGGAATGGGTGAATTTTAACTCAGATGACCATTATATCTCCTACTGTGGGCAAGAATCCCTTAGAAGAGATGGAGTGGCCATCATAGTCAACAAAAGAGTCTGAAATGCAGTACTTGGATGCAGTCTCAAAAACGACAGAATGATCTCTGTTCATTTCCAAGGCAGACCTTCAATATCACTGTAATCCAAGTCTGTGTCCCGACCAGTAGTGCTGAAGGAGCTGATGTTGAGCGGTTCTATGAAGACCTACAAGACCTTCTAGAATTAACACCAAAAAAGGATGTCCTCTTCATCATAGGGGACTGGAATGCAAAAGTAGGAACTCATGAAATACCTGGAGTAATAGGCATATTTGGCCTTGGAGTACAGAATGAAGCAGGGCAAAGGCTCATAGAGTTCTGCCAAGAGAATGCACTGGTCGTAACAAACACCCTCTTCCAACAACGCAAGAGAAGACTCTACACATGGACATCACCAGATGGTCAACACCAAAATCAGATTGATTGTATTCTTTGCAGCCAAAGATGGAGAAGCTCTATACAGTTAGCAAAAACAAGACTGGGAGCTGACTGTGGTTCAGATCATGAACTCCTTATTGCCAAATTCACACTTAAATGAAAGGAAGTAGGGAAAATCACTAGACCATTCAGGTATGACCTCAATCAAATCCCTAACGATTATACAGTGGAAATGAGAAGTAGATTTAAGAGACTAGATCTGATAGAGTGCCTGATGAACTATGGAGAGAGGTTTGTGATATTGTACAGGAGACAGGGATCAAGACCATCCCCATGGAAAAGAAATGCAAAAAAGCAAAATGGCTGTCTGAGGAGGCCTTACAAATAGCTGAGAAAAGAAGAGAAGCCAAAAGCAAAGCAGAAAAGGAAAGATATACCCATTTGAATGTAGAGTTCCAAAGAATAGCAAGGAGAGATAAGAAAGCCTTCCTCAGTGAAAGTGAAGTCGCTCAGTCATGTCCAACTGTTTGCCACCCCATGCACTGTAGGCCACCAGAAAATAGAGGAAAACAATAGAGTGGGAAAGACTAGAGATCTCTGCAAGAAAATTAGAGTTACGAAGGGAACATCTCAGGCAAAGATGGGCTCGATAAAGGACAGAAGTGGTACGGACCTAATAGAAGCAGAAGATATTAAGAAGAGGTGGGAAGAATACACAGAAGACTTGTACAAAAAAGATCTTCACGACCTGGATAATCACTATGGTGTGATCACTCCCCTACAGCCAGACATCCTGGAATGTGAAGTCAAGTGGGCATTAGGAAGCATCACTATGAACAAAGCTAGTGGAGGTGATGGAATTCTAGTTGAGCTATTTCAAATCCTAAAAGATGCTATGAAAGTGTTGCATTCAATATGCCAGCAAATTTTGGAAAACTCAGCAGTGGCCATAGGACTGGAAAAGGTCAGTTTTCATTCCAATCCCAAAGAAAGGCAATGCCAAAGAATGCTCAAACTACCACGCAGTTGCACTCATCTCACATGCTAGTAAAGTAATGCTCAAAATTCTCCAAGCCAAGCTTCAACAATACGTGAACCATGTACTTCCAGATGTTCAAGCTGGTTTTAGAAAAGGCAGAGGAACCAGAGATCAAATTCCCAACATCTGCTGGATCATCAAAAAAGCAAGAGAGTTCCCGAAAAACATCTATTTCTGCTTTATTGACTATGCCAAAGGCTTTGACTGTGTGGATCACAATAAACTGGAAAATTCTGAAGGAGATGGGAATACCAGACCACCTGACCTGCCTCTTGAGAAAACCTGTATGCAGGTCAGGAAGCCACAGTTAGAACTGGGCTTGGAACAGCAGACTGGTTCCAAATAGGAGAAGGAGTACGTCAAGGCTATATATTGTCACCCTGCTTATTTAACTTCTATGCAGAGTACATCATGAGAAACGCTGGGCTGGAAGAAGCACAAGCTGGAATCAAGATTGCTGGGAGAAATATCAATAACCTCAGATATGCAGATGGTACCACCCTTATGGCAGAAAGTGAAGAACTAAAGAGCCTCTTAATGAAAGGGAAAGAGAAGAGTGAAAAAGTTGGCTTAACGCTCAACATTCAGAAAACTAAGATCATGGCATCCGGTCCCATCACTTCATGGCAAACAGATGGAGAAATGTGGAAACAGTGGTAGACTATTTTGGGGGGCTCAAAAATAATTTCAGATGGTGACTGCAGCCATGAAATTAAAAGACGTTTACTCCTCGGAAGAAAAGTTATGACCTTCCTAGACAGCATGTTAAAAAGCAGAGACATTACTTTGCCAACAAAGGTCCATGTAGTCAAGGATATGGTTTTTCCAGTAGTCGTGTATGGATGTGAGAGTTGGACTGTAAAGAAAGCTGAGTGGGGAAGAATTGATGCTTTTGAACTGTGGTGTTGGAGAAGACTCTTGACAGTTCCTTGGACTGTAAGGAGATCAGTCCTGAATATTCACTGGAAAGACTGTTGTTGAAGCTGAAGCTCCAGTACTTTGGCCACCTGATGCGAAGAGTTGACTCCCTGGAAAAGACCCTGATGCTGGTAAAGATTGAAGGCAGGGGGAGACAGGGATGACTGAGGATGAGATGGTTGGATGGCATCACCGATTTAATGTACATGAGTTTGAGTAAACTCCGGGAGGTGGTGACGGGCAGGGAGGCTTAGTGTGCTGCAGTCCGTGGAGTTGCAGAGTTGGACACAACTGAGCGATTGAACTGAATATGAATACAAAACTAGGAAAAAGAATGAAGATTGTCAGGTAAGCTGTTAGAGCAGCATCAGGATTCTGCCCTTCTAAAGCAGTTTATTTTTTCCAACCAACTTGTTATTCTTTTAATATATATGAAATAATGTGGTGAGTGGATGGTATCTATTTGATTGATTTCTAATGATTGAACTATGGTTGTGAAATGGTGATATGGCAAAAGCGCCATGAAACTAAGACTCATCATAAAGAGAAAATGTAGTTTGGAGAAGCATGGGTAATATTTGTTTGAAGAAGAAAAATAGAGATTCAAGGCACGAAAGTAGATGTCAAATCTTTGCGCTCATCCTAAAAGCCTGTTTTTTGGTTTTTGTCTTTTTTTTACTAGGGAAAGGATGCCGCAACACGTCAGAAGCCTAAGGAGTTCAGGTTGGCGAAAGACCATCAGTTTGACATGATGAACGTTAAGAACATTCCCAAAGGCAAAATTTCCATTGTAGAGGCATTGACACTTCTCAATAATCATAAGCTTTATCCAGACACATGGACTGCTAAGAAAATAGCTGAAGAATACCATCTAGAACAGCAAGATGTAAATTCCCTTCTCAAGTATTTTGTGACTTTTGAAGTCAAAGTCTTCCCCCCTGAAGGCAAGAAAGCAATAGAATCAAAATGAAGAGAATCTTGACAGGACTTTTCCTGTCCTCATCCCTATGTCTTGTTTATTTTCTTCATTTGTAGCATGTTAAATTATATAAATTATCAATTGTGTTGAGCTACCTCCTTGTGAGAGCTTGCTATTTATGAACTCTTTTGAATTTTCAGGATGGCTGATAGGATTGACTTTTTCTCTCTTTTAAATTTTGGTTTCGTTTGTGTTCTTATGTAATATAAGCATGACTAATCAGCACATGTATAAATTTACTGTAAATAAAAGTTACTGTATCTTAAGCAAATCAATCATCAGCTTTTAAATTGGTCATGTAACCTCTTGGGAAATATCCTGAATCCTTTAACATTCAGAGCTTCATCTTCCAGTGTAGGTGGCTGGTTTATTCTTCCTGTGAAATAGTGAAAGGAAGAGTTTTCCTGACTTTTAAGACTGTGAATTTTTTTTTTGTTGAGGAAAGGGACGCTTCACATTGAAGTCCAATAACGGTGTTTCCTGAATAATGGCAAACAGGAGACTGGATACAAAACAGTAGAAAATATATTTTTATTACTGTTCCAGGGGAAAAGAACTAGTGGAGCCTTACTTCGTTTTGAATGAATTTTACATATAAAATAACTTTTTAAAAATACAAGCAAGAATTGGTGTTTATAAAATTTTGTCAGCCTCTGCTTTGACAACTAAACAGGTAAGTCCAAAAGCTTTCAGAGAGGCAGGCAGTAGAAACTCTGAAAAAAAAAAAAAGTTTTCTGTGGACTTAATGTATAAGTACAAGATAATTTTAAAGCATAGTTAAAGAACATGGTAAATTGAATCTGGTGATCAAATACATGTGTTTTTTTTCCGATTTAAATACTGGCTGAAAAAAGAGATAAAAAATTACAAGTAGAAATAAAACGTGTGATCACTGGAAAAGACTTGGAAAATTGCTGTCTCAATCATTTAACAAACTTAGGAGCACAGCGTGAGCCAGTACTAGGGTCTTCAGCAAGATTGTATAAGTTTGGCTCTGTCATATTACTACCTCTGGGAGTTTAGGTAGATTGCATAACCTCTTTGAGATTGTTTCCTCTGTAAAATGAATATAATGCTGCTTTATTAAGTCAAAAGGTTACTGCGAAGATGCATAATAACTACAAAGGATGGAACAAATTCGACTTGAATTTTTGCAGTTGAGATGAGAAGCCTGAGGAAGTTTCCTGACCTATTTAAGATTATTCTGTAGTTTATGACATAGTCAGGCCCAGAATTTAGGATTTTAAAGTCCTAGTGGTATATTTTTTCTGTAAGCTGTGGGAATACTCAGAATGTGGTAAGAAAAATTTCAAGTTATCAGTGTTTTTCTGAGGGAAGACAGGCATCCCCTTCTTCCCAGGGATTTCCCCTGGAAATAATACGGAAGGTGCTGAGGAATTAAGCATGATGATGGAATGAGGCCTTTGTAATGCTGAGAAGAGAAGAACTGATGGAGATGGGAGAATTTTAAGCTGTGTTTAGATGCAGTTTCATTATGTGAATAAACTATAACTAGACCATATTTGTTTCAAAACTTTTTTTTAAGAAAACAAGAATTCTGTCTTTAAAATTGTGTTTTAAAACTCTGGTAAATCATCAAAACTGTTTTTCTATACCAAATAAAGGTCAATACCTGGACTTCAATCATGGTAATGCTATTTCTGAGCCATCTTCACTATTCAGGTCTACACTGTGGATAGGTAGCTGTAAATATGGCTGTGGTTATGTAGTGTCACATGATAAAGTCCTTCCCATATCATTGATTAGCCTATTACTGCTTTGTATTATGTGTAGGAGAGAGTTGGGTAGTAGTGGTGTCACAGATGGCATGGAGTTGAGATTCAGAAAATCTGGATGGAGATCTCAGCATCACCTCTAGCCACGTGATGTTGGCAGTGTCCTCAATTGTAAAACAGGTAATAATTGCTAGCATCTTTAAAGCAATTACTATACTAGGCATTGATCTAGGTGCTTTACATGTATTAACTTGCTTAATATTTGCCATTGGTAGGAGGATAAGTACTATTACTATATTTTAAAAGGAAAATTGAAGTACAGGGATCTATAAAAGATGGCCTAACAAATGTTGGAACCCAGATTAAATTCTAATAAGTTATTTTCAAAACCTTGTGCCCCTGACCGCAGCACTACCTTCGTTGTTTCTCTGTGGGATTATAAAATTAAGTGTGATGGCATGCAAGGTGCCTGGGCTGTGTGAAGCCAGGACTACTCAGTGCCCTGAGTATGAGAATCTTCTCTGGACCTCTGGAAAAATACACATCTGGGCCTTCTCTGCTGTGGTAGACTGCTTTAGTAAGGCTGAGCGACTTTGTTGATAAGCTCTGGATCAGGGATGTTTTAAAAATACTTAATGACCAGTGTGCTGCACTGACCGTCTGTGCATTTTAAATGTCAACATTGTCTGGGTCTAAAATTTCCTATGAAAGAAGAAAAGGGATAGGAGGGTAATTTTATTGGGCATGAAAAAGGAAGAAGGGAATAATTCCTGGAGGTTTGTGGTTAGCAGGGTTAGGGGAAGACACAGGGAGGTCAATCATTGGGTGAACAGAACTGGGATTCAGGAAGCTGATACAGAAAAGCTGCCCAGCTGGGCGGATTTGGCAAAGTTCTGCCATAAATAGGGTCACCGTATAATTTATTGCTCAAACTGAGACCCTCGAGAGTGAAGAGGGCACCAGTTACATTAGGACAATAGGCATAAACTGGAACGTCTTGGACAAGCTAGGAGATACGGTGAAAAGGCATGAATGGAGAGCTTGGCCACCTGTGATCTGGCTGCAATCCATTTAGCTCCACATGGTCAACATTTAGTACCTCACCATTAGCCAATCAGGAGTGGCTCCTGTCTGTGCCAGAAGGCTTTTCTTGGTCCCAACTAATGCTTATGCACGGATATCCCCTCCTCCATATCTACCCGGTGCTCTAAATAATCCCAAGGAAAGTGGGGTGGGTGGGGCCCTGGAGGTTTAGGTTAGTATGATGACGCTTCTGTACTCATCCCTACAGGGACTGAACTGAAGTGGCACAAAGTGCCCTGAATTGAGGCTGAGCTTAAAGACGGCTTATTGGGTACAAGCTGAAAATATATAAGAAATGAACACAAAGGATTAAAATGATTTTATTCACCTCAAATAGCCATGACTCATTATATAGCTCATCACTTTAAAGCTACTCTAGCTTACTTGTCTTGATAGACCATTAAATCTTTTGAGAGGACTATCCGTTTGTTGATCTGGCTACTCCATTTCTTCTGCTTTAGGAATTTTATAATAGAACTGAGTTACTTGTTAGGAGAAATGGTGAAATAACAGAAGCTCTTAGATCTAAGTCCATATGTAAAAACTCAAAGCTTACCTTCAGCGCATTTCGGTGACTCATTCTGTGGCTTTTCTTTGCTGTTGTCTGCACTCCGACAATAGAACTGTGTTTTGGGAAGAACTGTAGGAGTTAGAAGAACAGACTCCTGAGCAGAGAAGAGGTTCTATAAGTTTTAATGTATTAATGTTGTGAAGTACATAGCAGGTAACATCCAAATTGATTCTTCCTTACTTCCTGTGAGTAAAAAGGCCATGGGTAGGTTACTATAAAGATGAATAATTTGGAGATAAGAATTCAGTCAAAATGAGATAAGCTAGTACTTGGATGTTGAGAAGTAATTCCTGAGATGAGAGGAAATAGCAGTGTGGTCTTGAGGAGCAGAAAGATTTCTTGGTTATTTGAGAGAATATAACCTTTGGAAAGGTGCGTTTTTAAAGAAGAGAGCTGCAACAAGGCAACGTCAATGACAATGAACTCTGCTTCTGGTTCCAAGGGAAATAAAAGTATTTACGCATAGGTTACTGACATTCACATCTGGAAACAGTGGGGCTACTGAGGGAAAAAATAAGTAGTAGTTGATTCATTTGTAAAATAAGCCTCAGGCCTTTTTCTTTTTTTCCAAAGAATAAGTAATGATTAAATTTAATACATGTATGTTTTGTCATAAAAATTCCACTTAGAATGATTTTGAGCAAATGTGCTATTTTAGTATACTTTATGTATGGGAAATATAGCCAGGTTTTTCTTTAAATGCCTTCCTGCATTTCTAGGAAGGTATAATAATGCAAATAAATTAATAATTTAAATGAAATATGTAATGATTATTTTATTTAGTAAATATAGTTTCAATTTTCAGTGATGCTTATTACACAATACTATGTTTTTCTGTAAGATTTAAATTGTAGTTTCCTTTTACCTTGCTTTTTTCAATATATGGCATATGGTTCATGTAAATTTTTATGAATTGGTGAGTATGTAAACAGAAGCTGCTTTTTAATTATTCAATTAAGAAACAGTACAAATGGGCTATATTTGTACTATGTTACTATATATTATATTACTTAAATTTAATATTACCTTATATTTACTTTAATATTTAATATTATTTTATTTATTTTAATATTAAATTTAATATTGCTTCTGTATTACTTAAATTACTATTACTGTGGGGAAACTCCTGCATAGAATATTCAACTCTTATGAACTCTGTGCTTCAGGCTATTATCTATTTGTTATACAATCATTTCTATTTCAGCCTTCCTGTCCCTAGTGTTGGTCCACACTGATGCTTTTGGTTCAGATAAGGTACTTAGAAATGAAAAAACACTTAAATCACAATGTCACCAAAGCAAATGAGCACCTTTTCTTCTCTTTGGTTATTCTTGTTACATCTTTTCCTTTTGTTGCTGACCATGGTGCTTCAGGAGGAATAACAAAAGATAAGATAAAAGATTTTAAGAGATTCTAAAGCCTTTAAAACAGCATCCTTAATGAGATCTTTATTTAATATTTAGGTTGCACATTCTATTTTTTAAAGGACCCACTTTTAGGTAGGTCAAATGGGTGACCCACTTCTGAATGTAGATATAAGATTAATAGCATGATTTTTAAAAAAACTTTGCTTGCTCAAGTAATTTATTAAGGTGAGAGAAGACAAACATTTCACCTTTGCTTCATAGTGTTGAATAGAGAAGTGGCTTTTCGTATCATTTCCTCAAATCAGTAATATTGCTGATTATTTATTTGTTTATTCATCACCACAAATATTTAGTTTTCTATTTAACTGTGTGCCAGGCACTGTTCGAGAAGCTAGGAACACAGGGAAGATAACCTCATGGAGCTTACGGTTTTACGATGTTAGCTGCTCTTTCAGTTATCTATAGCTCTACAACAAATCATCTCAAAATCTAGCAGCGTAGGGACTTCCGTCACGGTCCAGTGGCTGAGACTCCAGGCTCCCAATGCAGGGGGCCTGAGTTCAATACCTGGTCAGGGAACTAGATTCTGTATGCCACAACTAAGAGTTCATATGCCAGAACTAAAGATTCCACATTCCTCAATGAATATTCCATGTGCTGCAACCAAGACCTAGCACAGGCAAATAAATGACTATATTAAAAAACTAACAGCTTAAAAAAACCCAAACAATTGCTTATTATCTTCCAGGGTTTTGCAGATTGTTGGAGCTCAGCTGGGCAGTTGTCCCTTGTGATCTCTCGTGTAATTACAGTGGGAACTGGTGTCATCTGAAGGCTGACCTGGGCGAAACGTCCAAGGTGGCCCACACACATGGCAGGCAGCTGTTGCTGGTTGTTGACTGAGAATTCAGCTAAGACTGGATCAGCACATCTGTAGGCAAGCTCTCTATGTGGCATGGGCTTCTTATAGCATGGTGACTGACTGGGTTCCAAAAGCAAATATTACAGCACAAAGAAAGAATTGTCAGAAACTGTCAGAGCATCACTTCTTTTGTGAGTGCAGTCACAGAGCATGGGTAGGGAACATGGGTAAGGATTCAGGGGTAGGGAGCACTGGCCATACCTCCCAATGGGAGAGTGTCAAAGAATTTGTTGTCATCTTTGCCCTTTGCAGTGCATCATATCTGGAAGTGCATACTGTCAGTTTGTCATTTGGATGATGTTAACTTTGACAGCTTGGTTAAGGTGGTATCTGCCATATTTTGTCTGTAAAATTACTATTTTTTCCCTTGTAATTAATAAGTTATTGATAAGGAAAGGGAATGAGAGCTACTTGAAGTATTCTCTATTTTGATCTGGGTGGACATTGCATTAGTATATACCTATGTACAAAAACATCAAGGTCAAGCCATTCATTTCAAAATAAAGCATTTTACATACTTCAGTGTAATATGCTTAATATTTCAGTAAAAACGAAAAGTCTTAAATCTTCATCTATATATGTTGCCTGGTTGTACTTTGGTTGATTTGACAATGATTTCACTAGTCTCCCATACAAAGACCCAAACACTCAGACCTCTCTTGACTGTGCTTTAATTCAGCCCTGCCTGAAGCTTCCAACCTCCATCATGACTATAATTCATTTTCCAACTGACACCCAGACTCATTTTTCTTAAAAAATGCAAATGTGAGACTGTTGTTCCCCTGCTTTAAATTCATTTCATCACCCCTAGGATAAAATGCAAGTTCCTTGAATTTTAAGAAGCTCCATGCCTGCTTAATCTCTCTAAACTCATTTCTCATGACTTTTGGTGTGAACACAGTCTTCTGTACTCAATTTCCTACTGAGGTACTGTTTGTCTATGACCTAAAAGGCAAAATAACACTTCAGTGGTTTATTGAATGGTAAATCAGTCACTTCCGTTTGATAAATATTACTTGAGTGTTAATTGGGTGCAAGTCTCTGACATAGGTAGAGGTAAGAGTTATGACAAGGAATGAATGAAGTCCTTGCTTCCTGTTGGAATAAGAGAAGTGTACAAATCCCTCTCACTATAGGGCAGAATTTAATAAATGCCCTAATAATTATAAATAAAATGCAATGGGAATTCATAGGAGGAAGAGATGAGAACCCTGCTGAGCAAGGTTTCTTTGTCTTAATGCTACTGTCTCAAGGAAAATGAAGGGGAAAATCATATAAAAGTAATCAGCTAGTCAAAAAAATTAAGGTTCCAGAGAGCCCAGTCCATTGATGTGGGTGGTAGATTTGGTGGCTGTGCAAACAGGAGGTCTTTCACTCCCTGTAACATACTTTCACATTTCTTGAGAGGTTATTGAAAGCATGTGCCTTTTGTGTGGTTTCTATTTCCTTATGCTGGCAGTTACTGTTTCCATTTTTATTTTCTCCTTGCAGAACACTGCTGTGGCCGATGCAGTGCAGGCTCACCCTCTGCAGTGCTCACTAGAGGGCTTTTGTGCCGAGTGGGCTGTTGTGAGAAGGATTATTTTAATGTTTATGAAGAAGATATGACCTCTCAGATCTTCACATTTCATTAGATTCCTAGTGTTCCTTCTACTCAGTTCAGTTCAGTTCAGTTCAGTCACTCAGTCACGTCCAACTCTTTGTGACCCCATGAACTACACAGCACACCAGGCCTCCCTGTCCATCACCAATTCCCAGAATCTACCCAAATCCATGTCCACTGAGTCGATGATGCCATCCAACCATCTCACCTCTGTCGTCCCCTTCTCCTCCTGCCCTCAATCTTTCCCAGCATCAGTGTCTCTTCAAATGAGTCAGCTCTTTTGAGCTGACCGCATCAAGTGACCAAAGTATTGGAGTTTCAGCTTCAACATCAGTCCTTCCAATGAACACCCAGGACTGATCTCCTTTAGGATGGACTGGTTGGATCTTCTTGCAGTCCAAGGGACTCTCAAGAGTCTTCTCCAATCCCACAGTTCAAAAGCATCAATTCTTCCCCGCTCAGCTTTCTTTATAGTCCAACTCTCACATCCATACATGACCACTGGAAAAACCATAGCCTTGACTACATGGACCTTTGTTGGCAATGTAATGTCTCTGCTTTTTAATATGCTCTCTAGGTTGGTCAAAACTTTCCTTCCAAAGAGTGAGTGTCTTTAAATTTCATGGCTGCAATCACCATCTGCAGTGATTTTGGAGCCCAGAAAAATAGTTTCCACTGTTTCCCCATCTATCTGCCATGAAGTGATGGGACCAGATGCCATGATCTTCGTTTTCTGAATGTTGAGCTTTAAGCCAACTTTTTCACTCTCCTCTTTCACTTTCATCAAGAGGCTTTTTTTAGTTCCTCTTCACTTTCTGCCATAAGAGTGGTGTCATCTGCATATCTGAAGTTATTGATATTTCTTCCGGCAATCTTGATTCCAGCTTGTGCTTCTTCCAGCTCAGCATTTCTCATGATGTACTCTGCATATAAGTTAAATAAGTAGGGTGACAATATTCAGCCTTGATGTACTCCTTTTCCTATTTGGAACCAGTCTGTTGTTCCATGTCCAGTTCTAACTGTTGCTTCCTGACCTGCATACAGTATTTATGTATATTGGAATGCTTTGATTATATAGCTGCTATAGAAGAACCAACTGTATTCATTTTCTAGGGTTGTCATATACCACACACTTGGTGGCTGAAACAAACACACCTTTCTCCTAGTTCTAGATTCTAGAAGTCTGGGAGCAAAGTGTTGTCATGGCCGTTTCTCCTGAGGCCTGTCTGCTTGGCTTGAAGGGAGCCATCCTCTCCCCGTGTCTTCACAAGGTTTTTCCTCTGTGCCTCTCTGTGTCCTGATTGCCTCTTATAGGAACATCAGTCTCATTGGATTAGGGCCCACTCTGAATGGCCCTGTCTTAATGGCTCAGCAGTAAAGAATCTGCCTGTTGTGTAGGAGATGTGAGTTCGATCCCTGGGTCGGGAAGATTCTCTGGAGGAGGAAACGGCAACCCACTCTTGTATTCTTGCCTGGAGAATCCATGGACAGAGGAGCCAAGTGGTCTACAGTCCATGGGGCTTGCAAGAGTCAGACACAACCTAGTGACTAAGCTACCACTACAACCACCACTACACCAAATACAGTCACATTCGGAGGTATTTGGTGTTAGGACTTCAACAAATGAAGTTTGAGGAAACATAATTTAACCAGTAACAGCAACCTATGTCAGATTTTAGTTGCATATAATTGTTTTTTAAGGACATAATTCAATCTTGGTGTATTTTGCATTGCATAAAGATCAAATTGGTTTATGCAGCAGTTTAGAATGCACATTTCTATTAATGATAGTGGGAATTTCAGTCCATTGAAGCATCCTATTGCATTGGATGGTATTTTAGCCAGAATTGGGTCCATTGCCTTCATTTTGCAGGTTCACTGTTTAAAGTCAAACAATTCAAAGCAGAGTCTAGGAATTCAGGGTCCTGGTTCCCCAATTCACCATGCAGTATTGGACCTACATTGTAATATTACTTAGTTTCCTAAAGGTGATCTGGAGACACTGTAAGAGTCTCTATTGTCATCAGAAATAAAATTAGTAATAGTTCTAGTTTTAGGCTTAAGGCATTTAATTGCATTCTAGTGCTTTGAAAATATTTACACTCTGTATGGAATACCCTTGTTAATTGTTCATAAGTGAACTAGAGGTTATTTAGCATATTAGCAAGGTGTAGCTGTGTTCAAGTGTCAGCTTCTACCACTTACTGGGAAGTTTCTTAAACATTCTCAGTTTCATTCCCCCAGCAATGAAGTTCGCCTACAATTTAACTGTGAGAATGTATCAAAATAAGAAATAAAATGTCTAATTTTTGTAAACTTCAGAATAAAACAAAAATCCCTTATCATAGCAATGTATCATTTTTATGTTTCTCTACCATAACTGTGATAATGATTAAAAAATGGTTTTGGGGCCTGTGGTAATTCTTTTTTCACGTTATTATTGTATTTATATCTTTGTAAATTTAAATCCTTCCTATTTCATATCTGTTTCCACATTTATAAACATTTTTCATAATTTTGAATTTTTTTGAGAAATGACAATACAGTTTATAAGTAAAATAAAGTTGTTTTACTAATTGAGAGTTTAATTAATTAAAAGGAAAGAGAATTCTGTAAAAGAATATTAATTTAAGAGGAATGCCAAACTTGATTTGTGATGAGTTATGAGAGAGGCTGAGCGTGGAAGAATTGATGCTTTTGAACTGTGGTGTTGGAGAAGACTCTTGAGAGTCCCTTGGATTGCAAGGAGATCCAACCAGTCCATTCTGAAGGAGATCAGCCCTGGGATTTCTTTGGAAGGAATGATGCTAAAGCTGAAACTCCAGTACTTTGGCCACCTCATGTGAAGAGTTGACTCCTTGGAGAAGACTTTGATGTTGGGAGGGATTGGGGGCAGGAGGAGAAGGGGACAATCGAGGATGAGATGGCTGGATGGCATCACTGACTCAATGGACGTGAGTTTGAGTGAACTCCGGGAGATGGTGATGAACAGGGAGGCCTGGTGTGCTGCGATTCATGGAGTCGCAGAGAGTCGGACACGACTGAGCGACTGAACTGAACTGAACTGATGAGATAAAAGACATTAGAAAGAAGATTAATTCTTAATTATTTAACTTGATACTTAGTGTAATATAATCAGACTCTATCACTTGGGATTTTTATTATTTGCCAGTACTGGACAGAAGCAGACCATTAAATAAAAGTGATTTCTAAGAAGAGAGCAAATGATAGTTTGCTCAGCAAACTTTTGGACACATTTAACTTGTTCTGGAGAATAAATTTCTTTTAAAACTAAAATTTGCTTTACAGACTTAATATATTGCTATGTATTTGAGGAGATGATGCTAATTACAAAAGTGTGATTATTTTTCTCTAACACTACTTCTATTTTAAAAATGTGTATGTTTACATATCTTTGCTTGTCCTGTGAATTTACGAGAGAAAAACTGCATGCCTTTAAAGAAAAAAAAATATTTTTAGCTGTGCTGCAGTTTACAGGGTTTTAGTTCCCCAACCAGGGACTGATCCCCAACAGTGGAAGCGCTGAGTCCTAACCACCAGACTGCAAGGAATTCCTTAAAAATATTATCATTAGTGCATTTACCAATTTTGTCAGCTTGATTAGGGAGATTTCAATCTAAATCTAATGATGATAAATTTTTATGAAATAATCTGTAGGAAACCCCAAAGTAAAATGTTCTATTCCTTTGTGCATGCATGCTAAGTTGCTTCATTCCTGTCCGACTCTTTGTGACCTTATGGACTGACTGTAGCCCACCAGGCTCCTCTGTCCATGGGATTCTCCAAGCAAGAATACTGGAGTGGGTTACCATGCCCTTCTTCAAGAGATCTTCCTGACCCAGGGATCGAACTCACGTGTCTTGTATCTCCTGCATTGGCATGTGTGTTCTTTGCCACTAGCACCATGTGGGAAGCCCTTATTCTTTTGTACATGCATGTTAAGTCACTTCAGTCGTATCCAACTCTTTAGGACCCCATGGACTGTAGCCTGCCAGGCTCCTCTGTCCATGAGATTCTCCAGGCAAGAATACTGGAGTGGGTTGCCGTGCCCTTCTCCAGGGGATATTCCTTTGCAGAGTACTACAAATATGTGAACCACTGAGTTCATCATGCTAATGTTGATAATAATATTTTTGCGGCATATATTTACAGTGTTTATTATTTATTGGACACAGTGGTAAGTACTTTACATTTCTTATTGCATTTTATCCTCCCAGTTACTCTATATGATAGCCTTTTTTTCCCTCTGCTGCACCACAAGGCATGCGGGATCTTAGTTCCCCAACTAGGGGTGGAAACTGGACCTCCTGCATTGGAAGTGTAGAGTCTTATCCACTGGACCACCAGGGAAGTCTTTATGGTAGCTTTTAAAAAATTATTATCCCCAGGTCACAGGTGAGAAAACTGGAGGTTAGAGTGCTAAGTATCTACTTGATGGTCACTCATGTTGTAAGTCTATGGGGGAGGGTCTATCCGAGATGCAAGTCCTGGTCCAAAGCCCTGGCCTTGACCACAGTGGGGGTGGTGGGTTGCTTTACCATCACCACACCTAGATTCTACTTGTCATGCTCAGCACACAAGCAAGACTCTGTAACTTTGAGGCTGGAAACAAATATGACCTACAGTAAGGATTCCTATAAAGATAAATTGCAGAGGGAAGTGATATGCCACGATGAATCTTACAGGAAAATGGTTATTGGGCTGCACATAAAAGGAGAGCTAGGAATCTGGAGGAAAGCTTTACCTGGTGGCTCAGGTGGTTAAGAACCTGCTTGTAATGCAGGAGACCTGGGTTCTCATGCCTGGGTCGGGAAGATCCTTTTGAGAAAGGAGTGGCAACCCACTCCAGTATTCTTGCCTGGAGAATCCCATAGACAGAGGAGCCTGGTGGGCTACAGTCCATGGGGTTGCAAAGAGTCAGACATCACTGAAGCAACTAACACTTGCACTTCTTTTTTTTTAGTGTAGAGAGAGGGAATAATGTATACAGACTGGAAATACGCATTTTACCCAGGGTTTATGTATTTATTGAGTACGGGTCAGTAGTTTGCCTTATATTCTTTTCTCCTACATTGCTTCTGTCCCCCTAGGGAGAATTGCTTTCTTTATTGTCACAGATTTAGAGGACCTCGACTATCTTATATTGCTAGAGCTTCTCTAACATCACGCTCTGTCTTGAGAGTCTTTGTGGCCTTGCTGTTTGCCTCATCTTTGATGAATCAGTGCTGGCCTTTGAGGTACACACACATGGTCCTGCATAGTATCCTTGGTGATGAGATGCTGATACAGGCTTCAAATGCTGATTAACTGGAACTTCATATTCAGCCATCTCAAGGACTCAGAAAAGAAAGGTCAGCTCCCTAAATGAGATTCCTAAAGATATGCACCAGATATTCTCTCCTCTCTTGACAACATCTTATGTTAATTATGGCAGCTCAGTTGGTTGTTCTGATGATAAAGGGAGAGGAGACCTAGCAAGGAAGGAATGGTAGAAGATTTGCTTTGAGGGGAGGGAAATAGGCTTCAGCATCTTTTACCAGAGCTCACTTTTAGTCAATGGCCTTGACTATCACGTTACCTCTGTCTGTGATGCTGGTACGTTTTCCACACGTAATGGATATACTTAAGAATACTGGAAAAGTAAGAAAAGGATTATGATATTTGTTCTTGTTTTCTTTCTAGGCTAGTCTGACTTTCTGACTTTTTGACTAGTGTCTGTCATCACTTAAACCTCTTGACTCATATTTATAGTCATGTCCTGAAAGCAATATTGATACGTCACTTATATGTTAACAGCATTTAAAGTTGTCAAAGTTATTTCTCTAGTTCTGTTGCTCAGGTATCTGATTTTAACACTTATGATAAAAACATAATCAAGTAAACACTTGATCCTTACAAATTTTCAAGGCTCAGTTATTAACTTCTTTATGCAGAATTAATCCACCCAATTGGTTAAGATTTTGGCGAATGTGACCCTCTTCAGAAAACTAAGATCATGACATCCGGTCCCATCACTCCATGGCAAATAGATGGAGAAACAGTGGAAACAGTGGTTGACTTTAATTTTTTGGGCTCCAAAATCACTGCAGATGGTGATTGCAGCCATGAAATTAAAAGACACTTACTTCTTGGAAGGAAAGTTATGACCAACCTAGATAGCATATTAAAAAGCGGAGACACTACCTTGCCAACAAAGATCCGTGTGGTCAAGTATATGGTTTTTCCAGTAGTCATGTATGGATGTGAGAGTTGAACTCTAAAGAAAGCTGAGTGCCGAAGAATTGATGCTTTTGAACTGTGGTGTTGGAGAAGACTCTTGAGAGTCCCTTGGACTGCAAGGAGATCCAAGCAGTCCATCCTAAAGCAGATCAGTCCTGAGTGTTCATTGGAAGGACTGATGTTGAAGCTGAAGCTCCAATCCTTTGGCCACCTGATGCGAAGAGCTGACTCATTTGAAAAGACTCTGCTGCTGGGAAAGATTGAGGGCAGAAGGAGAAGGGGATGACAGAGGATGAGATGGTTGGATGGCATCACCGTCTCAGTAGACATGAGTTTGAGTAAACTCCGGGAGTTGGTGATGGACAGGGAGGCCTGGTGTGCTGTGGTTCATGGGGTCGCAAGGAGTTGGACACGACTGAGTGACTGAACTGAACTGACCTGACCCTCTTCCTGCTCATATGTAGCAGTTTTGACTGAGAGGGTTTTGAATAGCCAGAGACCATAATGAACTTTACCTGGGCTTCTCTCCTCCCAGCTGATTGTGATAGAATGTCTTTTTAAAAAGACACCCTGTCAATCAGACATTGGAGTGCACTGCTAACAATTTTGGGTATGAAAGATGAATAGCCTCCTTGCACACTGTCTGCTATATTAACTCAAGATCTGGGGAGACAGGGGGTTGGCCTAGATTTCCTTCTGGCCTATTTGAAACATCAAAGAGTAAGACAAAGCAATTGGACACCACAATATGAGAAAACTTTTGTTGAAAGGTGAAGGTTGGAACACCCATCTAATTTATCATTTATCTATTCCCTACACTCATTGCCCATTGTCAGTTAGGAGTAAGAAGCTCTGGTCTCTCTTTTTAAAAAATTTTATTTCTTTTTAATTGGAGGATAATTGCTTTACAATGTTGTGTTGGTTTCTGCCGCACGTCAGCATGAAGCAGACATTGGTATACAAATGTCCCCTCCCTCTTGAAACCCCTACCCCATCTCACCCCTTTAGGTTGCCACAAAGCACCCAGCTCTGTGCTGGACAGTAAATCCCCACTGACTATCTGTTTTACGTATGTTAATGTATATATGTCAATGCTACTCTCTCGGTTCATCCCACCCTCTCCTTCCTCCCATGTGTCCACAAGTTTCTTCCTTCTGCATCTCTACTGCTGCCCTCCAAATAGGTTCATCAGTACGGGTCCCTTTCTGAAAAGGGAAACAAGGAAAAGTTGGCAAGAATTTGAAGAAGATGGTTTGAGTTGTGTTTTTCCTTGGATTTTCAAAAATAGTATTTGCACATATAAATACTTATTATCTAAAAGTCAAAGAGAAAAACGATCATTTTTGAGAAAGGGCAGGCTAGAGATAGAAATACCAGTACAAAAATTTAAAAATAGTGTAACTCTCGGCTGCAGTCTTAAGTTACTTTCATTGTCATGGCAGAGGGCACGGAGAAAAGAGATTAAGCTGTTTTCCTCCTCTAGGACTCAAGCTCTTTCCCAGAAGTCTGTTTTGTATTTTTGCAAAATCCCAAATCACTGTTTACTTTTTCAGTGTAGTGTACAATTTAATACATCATTTATCTTCTTCATTGTTTTGTATACTTAAGGTCTTCATAAATATCTCATTCTTAGAATTCCAGAAGACATTGAAGTCCCACAGGCTTATTTCCCACTTTACCTCAGAACAACACAATAATAATATCTGGGTATTTCTATTTTTACCCTATAATGAGGACACTCAATCTAAAATTGCACGCAGCCCTGAGCTGTTACATTTCTGGTTCACTTTAACCTGAAAAAGGACTTCAGACTTTCCTGAAATCAGATGCTTGCAATGCCTGTTTGAAGGCAGTACATGGCTTGTTACCATCAGAATTTAGTGTTTATTTCTCATTGTGATGAAAAAGGCCCTCTGGCCTTACCAGCTGTAATCTTTCACCAGTTCTTAATAAACATTTCAACCCATAATGAGTCATTGTTGAATTTGATGAAGAAAATGGAATTAGAGACAGAGTAATTTACATCTGTGCTGGCCACCCACGTGAGTTTTTTAACAAATGTGAGTGAGGCAGAAAGATGGCTGTGGTTTTCAGAATGTGGAAAACCAGTTGAAAAAGACTGCTGTTACTCTAATGTGCTGATCCAGGAAAGAAACAGGCCAAGCAGCTGGCCTTGCTGGAGTGACTGACTGCTATGCCTACCGCCTGCTAAATGGCAAGAAAACTTCCATGAAGATGAAGTTGAATCCCCAAGAGCAGGGCTGGAATTTCCACCCTGGGGACTCACCAGACAGGATCCATCCCTGCCCTAGGTCACAGCACTTTCCCCTTCTTGAGATGGGAGTTTTGTTAGAGAAGGAGGACAGTTAGAGGGAGATGATTCCTGCGTTAAGAGGCCTGGGTCAGCTTCCTCTCTAATCCATGTGTCTCCCCTTGGGGCCCTGGAGTTGCTGCCCTTCTGAGTGAGTCAGATCATTTGGGCAGAGCCTGCTTTGGAGAGCCCTAGTTAATTGAGAACTTTCCCAGGTGTTTTAGGGAATTCTTCTCAGCTCCAAAATCACTGTGGACAGTGACTGCTGCCACGAAATTAAAAGACACTTGCTCCTTGGAAGATAAGCTATGACAAACCTAGATAACATATTGAAACACAGAGACATCACTTTGCCGACAAAGGTCTATATAGTTAAAGCTATGGTTTTTCCAGAAGTCATGAACAGATGTGAAAGTTGGACCATAAAGAAGGCTGAGCACCAAAGAATTGATGCTTTCAAATTGAGATGCTGGAGAAGACTCTTGAGAGTACCCTGGACAGCAAAGAGATCAAACCAGTCAATCCTAAAGGAAATCAACCCTGAATATTCATTGAAAGGACTGATGCTGAAGCTCCAATACATTGGCCACCTAATGCGAAGAGCCGACTCATTGGAAAAGACCCAAATCATTGGAAAAGACCCTGACCCTGGAAAGATTGAGGGCAGATGGAAAAGGGAGCAACAGGATGAGATGGTTAGATGACATCACTGACTCAATGGACATGAGTTGAGCAAACTCCCAGGAGATGGTGAAGGACAGGGAAGCCTGGTATGCTATAGTTCTTGGGGTCGCGAAGGGTCAGACATGACTTAGCAACTGAACAACAACAATCAAGCCTCAATTATCTGGAAAATTGCTAGGGGGGAGCCCACCTGCATCTCCTGTAGTTCCCTTTTGTGCCCTTGAACCCACAGATGCATTTTTCTCAAATAATCAACTCAACAGTCAATATTTTATCCAAAACGAGTCAGCTTGTACAACTTTAGCTTCTGAGTTTTCCACATTTTCAAAACTCTGTCCTTGGTGCAGAAAATGTTCTTCTTAGTGTAAAACTGTATATGGACTTTTGTGAAAGATCAGGAGCCTCAGAATGGTGAATGTGATGGCATTGATAAGCAGGTTACCACAAGAAAGAGGGAAAGGGAAGCTTGAGAATCCAGTTAATAAATATAGGCTACAAAGTGCAAAGCCTTCTGAGCATTCAGCATGGCTCCTTGGACAAAAGCCACACACTCCGTGTCTTCTAAGTTGCCAGCTTCCCTGCAGCCTGTGTGCCCTCTCAGAGAAGAGACAGTTATGCTTAATTTTATATTCACTGGTTGAATTTCCTTAAGCCACTTTAAATATTAGAGCAGCATTCTTACCATAAACTGAAATGTTGTTCTGAAATGATTATTTAAATGAGTTTGTCACTTCCACAGACTGGAAATCTTTTAGGGAATTTTGTTTCCAAAAGGACTTCAGAGAATACTAGCAAAGATCTTTTATTAAAGTGAGACAAGTGATAAAGAACCAAGTCTTTCTAAAATTACAGATTGTGAATCACCGGAAAAACGGATGGGTTTTGCGTATCAAATCTGTGCTCAAAAACATCATATTGCCAGAAGGCTGTGACTGGAGTGTAGACTAGAAAAACGATGCAAAACGTCAATGGCAAATGTGTAAAAATGACCAGCCAAATCATTTTTGACAGAAAAGCAAATCTGGGAACTATATTTTTACTTCTTTGGCAGACAGCATTGCCCACCGTAGATGCTGAAAAAAGACCTCTGTGTGATGATTCCTAGGGAAAGGAAAAATCAGATTGTTTAAAAAGATACTGACATTTACATAAGCCATTTTTGCTTGCAATGGCAGTGCCTTCTTTTTTAAATAATGATGTTGGGTTCTTGAAAATGATTTGATTCTTGTATCTGAGGACGTGATGATTATAAAATCTGAGATAACAAGAGAAAGAAAGTTATCCTAAAAGTCCCTGTGGCTGAGAGCAACAGATCAACTCTTTCAAGTTTTTGCTTTTTAAAAAAATATATTAAAAAATATATTTTATAAGCAAAATGATTCTCCTTTAACATACTTTCCTCCATTCCACTTCATGCGTCCTTTTTAGGACCTTGTGATTGCACCAAGGAGCTCTCTCCTGGGTGTTAGCTGTGCTTGCCCCTATAGGGAAGAAGAATTTCATGAAGTAGAAAAAAAGAAAAAGAAAAGCTATGAGTTTTATATGTTGGTCTTCCCTCTGTCTGAGAGTAGAGTGGCCTTTTATATTTCTGCACTTCCTTTGATATGGAACAAAGGAAATGATCCATAAATAACTTTTGAGTGAATACATGAATGAACACACTCAGACCAGAGCAGATTTCCATATAGGCAGAATTCAGCACGTATCATATCTAGAATAGATGCAACACATTAAAAAAATCAACTCAAAGTTCTCTTTAAAATACAAGTGTTGAAGAACATGTAAGCAAGAATTGTTTTTTTTTCTCTTATGTCTTCAGAGTGCACTGCCACTGAGTAGACATTACCAGGTGGCGCAGTGGCCAAGAATCCACCTGCCGGCGCAGGAGACGCAAGTGATGCAGGTTTGTTCCTCCGGTCAGAAAGATCCTCTGAAGTGGGAAATGGCAACCCATTCCAGTAATCTTCCCTGGAAAATCCCAGTTAGTCCCCTAATTTCCTGAAGGGAGGGACCTAATGTTAATTTTGTTAAAAAGTTGAGGCATGATTGTCATGTGGTAAAACAAACACACAGTAAGTAGTGTACAGCTCAGTTACTTTTATTTTTGTATTCACCCATGTAGCCAGTACCTAGATTATGATATAGACTATTTCAGAGATGTGCAGTCATCTCAGAAAGCTCTCTCTTTGTCCTTCTTGGTCAACAGTTGAAAATGCCTCTGCCCCTGCTCTGCTGCTGCTGCTGCTAAGTTGCTTCAGTCGTGTCTGACTCTGTGCGACCCCATAGACGGCAGCCCACCAGGCTCCCCTGTCCCTGGGATTCTCCAGGCAAGAACACTGGAGTGGGTTGCCATTTCCTTCTCCAATGCATGAAAGTGAAAAGTGAAAGTGAAGTTGCTCAGTCGTGTCCGACTCTTCGCAACCCCATGGACTGCAGCCCACCAGCCTCCTCCGTCCGTGGGATTTTCCAGGCAACAGTACTGGAGTGGGGTGCCATCTCCTTCTCCAGCCCCTGCTCTAGGTAACCACTATTCTGATCCCTATTATATAGATTAACTTTGCCTCTTCTTGAATTTCATATAAACGGAAACATTCAGTGTACATTCTTTTGCTCAGCATAATATTTTTGAGGTTCATTTGTATCACTGTATCAGTTGCTTGCTTTTCAGATTCTTATTTATTGTTTCCTTTGAGTTTCCAATTTTGAGCTATTATCAATAGAGCTGATATTCACATTGGTTGTACATGTCTTGGTTTAGAACATATGCAGTCATTTATCTAGAGATAGGGTTGCTGCATCATAGGGAGACATGTTTCACTTTATTAGAAACTACCTAATAGTTTTCCAAAGTGATTGTACATTTTACTGTCCCCTCATTAATGAGCCTTGCAGCAGGTCCAAAGCTTCACCAGTACTTGGTATGGCCAGTTGTCTAATCTTAAGTCTTTTGGCTGGATATGTAATGAGGCTTTGTTATGACCAACCTAGATAGCATATTCAAAAGCAGAGACATGACTTTGCCGACTAAGGTCCTTCTAGTCGAGGCTATGGTTTTTCCAGTAGTCATGTATGGATGTGAGAGTTGGACTGTGAAGAAGGCTGAGTGCCAAAGAATTGATGCTTTTGAACTGTGGTGTTGGAGAAGACTCTTGAGAGTCCCTTGGACTGCAAGGAGATCCAACCAGTCCATTCTGAAGGAGATCAGCCCTGGGATTTCTTTGGAAGGAGTGATGCTAAAGCTGAAGCTCTGGTACTTTGATCACCTCATGCGAAGAGTTGACTCATTGGAAAAGACTCTGATGTTGGGAGGGATTGGGGGCAGGAGGAGAAGGGGACGACTGAGGATGAGATGGCTGGATGGCATCACGGACTCGATGGACGTGAATCTGAGTGAACTCCGGGAGATGGTGATGGAGGCCTGGCGTGCTGCGATTCATGGGGTCGCAAAGAGTTGGACACGACTGAGCGACTGAACTGAACTGAACTGAACTGATGAGTAATTATGTTGAACACTATAATTTGCTTATCGGCCTTTTGAATCTCTTTTGCAAAATGTCTCTTCAAGTGTCTTACATATTTTAGAAACTGGATTGTCTTCTTTCTTGTTAATTAATCATGTTACTTTTTGAATTCCCTGTGTTCAGTGACTGGGAATACTGAGTGACGTGAACAAATATTATTTAAAGATTTGTTGAATAAGACAGAGTAAATAAACCTGGCTTTATTTGCAAATTTTTCTCTGTCACTGGCCACAGGAAGTAGGTTGTGGAAGTAATTAGCTTCTATGGTGCATTTAAATTTGTTGGTTTTTGAAAATATCAAGACATAAATTCTAAACACAGCTGGTTATATTTGTGATAGAAGCACTTGTGATTTCATGTTAAATTTTGGTTCATTCATGCATTTAAAGTACTCATCATCATAGTGTATGGAAGCCCAGAAAAATTTTGGACTAGAATACAAATTGTAATTTTACTTTCTGTTCTCCTTTCATCATGCTAATAGGGTAGATTAGATATGATATCCAAAATGCAGGTTTTATTCCACTAGTAATATTTTTATTTTATTTCTAGACTAGAAATATGCTTTCAAATTCCAAGAAGATGAGTTTTAAAAAATATGGAAAAAATTTAAAGTCCAGATTTAAATTTATTTTATATTTTAATAATTTGTGTAATTATCAAGTAAAGCTTTTTGTAATTATCAAAGTAAACCTCACATGATTTTGAATATTTAGAAAATATGGTAATATAAAGAGAAAAGCAATCTTTTTTATTTAAGTTTAATTGATTTACAACGTTGTATTAGTTTCAGGTGTACAGCAAAGTTATTTTTTTCTGACTGTATTCCACTGTAGGTTATTAAAAGATATTGAATGTAATTCCCTGTGCTGCTGCTGCTGCTGCTGCTAAGTCACTTCGGTCGTGTCCGACTCTGTGCGACCCCATAGACGGCAGCCCACCAGGCTCCCCCGTCCCTGGGATTCTCCAGGCAAGAACACTGGAGTGGGTTGACATTTCCTTCTCCAATGCATGAAAGTGAAAAGTGAAAGTGAAGTTGCTCAGTTGTGTCCGACTCTTAGCGACTCCATGGACTGCAGCCTACCAGGCTCCTCGGTCCATGGGATTTTCCAGGCAAGAGTACTGGAGTGGGGTGCCATCGCCTTCTCCAATAATTCCCTGTGCTATACCGTAAATCTTTGCTGCTTATTTTGTGTATAGTAGTTTGTATTGGTTAATCTCATACTCTTAGTTTATCTGTCCCCTCACTTTCCTTTCCAAGAAAAAGTTTATTTTTGTTTCTGTGAGTCTGTTTCTATTTTACATGTAGTCATTTGTATTATTATTTAGATTCCACATAAGTGTTATCATAATGCATTTAAATTTCTCTGACTCACTTCACTAAGTATAATATTCTTTAGATTCATCCATGTTTCTGCAAATGGAAGTATTTCATTTTTTTAAACAGAAAAAGTATATTCCATTGTATCATATACACCACATCTTCTTAAACCAGTAATCTGTCGATGGGCACTTGGATTGTTTCCATGTCTTGGCTACTGTAAACAATGCTGCTATGAACATTGGGGTGCATGTATCTTTTCAAATTAGAGTTTTGTTTTTTCTGGATATATACCCCAGAGTGGGATTGCTGGATCATATGGTAGCTCTATTTTTAGTTTTTTGAGGGAACTTCCATTCTGCTTTCCATAGTGGCTGCACCAGTGTGCATTCCCACTGATGGTGTAGGAGGGTTCCCTAAGAAAAACAATTTTAATTTGACTAAATACAGATTCCTACTCTGAGCATCTGGCCTTCTTTCTCTGTTTTGTGTGTGTGTGTTTATACATATCCCTACATATATGTGTAAATATGTGTGATGTATGTAACTATATGTTTATTTTGTAGTTCTGCTCAACTTTCCCCTATGGGAGGTTAGAGGATTGTTTGTATGTATATTTATATAAAGGAGAAATTTAGTTGTTCAATGTCTCTGGTATCTTTTGTATAGCTTTTTGCTCATGTAGCAAAGCTGAAAATAGATATTGATTAAACTTTCCCACTCTCTGTACCTCTTTGGGGTAGGAAGTAGTCCATCTTTTACACCCTTTCACCCGTAACATTATGCCTTTGTATGCATTGTTAATAATAGCAGGCACTCATCACAGGTTAGTTTAATAGCAGGGAGACCTGCTGCCTCTGTTAGAGGCATATCCATTGTAAAGAGAGGTCAGAATCTGTGTCCTCAATAAGAATAGATCGTTCTGTGTGATTCCAAGTAGATGTAAGAAATTCACGGTTTCCTTCCACTGTTGACGTTTTATGGACTCAAGGAGCTCAAAGGGATCCTTAAAGGTCTTCTCATTCACTTCTTTGCATCCAGGCAGATGGCTTGGTGAACCCTAGGACAGCCATGAATTCTCCTGAAGGGTTTTTCCAGATGGAGACTATTGAAATATTTTATCAAATAGAGTCTCCAGCAAACATTATTTCTTGAGTAAATTTAATCAGTAATTTATTTATGCTTAAAATAGTTCAATTTCAGCTTCCACTTTTCTAACCTTAAAACAGATAATTATATTCCACATTTAGGTGGTAAGAAGACAATGATAGCAGAAAGCAATATACTGAATTTACAATGAGATTTATTCTCTAAATTTTGAATATACAAAGTTGTGGCCCTGCAAATTAATGTGACCTATAGTTTTAAAATAAAAATCTCACTTATGGAGAAATAAACCCAAAGGAAATATAGAACTATACTATAGTGATCTCTGATTATATTAATATATATAAGGGTATATTTTCCCTTATTCATTTTAATATTAATAAATGCTTTCAGTGTTATTATACCTTCAAAATTATGTTCAAACATTATTTTCTTTTAAAATAAAGTTTACATGGATCACTCATGGAAACCTTACATGAATTTACAATGTATGTCTTTAAAAACTTTCAATAGGTTTAACTAACACAAATAAAAATGAGCCTTGACCCCAAACTTTTCCCTCAGGTAAACGATGGTACTGGGTGTATGGATGGATACCCCCTCCTGTATCATTACCTCTCCAGAGTTTTCTACTCAAGTAGAGAAAGGATCTACAAAAATCCAGGCCAAAATGCTGTGGGAAATAGGTATATAACCTTTTCTAGTCTACTAATTTTCTGGGTGTTATAATGTTAAAACTGTGGAATATTTTTAGCAGCTATGGTACTCAGTAGCTGACCCCAGGAATGTTGGCCCTAAATAGGTAAATGGATTCTGCTTTCTCTTTCTCTGCTCTCCTCCCTTGCATAAGGACTCATTGGATCAGCCCTGGGTGTTTTTTGGAAGAAATGATGCTAAAGCTGAAACTCCAGTACTTTGGCCACCTCATGCGAAGAGTTGACTCATTGGAAAAAACTCTGATGCTGGGAGGGAATGGGGGCAGAAGGAAATGGGGGCGACAGAGGATGAGATGGCTGGATGGCATCACCGACTCGATGGACATGAGTTTGAGTGAACTCCGGGAGTTGGTGATGGACAGGGAGGCCTGGCGTGCTGCGATTCATGGGGTCGCAAAAAGTTGGACACAACTAAGCGACTGAACTGAACTGAACCCTAAAAGGAAAATTAAACTTCTGAGTATGATCTGAGTGCATCAGTTTCATTTTTGCAGTTGATTATGGTTAGTAAATAGACAAATATTTCATCAGTACCCAATGTGGCACTGAAGTCTAATTATAAATCTAGTTCTTCTTATATTTGAAATATCAATTTAACTGAGTCTGAGAAAAACCAAACATTGGGTGAGCTTAATGAATTTAAGTTCCTTGAGCAGTTCCACATCAAAGTACTTAGTGGGGTTAAAATAATGTCATACTATATATATTGCAACTTCATACTAAGTATAGGACATTAAAATGTTGTGCTTTTTGTAAGAAATGCAATCTTTGTGAGGCTTACTCTTTTAAATTCATCCCTTTAAAATAAATAAAATAGATAAGTAGACAAAATAGACACATTCTACTATGAATCCCCAGTGTTTCCTTTCCCGTTAGACATCAGGTCTGTTGATCGCTGCTCAGGAGACCTTCTTAGCCCCATGTGTCTTTAAAATTGCCAATTAGCAGTCTTGCCCAGATGCAGCTTGTTACCAGTCACAAAGCAGGGATGTTGTTTAAAAACAGGCAGCTCATTTCTCCTATGATTGGGCTAAAAACATGCAAATAGGGCTACGTGAAACAAAGGATGGCTTTGAAGTTGTTGAAATCATTCTGAAACTGAGACCTGCTGCCGAAAATGTTACCGTATGCTTGAGTACCTCTCCGCTGAGGGTTAGCACCCTGGAGACTGGAGGCGATGTTTTGCTTCACTCAGTGCAAACTGCTTTGAGACTCTGTGACATCATTAAGTCAAATTTTAGCCCAGACGTTTTGCTGAGACCTAAACTCTGAATGACACTTACTTGGTTGATTGAGAGGAAACTAGGATATCTGGGAACTCTCGTAATGTGATACGAATGCTGAAGAGTTGAGCTTGGGCTGAGATATACATACAGGCATATAGTCCATATTCTATACTTACATCTATATTTATCTATCATCTATTTATATATGTATGTATCTCAGCTCTCAATGTTTTATATCCTGCTGTGAAGATTTTAATTCTCCTGACTCAAGTCAGTCTGGTTAATAATTCAGGTCCATGACACGTTGTTTTTTGAGAAACATGCATATTCTTCTGCGTGTCCTGTCCTATTTCAGCTTCCCAGCCCCCATCTTCTAGCCCAAAGAAGTATTTGCCTTTCCATTTGTAATCTCTTGTGTTTCATTATTTTAATACAGTGATATTGAGCATGAACCTGTACAAAATGTTGTTGCCTAAAGAAAATAATACTGGGCCAAGTTTATAAAAGGTATATAAATCTAGATAAATTATTTAAAACAAGTATTGTATACTTAATCTTGTTGAGATAAGATCTGGCCACATGCCTTTAAGTATGTTAGAAATAATATCAATAATAACAGTGTTAACGTTTATTGCATTATTTGTGGTAGACATTATATAAAGTACTCTACATGAATAATCTTTTCTAAGATAAATTTAATGGTCCCCATTTTTAAAATGAAGAAATTGAGGCTCAGAGGGTGTAAGTAACCAGCCTAAGGTCACGGACTCAGGTAGGACAAAGATCTAGACTAATCTGCCTGACTCAAAGCTGACATACATGGCAGTGAAGTATCTGTGCAAGGCATTGAGAAATTGAATGTTCAGAAGTATAGAAGAATGGAAAAAAAAAAGAAACAATAATTTGAGACTTGGGTGGTTAGGCAAAGTTCTGTGGCTCAGTTGAATGCTCTTAGAAGTGGTAGGTTGGAAATGTGAAGAAAAGGAGCCTGGGAGAGCTCTTGAGGGAAAACCCACACCCTCTGCAAATCTGTGTAGACTGTTCCATGTTGAGTCTTTAAGTCCTCAAGGTCCCCATGTTTGTCAAAGATGTCAGGTAGCCAACAGAGAGAGCAAAACTTGTGTGCATTCACTAGGTCTCTGGTTGGCCCTCTAGTTAACAAAGCTGGTGGGTTTGGTCTGCATTATACCGTTGACTTATAGATCTGGGGAAAATGTCAACATTAACTTCAATTAGAGACACATCATTTGTCAGAAACTTTGTGGTTTACTTATCTTTTTCAACAGAATTATCTCACTTTGGTTCTATCAAAATGGGACTTCATTGTATTGGTGAAGAAATTAGAGTTCAGAAGAGCTTCATAAGAACAGCATCATAATATAAGCATAGGAATAGTATTTTCTTACACTGTTCTTTTTTCTCCCTTAAAAATGTATCATCAGCATATTCTTAAATGACTAAATATTCATTCACACCATAATTTTATGTTGTTGCATACAATTTTCCCATGTGTGTATGATAAAGTTGACTTAAGCAGTTCTCTGCTGTTAGACATTTAGATTGATGATATTCTTCTATTGTCAATGGTGTGAGGAAAGGATCTCCTATATTGTATATATTGTGGGTGGGAATGTAAATTTGACAATATCTATTAAAATTGAAAATATGCATGTTTTTTGAGCAAATGACGCTACTTAGAAAAATTTATCCATTAGAAATATTCACATATATACCACAGAAGCATTGTTTATATTTACAGAAATATTGGGAAAAGCTTATATATTTGTATATTACAAATGAGATAGGTCATGTTATATTCATACAGCAAATACTCTACAGTCGTGAAAAAGATCCAAATGTGCTGTCATGGAAGGCTTTTCAAAATATGTTTTGAGTGAAAATATCAGATTGTAAAATAGTATGAACCCATTTATTAAATATGTGAGTAGAGATATATATGCATAAAACAAGTTTGGAGTAATATAATGCAGGTCATAAAAAGTGATCTTTTCAAAATTTATTAGGTGGGTACATGCAAACATAAAGAGACATGGGTTCTGTCCCTGGGTCAGGAAGATCCCTAGAGGAGGGCGTAGAAACACACTCCAGTATTCTTGCCTGGAGAATCCTGTGGACAGAAGAGCCTGGAGGGCTACAGCCCATGGGGTTGTAAAGAGTCGGAAATCATTGAAGTTTCTTAGCACACATGCACGCACACATATGTATGCTGAACAAGAAATTAGAGGCAGCTTTGTATTTTATACATTTCTGGTTTTCCTTAACTTTAATATTACTTTTATTTTCAAAACTTTTGTATTTAAAAACATTAAAAAAATTTTTCTCTGGGAAAAAATAAACAAGTGTCACAGGTGGCAGGTCAGTTCAGTTTAGTTCAGTTGCTCAGTCATGTCCAAGTCTTTGCAACGTCATGGACTGCAGCACACCAGGCTTCCCTGTCCATCACCAACTCCCAGAGCTTGCTCAAATTCATGTCCATCGAGTTGGTGATGCCTTCCAACCGTCTCATCCTCTGTCATCCCCTTCTCCTCCTGGCATTGTTTCCATTGTTACCCCATATATTTGCCATGAAGTAATGGTAGAGACCTTGTCTACTTGGCTTCTGACCCCTCAACATGGCTGGCCCAGATTCAAGCTCTGTTTCAGCTGCTTGGTGTGTTCCCATTCCACTGCTGCCTTTTGGCTCATTGGCGCTGCCCTTACTTTGGGGACTTTCTACCGGCCTCCACTACCCTCTCTCCCAACACCCAGAACCAACGCGGCTGACCTGTTCCCTCACCTCCTCTTATCTCACAACCTGCTTTTCCTCTTCCAATCAAGGAATTATTTGTGAGGTTTTTTTTTGTTCCACTTCATTTTCTGAGGTCAGGCTTCTTCCTTTATGTGGAGGTTGGACAGCCAAATTCTGTGCTGTTCTTCAGTCTGGACAGGTCTGCTCAGCATCTGACAGATACCTCTTGAAATTTCTGCTATTTCAGTGGTTCATTTCCAGTGCTGGAATCCTTAGTCTCTGTGTTTACATTTCCTTAATTGTTTTGGTCTGGAACAGAAAGGGGAGAGTTGTTTGTCTCTACTCACAGTTCCCTCTTTGGAACTGGCAGTGCCGCGTGGCAGTGAAGCGAGACCCAGGAGCGTGTGCCAGGCAGAGGGGGGAGCGCAAGCGAAGGCACAGGCATTAGGACAGGGCACGCTGCGGAAACTGCAGGTAGTCAGGCATAGCTTGAGGATGTTCCAGGAATGCAAAATGTGTGCCCTTAAACTGCAACCGCACCTCCATCCACTACACACACACTGATTAATTACGGAAATGACCTCAAAATCTGTCTCCACAGACTCCCTATGAGCCATCATCTGCGGGTAATAGTTCAAGAGGAAACTCATTTCCCATCTTACCTGTAAAGCCTTCCCTAAGGCCCCAGGTAGAGTCATTTACCATCTCTGTAGGGCCGCCCTGTCTGTAGCAGTCATTGCAGCACTGTGCTGACAGTATTTGATGGGTGGCCTTCATTCTAATTTCTTTAGTAAGCAGATATATTCACTAGTCTTCCTATTCATCCTTGGGAGGCAAATGGCTGTGGAAGGAGATAAGACTGCTTGAGACTCTGGAAAAGAACTTCACTGCCCTTGATAAAATGTTCTCAGAGAAACGTTAATATGTCTCACTGTGATTACATACTTTTTCTTTTCCCTTATATTTCTTCTGATTTTTGCTTTATGTATCTTTGTTTCTTTGTTGTTATGTGTCTAATGGTTATGATGTCTATCTTCTTTGTGAATGGTACCTTTTTTCATTAAAAATATTCATCTTTTGTTTCATTAAAAAAAAAAAACTTCACTATGTGGCTGAGAAAGAAGTTCGGGGCTGAAACGCTCATTTTGATTTAAGAGGTAGCAATGAAGCTACTTTTCTTTGCTGATGTGTAATTTATCTCTTGAATGTTTCCCACATTTTCCGTTGGATTGGTATTTCTTAAGTTTATTGTTTTGTTTTCAAGTTTTGTATTTATATTCCACGTTTATTTGCTGACAAGATCAGCTTTAACCAAAGACAGGGAAATTTAGGACATTTAAAATGAATATTTCAGTGTTAATAGTTGGGAACTGAAGATGTTTATTTTATCAAGTTATTTTTATTTCTGAAGCAATTAACCTGCACTTCTACATTTGACAGTTCACTTTTTCTCTTGAATGAATAGACTCTTGGAGGTACTTACAGTCTAAAAAGCTGCTGGAATTATGGATTGAATTTAACTCTGAATCATTCAATACTATTTCATGTTCTCAGTTCTGTTTTCAGTTAGGAGGACTTTTAATGATCATTGTTAAAATGTTTACAGTTAAATTTGTATTCAATCCTTTATAGTGAATGCCATAAGCAACATTTGAATTAATAAAGAGAAAACAATGTTTTCCTATAATTTTGTTTTAAAATTTATTTTCTAAACCACATGAAATAAAAATGAAGGAAAAAAATGATCTTCTCATAGTCATATCCTCAAATATCTCCATCTGTTTTCTTTTTTATCTGTCATCTTTAAGTCCTTGTCTATGTATAACAGAAAATTTTAAATTGTGCTGTAACAGAAAACAATGTTTATTTTTATTATAGAAGGAATCACATTTTACAGGTCATGGCCAAGGTGCAAATCTTTGTAAATATCAGCTTCTTTTCTGATGTCATGTTTTCCAAACCAAGATTTCTTGGATTCTCTCCTTTTCAGATATGTTCTGTCACTGAAATTATATGTCATGTAGTATCATCACTTAGGAAATTACTCCTTCATTCACTCCATAAAGCAAAAGGCAAGGGAGCTATCAAATTTTAGATATGTTGGCTTTTTGGATAACCAAGGGTGGTTCAGTCTTTTTTCTGATATTATAATTCAATATTTCCTGAATTCCTGTTTTTAAAACATGGCATTTATATTTTTATGAACCTAAAGTACTTGATATTGAATGAAAATGAAATTTTGTAGACTATCAGCACAGTAGATCCATCTTCTATCAGTTCAGTCGTTCAGTCGTGTCTGACTCTGTGCGACCCCATGGACTGCAGCATGCCAAGTTTCCCTGTCCATCACCAACTCCTGGAGCTAGCTCAAACTCATGTCCATCGAGTTGGTGATGCCATCCAACCATCTCATCCTCTGTTGTCCCTTTCTCCTCCTGCCTCCAATCTTTCGCAGCATCAGGGTATTTTCCAATCTTAGCTAAGTGGAAAAAAGCAATAGATTTGTGCCCAGTAGATAACTTGGCTGTGGAAGTGGGTTCTTGAGACCAGTGACCCAGGATGATTTGGTAAAAAGGATGCTTTCATGGATATAAGAAATTGTGCCCATGGAAGGGCCTGAAGTCAAGGTGTTTGCTTCTCTAAAGTACAATGACCTTGAAAGAGGGGCAAAAGTTACTCTCTTATTCATGATGGCCCTGAATAACTTAAGTATCAACACTTACCCAATGTGTGTCACAGAGCAACGTGTGAATGGCTATTTTTATTTTTAAAATCAAGACATGTTTTTTCTATATTCTATAGACTTTACATTTTCTTTGTAAATGTTAAAATCCCATTGACTTTTATAAGTTATAGCCATATCTAAGGGAAAGGATTTATAATCTGTTAGGCATTTATTTGTAAAAGGAATTAAAAAAATTTTTTTTAGAAATTCCTTTGATCCTTCTGTGAATTAGGCACTGTTATTGTTTTGTCCCCATTTTTAGGATGACATGACCACTGCACAGAAAGTTTAGATAAGTCACCCTGCTTAAAGGAGGAGCCAGGAAGATGAACAGGGTAGCCTGTTTTCAGAACCTACAAACCTGCCCTCCAGCTGCAGTAGCAAGGCATGGAGCAAGAGACTATAAAACTTGAGACTTGTTAGGGAAGGCATGGCTGCATGAATAGGAAATGGATGTTGATACAAACATTCAGAGAAGGAATCTGAGTTTCAAATTATTTGTAGAAAATAGCTATTGTTGTTCAGTCACTAAGTTGTGTCTGACTCTGCAATTTCATGGACTGCAGCACACCAGGATCTTCAGTCCTCCACTGTCTCCCGGAGTTTGCTCAGATTCATGTTCATTGAGTAGGTGATGCTGTCTAACCATCTCATCCTCTGCTGTCTCCTTCTTCTTTTGCCTTCAGTCTTTCCCAGCATCAGGGTTTCCTTTTCAGTGAGTTGACTCTTTGCATCAGGTAGCCAAAGTATTGGAGTTTCAACTTCAACATAAGTCCTTCCAGTGAATATTCAGGGATGATTTCCTTCAGTATCGACTGGTTTGATCTCCTTACAATCCAAGGAACTCTCAAGACTCTTCTCCAATATCATGGTTCAAAAGCATCTGCTCTTTGGTGCTCAGCCTTCTTTACGGTCCAACTCTCACATCCATACATGGCTACTGTAAAAACCATAACTTTGACTAGATGGACCCTTGTCAGCAAAGTAGTGTCTCTGCTTTTAATATGCTGTCTAGGTTTGTCATAGGTTTTCTTCCAAGGAGAAACATCTTTTAATTTCATGGCTGAAGTCATCATCTGCAGTGATTTTGGAGCCCCCAAAATATGTCACTTTTCCCATTGTAAAATATGTCTCTTTTCCCATTGTTTCCCCATCTGTATGCTATGAAGTGATGGGACTGGATGCCATAATCTTTGGTTTTTTGGATGTTAAGTTTCAAGCCAGCTTTTTCACTGTCCTCTTTCACCTTCATCAAGAGGCTCTTTAGTTCCTCTTCACTTTCTGATGCAAGGGCAGTGTCATCTGCATATCTGAGGTTATTGATATTTTTCCTGGCAATCTTGATTCCACCTTGTGATTCATCCAGCCCAGCATTTCACATGATATACTCTGCATATAAGTTAAATAAGCAAGGTGACAATATACAGCCTTGATGTACTTCTTTCCCAATTTTGAACCAGGTATGCTTCCCAGGTCATTCAGTGGTAAAAGAATCTGCCTGTCCAGCAGGAGATGCTGGTTTGTTCCCTGGGTTGGGACAATCACCTGGAGTAGGAAATGGCAACCCACTCAATATTCTTGCCTGGGAAATACCATGGACAGAGGAGCCTGGCAGGCTATAGTCCATGGGGTTGCAAAAAGAGTTGGACACAACTTAGTGGCTAACAACAATAGCACAGGAATATAGGCAAAGCCACCCCTATTTTGTAATCCTGCATAGGGTGCAGAGGAACTGCATGTAATGTGATGGATGTGATCCTTCAGTGAACAGGGAGATGCCTTCCAGAGTTTGGGTGGAAGCCCTTTCAGGCTGTGTTTTGACCTCAAATTCCAGATATGCCTCTGTCTCTTCACACAATAGCACTACGCAGACTCTCTTCCTTAGTCTTCTTTTTCAATATAAAGCCTCTTACCCTGTCTCGCCTCCAGTGATGATCATGAGATAACCCATGTCATCATCATGCTGAGTATCAACACTTAACGCTCCAGCAGGCCATCGAGAGCTCAGTCTGAGACGAGCTCAATAGGATATCTGAGGTAAATGGAAATCCTAGACTTCTAAGCACATTTCAGATCAGAAGTGATTGCATCTAATTAAAAAAGAGGCTGGGAGCACAGTAGTTGAATGCGAGGTAGAAAAATAATCCTCCTTAAGATTATGCCCAGAGCCCACCAGGCTGCTACATTCTTCTTTCTCCTTCCTCACTTGGGTACAGCTGGGATGGAGGAGGCTTGCCTTTAATAGAGACTTGGCTTCCCTTTGATCTACCTATTTAGATTTCTTGAACTAAATCAGAGATGTCAATGATCCTATCTACTTAGGATTATTTCACTTCTTTATGCCTCTTGATAATGATGAAATCAGTTCAGTTCAGTTGCTCAGTCATGTCCGACTCTTTGTGACCCCATGAACTGCGACACACCAGGCCTCCCTGTCCATCACCAACTGCCTAAGTCTACCCAAACCCATGTCCATTGAGTTGGTGATGCCATCCAACCATCTCATCCTCTATCATCCCCTTTTCCTCCTGCCCTCAATCTTTCCCAGCATCAGGGTGTTTTTCAATGAGTCAGCTCTTCGCATCAGGTGGCCAAAGGATTGGAGTTTCAGCTTCAACATCAGTCCTTCCAATGAACACCCAGGACTGATCTGCTTTAGGATGGACTGGTTGGATCTCCTTGCAGTCCAAGGGACTCTCAAGAGTCTTCTCCAACACCACAATTCAAAAGCATCAATTCTTCGACACTTAGCTTTCTTTGTAGTCCACCTCTCACATCCATACGTGACTACTCGAAAAACCATAGCTTGACTAGACGGAACTTTGTGGACAAAGTGAAATAAGTCATCTCTTATAAGTCATTTAAACCACTGTGAAGCTGGCTCAAGAAATCCTGAATTGTTTGTTAAAAGCTAAGTACGGGTGGAAGAAACAAGCTCAAGCTCCTGGTTTGTTGGTTTAGTTTTTATTTTAAAAATCCTACCAGGTGAAAAATGGAACAAATTATTTAAGATTCCAAATTTGAGCTCTACTTGGTTTAATAAACCAAATGCTCCCACGTGGAAGTTTTAAATTTATCTACTTTTGGTTGCTCTGGGTCTTTGTTGCTGTGTGCAGGCTTTCTCTAGTTGTAGTGAGCAAGGGCTACTCTCTAGTTGTGGTACGTGGGCTTCTCACTGAGGTGCTTTCTCTTGTTGCAGAAAACAGGCTCTAGGCATGTGGGCTTCGGTAGTTGTGTTACACGGGATTAGTTGCACTGTGGCATGAAGAATCTTCCGGGATCAGGGTTTGAACCTGTGTCTCTTGCATTGGCAGGCAGATTCTTATCCACTGTACCGCCTGGGAAGTCCTCCCATGTGGAATTTAAACAAAAATCTTTAAAAATAACTACTTTGATTCTTTTAGTGAAAACAACAACAGCAAAAACAGGAAACTCCTCCTTCCTGTACAAAAGGGCTGCTCTGTGAATGGAAAAATGAAAAACCCAGGCTATCCCAAGAGAGAAGTCAGCAGACACACAGACAAAGTTGAGAGGGGAAAGAGAGATTCATGGATGCTTGCCGATTCTTGGCTTCTGGCGTGTCCTTGTGTTGGTTTCTGTTACTCTCAGCTAGAATTATTTTCACTAATATTATAAATAATAGGAAAAGCTAAAAGTCTTAAAAATAAAATTCATGACATACATTTTGCTGAAAGAAGTGTATTGGAAATACTCAAATGCTGAGATCTGTTTGCCTTTTAAGGTTGAACAACGAATGTCCTCATTGATAGAATTGCTGCTAGGACAACATTTCTCAGGCCAGACCTTCACACCCAGAGAGGAAAGAATGTAACTGAAGGGTAGGAAGAGGTCGTAGAGTTAACACAGGAAAGCATGATTCTGTCAGGGTAAGAGAGAATGCAAACTTCTGTTTGTCAATTTTTTTTTGGCTCAGGGAGTTGTTCACTTGTGTGCAGCAGAATCCTGGGCATTTCAGGAAGGGCTTGTGGGACAAGATTCTGACAGTGAGATGCCATCTGTATGAGATCTCTTATCCTGACAGCACTTCCTAATCCCAGAAGACGCTCAAAAGAAACCAGAAGTAGAGAATGGAAAGAACTTAGAATAACTTGAAAAGACATAATATAAAATTTAAATGGATGAAATACAAAAAAATACTTGTCTCGATCTTGAGGTTGCTTCAACTGGTAAACGGAGAAGAAGCATGAAATTGTGTGGACTTCAGACACCTTAAAATGTTTTGAGGAAGGAAAAAAAATGGGTGGATGAAAATAATGTGGAACAAGTATGATTGTGAGGCATGTAATAATATAGGACTTGAGAAAAACACGGAGAGGGCAGGATGTGTATGTTCAGACGTATTCGATTTAGACACTTCATAAATTTTGTTTTGTTTTATCTTCGATGCCCTAGAAATATAAATCGAAATATTTCCTCACCATCCAGGAGAGTTTAAAGAGACAGCCCTTCCTGCCCGTAGGGAAAGAGTAAACAGTTTTTAATATTTAGGCTCTGGGTATAATGGGCTTTCACAGCTCATTGTGAAAGAACAAGTGGAAGCAGAAGTTCGTGAAAAGAAGCAGAAGAGCATGGAGTAGCTGAGGCAAGAGGGGACTTCCTCCGCCTGGAAGCAGGGAGCAGAAGGGGCTCAAAGCATTCGGAATCTGTAGTTCCAGGATGGCTGCACAGTGAACCTGTGAAGGTGAGATCCTAAGAACCAAACTGGCCAATGTCCTGGAGGATCCCATGTCAGGCTCAAGGCAGGCAAGCTAAGAGTTTAAGAGACTTTGCCAGGCTTGCTTAATGAGGATGCCTACAGCAGCCATGCCATTAGAGGTCATTTTTCTCCAGACTCGCAGAATGCCTTCTGGCTTCTGACAAAGCTCTGAAATGGGATTAAGGTCCTAATAAAAAATCTGCCTGCAATGCAGGAGACCCAGCTTCAATCCCTGGGTCAGGAAGATCCCCTGGAGGAGGAAATGGCAACCCACTCCAGTATTCTTGAGGAATTCCATGGACAAAGGAGTCTGGCTGGCTACAGTCCATGGGTCGGACATGACTTAACAACTAAACCACCACCAATGATCCAAACAGAATTTACCTCTAGTGAGACAGGCTCAAAGGCAGAACTTGGATTGAATTCATGAAAATGAAGTAACTTTTCCCTTTATGCCTGAGTTTGTAGACTGAGTTTCTTGCTAGCTACATGGTTTTATCCAATATTGGTCTCTGTCCAAACACTCACATGCATCTTCTTTTCTGTGAAGGTATACCACCTCTCTATGAAGGCTGAATTGTCTTCCTTTTGGAACTCAGCATTTGCCCCTGCACCCGCCACCACCTCCTTTTTTTTTTTTTTTTTGGTCTTATGGAATCTAATAGAAATACTGAGAGTGAATAAAATTATCCTAGATTTACGAGACTCCCCAAATATGTGAAAATATTCCCTACCCATCATTCGTTTGCGTGTGTTCTCAGTCACTTCAATCATGTCCGACTCTTTGCAACCCCATGGACTGTAGCCCTCCAGGCTCCTCTGTCCATGGAACTCTCCAGGCAAGAGTACTGGAGTGAGTTGCCATGCCCTCCTCCAGAGATCTTCCTGACCCAGGGATTAAACCCATGTCTCCTGTGTCTCCTGCCTTGCAGGTGGATTCTTTACCCACTGAGCTGCCTGGGAAACCCATCATTTGTTTAATCCTGTTTAAAAGGATTAGATGTTAACATGTATGATGAGGGTTTCTTTGATAAGGTCAGGTTCCCTGCATTTGGACACTAATTTGAAATATCTCTTCTTCTAGGTAGATGGGATGGTGGGAACTCAGATTTACATGATTTGTTTTGCATAAATGGAAGCCTGGAATTTAAAGAAAAAGTTTTTGGTTGAGGTAATTCTTGCTTATAAAGTTATATTCAAGTCCCACTTTCTCTTTCTTGGGTTAATTCTTAGATAAAAGGCCTAGAGTATGGAGTAGAAAAGTCTTAAGTCTCTGATGATAACTCAGGGGTGTTGACTTGAGAGAAATTTCTATGAAGTAGAAGGCAGGTTTGGAGTTGATTTGGGTAAGTGCTACTACTTATGAAGTGCTGAACTTCCTTTGTGAAGGAAATGTGAATTCCAAGGTGAAGACCAGTACTATCATAGACATGCTATTATATTTATAAAATGTATTGGATCAGATGTAAAAGAGGGAAGAAAAGAAAGATACCAAATTTGTTTGAAGAGTTATCTTTTCCTAAAGATAAAAGCATTACATACTCAACTAAGGAAAATATAGAAAATTAAAGATAGAGAAGAAAAAAATCTAGTTTCATCCAGAAATAACTATTATAAACATTTTGGTGCATTTCTATACAGTATTTCTCTGTATACATAGATATATATAGAGATCCAACCAGTCCATTCTGAAGGAGATCAGCCCTGGGATTTCTTTGGAAGGAATGATGCTAAAGCTGAAACTCCAGTGCTTTGGCCACTTAATGCGAAGAGCTGACTCACTGGAAAAGACTTTGATGCTGGGAGGGATTGGGGGCAGGAGGGGAAGGGCACGACAGAGGATGAGATGGCTGGATGGCATCACTGACTCGATGGACGTGAGTTTGAGTGAACTCCAGGAGTTGGTGATGGACAGGGAGGCCTGACATGTTGTGATTCATGGGGTTGCAAAGAGTCGGACACGACTGAGTGACTGAACTGAATTGAACTGATATACATATATACTGGTATTCCATCAGAAATGTGTAGTATAGCTTATTTAACCCTTCTGCTTTTTTAAGGGATTTTTTTCATGATGAAAATCATTGCACATAAACCTCAGACATACTTTGATTCTTCCCTCAGAACAGATTAGTAGATATAGAATAACTTAAGGGGACAAAAATGAAGTTTTCTGTGGCTCTTAATTTATAATATGAAACTATTTTCTAGATGTTGTACCAGTTTATGCAAGGGTGGCAATTTCATTATTTCTTGAAGGTCCTGAACAGTATCTTCTGAGACTCTTTACAATTAAAAAATGCTTAAAAGATTATGATTGTTTGAATTTACATTTTGTTGACTATGAACTTAACATATTTCATGGTTAATTAGTCACATACATTTCCTCATCTGTAAATATATCTTTTACTTTTCCATTGAGGGTTTTAGTATTTTTCTTAACACATCTATTGCTATATATTGAAGACAGTAATCCTTTGCTATATTTGTGATATATGTTATGAATTACATGGTATATGTGTGCCTCTGTACTAAAACTATACAGCTCTTCATCTTTGCTGGAATCTATTTTTATTTCATGTACATATCCTTCTCTGAAGTTCTTACCAGTTCTTAAAGGGCCAACTTAAGCCTCCTCAAAACCATCCAAGACCCCTGAAGTGAAATGAAGCCTCTCCCCTTCCACATTACCATCGTATTTGGTTTCATTACGCTATACCACTTGTTTCCAGCTGTTTTAGAAGAAAGCTTCCCCATTTGGAAATAGTCTTTTTTTTAACCCACTTTGATATCCCTTCCAGTGCTCACACAATCCTCCACAAAACAATTGTTTAATATATACTCATTTTGTTAAATGAAGTGACATCAAACGCATTATAACTTAATTTTCAAAAGATAGTAGATTCTTATCATCTTGTAGTTGGATGTGCAGTAGACTTGACAAAATCAGCTATAATCTGGTTGAATTAAAAAAAAAAAACTCACCATGAATTTTTCTTTTATAATCCAAGCACAAGGCTGTGGGATTTGTGACTCTATAGTAGTTTGGTTGAAGTTACTCAACCAAGAGTGAGTGAAGCTCACTCTTATGAGCTTTTTATAAACTATAAGCTTCCATATAATTAAATTTCACTGGAAAATATAGCATAAAAACCACTAGAAGTAACACTGTTATAACAAAAAGAGAAACAGAAGCTAGGCAGGCACACTTGATCACAATTTCTAATGGGATGAGAAATGTGAAAACCAACAAACCAACCAACCAAAACAAAATGTCCAAGAATAAAACTTGCAGAGTTAAAATTGCCAGAGTGATTGTGATCAGTGTAATTTCGTTTTATTGGTACCTGAGGCCTTTAAGGATACAGAATAGAGTGATAAACATAACCAATAAATAGGATAGTACATGGTGCAGTGGTGGACTATTCACCAGGAATGCAGGTATAAAAGGGTTTGACTTGTTGTTCAGTGGCTAAGTCATGTCTGTCTCTTTGCGACCTCATGGACTCTAGCCTGCCAGGCCCCTCTGTCCATGGGGTTCTCCAGGCAGTAATACTGGAGTGGGTTGCCATTTCCTTCTCCAGGGATCTTCTCAGGCCAGGGATCGAATCTGTGTCTCCTGCATTGGCAGGTGGATTCTTTACCACTGAGCCATCAGGGAAGACCTGAAAGGCTTTGACTACTTGTTTGTAAAACTCAGAGCCTCAATTTTCTTTGAGAAGCATGAATTGTCTTGCTTTTTAAGGAAAATTTCTATGAATATAGATCTAAAGGCTGGGCTAAAAGTGGAGCTGAGGAGTGCCATTAAGATGCTAATTAATAGCAGGATGACCTGTACCCACTCATTTGGCTCAGCAAGGATGGAGATCTACCTGGTGTCTGGGTGTGCTCACTCCTCCAGGTTGACATAAACTATCCCTGAGGCTGCCACCACTATTGATATATGGGAAATTATTTCAGAGTAAGTGCATCCTCTATAACCCAGAAGCCAAAAGAGAAGGAAACTTAGAACTCAGCTCGGTTGCTCTGTGATAACCTAGAGGGGTGGGACAGGGAGGGCGGGGGTGGAAGGGAAGCTCACAAGGGAGGGGACATATGTATACCTATGACTGATTCAAGTTGTTGTACAGCAGAAACCAACACAACATTGTAAACCAATTATCCTCTAATTAAAAATAAAAATAAAGCCCTTAATGTGAAACCTACTATTTTCTTAAGCTTTGATGTTCTAACTGTACAACCTTTGTGTGGAGCTCAAGAGATCTGGAACATCAGTTATTCTGCCAGCAAGATAAGAGTTGTAACACCAAGTCACAAAGGCGGAAGTTCCTGACAAAGAGTGCAGCACTCTGCCTCTCCAGCCCTCCCTCCTGCCTGTCTTCAGTTCCTCTCCCAACAACACACATTTTTGGTGGGGGATACAGCAGAGAACATAAGAGAAGACATTCCCCATTACTTTTCAAAAGATCCCAAAGTAAAGAGAACTTTTTCTCAGCAAGTGTTCGCAAGCTACCAGGCATGGGAAGTCTAACAGAGATGGAGGCAAAGATCTGATGGATTCATATGAGTGCTCACCTAAAAGAAAAGAATATTATGACCAAAAGTTACATGGTACATTGGAACAGTTGTAGAAAAAATTAATTTTAGAACAGGAATGCACTTCAGTGATGACCTATTCAAACTCTTACAGATGAGGTGGTCTGACCAGAAAATTTCATTACTTACTGTAGCAGGTCAAATCATTGGTAGCAGAATCCAGATTAAAATTGAAATTTCTGTTGCCCCAATGCTCGTGCTCTCCAGGACCCCAACTCCCCATCCTCCCAGGGTTTCTAAACTCTGGTCCCAATTATTTCTTTTATAGCTTTGCATTTTGTAATTCTTTACATAATTAAAATATTTTATTATAGCATAAACTATAACAAAGTTATTTTAAAAGAGAAAACCAAAACTCTCATAGGGACTAGGAAGAAAAGTAACAAGGCTGGATCTAAGCTTCTTCTATTCTACCCCAAAATTCAACTATGTTAACTCTTTTCTTCCTTGTTCTTCTAATATTCCTTTTGGTCTTTATCTCAAAATAAAATACTGGTATGTTTATTGATTAATTAATGAACGTCAGATTTTGCTTATGGAGTTGATTGAAGAGAATTTAGTTTGTTACACCTCCCTCCTGTCTTTCTTCAAAACCCACACAGTCCATCACCATGTGGTACCACTGGCTGTCTTTCTTTTTTTTTTTTTTTTAATCATGACCCGTGTAGAGCATTGTTGTCTTTTTCCTTTATTGTTTTTTAAACTTCATTATTTGATATGTAATTATATGTAAATTGCATACTTAATACAGTTTTAACATCTGTCTGTGTGACGGTTAAAAACACATCGCTCAGGGCTTCCTTGGTGGCTCAGTGGTAAAGGATCTTCCTGCCAGTGCAGGAGACATGGGTTCCATCGCTGGTCTGGGAAGAGCCCATAGGCTGGGGAGCAGCTAAGCCCGTGTCCCACAACTGTTGGCCTGTGCTCTAGAGCCCGGGAGCTGCCACTAATAAAGCCCGTGTACCCTAGAAGCTGCGCTCTGCAACAAGAGAAGCCACTGCAATGAGAAGCCCTTGCACCACAACTAGAGAGTAGCCCCTGCTTGCCACAGCTAGAGAAAAACCCACGCAGCAACAAAGACCCAGCACAGCCAAAACTTAATTAATTAGCTAAAATGTTAAAAAAAAAAAAAAAGCTATCACTGTGGGAAAAAAAGTATTGTTCAGTTTGTTTTTGAGCCCTAAAATATCTATAGTGGCATATTATTTTCTATTTTTATATCACTGTATTTTTTCTTTTTCTTTTTTTATTGGAGGATAATCACTCTACAATGTTGTATTCATTTCTTGCATACAACAATGTGAATTAGCCATAAGTATACATATGTCCCTTCTGTCTTGAATCTCCTTCCTACCTCCACCCCATCCCACCCCTCTAGGTTGCCACAGATACTGGGTTCAGCTTCCTGTGTTACACAGCAACTTCCCATTAGCTGTCTATTTTATATACGGTGATGTATATCTTTCAGTGTTACTCATAATTGAAAAGGACACATGAACCCCCAATGTTCATTGCAGCACTATTTACAGTACTTAGGACATAGAAGCCATCTAGATGTCCACTGACAGGTGAGTGGATAAAGAACATGTGGTACATATATGCCGTGGAATATTACTCAGTTGTAAAAGGAATGCATCCGAGTCAGTTCTAGTGAGTGGGTAAACTACAGTCTGTTATACAATGTGAAGTAAGTCAGAAAGAGAAAAGCAAATACCATATGTTAACACATATATATGGAATTTAGAAAAATACTACTGATGAACCTATTTTCAAGGCAGGAATAGAGATGCAGACAATAGAGAACAGACCAGTGGACACAGTGGGGAAAGGAGAGGGTGGGAGGAATTGAGAGAGTATTAGCATATTTTAAGTAGTATTGGATTTGTTTTCTTCCCTCAGTATTATATCTCCAAGAGACATTAATTGTGTTGCTTTGTTGTTGTTGTTGTTCATTGTAACATCGTTGTGATATCCTGTTGTGTGAATTCATTACAGTTTATCCATTCTTCTGCTGTCACTATGGACATTTGTTTTTTCCTTTTCTTCCCCCTCCTGTTGGGAACATAGAGATAAGGAGCATTCTAGTGTCTCCTGGTGTGCATATGCCCAGAGTTTCTCTTGGGTGCATAGTTAGAAGTCACCTAAGTCACCCACTCTAACAATGTTCAACTTTTAGAGATACTGCCAAATTGGTCTTCCCCTCACGCATGCATGCTTAGTCCCTCAGTCATATCTGACTCTTTGTACTTCAGGGACTGTATCCTGCTAGGCTCCTCTGTCCATAGAATTTTCCAGGCAAGAATACTGGAGCGGGTTGCTATTTCCTCCTCCAGGGGATCTTCCTGACCCAGGGATGGAAACTGCATCTCTTGCATCTCCTACATTGGCAGGTGGATTCTTTAACCACTGTGACCCCTGGGAAGCCTTTCCATCTCAGCAGTGTTATATGAATTTCTATTGATCCAATAGCTCTCCACAACTACTGTGAAGTCATATGCTTATGAATTTGAATGTTTTTTACATTTTATATATTCATTGACCATTAATTTTTCTATGGAAAGCCTACTTACATCTTTTCTTGATTTTTCTATTAGATTGTCTTTTTCATATTGATTTATAGGAGTTATTAATTTATTATGAATATTGGTCTTATGTTTGTTGTGTGGCATAATCAGCAATAAGAAATATATTCCAAGATATGGTTTTTCCAGTAGTCGTGTATGGATATGAGAGCTGAACTGTAAAGAAACCTGAGTGCCAAAGAATTGATGCTTTTGAACTGTGGTATTGGAGAAGACTCTTAAGAGTCCCTTGGACTGCAAGGAGATCCAACCAGTCCATCCTAAAGGAAATCCATCCTGAATATTCATTGGGAGGACTGATGCTGAAGCTGAAACCCCAATCCTTTGGCCCCCTGATGCGAAGAACTGGCTCATTGGAAAATACCCTGATGCTGAGAAAGACTGAAGACAAGAGGAAAAGAGGACGACAGAGGATGAGATGGTTGGATGGCATCAGTGACTCAATGGACATGAGTTTGAGCCAGTTCTGGGAGTTGGTGATGGACAGAGAAGCCTGGCATGCTGCAGCCCACAGGGCCTCAGAGCGGCCGTGACTGAGCCAACTGGACATGACTGAGTGACTGAACTGAACACTGATAATCAGCGAAGGTCCCATCGGGGGGAAAAAAAAAACACATACACACCAATTATTTGAACAGGAAAAATTTGATATCAAGTATTGTTAAGTAGTAGAATGTAGTTATCTTCTAAAAGGGGTGAAAGCTGAAGCTAACGGGTCCAGAAGCAGCAGGTGCATAGCCTCTCACTGCCAAGGGAAAAACCTCTTCAAAAGCCTGCTAGTGGTGAAGAGAGTTTTGAGAGGGAGTGGCCAAAGCTAGTCTGTTAGAAACACCCACCAGTTCAGAAAGGTGTGGTCAAGCCGAGTGTGGTCTCTGGAAATGGCTCACCATTGCTGGGGGGGTATAGGTAGGTGAGAGCTGGTCTGTAGAAGCCATCAACCATCACAGATGATGTGGTGGCTCGGGAATGGCTGAGGTTATGTCTTAAGGTTTGATTAGATTCAGATTAAACATTGTTGGCAAGACTACTTCATATTAATAGGTAATATTATATTCTGCTATTCGACCACACCAGGAAGCAACTACTTATAATTAGTTCTTGCTGTGCCTTAGAAAGTTCCATGCTAAACCCACAGTTACTCTTTCATATAAGATAACATGAAATGTTGCACTCTGAGAATATATTGTTCCTTGACAATCTTTCATATAATTTTATAGTTAAAAAAATTTTTTTTTTTACCTTCCTGGATGGCTCAGTATGTAAGAATCTGCCTACAATGCAGGAGACACAGGAGATGCAGGTTTGATTCCTGGGTTAGGAAGATCCCCTGGAAAAGGAAGATGGCTACCCACTCCAGTATTCTTGCTTGGAGAATCCCATGGACAGATAAGCTTGGAGGGCTACAGTCCATGGGCTCACAAAGAGTTGGACATGACTGAGTGACTAAGCACACAAATAATACCTTGGGGATTGCAGAATGGTGATGATTCCAATTTAATGGAAATGTTTGTGTTTATTAGCCTGCATTCTTCTGTAAAGAAGTACTTTCTTTTTATTTTTTTATAACAAGTAACCAAACACCCAAATATTAATTGATAATGTCAAAAAGCTAGGAAGTGGAAAAATGATGATGGACCATCTTCAATGCATTTCTTAATGTCTTGGTGACAAGATGACCTTAAGGCCACTTGGTGGGGTGTGTTTAGGAGGTGGCTGAGAATACTGCATACACTAGAAGCATTCTAATAATTTCATCTCCTGTGCTTACATACGCCTTCTTCTATAACTCTGGGTTTCAAAGTGTGGGTCTAGCACCAGAAATGTCAGCAATTACCTGCACATTTGTGAGAAATTCAGTTTGTTGGACATCATCCTGACCTACTGAATCAGAAATTCTGGGGTGAATCCCCCAAATCTGTGTTTTAAAAAACCTTCTGAGATTCTGTTTCTTGCCAAAGCCTGAAAACCAGTGCTGAGGCGCACTGAAAGCACATCGTCTAAGAAGCCAGCCACCCTGAGGTCAACAAGCTGGAAAGACTACACAGAGAGACTGAATAGGAACACAGAAAGATGCCCAATGACCCCCAGCTGGTCCAGCCCCTCACTGTTTGACATTCACTTCTGATGTCTTTTAATACACCTTTGAATAGATATGTGGCTTGAGAAATATGTGTTGTGTGTATGTGTCTTTTGTTTACATAAGTAATATTGTCTTGACTTGTTTCTTACATTTTTCACCTAAAAGTATATTTTCATATATTTTTCACCACTGAATAGTGTCAGGGGAGTTTGTAATTTTCCTGGTTCTGTCTCTCTGCGGCAAAAATTTGAAACAACGGACAGACCAGTGTTATATCTCAGTGTTACAGCTCAGTTTTATTTGGCAAGCAAAGGAAAATACATCTTTGAGGCATGAGTGCGGGCCGAACCAAAAGACACGAAGAGAAAAGCCTCAATTTTGGCTCCTCCTTTTATACTTTATTTCTCCTCCCCCAAGCCTGCCCTGTGTAAAATGGGCTAGCCAGGAGGACAGTTTGTTTTACCTGAGGTTCTCACTCCCAGTCCTTGGACCTTCCTTTGTTCTGTTTTCATGGGCTTTTCCCTTTCTTTGTCTTTTAGCCACCCCTATTTTGGACTTCTTTTTCCTATTCTAACTACCTAACAATGGTAATTCTTCATATGCACCTACTACCTTTAGCATTCATTATCCAAATGATGGGCATCTAGATTGCTTCAACATCTACTACCACAAATGATGGTCAACATCCTCATATGTGCCCTGCCCCAGTTCATGCCCTGCAAGGAATCTGCTGATGGAGAAAAACTGCCATTCCTATTTTTAATTAGAAATAATTCTATTAGAGGAAAAATCTTTTCTGTCTGAAAATTTAAAAGACTGGTTGGGAGACAGTCAATACAAAGAGCCTTAATAATTTCATACATATATGAAAATATGTGTATATATCACATACATACAAACATAACTCCATGTTCCTGAGTTTTATGTTGAAACGAACAAAAGAGCCACACAAGTTGTTAATATCTATGGAATTTTCTACCAAAGTTTGTACTAACTGATGCTTTTTAAAATAAAATATGTAGACGTGAAACCAGCTAAAGAGCTCATTTCCCTGTGGGAATGTGAATTCCTTAGATGGTTGGCAATAGCATAGTCTAGTAAATATATAATGAAGGAGCCTTGGTTAATGCTAAGTGCTTTAAGAATATTCATGGAGTTAATTGCTATCTTAACAACAGATCATTCTCTAGGACATTTGTATCTGTTATTTTGTATATTTCTTAACCATTCAGAAGCAAATGTTGTAATGTCCTTTGAAATGAAAACAATATATACATTATAGGCCTTTTGAAAGCATTTCTAGTTTATTACATATTATTTAGACTGTGATATCTTGTACACATAAGCTAACTGTCTATTACCCATGCTTTAAGGAGAAGAATGAAGACTGACTTGTTAGTGTGAGGTTTCCGCGAATTCCATCACTGCCCATCCTCCCCCTGGGATTCCCTTGCTGACAGAGTGGTATATCCTTAGACTAAGCCAACTGGGGAAAGAATGAACAGGTTCATTTATTAGGGCTTCCCTGGTGGCTCAGCGGTAAAGAACCTGCCTGCCAATGCAGGACACATGGGTTTCATTCCTGATCCGGGATCCCACATGCCGGGAAAGATCCCACGTGCTGAAGGGCAGCTAAGCCCATGTGCCACAACTATTAAGCCTGTGCTCTAGAGCCCAGTAGCCACAACTACTGAGGCTCATGTACTTAGGAGATCATGCTCCACAATAGAGAAGCCACTGCAATGAGAAGCCCAAGCACTGCAACTCAAGAGTAGCCCGTTTGCCACAACTAGAGAAAAACCTGCACAGCAAGAAAAACCCAGCACAGCCAAAACTAAAAAACAACCAAAACAAAAACTGTACTCTTAAAAAAAAGAAAAAAATAACCAGGAGCATATCTGATACTTCAGTCAGTTCATTTCAGTCGCTCAGTCATGTCCGACTCTTTGCAACCCCGTGAACTGCAGCATGCCAGGCCTCCCTGTCCATCACCAACTCCCGGAGTTTACCCAAATCCATGTCCATTGAGTTGGTGATGCCATCTAACCATCTCATCCTCTGTCATCCCCTTTTCCTCCTGCCCTCAATCTTTCCCAGCATCAGGGTCTTTTCCAATGAGTCAGCTATTTGCATCAGGTGGCAAAAGTATTGGAGTTTCAGCTTCAACATCAGTCCTTCCAATGAACACCCAGGACTGATCTCCTTTAGGATGGATTGGTTGGATCTCCTTGCAGTGCAAGGGACTCTCAAGAGTCTTCTCCAGCACCACAGTTCAAAAGCATCAATTCTTCGGTGCTCAGCTTTCTTCATAGTCCAACTCTCACATCCATAGATGACCACTGGAAAAACCATAGCCTTGACTAGATGGACTGTTGTTGGCAAAGTGATATCTCTGCTTTTGAATATGCTATCTAGGTTGGTCATAACTTTTCTTCCAAGGAGTAAGCGTCCGTTAATTTCCTGGCTGCAATCACCATCTGCAGTGATTTTGGAGCCCCAAAATAAAGTCTGCCGCTGTTTCCACTGTTTCCCCATCTATTTCACATGAAGTGATGGGACCAGATGTCGTGATCTTAGTTTTCTGAATGTTGAGCCTTAAGCCAAGTTTCTCACTCTCCTCTCTCACTTTCATCAAGAGGCTCTTTAGTTCTTCACTGTCTGTCATAAGGGTGGTGTCATCTGCATATCTGAGGTTATTGGTATTTCTCCCAGCAATCTTGATTCCAGCTTGTGTTTCTATCAGCCCAGTGTTTCTCATGGTGTACTCTGCAGAGAAGTTAAATAAGCAGGGTGACAACATACAGCCTTGACGTACTCCTTTTCCTATTTGGAACCAGTCTGTTGTTCCATGTCCAGTTCTAACTGTTGCTTCCTGACCTCCATATAGGTTTTTCAAGAGGCAGGTCAGGTGGTCTGGTATTCCCATCTCTTTCAGAATTTTCCACAGTTGATTGTGATCCACACAGTCAAAGGCTTTGGCATAGTCAATAAAGCAGAAATAGATGTTTTTCTGGAACTCACTTGCTTTTTCCATGATCCAGCGGATGTTGGCAATTTGACCTCTGGTTCCTCAGCCTTTTCTAAAACCAGCTTGAACATCTGGAAGTTCATAGTTCATGTATTGCTGAAGCCTGGTTTGGAGAATTTGGAGCATTACTTTACTAGCATGTGAGATGAGTGCAATTGTGCGGTAGTTTGGGCGTTCTTTGGCATTGCCTTTCTTTGGGATTGGAATGAAAACTGACCTTTTGCAGTCCTGTGGCCACTGCAGAGTTTTCCAAATTTGCTGGCATATTGAGTGCAGCACTTTCAGAGCATCATCTTTTAACATTTGAAATAGCTCAACTGGAATTCCATCACCTCCACTAGCTTTGTTCATAGTGATGTTTTCTAAGGCCCACTTGACTTCACATTCCAGGATGTCTGGCTCTAGGTGAGTGATCACACCATTGTGATTATCTGGGTTGTGAAGATACTGTTTTTTGTACTGTTCTTCTGTGTATTCTTCCCATCTCTTCTTAATGTCTTCTGCTTCTGTTAGGTCCATAATATTTCTGTCCTTTATTGAGACTATCTTTGCATGAAATATTCCCTTGGTATCTCTAATTTTCTTGCAGAGATCTCTAGTTTTTCCCATTCTGTTGTTTTCCTCTATTTCTTTGCATTGATTGCTGAGGAAGGCTTTCTTATCTCTTCTTGCTGTTCTTTGGAATTCTGCATTCAGATGCTTATATCTTTCCTTTTCTCCTTTGCTTTTGGCTTATTTTCTTTTCTCAGCTATTTGTAAGGACTCCTCAGACAGCCATTTTACTTTTTTGCATTTCTTTTCCATGGGGATGATCTTGCTCCCTGTCTCCTATACAATGTCACGAACCTCTGTCCATAGTTTATCAGGCACTCTGTCTATAAGATCTAGTCTGTAAAATTTTAAGGGATTTGATTTAGGTAATACCTGAATGGTCTAGTGGTTTTCCTCACTTTCTTCAATTTAATTCTGAATTTGGCAATAAGGTGTTCATAATCTGAGCCACAGTCAGCTCCCAGTCTTGTTTTTGCTGACTGTATAGAGCTTCTCCTTTTTTGGCTGCAAAGAATATAATCAATCTGATTCGGTGTTGACCATCTGGTGATGTCCATGTGTAGAGTCTTCTCTTGTGTTGTTGGAAGAGGGTGTTTGTATGACTAGTGCATTCTGTTGGCAAAACTGTATTAGCCTTTGCCCTCCTTCATTCTGTAGTCCAAGGCCAAATTTGCCTGTTACTCCAGGTGTTCTTCACTTTCTACTTTTGCATTCTAGTCCCCTATATTGAAAAGGACATCTTTTTTGGATGTTAACCCTAACTTCAGTCAAGACTACAGTAAAAACGGAATTGGCTAAGCCAAAGAGGTATCTGCCATGCACTTGAATTGAGTATATCCAGGCTACTGGACCTAATTCCTAACCCAGGAAAGGACAGGGGAGAATGTCTAGGTCTGATTGGGAGATTGTTTGAAGGAGGCTGAAAGCTCACCCACTGCACACAGGAACACGACCTAAAGAAAATGGTTGGTTTAACACAATCAATCTTCCTTTAAGACACAATAACATGGTAGGTAGATAACTGTGACATAATGAGGGTTGACCCACCCAACAAATATTTATGGCAAATGTATTTAAGCAGATACAAAGAAGAACACACTTTGTCTTTATTCTGAGTTCACAAGCTAGAATAATCTTTTTCAAAATGTGTATTCCAAAAAATAGATGCTCGATGTAGAAGAGATCTGTGATCAGGAAGGTCTGAGAAATGCTGGATTATTTGTCTTGCTTGGACTGCTATAGCGAAAAATCCCAGGGACCAGGTGACTTAAACAAAAAACATGTATTTCTCATAGTTCTGGAAGTTGGGAAATCCAAGATTAAGGAACCAGCAGATTTGGTATCTGATGAGGGCCTGCTTGGGCTGCCCAGGTGGCTCAGTAGTAAAGAATCTGCCTGCAAAGCAGGAGACACAGGAGACATGGGTTCGATCCCTGGGTTGGGAAGAGACCCTGGAGGAGGAAGTAGCCACCCATTCCAGTATTCTTTCCTGGAGAATCTCATGGACAGAGGAGCCTGGTGGGCTACAGTCCATAGTGTCACAAAGAGTTGGATACAACTCTGAAGCAACTGAGCATGCATCTACACACAAGGGCCTGCTTCTTAGTTCATAGCCAGCTGTCTTCTTGCTGTGACTTCACAGGGCAAAAAGAGAGTAAGAGAATACCCTGGGGTCCTTTTGTAAGGGCACTATATCCCATTCATGAGGGCACATCACCCTCATGACCTCCCAAAGTCTCCACCTCATAATACCATCACACTGGGCATAAGGATTTCAACATATAAATTTTTTTGGGGGGGGGCACAAACATTCTGTCCATCGCATGGGTTATAAATATTAAACAGGTTGCTTTTGGCAGGACTTCTTAGAGCATTTAATATGCAGAGGACACTGTAATTCTCCAAAGGGAACAGAGAATGTAGTATTTCCCAAACTTACTAAGGAACTAATTTGGAACACATTTCAAGAGACACTGACCTCATCTTTCCTTTTCCCCTTCTCCAGGTGCACTGGTCTCTGTTCTTTGAGTATTCCAGGATCAGGAAGAGGCATGGCTCTGATGCTCCTCCTGCCTGGGGCACTTTTTCCCTCTGATAGTCACTGTCCTGAACCTCTGCAGTAATTTTATTAATTTGTTCTTCCAACCCCTTTGTTTTCGCTTCCCTCCTTTCTTTTTCTCCGCTGAGTTGGTCGTCGGCGGTTGTCGTGTAAAATTCACTTTTTGTTACAGGTCACAGTCTGATCAAGAAGTGGTTCATTGTTGCATAGAATAAGTGAAGATGACTCTTCAAAATGAGGATTTTGTTTTTTGATTTTTGGTCAGCTCATGAGGCCCCCTCATATTGAACTTTTTCACCTTTCCAATTTGCTTCAAGTGCTGAATGACGATAGAATGGTTGACGCTGAGTTCTTTGGCAACTTCTTGTGTAGTTGTAAGAGGATCAGCTTCAGGGATGGCTTTCAATTGGTCGCTGTCAACTCCCGGTGGCCGGCCACTACACTTCTCATTTTTAACACTCTTGTCTCCTTTGCAAAGTTTCTTGAACCACCACCGTGCTGCACATTCATTATCAGTTCCTGGGCCAAATGCATTGTTGATGGTGTGAGTTGTCTCCGCTGCTTTATGATTCATTTTGAACTCAAATAAGAAAATTGCTCAAATTTGCTTTTTGCCTAACATCATTTCCCTGCTAAGTCGCTTCAGTTATGTCCGACTCTGTGCGACCCCAGAGATGGAAGCCCACTAGGCTCCCCCATTCCTGGGATTCTCCAGGCAAGAACACTGGAGTGGGTTGCCATTTCCTTCTCCAATGCATGAAAGTGAAAAGTAAAAGCGAAATCACTCAGTCGTGTCTGATTCCTAGCGACCCCATGGACTGCAGCCCACCAAGCTCCTCTGTCCAAGGGATTTGCCAGGCAAGAGTACTGGAGTGGGTTGCCATTGCCTTCTCCTAACATCATTTCCCTAGTCTAAAATAAATATAAAATAAACAGTAAGTAATAAGTCATTAGCAAAAAAATCATAAAGCAAGAAGTATGCATTAAAATGATGTATAACATAACCACATTTATTTAAGAATGTATTCCAATATTAAATGGCAAAATTCAACAATGCAAAAACCACAATTAATTTTGCACCAACCTAACAGTAAATTATTACTGAAACATATCCTTAACTAGGGTCCTGTGAACCTGAAGAAAGGTAACCTTTCCTTGTCCCCACCCCCATCTTATGGTGAATGCTTATTTATTGAATTTTCATTGAACATAACTTGATTACATTTTTTTCAGTTATGTTTATGTCCCTGTATGCCACAACAAGGCTAGCTGGTTACAAAAACCAACACAAAGAAGAAAGAAGAAATAATACAACTCATTTTAGTTTCATCTTTCTTTAAAAAATAAACTTAGGAAAATCAATCTACTTTTCTGATGTAATTATTAAGAAGTGTTGGTATTCAAAGTTTTAATTGGACTGGAATAAACTTAAATAAACCTTAATATTACTTTTGTATTATGAAAGTTTTCAAACAGACACAGAAATAGAGAGAATAATACAATAACCCAACAGATCTCTTCTTTAACTTCAATATCTGTCAGCATTATATCATACTAGAATTTTAAAAATATGAAAAATGAGTCTTCATTCCCAAAAGGAGTCCTGTTTTAAGTACTACATCAAGTCAGATTCATTAAATTGTAAGGCATATCTTGATTTCATACCAATTGGCTCAGTGGATAAAGAATCCACTTGCAATGTAGGAGACACAGGAGTTGCGGTTTCATCTCTGGGTCGGGAAGATCCCCTGGAGGAGGAAATGGAAAGCCTCTCCAACATTCTTTCCTGAAAAATCCCGTGAACAGAGGAGCCTGGTGGGTTACAGTCCATGGGGCTGCAAAGAGTCAGACATGACTGAGTGGTTATTAGGTGTCTATCTTACAATTAGTGAAAAACGTCAATAACTGAAATTGACCAGTGAGCAAAGAACTCTGCTTGACCTATGGTCCAGGGGTAAGATTGGGGGGTGGGGTGGGATTCCCTATAGCATACAGTGGTGGGAGGGAAAAAAAGAAAACTTTTCCCTTTTATTTCCTATTTGTCCCCCTCTCAAGTTTATCTCATGTAATAAAATAACTACCCTTAATATTAGTTACTACTTATTGTGTTGTCTTCTCTGTCCTAGCCAATTTCTTATTTCCTTTACAAATATTTATTCAGTTTTCACCAACTCTACAAACTAGTTCTTAACACATCCCCATTTTACAAATGAGGCAATTGAAGAACAAAATGACTAAGTAAGTTTCTATGGTTGCACTGAATCTAGAGAACAGGGCTGGGATTCAAACCTATGTCTGCCTAGCTGACCAGATACATACCAGTTTCTACCCCCACCTGAGGCTATGCTGTCCTTAGTCCAGACTTGGTGACTCTTCTGTGAGACTTCTTTGCAAGTCTTCATGTAGAAGATGCTGTCATAGCCCTGCTCAATCTACTTGGCAACTAATACTTGCATGCAAGCTAGCTACACTTCTGACTGTCAGAACCTGCATCTCTGCCTGTGGGCTCTTTCCCACCTCTGAAGTCAGTTCTTTCCCAGCACAGGATAGACTGGAAGTTCCAGAGAATAGCCACTCACTATTCAACTAGTGATTCTGTGTGCTGTGCTCAGTCATATCTGAGTCTTTGCAACCCCATGGACTGTAGCCTACCAGGCTCCTCTGTCCATGGGATTTTCCAGGCAAGAATACTGAATACCATTCCCTCCTCCAGGGGATCTTCCTGACCCAGGGATTGAACCCATATCTACTTGTGTCTCCTGCATTGCAGGCAGATTCTTTACCACTGAGCCAACAGGGAAGCTAAGTATCCCAACTCCCTCATCCTTGAGAATGCTAACTCTGAAGTGCTAGCTCTGTCCTGGCTCCAGAGATTCTCACTAGTGTTAAATTCTAGTCGTACACAGTGGAAACACACCCTTTAATGATTTTCTTCCCTTCTGTCTCATTTTCCCATCTCTTAACTTCTTGCAATTAAATTTTTGTCAGGATATGCATTTAAAGGAACTAAGTAAGGCTCTTTATATGCCTCAAGCTTCTTAACTGTAAAAAGTGAAGGTGTTATATGAGGTGAATTTAAGAATTCTATAATTCTATTTTATGTAACCCAGACATCAGATGGAGACTTCTTGGCTCTTATGAACCAGATAAAATGACCTCAACACCATCCACCCCAAATTCATGGTCATGGAAATCCAAAGCCTTCTCAAGAGTTCTTAGAATTTCTGAAGACTTGAGCTTTTATGCTTACATCTACTTCCCAGGCTTCTGCTTTTTTAGATATCCTAGTCTGTATCATGTACACCTAGGTACGGATTTCAACTTTGAACGATCTTAAAGTAAACCTCTCACATGGCATTGTGGTAAAGAATTGGCCTGCCAGTGCAGGAGACATAAGAGATGTGGGTTCCGTTCCTAGATTGGGAAGATCCCCTGGTGAAGAGAATGGCAACTGACTCTTACCTGGGGAATCCCATGGACAGAGGGGCCTGGTGGGCTACAGTCCATGGGGTCACAGAGTCGACGCAACTTAGCGCCAAAATAACACCAACAAATCCAACAACAGCCAAAAATAATTGTTCTAAAAGCACTTGTAACTTAGTCAGGCTTTGCTGAATTTCTGGAGAGATGGAGGAATGATCTGTGTTCTAGAAACGCAAATAGCTACAAGCAGCGCAACTTTATAACAGATCTTACAAGGTCTTGAGGACTCCACCGCTGGGGAGGTTTACTGATCCTTACTCCTTCCAGTTTCAGGCCATCTCCCTTTCCTTCTTCCTCCTCTTTTTGGCTCTTCACTCACTCACTCTCTCTCTTTGTTTCTCTCAGGAGCAGTAACATCCCACCATGCAATCTAGCATCTCCCTTCTAGAATATTCTGGCACGTTTGTCATCTAAGCCTTAACAGGTTTGATTAAATCAGTTGGCCTTATCGATTTAGTCTCCCAAATGATGACGTGTTCCTACTTAGGGAGGCTTATGGTTCAGTGGTTCATTTTTTCACTTTCCCCAACCCCTTCCCCTAGGAGTTAGAAATAGTTCTTTTCTCTCTCTTCCTCTAGTGGGCACTGCTATTATCGCTTTGACTTAACCAAAACACAAATCCTACGTTAGCTTTCACTTTTTCTGTTTCATATTTCTAAATTGAAGTTACAATTGATTTATAAAAGTATATTACTTTTAGGTATATAGCATAGTGATTCAGTATTTTTACAGATTATACTCCATTAAAAGTTATTACGAGATAATAACTATAATTTCCTGTGCTGTAGAATATATCCTGTTGTTTATCTATTTTATGAATAGTAGTTTGTAGCTGCCAACTCCATATTACTAATTTGTCCCTCTCCCTTCCCTCTCTCCATTTGCAGCCAATATTTTGTTTTCTAAGTCCATGAGTCTGTTTCTGTTTTACACACACATTCATTTGTATTTTAGATTCTACCAATAGGGGATATCATACAATAATTGTCTTTCTCTGTCTGACATTTCATTAACAATTATATTTTCTAGGTCCATCCACATCTCTGCAAAAGGCAGAATTTCTTTCTTTTTTATGGCTAAGAAATATTTCATGTATTTCTCTATATATCACATCTTCTTTATGCACTCTTGTCTGTTGAATGACACTTAGGTTGTTTCCAAATTTTGGCTATTGTGAATAGTCCTGCTATGAATATTGGGTTTCACATATTCTTTCTTGTGTTTTGCTTTTTAAAAAAAAAATTTTTATTTTGTATTGCTTGTGCACGCGTGCTCAGTCGCTTCAGTCGTGTCCGACTCTCTGCGACCCCGTGGGCTGCAGCCTGCCAGGCTCCTCTGTCCATGGGATTCTCCAGGCGAGAATGCTGCAGTGGGTTGCCATTCCCCCAGGGGATCTTCCTGACCCAAGTCTCGAACCCAGGTATCCTGTAGCTCCTGCATTGTGCAGGTGAATTTTTTAGCTCTGAGTCACCTGGGAAACCTATTTGGTTTTGGTGTTATAGCCAGCTGACAAACGGTGTTGTAATAATTTCTGGTGACCAGCAAAGGGATTCAGCCTTACATATACATGTATCCATTCTCCCCCAAACTTGTGTATCTTTCTGAGGTAGTGTTTTATTTTATTTTTTTCAGATATATGTCCAGTGGAATTGATGGATCATATGGTAACTCTATTTTTAATTTTTTGAGGAATCTCCCTGCTATTTTCCAGAGTCGCTGCACCTATTTACATCCCCACTGACAGTGAGCAAGTGTTCCTTTTTCTCTTCATCCTCTCTGACACTTGTTATTTGTAGACTTTTTGATGATAGCCATTCTGACAGATATGAAGTGATATCTCATTGTGGTTTTACATGCACCCCAATATTCATAGCAGGACTATTTACAATAGTCAAGATTTGGAAGCAACCCAAGTGTCATATTTTATCTCATATTGGTTTTGATTTGTATTTCTCTAGTAATTCATGATGTGCCTGTTAGTCATCTATATATCTTCTTTGGAAAAATACATAATTATGTAAAATAAGGAATGGAAATGATTGTATATGGTGATTTTGAGGATAATTGTTTTTTATTAGTAATTTTTATCCTAAAATGGAGGCTTTTGGCTTACTTCCAAGAAAACCAAAATATTCAAACAAAATTTCTTTTAGCTCAAATAAATGTTTATCTTTTTAAAAAGCTAAAATACTGAGATTTTATAAACTTCTAAATAGTTATAACTTCTAAATATAATTTAAAAGTTCTTTGTAAAGCCAATTATAATTGTTTTTAAAAATATCAATCGTATTAAAACAAGTCATTACAAAACAGATAAAATGAGATTTCCCTAGTGGTCTAGTGGTTAGGACTTCTGAGCTTTCACTGCCGAGGTCCTGGGGAGAGAAGACAGAAAAGGTGATAAAACTTACTATCACCAGGGTAAGAACCACTTCTCTTGTTAAAAAATTCATGCTGAAAACAATAACCCCTGATTGTCAATGACACTGATATTGAACATTGTTAATTATATTTCTAAGTGGAAAAATTTCAAATTTGCTGCCTATTATGCCACGATTTTCTAAAAGGGAATGTGATAAAAGAACACCTAGAAAATACAAACTCTGTGTCATTAGTAATAGTGTAACATGCACTGACGATGACTTTGTATCAGAGACTAAGTGTTTTAGATCAATGTCTTAATCCTCATAACACTTCATTCTTATTTTCAATTTACAGACCAAGAAAGTGAGGGTTAAAGAGGTTAATTAATCTCCTTGGATTCCCCCTCTTTCATGGTGGTACTAGGAGCAGAATTTGTGATTATCAAACTCCAAAGGATTTACTTATCTGCTTCACTACCTTTCATTTTTAGTGAAGTCCCTACACAGTTAGGCCAGCAAAGTGTGAGCTATGAAGCTTTGTCCTGCTTCTACAGATAAAAGGTAGAATCTCAAAACTCTTGGTTGCTTATGAAATACCTTTGTGAATTTGTTGTATCTTCAAAGTAGCTGTACTTTTTATTCATTTGGGATTTAAAAAAAATTGACCAAGTTTTTAAAACTTAGCTTTATCTAAAGAATACCCAGGAGAATGATGTGCTTGTTACATTTGCTAATTCATAACAAATTAAATACACATAGTAAAGGTTATCCTCTCCTAAAATTGAATCTTGTGCCAATAGAAGGCCAGACACCAGTGTTGGAGAATCACTGGACTAAGACCAAGACCAAAAGCAGCCTGAATGGCTGCTCTCTGTCTCCTCTCACTGGTCTTGGCCTGCTGCATCTACCACTGCAATGTTTATTTGGTATATGTGTGTTTGCGTGTTCACGCTTGAGTATCCACCTTCTCTGCGGGGAGGGGACAGTGTGATGGTGTAAGATGGGGAGGGAAAAGGCCAAGAGATTACATCTTCATTGCAGCTTACAAAAAAGATAGGAACATCCAGCCAGTTGGTCACTATGGACTTACGTGTAGACTTCACCATGGGCATTCTAAGGTGGAGGCAGCCAAAGCTACTCATTGGATTGTTATCGGGGCACAGAGACACTTGTAGGGGGCACCTGCAACACAGAGAGCAAGCTATGTTGGGGGATCGAGTACTCTTCCCGCAGAAGTGAAGTGAAGTGAAGTGAAGTGAAGTGAAGTGAAAGTCACTCAGTCACGTCCATGGAATTCTCCAGGCTAGAATACTGGAGTGGGTAGCCTTTCCCTCCTCCAGGGGATCTTCCCAACCCAGGGATTGAACCCAGGTCTCCCACATTGCAGGCGGATTCTTTACCAACTGAGCCACAGTGGAAGCCCAAGACTACTCGAGTGGGTAGTCCATCCCTTCTCCAGGGGATCTCCCTGACCTAGGAATTGAACCGGGCTATCTTGCATTGCAGGAGGATTCTTTACCAACTGAGCTATCAGGGAAGCCCACAGAGTCCCTCCTTTTGTCCAATCCTACCCCACTGAAGCAAAAGGTTTTGCTTTAGAACTTTGTCTGCACTGTGCACTGACTTAAACCATGTCTTGAATGTGACTAGTAACTATTGGTCAAAGATATTATAATAAAAGACGTCTGAGTCTAAAATCTTGTTTATAAATATATTAAAGATGTACCAAGGCCCACACTTATACATATTTATCACTGCCCTGTTGGTGAAACCATGAGAAGGATTTTAATAAAAGATCAACTCGACATCCAAAACATCAAAACACGGAGCTTTTTAAAACATAATAACTTTGTTAGGGGACTTTCCAAATATATATACACAATAATGGGAAGTAAGACATAAAAAACCTCCATGTATCTGTCCCCCAGCTTCAAAACTTAATCATTTTCATCTATTCCTCCTTCTATTTTTTACAAGATTATAGAATTCTTCAGTATGTACCTGTGATGACATTTCTGTTTTATATGTAATTGTGATGTTATTATCACATCTAACATAATTAACATGAGGAGCAACCCCATGTCCAAGGAGTGGTGGCTGCACGGGCACAGGAGGGCCGAGAGGAGCCACTCCAGGTTCAAGGTCAGGAGGGGCGGCTGTGAGGAGATACCCCTCGTCCAAGGTAAGGAACAGCGGCTGTGCTTTGCTGGAGCAGCCGTGAAGAGATACCCCATGTCCAAGGTAAGAGAAACCCAAGTAAGATGGTAGGTGTTGCAAGAGGGCATCAGAGGGCAGACACACTGAAACCATAATCACAGAAAACTAGTCAATCTAATCACATGGACCACAGCCTGGTCTAACTTAATGAAACCAAGCCATGCCCTGTGGGGCAACCCAAGACAGGCGGGTCATGGTGGAGAGGTCTGACAGAATGTGGTCCGCTGGAGTCCGTCGAGTCAAGGATATGGTTTTTCCTGTGGTCATGTATGGATGTGAGAGTTGGACTGTGAAGAAGGCTGAGTGCTGAAGAATTGATGCTTTTGAACTGTGGTGTTGGAGAAGACTCTTGAGAGTCCCTTGCACTGCAAGGAGATCCAACCAGTCCATTCTGAAGGAGATCAGCCCTGGGATTTCTTTGGAAGGAATGATGGTAAAGCTGAAACTCCAGTACTTTGGCCACCTCATGCGAAGAGTTGACTCATTGGAAAAGACTCTGATGCTGGGAGGGGTTGGGGGCAGGAGGAGAAGGGGACGAGAGAGGATGAGATGGCTGGATGGCATCACGGACTCGATGGACGTGAGTCTGAGTGAACTCTGGGAGATGGTGATGAACAGGGAGGCCTGGTGTGCTGCGATTCATGGGGTTGCAAAGAGTCGGACACAACTGAGCTACTGAACTGAACTGAACTGAACTGGAGAAGGGAATGGCGAACTACTTCAGTATTCTTGCCTTGAGAACCCCATGAACAGTATGAAAGGCAAAATGATAGGATACGGAAAGAGGAACTCCCCAGGACAGTAGGTGCCCAATATGCTACTGGAGATCAGTGGAGAAATAACTCCAGAAAGAATGAAGGGATGGAGCCAAAGCAAAAACAATACCCAGCTGTGGATGTGACTGGTGATAGAAGCAAGGTCCGATGCTGTAAAGAGCAATATTGCACAGGAACCTGCAAAGTTAGGTCCAGGAATCAAGGCAAATTGGAAGTGGTCAAACAAGAGATGGCAAGAGTGAACGTCGACATTCTAGGAATCAGTGAACTAAAATGGACTGGAATGGGTGAATTTAACTCAGGTGACCATTACATCTACTACTGCGGGCAGGAATCCCTTAGAAGAAATGGACTAGCCATCATGGTCAACAAGAGTCCGAAATGCAGTACTTTGATGCAGTTTCAAAAACGACAGAATGATCTCTGTTTGTTTCCAAGGCAAACCATTCAATATCACGGTAATCCAAGTCTATGCCCCAACCAGTAACACTGAAGAAGCTGAAGTTGAATGGTTCTATGAAGACCTATAAGAACTAACCTACAAGAACTAGACCTTTTAGAACTAACACCCAAAAAAGATGTCCTTTTCATTATAGGGGACTGGAATGCAAAAGTAGGAAGTCAAGAAACACCTGGCTGCTGCTGCTGCTGCTGCTAAGTTGCTTCAGTCGTGTCCGACTCTGTGAGACTCCATAGACAGCAGCCCACCAGGCTCCCCCATCCCTGGGATTCTCCAGGGAAAGAAACACCTGGAGTAACAAGCAAATTTGGCTTTGGAATATGGAATGAAGCAGGGCAAAGGCTAATAGAGTTTTGCCAAGAGAACGCACCGGTCATAGCAAACACCCTCTTCCAACAACACAAGAGAAGACTCTACACATGGACATCACCAGATGGTCAACACTGAAATCAGATTGACTATATTTTGCAGTTAAAGATGGAGAAGCTCTATACAGTCAGCAAAAACAAGACTGGGAGCTGACTGTAGCTCAGATCATGAACTCCTTATTGCCAAATTCAGACTTATATTGAAGAAAGTGGGGAAAACCACTAGACAATTAAGGTATGACCTAAATCAAATCCTTTATGATTATACAGTGGACATGAGAAATAGATTTAAGGGACTAGATCTGATAGACAGAGTGCCTGATGAACTATGGAATGAGGTTCATGACATTGTACAGGAGACAGGGATCAACACCATCCCCATGGAAAAGAAATGCAAAAAAGCAAAATGGCTGTCTAGGGAGGCCTTACAAATAGCTGTGAAAAGAAGAGAAGCCAAAAGCAAAGGAGAAAAGGAAAGATAAGCATCTGAATGCAGAGTTCCAAAGAATAGCAAGAAGAGATAAGAAAGCCTTCCTCAGCGATCAGTGCAAAGAAATAGAGGAAAACAACAAAATGGGAAAGACTAGAGAACTCTGCAAGAAAATTAGAGATACCAAGGGAACATTTCATGCAAAGATGGGCTTTATAAAGGACAGAAATGGTATGGACCTAACAGAAGCAGAAGATACTAAGAAGAGGTGGAAGAATACACAGAAGAACTGTACAAAAAAGATCTTCACGACCAAGATGATCACTCCCCTAGAGCCAGACATCCTGGAATGTGAAGTCAAGTGGGCCTTAGAAAGCATCGCTATGAACAAAGCTAGTGGAGGTGATGGAATTCCAGTTGAGCTATTTCAAATGCTAAAAAATGATGCTGTGAAAGTGCTGCACTCAATATGCCAGCAAATTTGGAAAACTCTGCAGTGGCCACAGGACTGGAAAAGGTCCGTTTTCATTCCAATCCCAAAGAAAGGCAATGCCAAAGAATGCTCAAACTACCACGCAACTGCACTCATCTCACATGCTAGTAAAGTAATGCTCCAAATTCTCCAAGCCAGTCTTCAGCAATATGTGAACTGTGAACTTCCTGATGTTCAATCTGGTTTTAGAAAAGGCAGAGGAACCGGAGATCAAGTTGCCAACATCCGCTGGATCATGGAAAAAGCAAGAGAGTTCCAGAAAAACATCTATTTCTGCTTTATTGACTATGCCAAAGCTTCTGACTGTGTGGATCACAATCAACTGTGGAAAATTCTGAAAGAGATGGGAATACCAGACCACCTGACCTGCCTCTTGAGAAACCTATATGGAGGTCAGGAAGCAACAGTTAGAACTGGACATGGAACAACAGACTGGTTCCAAATAGGAAAAGGAGTACGTCAAGGCTGTATATTGTCACCCTGCTTATTTAGCTTATATGTAGAGTACATCATGAGAAACACTGGGCTGGAAGAAGCACAAGCTGGAATCAAGATTGCTGGGAGAAATATCAATAACCTCAGATATGCAGATGACACCACCCTTATGGCAGAAAGTGAAGAGGAACTAAGAAGCCTCTTGATGAAAGTGAAAGAGGACAGTGAAAAAGTTGGCTTAAAGCCAACATTCAGAAAACTAAGATCATGGCATCTTGTCCCATCACTTCATGGGAAATAGATGGGGAAACAGTGGAAACATTGTCAGACTTTACTTTTTTGGGCTCCAAAATCACTGGAGATGGTGACTGCAGCCATGAAATTAAAAGACGCTTACTCCTTGGAAGGAAAGTTATGACCAAGCTAGATAGCATGTTGAAAAGCAGAGACATTACTTTGCCAGCTAAGGTCCATCTAGTCAAGGGTATGGTTTTTCCATAGTCATGTACAGATGTGAGAGTTGGACTGTGAAGAAGGCTGAGTGCTGAAGAATTGATGCTTTTGAACGGTGGTGTTGGAGGAGACTCTTGAGAGTCCCTTGGACTGCAAGGAGATCCAGCCTCTCCATTCTAAAGGAGATCAGTCCTGGGTGTTCTTTGGAAGGAATGATGCTAAAGCTGAAACTCCAGTACTCTGGCCACCTCACATGAAGAGTTGACTCATTGGAAAAGACTCTGATGCTGGGAAGGATTGGGAGCAGGAGGAGAAGGGGACGCCCGAGGATGAGATGGCTGGATGGCGTCACGGACTCGATGGATGTGAGTTTGAATGAATTCTGGGAATTAGTGATGGACAGGGAGGCCTGGTGTGCTGCAATTCATGGGGTCGCAAAGAGTCAGACACGACTGAGCAACTGAACTGAACTGAACATAATTAACAATAATTCTTTTATAGCGCCTAATACTTAGTTTATAACCCGATTGTCCTGTTTCAAGAATTCTTTTCATAGGTGGTTTGGTCAAAATAGAACACAAAGTCCACACACTGCATTTCATGATTATTATTATTTTTTAATTTTTGTCCATACCTCGAAACATGTGGGATCTTAGCTCCCTGACCAGGGAGCAAACCCTTGCCCCCTGTAGTGGAAGCACTGAGTATTAACCCCTGGACAGCTACAGAGGTCCCATTTTGATTATGATTCTTAAATCTCTTTTGTTCTTTTATAATTGGCCCCTTGCTTTTTCATGACATTGATTTGGTAGAGAAGCAAGGTCATTTTTCTTATTGACTGTTCAGCATTCTAGATTTGACTGATTGTTTCCCGGAGGGAGTTTTTAAATTTAATCCTCTGTTGTATTTACTATTAGGTCTAGAGGCTTGATTAGATTCAGAGTCAGGCAAAAAGACCTTACAGTGGTTCTGGGTACTGATTTTGTCGTATCATGAATTACATGTCTGGGTGTTGGATTTTTGGTTTTAATTTTTTTTTTTCTTGATCTTTCTTACTTAGTTGCTTCCTCTCTTTGGCAAGATTCAAAATTATGCTATATTTATTATCTTTGTCCAACCAAAAAAAAAAAAGTTGAGATTTACATAGACAAAATGACTAGGTGGAATATCAGTGGTTCTGAGTCTCTTGGATAGTCTGTATTTGAAGGAAGCTTTTCCTGCTTCATACACAAAGGGATTGACTGTACAAGGGAAAATGTGTAAGATATGAACACTTAGGGATTACTGAATGTAAAATTACAAAAAGCACATCATTAATTACTATATTTAGAAGCTAAATTATTAAAAGTCAAGATGAAAATAGCTGAAATGTAATGAGTCATTTGCTAATTATTTAGCTTATGGATTTCCAATGCCATTTGCTTCCAGCTCTTTTCCTCTTCCTTAGGGAATTTTGGGTGGCATTTTGCTGCCTTTTAACACCTCCAGAAACTACTGTATGCTGATAACTAACCATAAATTGTACATGTGGAGAGACACATAAGAGATTATGACTCAGGATCCATGCTGTGTCATTGACTGAGATAAACAATGAGCGGATTGCACCAGAGTTGAAGATTTTCAGAGCAGAAGGTTAGAATTCTGATGACTATGTAGCATGTTATCTACTGCTTGGTAAAGAAATAGAAACATAAATCATAAGGTCAATGTGCTCACTGAAGAGATACAGTGTACCACCGTGCTTCTCAGGTACTGCTACTGCTGCTAAGTCGCTTCAGTCGTGTCCGACTCTGTGCGACCCCATAGACGGCAGCCTACCAGGCTCCCCCATCCCTGGGATTCTCCAGGCAAGAACACTGGAGTGGGCTGCCATTTCCTTCTCCAATGCATGAAAGTGAAAAGTGAAAGTGAAGTCGCTCAGTCATGTCCGACTCTTGGCGACCCCATGGACTGCAGCCAATCAGGCTCCTCCATCCATGGGATTTTCCAGGCAAGAGTACTGGAGTGGGGTGCCATTGCCTTCTCCATTCTCAGGTACTAGATGTGTTCAACTATGATGTGTTCAACTATGGGTCTAGCCCGTGGGTTTGCAACCACGACTGTACCTGGGCAGCTTTTAAACTCACGGATGCTTGGACTCTATCCCGGAACTGAGTCTGGGTCTCTGAGGGTGGCATTGGTATTTTGTAGAAACTGTTCAAGTGATTCTAATATGCAGCCCAGGGCTGAAAATCTTCAGTCTAGCCAGCAGGTCTTACTCTGCTGGGGTCTTACTCTGTAAAAAGACTATGCTGGAGGGACTTCCCTGGTGGTCCAGTGGTTAAGACTCTGCTCCGAATTCAGGGGGCCTGGGTCTGATCCCTGATTTGGGAACTAGATCCCACATGTCACAGCTGAGAGCCTGCATGCCACACCTGAAAAATCCTGCATGCTGCAACAAATATCTGGAGTGCTGCAACTAAGACCTGGCACAGCCAAAAAAAAAAAAGTTGTGCTGGAAATCTCTTGCACATAAGGAAAACGATGCTTGAAGATATGTTATTCATTCACTCTTTTGCTCCGAAGTGTTTCACACCATTCTGTCTGGATTCAGAACTATGGCGTTTGAAACCTTCTTGAAAGTGACCCCAAGTAAGACATGAAATTTACATCATAACTTAGAACATAGAAGATAATGAAACTAGTTTAACAGATAATCTTATTAAGTATGATGCACTCTGATATTTTTCATTTGTTTAATTTTAAAAATACTGGTCAAGCAACTACTGAAGCCCATGCACCTGGAGACTGTGCTCCATAACAAGAGAAGCCAGCCCAGTAAGAAGCCCGGACACCCTAACTGGAGAGTAGATCCCTGCTCACTGCAGCTAGAGAAAGCCCACATGCAGCAAGGAAGACCCAGCGCAGCCAAATAAATAAATTAATTAAAAAAAAAATACTGGTTAAAGTCTACTAAAATAATTTCATGATCTGCAGTTTGAAATACTCTCCTAAACCATGACAGTGCAGATTTCCTTACAGGCTAAATTTCCTTTCACTCCAAACACATGGCAAGACCTTTTACCCATCAGTGCCTTCATTTTCCTCTTTTTTGGCTGTGTCGGGTCTTAATGTAGATATGCCGGCTCCAGTTCCCTGAGCAGGGGTCAAAGCCAGACCCCTTGCATTAGGAGTGCAGAGTCTTAGCCACTGGACCACCAGGGAAGTCTGTTTCTGCATTTTTTTTAAAGACCATCAAGTTGGTTCCTGGCTGAAAAGCATTTCCAAGACTACTTCAGCTCATTGTGTCTCTTACTTCAATGCCTATAGTTAACACAGACTCACCATGCCTTTCTGTACACTAACGTGGCAATGGCACCCCACTCCAGTACTCTTGCCTGGAAAATCCCATGGACAGAGGAGCCTGGTGGGCTGCAGTCCATGGGGTCGCCAAGAGTCAGACACGACTGAGTGACTTCACTTTCACTTTTCACTTTCATGCATTGGAGAAGGAAATGGCAACCCACTTCAGTGTTCTTGCCTGGAGAATCCCAGGGATGGGGGAGCCTGGAGGGCTGCCGTCTATGGGGTCACACAGAGTCGGACACGACTGAAGTGACTTAGCAGCAGCAGCAGCAGCAACGTGATATACTGCGATGCTCTGAAAATTTGTCCTATATCTTAGATGTGGTTGTGTCTCCTTGACTAAATCTAACCCCTTGAGGGCAGTGATCATGTTATATGCTTTTGCTTCTTTACTTTGTGAAATGTCTAGCACAGAGCAGGGCAGATCATAAACTAAGAACAGCCCTATGACCCTAGACAACCCAATCTCTGCTTTTAAATCTTCCTCCTTAAAGGGGGATGCTTTAGGTTAATCCTGAAGTTTCCTCCAGGTTTTAAAATCTATTTGTCTGGAATATTTATGAACTAATTCTATAAATACAGATATGAAGGAAGAATACATTAAACATTTTTATCAGCAACCAAAGAGAAGTTCTTGTGTGGGAAGAAGGCTGAAATTATTTGGCATTTTTGATAGGCAAAATATAAACTCCTCCGTGCTATCTCTGAAAAGATAATGAAGAACTTATTGGAGTTTGGAAATGGAGTTGGGCCCTGTGTCACTTGGATACTGAAATGTGATTATTCATAGGCTTCATTTCTTTTTCAAGTTGAATGTATATTCATGGACTGTTATTATAATTGATTATATAATAACAAGGCTTAGCAATGAATGAGGGGTGTGTGGAGGCAGAAGTAGCATGATTTAGGAAAAAAAATTATTGAATACAATTACAGCTTAAATATTGTTTTGTTTTTTTTTTTTTTGCAATGGTTTGTTAACATTACTGAGGCCCTTCTGAGTGGCTTCTGAGGCCAAAGGATGTGACTGGTTGTGTCAATTACTTGTATTCTTCCGAACCGGAGGCTATAGGGAGAGAGGCAGAGAGGTAGGTGCTATGTATGTGTGTGTGCACTGGGGAATGGGACAGGTGGGGAATTGGTTGTCTATAGACTCTACCTGTTTAATTTTCATTTCATCTTTGTTAACAACAGTAAGTGTCCTTGGGGAACCTCCTCTTTCCTGCTCAGCCCATGTGGTTTGGATGTGTATTAGGGGGAAGGCACCAAATCTATCTCTCTTGAACTTTCTCAGACATAGGCAAATGACGAAACCTGGCAGTGCATATTCCAGTCCATGGTTTTAATGGTTAGTTCAGAGATGGGCAGAGGATCCAAGTGAGCCCAGGGAGACTCATTCCTTGGCTTGCTTTCTTGTTAATGAGACCAATTGCTAAGGAGGTGGGAGGAGGAGAAAAGCCTGGGGCTGTAGGTTTAAGCCCTGATTAGAGAAGATAAAACCAGTGCTATGAAAGCACAACCATGATATGAAGAGAACTGAAGTTCCAACACTCTTTGAACTCCTGGAGAAAAAAGAAAAAGGACTCTAAAAAGCATTTTAATTTTATTTATTTATTTATTTTGCCAGTTCTACTCTTGGGATTTCAACCTCCTTCGCTGTAGGCTTTCAAAAACCAGTTTGATTTGGGTACCTATTACATCTAACTATCCTGACTAAACAAGACTTGATCATGAAACCAGCATAGCTTCACTGTTGCTCACTACTAACCTCCTCGCTCATCTTATCCTTTGGTCTGACAGCACCACCTCTCCTGCTTTTATGAAGCCCCAAACTTGTTTCCTGTCCATCCGGTAAGAAAGTTTCCTCCAGCCTTTTGTATATTGCTTCCCACAAGCTCACATGTGCTTGTTTCACAACTACTGGTGGCAGGAAGGGAAGAAATGAGGTCCAGTCTCAGGCAACTGATTCCAGTACCTTGGTGGAATTAGGAAATACCTCTTCCCTAGAGTCTCCCCTTGCCCCTATTCTTTGGAGACCAGGCTGGATCTTAATCTTGAATTGCCGGCCCACAGCCACCTCAGCCAGAGGACTCTGTGAAGGGTACAAATGACACAAACATTGGGCTCGGCCTCACAGTATTAAGAAGCAAGAGTTGGAGCCAAGAAGTGAAAAACAAGCTCTCTGCTGCCCACACCCACTGTTTCTGTGGTCTCTTCCTGGGGCATTGATAGCTGCTGATGCTGTGTCTCTGGGCATCCCCACACTGGGCACGTTCCATTTTGCCCTTAGCAGTGATCACAAATGTGGGTGAGAGCTGGAAAAAGTTATCACTTGTCACTTGAAAGCAGCATCGCCAGTATCACTTCGATCTTAAGGTGATATCTTTTCTGAAGGGCCTCCCAAGAATTCAGATGGGTGCTCTTTACAGCCAGTCTTTGCTGTAAAGGAAAAAAGTCAGTGGTTCAAGAAGTCCAGTGGGGGGCCACCTGGCCATTGGCTATTGGAGGAGAGCAGCGCACATAGTAAAGCAGAGCATTTAGCAAGTCTCCCATGCCACACATGAGTGACACGTTCAGGGGTCAGTCTAGGGGCCTCTGAAATCTTCAGTTATTTCAGTCTCCTGCGCTTCCAGGGCTGGGGTGAGACTCTCATCACTCTGTTGGAGATAGAGGAAGAAAAAGCAGGAAACACAGGACGAAACGCAACTCCAACAGGCAGTCGCCAGCGGCGCGCATGGGCTTTGGGGGCGTAGGTGTGCGCGGCGCCAATGAGGGGGCGGGAAGACAGGACCCCAAAAAGGATGGGAGAGGTTAGGAGAAGGGGTGAAGTTCTAACACAGTCTTGGGGCGCCAGCCAACGGCGAGGGCAGCCGGCCGGTGCCGGGTCCCAGCACTTGCCCTGTTTTCGTCCAGGCGGAGCGGCGACCAGACCCGGCGGAGAGCGGGGGCGGCCCTCTCCGTCTTTGCGGTTCCTCCCCCTCTTTCCCTGCCCCCTCCCCCGGCCGGCGTCCTGAAACGCGGCGGGCGCCTTTAAGAGGGAGCTCGGTTACCCTGGGGGCGGGAGCCCCTCGGCAGAGCGAGGCGGCGGCGCTCTCCGCGATGCTCCTCACTTTCTGCTCCTGCTCCCGCCGCGACTGCCGCCACCCTCGCCTCCTCCTCCTCCGCCTCGAAGCGTCGTTTTCTGCAGCCGGGGAGAGAAGTGCTATGTCAGGAAAGTTCCGGGAGGGACTGGCTGGGGCCATGCTCCCCGGGCTCTCCTGCAGGCGCCCGCGCGCAGCCCTTTGTACGAGGTAAGGCGTGGGGTCCCCAGCTCCCCGGGGACAGGTAGCCGTCCGTGGGGAGCGCTTCGATTCGTCGCGGTGGGAAGGGTTGTGGCGTTGGGCGGAGTGTGAGGCGGGGGACGAGGCCGGTGAGACCGAAGTTGTGCCGGAGAAGCTTGGGTTTTCGGGAAGGTTTTTACAGCTGGACTCGAGGGATTTCGGCAGCCGGCGCCACACGGTGGGGCCCGGCCGGGACTCGGTGGCCCCGGGCCCCGCCTCGCGTCCCCTCCCGACGCCCCCTGCCCCGGCCCCTGCCCGCCCGAGCCGTGAGGCCTTCGAGGAAAGCGCTCAGCTGCAGGTCGGCACCCAGTGCCGGGTTTGTCTCTGCCGGCTCTCCCCTCGAGATGCTGCGAAGTGCTGGGAGTGAGAGGAAGGGGATGGAATCCTCCTGAACTTTTACACTGCGGGCTCCTCACTCCTTAGGGATGCAGTTTCCTGGTTTGCCCAAGTCGGAGGACTCTTTCCAGCTCCAGCAATTCGGAGAGGTTGCCTTTTACAAGTGGGTGAGCTTTCCGCGCTGTGGTTCCTCTCAGCCTTGATCGGGCTTCAGCATTGCATTGATTTTAGTCCTCATTCCTCCGCCCCTTTGGGGATTTTTATTTTTAAAGAAAAAAAAAATATATCCTAGAGGATTAGGGTGCTGAAATAAACAAGGAAACAAAACCCAATAATGTATTTTTATGAAATTTAGCCCCCAAGGCTGACTGAAATGTTCCAAGTGATCTTTTTAGTCTTCATGAAATATTTAGTCTTGATCTTAATACTTATGAAAGGCAGGTATCCCTGTAGTAGAATGCAGTATTTTCTTTTGTTTTTTGGTGGTGAGGTGAGGTTTAAAGCATGTTTTATTAAAGAAGGATTTTTTGTTTATTGATGAATTTGGTTTTCATTATATCTTAAATTAAGAAGACTCCAACTAATTTTAGGAGTAGTATTTCTAAGAATCTGAAGCAAAACCTCATATTTCTTGCATAATCCTTCTTGCTTCAGGCAATTTTACTCTTGGATAAGGTATGTAATAGATGTAATTATTTGATGAAACCTAATATGTAAGTTCATTTATTGCCCAAATGGCTAAGTTCCTTTTTTCATGTATCCTGTGGGTAAAGGAAGCCCATTTTCTCACATTGCCAGTTCTCTTCCACCCCTGTCTATCCCTGTTTCTGTCTTCTTCACTCACATTCTATATATCCATTGTCACATGCAGATCGCAGGTGCTGATGGCAAGTCCCTGTACTTTGTGAAGTGTTGAATAGCCAGATATTAATGATGTAATTGATTATATCCAGATTATTTTGAAAAATAAAAATAGAATGTGGAAGCTTTAAAGAAAAGTGTCATGAAGTATTTTAAATTCTCAGGTATATGCTTTACATGTAACTTGTGTGTGGAAAAATGTACTGCGGAAATAGGGTACGGTAGGAGACAAGTTACTTGTAGTGGGGAAGTTTTGAAAGAAAATCATTCTAGAATAAACATTAATATGATAATTTTTTGTTTGGGATATATAGATTTTCATTTCCGAGCACAGTTTTGTCACTCTGCTGTCAAATATGTTAAAACCTTAAAAAAAGAACTCATCTCAAGCATTTTCTGAACATTTGTAGCAACTTGAGCATTCTTGGAAAAAATTTGCTTAGAAAAAGTCACATACTTAAAACCCACACTGCAGTTACTATTTTGCCGTAAGTTTTCTGGACTCCAGGCAAGAAAATACTGTATTCAGAAAGAATTGGGAGTTCTAAGGTGGATGTGACTTATTTCCTAGAACTGTGTGGATTAATATGAGTACCTTGAGATTTGGTATACGATTTATTTGATTGAGGTGATGGTTTTGTGAATAATTCTTTTTGAAACTAAATATATATTCACATATATATCACATATACATATCACAAAATTCTTATCTATCTATAGATGTGGATATTCATATATTTCTGTATCTCTTTATATCTATAAGAGGGTAAACTGTTCAGGGACTCAATAATACTCCTGTACTAAGACTGGCAGATCTAAAAGATGAGAAACTGAACATGTTTCTTGCTAGGGCTTGTCATTGATTTTAGCAATTTCATCAGTATCAGATAAGTTAAAAGATACTGTGTTTTCTAGCATGTTCTTGTTCTCACACCAGGCTTGAGCCAGGGAGCCATATTCCAGTGGTCCTAACTCCATATTTTTAAAATGGACTGAGTTATCATACAATTGGTTGATTGGATCAGGCATTTCTTAAGCTTCAGTAATTTATCTTCAATAGAGGAATCCTGGCAAAATTTAGCTTGTCAATATAGCGTTTTCTTCTAATTACTTTCAAGCATTCCCTGTTGGTCTGGGACTTAGAGAGTAGACCTCAATAGCATGGGAGATAAACCTTGGGTCAGTTTTGGTGCTCTAGTTTGTGAAATGATGTCTTGAGTATTTGGTATGAGAGAGATACCCATTTATACTTGGGAAAATGATACATTTGGTACAGTGCTCCAATCTCAATAAACAAAACTTTGGAATATTTCTTATCATGTTCCACAGCTGAAGCTGCTGCATCTCAGCATATGTATGAAAATTAGAAATGAAATGATTTTTTAGACATTTTTTTTCATTTGCTGGGCATTTACCAGAAATGAGCTTATGTTTGCTGCAAGTGTCCTTTACTTTGTTGCTTGTGGCAATTTTTTCTTTTTCCTTATTTTTTTTTTTTTTGCTACTGTGATGTGTATCGGAGAAGGCAATGGCAACTGACTCCAGTACTCTTGCCTGGGAAATCCCATGGATGGAGGAGCCTGGTAGGCTACAGTCTATGGGGTCGGGAAGAGTCGGACACGACTGAGTGACTTCACTTTCACATTTCACTTTCATGCACTGGAGGAGGAAATGGCAACCCACTCCAGTACTCTTGCCTGGAGAATCCCAGGGACGGGAGCCTGGTGGGCTGCTGTCTCTGGGGTCACACAGAGTCAGACATGACTGATGTGACTTAGCAGCAGTGATGTGTATATTTAGGATGAGTTCTTAGTATTTACTTGAAATGGACAGTGCTGTGTTTCACAGAGTTTATTTTGTGTTTTTTCAGCTTAAAAAATAACATTTGAAATGTTTGACTATATGTGTGAGATCACAGACTTTCAGCATGATGCGATCTTGGTCCATTACAGTTTCAGTTTCCTGGAAATTTTCTGTTTAAGGTCAGACACGGCCCTGATTTGAACTGGATGATCTACAAAATAGGTACTTTTGCAACCACAAAATGTGGAGAACATTCCAAATAATTTGCAGTGTGGGTAGCCCAACATGCTTTAGTGTTTAGTTGGCTTGAGGCAGTGTGCCATGCTTGTAAAAAATGGTTTTTGAAGCTGACAGCAAGCTGTTTCATTCTTTGAGTTTGACGCTTAGGATAAAGTGTCTTTTAGCCTCTGTGCCAGTAAATATGGACAGGATTGGTATTATTAATAAAAGTACTTTTGTTCCCATTTCTGTATAATAGATTCAGAAAACTCAAGCATGAAATAGCTTAATATACTAGGAAGCTCATTCATGTTCATTCAAAATGTAATGAAGGTTTGAGAAGGTTGGATTTTAACAGAGCTTTCAAGTCCTGGGCAAAAGAGTTAGGAGGATCATCTAGTGGTCACTCTATTGAAATTAATAATGACACTATTATTAACAGTATTTCCTTTGAGTGATAAACCTCCCAGGCCCAACTTTGGTTAAAAACATCCCCACTATGCCAATCACCTAGCATATATATTGATTCTTAATAATTTGAAACCCTCATGTGTCATTGTAGTCATAAGCTTTCGGTACCTTTGGTTTTTTAGTGAAGCTTCTTGATTAACTTCTTTTCTATCAATTGATGGAGCCCAGTCTACATCATTAAAGGTGCTTTTTTTTTGGCTGTGCTGGATCTTCTATTAGTAGTTGCAGTAGCTAGGTTTAGTTGCCTTGGGGCGAGTGGGATCTTAATTCTCAGACCAGGGATTGAATCTGCATCCCCTTTATTGGAAGGGGGATTCTTAATTACTGGACCACCAGGGAAGCCCCTTCATTAAAGCATTTTAAAATACGTTATGTCTAAGGATTTGCTTTGGGGAGTGCAGCAGAAGTGATATGATTCAATTCTGTATTGTAGCTCATACCTTCCAAAGGAAGGCGTTTTCACCTCTTCCTTTTTTTTTTTTTTTTTTTTAAGCAAAAACAAATGCATAGGTAATTTTAGAGAAAGAACATTTGCAGGCATTTAAAGATGCTTGGAGTTTCAATCAAAATAAGGGTTTCAGCTTAGAGTTACCTAAGAATAAGTTAACGTCTGTACCAGGTGTTCATTACAGTTTCTGGCTGAGAGTGTCTGCTGCTGATCTAAGTTGGGATCCTGGGAAGCTATAGATTCAAAGAGAGTTGAAATGAAAAGGGGCTAATTCCAGGCATAGCATCTATTGCCTTCCAGAGCAAAAAATATTTGCCTGAATGTGTACTTCTAATAAAATCAACTTTTCATCATTTTAGCTTCTTTTTTTCCATTTCCTCCAGGCTATAAATGAAATATGGTGTTTTCATTTTTGATTAACCTTCCACTTCTAAAATTTCACACTGTTCAGGACTAGCTTTTAAGACTCTGAGCTTGTTCCCAGCAGTACTTTCCAAATATTTTCCCTTCTTTTGAATTATTGAGTTCTTTAATGATACATTATGAGTTTTGAATTTAAGGTTCCTCCATCTTCCTTAATAGGCCTTGGTTGAATTTACTTCTACTTAAAGGTGCAGTGATGTTGGTCACTTCTCATTTTTGTGTCTGTATTTCATGTATAGTTGCTTTTGTAAGGTTTCAAATCTTTATTCTTTATTCGTATGCATGAAAACTTAAGAAAATCCAGACAGGCCAGAAAAGGAAAAGAAGAATTACACCTATTAACATTTTGATATATATTTTATGTACATAAAGAAAAAACTTTCATTTCTTTACAATGATACTTACTATTTTGTTTCTTTTAAACTTTCATACAAAGATGAATCACATCCCATACCATAGAATGATCTTCTGTAGCGTGTTTTGAATACTAAATAGTATTTTGTTCTATGAATGTGTCATATTTCATTGGAGATATGCCATAATATCAGGCAGTTTTTCCTTTTTTAAAATTGCTGATATATAGCAGTAAATACCTTAAAGCTCAGTTTTTGTATATATCTATGGTTATTCTCTTTGAGTAAAACCCTAGAAGTCGAATTTTGGGATAGGGATAGAGGACACTTATGTTTTTAATTGACCTCAAGGCATTTTATTAGTCCCAATATAAAATCTTTAGAGTTTATCATAGCTTTCCTTGATTACCTTCTACGGTCCTTTTGGTTAGTATAATATGAAAGACTCAAGTCACATTGCATTTGAACTCAGACCTGACTGACTAGGGCTTTATCCAAGGTAAACAATGCTAGGTATAATATTTACAAAAACTCAGCTATAAAGTACAGCCTCAATACCAAACCATCCAGTAGTGCCCAGTTATAGCTATAAGTGCTGTTTCCACCTAAACAGGAATAGCAGTTGATAGCTTGCCCTGAGAGTTCTCTCTTATTCTTAAAAAAATTTTTTTTAAACATATTTGTTTGACTATGCTAGGTCTTAGCTGTGGCATGCAGGATCTTCACTCTTCTTCATTGCACCATGTGGAATTTAGTTCTCTGACCAGGGATTGAACTCCAGTCCCCTATGTTGGGGGCACGGATTTTTAGCCACTGCACCACCAAGGACATCCCTCTCTTTGCTTTCAGTCTCCTTACTATATTACCATCTGAACTACTGGCCATGTACATTGATATATCCATAATTGCTGTATGGTAGAGTAATTAAATATTGTTTCCTATATATCCATCTCTAAGATATAATGATTCTGTTTTCTGCCCTTTGCTGCCAACAGCTAGACTCTTAATGTCCTCTGTGTGTTTATATCTCTGTATCTGTATTTTATATATTTATCTCTTTCTCGCTCTCTGTCAATAATATAGAACTTCATCATAGCCAGAAATTACCTTTTGAAATCAGATAAGTGTCCCTCTGACTACCACAAAAACATAGTTACTCCTGGGAACAATTTAAAGGATATAAAATGGGCAAAAGCTAAGAAAAGGACTTGTGTGAAAAACTCACAGATCGATAGTTTAATGTAGAGAGAAATTCTCTTCTTCATTTTTATGATAAAGTTATCTTTAGCTGTCAGACATGACCCTAATGATGGCAGAATGGCATTTGTATTTTCATGTACATTTTTCATTTTTAGAATTTAGTTCTGGCTGTAAAAAGGAAACAGAAAATAAACACACACACACACATATTTTCTGGGTCAGTTGTTCTTTTTTCATACATTGTCTTCTCCACTGTGTGGAGACCATGTCCTTTCCTCCTTTTTCTAAGTCACGCCGAGCTTCTCTGTCCCCTTTTGAGTGTTAGTTGCTCAGTGTGTCCAACTCTTCACAGCTCCACGGATTGTAGCCTCCTAGGCTTTGTGACCCCATGGACTGTAGCCTGCCAGGCTCCTTTGTCCATGGGATTCCCCAGGCAAGAATACTGGAGTGGGTTGCCATTTCCTTCTCCAGGGGATCTTCCTGACTCAGGAATTGAACCCAGGTCTCCGGGATTGCAGGCAGTTTCTTTACCTATTTATTGGGTGCTTACCTGTTTTAGTATTCCAGAATAAATTTTTTGTTTAGATGAGTTATTGTTATATATTGTTATTATACTCAATTTTTCCCTTTAACTCTTTGTGGTATAGATATGTGGATGCATCTTTCGTTGTAATGAACAGTTATTAATAAAAAAAAAGTTTGAGAATCTCAGCATTTATATTTCTTAGTACTCAGTTGCTGTGGGTTAGCTATAAAAACTTAGATACAGTGGTAAAGTGAAGTCAAATACAAAAACGACTGAAGTAATAAACTTGATTACCTTTGGGTAATTATTTCATTCACCAGGCCATAAAACTAAGCTTTTAATATTTTCTGTGTTCCTTTTATGATATAACTTTTCTTTTGCATTCCAAGTTTTAAAATCTTTTAAATCCTACTAATTTCTCTAATCTTTCATAAGGACCCTCCAGAATAGAAATGATCTCTGAGGCTCACATAACAGAATCTCATTCTGGTAAGATCCTTGCTCTTATCTGGATTCTAGGTTGGAATGCGATTTTAGGAAAAGATCCTTCAGGTAATTCTTTTTAAAGTGGATAGACAGGGAAGGCTCACATGAAAAGCCTCATTGCATAACATAAAGCATCCATTTGCTTTGTGGCCCTTGTAGAAAGGAAATTTTCTGTTTGTTTAATATAAACTTGAGACTTGGAGTGATCACTGCATTGAATGTTGTCCCTCCCAGTGTCTATGTTAAATTCTTATTCTGTTCAGTTCCAACATAATCAATATTCTGCATATAAGAGGAACTTTCACATTTGTTTCATTAGCCATCAGATGAACTCTATATTTGCACCGTTCTAGGGCAGTGGTTCTTGCCATTACAGAGTCTGTATTGAGTTCACCCACATGGCGCAGCTGTAAAGAATCCACCTGCCAATACAGGAGAGGTAAGAGACATGGGTTCGATCCCTGGGTTGGGAAGATACCCTGGAGTAGGAAATGGCAACCCACTTCAGTATTCTTGCCTGAAAAATTCCATGGACAGAGGAGCCTGGTGGGCTACCGTTTATGGGGTCGCTGAGTCGAACACAACTGAGCACACATGCGCATGTGTGTACTCATACACACATGTGTACACTCATACATCACTTCCAAATATCACTGTCATAGGCCACATCTGGTGGAAGAAATCAAATGAGAACCAGGCATGAATGAAGTATAATAAAACCAGAACTCCACATAAGCATAGACAGTGATGCTTATACAGCAGTGTTTAGTGTTTTTTTTCTCACTTTTTTGTTTAAGAGGAAATCTAGGAATTGTAATTCTCATGATTGTGTGTACAGTTGACTTTGGGTAAGTGAATTCCCTATGGTTCCTTGGTCTTAACTCCCATATGTCAGTTGAATCAACACTTTGTGAACTTGCAAAGCTTTCTGATGCTTTGGGTTTTGAGTGGTGGGCCAGAGGGCTTAGAATCAGGTACTTACTGACTGGCACCATCATTGGGGCACTACCAGTGGGGAACCCAGCAACAGATAAGCATCACCACCAAACCCCAAATTCATTTTCCCTTGTGATTTTGTGATGCATGATGAGAAATTGTTCTTTCATGTTTAGAGTACAGCTCTTTTATCAACTTAATTTTTTTATTTCTAAAGGTTCAAAATGAGCACTCCAGATTTTCTTTAAAAATTTTCTTTGCTAAGGTATGATTTTTTTGGTAGGGAGGGAGCATAGTAGGTGTTGGGAGGTGATTTGCAGTACTTTGAATTTAGAATGACAGTTATGTAACCATTTTTACTTAGATCAATGCTTCCCTATTGTTGGATACATAGCATACTTGATTGAAAATTAAAATTTAGAAATAACAGAAATGGAAATAAGGTTGTGTTAAAGGAAATAATTATTTTATTCATGAACTCCTTCCTTTATTCATGAAAGGTATTAGTAGAGAATCCTTCAGCTATCGAGGTTTCAGGAAACATTTTCTTGAATTTAAAATTATTTGTGAACAGTTTGGTTTTAGAAGATTTGGTCCTTTTTTAGGACCACATGCATTTAGTAAAATTTTATTCTTGTAGTAAAAGCTTCCTGCTTTTAGTCTTCATTTATTTTCTTTTACTTCTTACTCTGTGACCTACTTTTCTCCCACCCTTCCATCAGAAAATAAATAAAGCAGAATAAAAAATAAACTATAACTTCAAAATCAAAATATATAGGCATATCTCAGAGATACTGCAGACTTGGTTCTAGACCATGGCGATTAAGTGGACACTATTAATATAGTAAATTGAGTCATGGAATTTTTGGTTACCCAGTGCGTATAAAAGTTACGTTTATGCTATTCTGTAGTCTGTTAAGTGTACAATAGCATGATGTCTAAAAAAACAATGTGCTTAACTTAATTAAAAAATACTGTATTGCTAAAAAATGCTAACCATCATCTGAGCCTTCAGTGAGTCATAGTAGTAGCATCATCAAAGGTCACTGATTACAGATCACCATTACAAATATATATAATAATATATATAATTATATAAATTAAAAATTGAAATATTGCAAAAATTACCCAAATGTGGCAGACATGAAGTGAGCAAATACTGTTGGAAAAATGGCAGCAGTAGACTTCCTTCAATTTGTAAAAGATGAAATATCTGCAAAGCACAATAAAGCAAAGCAAAATAAAGCAAGGTAGACATAAGAGACCTGGGTTTGATCCCTGGGTTGGAAAGATCCCCTGGAGGAGGGCATGGGAACCCGCTCCAGTATTCTTACCTGGAGAATCCCATGGAACATGACAGGCTACAGTCCGTGGGGTCTCAAAGACTCAGAAAGGTCTGAAGCGACTTAGCACACACACACAGGCCTATACTAGTCTTTAGCCAAATACTTTTGCATTTGTGCTAGTATGTAATATCATACTATTATAGGACATAACATTAGAGAATGTTGAAAGAAAATATGGACAAATAAATGAGAAATTATATTTTCTCTGTTTTCTACTCTTGGGGTGCCCTCATTTTACAACACAGGCAACAAGATATAATCCAGTGGTTATTTTGTGTTTGTATGTCTATTTGGTATGAGTCAGTGTTCTCCAGAGAAACAGAACTGATATAGGTGTATTTGATTTATTAAAAGGAATTGGTTCATGTGATTATGGAGACTGAGAAGTCCCATGGTTGGCCACCTGCAAGCTGGAGACACAAGAAAGCTGATGGTGTAGTTCTGAGAGCCTGAGGGGTGTTGGTGTAAGTACCAGTTGAAGGGAAATGCTTAAAGTCCCAGCTCAAACGAGCAGAATTCGAATCCCCGCTTCTCGACCTTTTTCATTTATTCAGGCCTTCAATGGATTGAGTGATATCTACTCATTTTGGGGAGGGCAGTGTGCTTTCTTCAATCTAATACAAATTCCAGTTTAATCTGGAGCAACACCACAGACGCACCCAGAAATAATGTTTAATCCAGGCACCCTGTGTCCTAGTGAGGTTAACATAAAGCTAACCATCACAGTGAGTCTCCCCACTAGACTTGAGTGTTATATAAAATAAGATATACCTGTTGTTTTTCATTGTATGCCATGCTTAATCAGAAACTGGTGGACAGCAGATGCTTAATAATGATTTGTTAAAGGAAGGGAATGAAAGTAAAGAGTATATGTTAAGTTGAAAAGTATATGTCAAAGATTTATAACATGAATAGCATGCTGAAAGACTATCAGGTGGATGTTAAGATGTGCAAGTGAGGTAATTTTAGTTGGCATATGATGATTCTGTTGGCTTTTCCTTTGTCTTTATTTGGTGGCCACTTCAGATATTAAAACTAAAGTCTTCATAGATTTTTGAGCTCCAAGAATTTAAAGTATGACCTTTAGATTTTTCAGAATCTTCCCAAGTTAAACAAATTACTTTGATCATGGCAGTGAATCAAGGTCAAAAGAGAACTGCCATTATCTCTGAGGATGAGTCAGCTTTGCTCTTCAGCGATCCTATTTTGAAATGGCATGCCAAGAGCAGAATGATCTTTTGCTCTATGTTGTTTCTCTTGCACCATTTTCTAACTTCCCACTTAGGAAAATGTTTAGTAATTCCATATTTTCCCTCACATTGATTATTGGAATTTGCTAGGTAATAATTATGTTTACAAGGCCAAGGGACCAAGGATTTTAGCATCTTTTTAAAGGAATACATAAAAGTAAGATTGATACTTTTGAACTGTGGTGTTGGAGAAGGCTGTTGAGAGTCCCTTGGACTGCAAGGAGATCAAACCAGTCAATCCTAAACGAAATCAGTGCTGAATATTCATTGGAAGGACTGATGCTAAAGCTGAAGCTCTAATACTTTGGCCACCTGATGTGAAGAACTGACTCATTGGAAAAGACCCTGATGCTGGGAAAGATTGAAGACAGGAAGAGAAGGAGACAACAGAGGATGAGATAGTTGGATGGCATCACCAACTCGATGGACATGAGTTTGAGCAAGCTCTGGGAGTTGGTGATGGACAGGGAAGCCTGGAGTGCTGCAGTCCATGGGGTTGCAAAGAGTTAGACATGACTGAGTGACTGAACTGAACTGAACTGATAAAAGTAAGATATATATTAATATTTGATTGTTAGATATACAAGTATATACTCAAGAAGTTATTTGAAGTATCTGGTGATTCATTAAGGTGTTCCAGGTCTACATTCTGTGACATTTCTGTTATACCATCAGAGAAATTGGTCTAATTGATGCCGAAGTGTGTGGGCTACCAAGGTGGTAGGGATAGGGAATCTTAAAACACTGTTCTTATACCAAGAGATGATACTTGGAGGAGACCGTAGTGTAAGTGTAAAGAGGAGACCATAGTGTAAGTGTATATGTCCCCTGTTTGTTTTTGATAGCACGTCCACGAATCTCCAACAAGTAGCACACTACCTGGCACATGGTCGATGCCCTAAACATTTTTGTTGAAGTGGCTTGGCTGCACCTCTCAGGGGTAGTCATAGTCAGCAACAACAAGTGGTGGTCTGAAAAACAAGAAAGCCATACTGTAGTTGCATCTGGCGGTAGAGGAATAAACTGGGCATGGTGATAGTGGACTGTGGCTGGGTGTAGGAAGGAATATACAGACTTCGACCAGATTTGAAGCAATGACAGAAAAGCTGTATCTCTTTTGTTCTGAAAAGAGACTTTGAAGGTCACTTCTCTGAAATAAATGAGGCAGAAGCTGGAGTGAAGGTCAGAGGAAAAGAACCAAAGGTATTGTGTCAAAATCACAGTATAGAATCTTGAGGTGAAAAATGAGTTTAAATTCAGTTTGCGTGACATGTGGTTGACTTTCCTGGTGTCTTAGGTGGTAAGAAATCTGCCTGAAATGCAGGAGACCTGGGTTTGATCGCTGGGTAGGGAAGATCCCCTGGAGAAGAGAATGGCAACCCACTCCAGTATTCCTTCCTGGGAAGTTCCACGGACAGAGGAGCTTGGTGGGCTACAGTCCAATGGGGTCAGAAAGAGTCAGACACGACTGAGTGACTAACACTTTATCATATGGAAAATAGTCATTTCCGAGAGTGAGGGATAGAATGCTCCGTGTCACTGAAGTGCTGGTGTTGGCGAGAACATGGTTTTCTTTTCTGAGTAGAACTGCCAGCTTATAAGTACTGGGAATTGATGGTGTGCCACTTCTTTACATGTGCTGTTTCACTTAACAAGGCCCCACTGCAGCTTTAGCAGCTAAGGTACCCCTTGGTCATTTTTCTGAGGAGGATCTGAGAAAATGAGAGAGTAGGTAACCTGCCCAATGACACATAGCAAGTAAGCAGTAACCAGGCACTCTGACCCCTGCTGCGGTGGACACAATGGGCATCTGGAGGAAGGACTTGAAAGGACTCAATAAAAACTTATTTTTACCCTGAGTTTTGATTCCCTCCAAAGGGCATGTCAGAATTGTATGTTGTTAAGAGAAGTGGAGAAGAGAGAGCAGCATTTTTAGAAGAAATATTTATGATGGTGGAAACATTTAGTTTTAAATAGATAACTTAAGGCCTTGGAAACTTCCGTTGTGCTGTGTAACTATTAAAGAAAAATTAAATGTCGAATCCTCATATAGATAGTTGTGTAGGGTCAGATGAGTTATAGAGTTGCTTAAGGAAACGGTTTTAAAAAGTAGAGTGGCAAGCTGAGCTGTACCCAGAAATTCAGGTGACTGTAAAGCTGGATTAAAAAAATAAAGCTTTTGCAGAATATCATGAAAGCAAACAATAATTAGCAGCTTTTAAAAATTTCATTGATTCCCAAGAGATGTTTGTGGGAACCAGAAAAGTGATCTAGAGAGTAATGTGAAAAGATAGGCACTGTTTTTTGAATTAGTAGGTAATATTAGAAGAAATATGGGGTACTTTTAAAAGTAGTGATGATAGATTACCATATTTAAATTTTGCACATTGAAGGATAACAAAATTCTGTTCTTCTCATGTTTCTTATGCCCTTTACTGATCAGAGTACATTTCTTGCAAAATAAAAGTACACTTGACCAAAGGATGAGGGACATTCTAAAAACTTTTACTTTTTATTGATGTATAGATTTACAGTGTTGTATTGATTTACAAAATGTTGTGTTAATTTCTGCTGTATAGCAGAGTGATTCAGTTGTACGTATATATACATTCTTTTTCATGTGTTTTCCATTATAGTTTATCACAGGGTATTGACTATAATTCCTGTGCTATACAGTAGAACCTTGTTGTTTATCCATCCTACGTATAATAGTTTATATCTGCTAACCTCAAACTCTCCATCCATCCCTACCCTGCCACCCCCTCTCCTCCTTGGCAACCACAAGTTTGTTCTCTATGTGTGTGAGTCTGTTTCTATTTCATAAATAAGTTCATTTGAGTACTATTTTAGTTTCTACATATAGTGACATCCTGTGGTATTTGTCTGTCTCTGATTCACTTCACTTAGATGGTCATCTCTAGGTCCTTTCGTGTTGGTGCAAATGGCATTATTTCATTCTTTTCTATGGCTGAGTAGTTTTCCATTGTGTATATGTATCACATCTTCTATATCCATTCCTCTGTTGATGGACATTTCGATTGTTTTCATGCCTTGACCACTTTGAATAGTACTATTATGAACATATGGGTGCGTGTATAGTTTTGAATTAGACTTTTGTCCAGATATCTGCCTAGCAGGGGGATTGCTGGATCATACGGTGATTCTATTTTGAGCTTTTTGGGGAGCCTCTGTACTGTTTTCTCTAGTGGCTGCACCAACTTACATTCCCACCAGCAATGTAGAAGGGTTCCTAAAGGATAAGGAACATTTGAGTAACTCTTCTTGTCACCATTTTGCAAATTTTTGAACACCGTCTTCTGTTCTACGCATGAATAGTAGGCATGTTGAGACAGGTAGGCGAATGCTTATTTTGCTTCCTTACTGTCAACACATAAGGAGTAGAGGTTTTTTTTAAAAGGAATATCTTACCTTTAAACAGAAGTGTATTGTATTTCATGTATTTAGAATACAAGAAAATATTCTTCAAGGAGTAATCTTGAATGTAAGAAAACTACTCATTTTACGAGATTTAGAAAATAAAGAAGAGTAAGAAAAAGTGTAAATCACTGATATCACCGATGCTTTTGTTGGTCAGAAACATTTGTTCATATTTTTATATTTCCTTCTAATTCCTTTTAAGAACTTTAAAAATATATCAAGAGCATACAGTATATATGGCTTCATAGTCTGTTTTCTTTACTCAATCTGCTCACATAATATTTTCTTCTATCTTTATTAAACACTGTTCAAATACAGCTTTAATGGCTACATAGCATTCTGTTATATAAATTGCATAATTAACTCAATCTGTTTCCTTAATGTGAACCTTTAGATGAGTTTCATTTTACTCTGTACATGAATTTTTCACAGCCTTATTAGATTTATTTAACATATCATAAAACTCAGTCTTCAAGTTTATAGTTGTTTACTGGTGTTTGATAATTTTACCAAGTGGTGCAACTGTTATCATAATCAGTTTTAGAACATTTTCTCCCCCACTCAGTGAGATTCCTCATGTCCATTTGTAGTTAATTCTTCATCTTATCCCTGGTTCCAGGTGACCACTGATGAACTTTCTGTCTCTCTGATTGTCTTTTCTAAGCATTTCATCTAAGTGGAATTATGCAATACATGGTTTCTTGTGACTGATTTCTTTTTCTTACCATATTTTTAAGGTTCATCCATGACATAGCATGTATTAGTACATTATTACTTCTTATTGCTGGACGTATTTCATTGAAGGGATATACAGGCACACCTTGTTTTATTGTATTTCACTCTATTAAGCTTCACACATTGTGTTTTTTACTTTCTTTTTAAAGAAAGTTTTTTTTTTCTTTTTAAATAAATTGAAGGTGTGTGGCAGTGCTGTGTTATCAGATGATGGTTAGCACTTTTTGGCGATAAAGTATTTTTTAGTTAATATATGTATATTGTGTTTTAGACATAATGCTCTTGCACACTTAATAGACTACCCTATAGTGTAAAAATAACTTTTATATGCACTAGGAAACCAGAAAGTTTGTGTGACTCTCTTTCCTGTGATACTTGCTAAAATTTATTGTGGTAGTCTAGAACCAAACCCACAGTATCTCGGGTATGCCTCTAATGCATTCTGTGTATCCATTCACCAGTTGATAGACATCTAGGTTGTTCCTAGCTTTGTGCTATAAAGAATAATAATGCTGTGATCATTGACATGCAGGTCTTTGTGTAGACACACATTTTTGTTTCTCTTGGGTCAGTACTTAAAAGTAGAATTGCTGAGTTCTGTAGGAGTGTTATTTTTTTAACTATTTGAGAAACTGCCAACTGTTTTCCAAAGTGGTTCCATACTTTTACATTCCCATTAGGAATATATAAGGGTTCTTATTTATCCAAATCCTCACTAATGTTTGTTGTTGTCTGTCTTATTTATTACAGCCATTTTAGTGGGTGTTAATATCTTAATGTGGTTTTTAATATGCATTTCCCTAACGGCAGTGGTGTTGAACATTTTTTTCATGTGCTTATTAGGTATTTGTATATCTTCTTTGTTGTAATATTCTATTCATATTTTTGTCCAATTATCAGTTTAGTTTAAATGCGATTAAGTTATAACTGTTCTTTGCAAATTCTAGGTACAGGTATTTTATTTGATATGTTTTTGCAAATACTTTGAGTCTGTTTCTTGGTTTTTAAAATTCTTAATTATGTCATCTGAAATGCAAAAAATTGAATTTTTATGAAGTTCACATTGTTAACTTATTCTTTTGGTGTCACGTGTATGAATTATTTGCCTAAGCCAAGGTCTGGAAGATTTTATATATATTTCATTACCTAAACTTTTAAAGGACATTTAAAAATACTTCTAAAGAATGGATCCTGAGAAGTACAAGTTTTAGAAACTTTTAGTAGTCAGCCTTTCATATTTGCAGTTTCTGCATCTATAGATTCAATGATCTGTGGATTGAAAAGAACTGAAAAAAATTTCAGAAAGTTCCAAAGAGAAAAACTTGAATTTGCATGCACTTGCAACTACTTATATAGCATTTATATTGTGTTAGGTATCATTTAAGTATATTATAAGATATAATATAAGTAATTGAGAGGTGATTTAAAATATATGGGAGGATATACATATCTTAATTGCAAATACTGTGCCATTTTATATAGAGGAGTTGAGCATTTGCAGATTTTGGTATCCATGGAGGGTCCTGGAACCAATTCCCCACAGATCCTGAGAGATGACGATATGTATTTTAAAAATTTTTGTTTATTTATTTATTTATCTTTGGCTGTGCTGGGTCTTCATTGCCACATGTGGGCTTTCTCTAGTTGTAGTGGTTGGGAGATACTCTCTGGTTGTGGTGCATGGGCTTCTCATTGCAGTGTGGATGACTGTACATTTTTAATACTGTTTTTTGAAGTATTACATACAACAGGAAGATAGACAAGTCATAAGGGCAAAGCTCAGTGAAATTTTAAAAAATAAATCTGTGTATGTAACTCCCACATGGATCAAGAGAAAATGTTGCTAGCTTCTCAGGAACCTCTCAGAACTTCCTATAAACCCCTTCCCAGTCATTACTTGTACTCTTCCCCAAAGTTAATCAAGGGTTAGTAACACCATAAATTAATTTTGCCTTTTTTGAATTTTAGTTAAATGGAATGATATTGTGTATACATTTTTGTGTCTTTTGCTTAATATTTTGTTGATGAGATTCACTGATGTGGTTTGTTGCAGTGGTTTGCTCATTTTCGTGGCTGTATAGTATTTCGTTTATGAATACATCGCATTTATTTATCAGTTCTACTATTGATGTTCTCTTTTTGGATATTTTTAATAGTGCTGCTAGCAAATCCCAGGGACGGGGGAGCCTGGTGGGCTGCCGTCTTATGGGGTCGCACAGAGTCGGACACGACTGAAGCGACTTAGCAGCAGCAGCAGCAGAATACTTGTACTTGATTTTTGGTGAACAGATGTGAGCTTTTGTGTTCAACGTATACTCAAGGGTGGGGTTACTAGATTATGGAACAGGCCTAACTACAAACTTACTATAAATGGCAAGCTGTTTTCTATAGCCAGTTACATTCTATCCCAGCATCAGTGTTTGAAAGTTTTGTTTGTACCACATCCTGACCAAAACTTGCTGATTTTCTGTCTGTTTAATTGTAGCCATTCTGTTGGATTTGTGTCTTGCTGTGGTTTTCATTTGCATTTTTCTGATGAGTAATGAGGAGAAGCACCTTTACTTTGTGTGTATGAGTGAGTGTGTGGCTACTTGGATATCTTCCTTTGTGATGTTTTTGTTCCAATTCTTTTGCTCATCTTTCAACTGGGTTTGTTTATTTATTTCTGCTATATTTGTCCATATGAGTCCTTTGTCAGTTATATGATTGCAAGTGTTTTCTGTTTCTTGGCTTACCTTTACTTTCTTTTGGTCAGCTTTTCAGTCTTTCCTTTATAGCTAGTGCTTTTGGGGTCTAATTTGTGTTTTAAAAATAAACTTGATATGGAGACTTCATTAAGATTGAGAAACTTAAGCTTGAGCTGACTAGAAGCTGGTGTTTGGTGCTGTGAGCGCCCTCCAGTTGCCTGTGTGCCTCTTCCAGGGCTGAAGTCCTGCAGAAGTCTTTTCTCCCACCCTCCCTGGCCCTGAGCTCAACTTCCAGCCCCTTGAGACTGATACGGACTCTGTTCTGCTCAGTTTCTCAGCCTCCCAGCTGGCTCTCTTACTCAACTTTAAGCTTCTCAACTGTTTTTAAGCCTTTCAGCTGCCAGTTTTCAGGCTCTCAGCTTCTTAGTGCCTTGAGAAAACCTCTGAGCTGGCATTTTAGAACTGGCCCATGCCTCCAGGGAAAAACTATCTTTGAGTGCTGAGGTATCTCACTTTTCCATACTTACTTCTCTATAAGATCTAGGCCTCTCAAGTTATCCCTCCTTTGGTAGCTCTTAGATAACTTCAAAGAGGTTTAAAAAAATTATTCAGGCTCTTTTGGTTGTTTTTGTTTGATGCATTGGTCTGCCACAGCTTGTTTTTCTTTGCCAGGACAGGAGGTCTCTAGTTTTTATTTTTAATTGAAGTATAATTGATTTACAATGTGGTACCAACCTAGAAATGTTTTTAAAGGCTGTTGATAAACTTGTTGAATTATAGTACAGCTTCATTTCCATTGATGGAGTATTACTTTGTCAGAATTATTTTCATCTTTTTTAAACCTCTGAAAATTTGCTAAGCAAAAAAAACTTGTAATTTTTATTAAAATTTTTCTTTTTCTTTTTATTCTAATGAGATTGAACATTGTTTCAAAAAATGATTGGTCTTTTGCATCTTCCATTTATGATTTACTTATTAATTGCCATGGTTTTTCATTGATTTTTAAGAACTATGTAATGATGCTTATATTAATAAATAATAATTTGTGAATTGAAGGTAAAGAATTATTACCTTAGTGAATTTAAAAATAATTGGCATTTCCCTTGGTCTTTATAATGTTTCCAGACTTTTGAAGGCAGGGGTTGTGTCTCTTCTTTTGTGTTCTTTTTTGGTATCTGTTAAGTGGAATAGTCCAGGTTATCATGAAGCAGATTGCAGTAAAAAATAATGCAGAGATAGGATTAAGAAGCTCTTGAAGATTGTTCCCTATCTTCACTATGAAAATTTTCTTTGGTTATTGATTTATGTTATTTCATTTAGGAGCATGGCCTCAAGTCTTATTCCATTTTTGAGTCATTATCTTCTCTCTTGTATTGCTTCACATCACTAATGTAGGATCAAACTCTCCTTTGTGCTGTCTGTCCCACATTTATTAGGGACAAATATCTGCCTCATAAATCTCCACAAATGTAAAAGAGGAAATATGTCTCGCCTTCCTCACATGAAACTGAATTAATGTCATTCCTAGAAGTAGCATATAAGTGCTGAATGGCAACCTTGCCAGTTGCATTTTAAAGGGGTTTAAGGATAAGACAGTTTTAGACTGACTGCAGAGTTCTAAAGCATGCATGTAAAAATTTTAAAGATCTAAACCATTCTTCATTCACACTGTAACCCAGTGTTCGGATTTTAAGAAATCATCCAGACAGTTTAATTTTTACTGACATTATGAGAATAGTGTCTGAAGATGAGGGATAGTGGAATTTTCCTTATCATATTAGGCATACTTTGTCTATCTTATTGTGGAAATATAATTTGGCTCCTAGAAATGTCCTTGTTTTAGTCACTGCCCTACCTTCTTTTTTTGGCCATTTCATCAACTCTGCATAAACTATAATATTTGCTCTCATGCTGCTGCCTATGGCCCTTGGGGAATGGTATTCTGAAGAAAAATTGGAGTCTGTGGAGAAGGCTGGTGTAAAAATAAAATCCTCAAGGTGTCAGACCTAGGATGTGGGCCAGATCTAGGGACAGCATTTTTAACATCTCAGATTGCTGTATTAAAGGGAACAAACGAACCTCTCTCTTCTCCAGGTGATGAGGAGGGCAGTGAAGCATTTTGAAAAGAGTAGGGGCTTTGGATCCAGGCTGCCCTGGGTTCCAATGCTAGCTGTCCCACCAGCCCTGTGATTAGAGACAAGTCACACTCTGAGCCTCAGTTTACTTGTCTTCATTTGTCAGGAATAATAATAATAATATGTGAAAGTCTGGTACATGGTGGGTGTTTAAGAAATGGGAGATCTGATTACATTTTTAAATTTTCTCTCTTATTCTGATATAAGACTTTTCCCCCTCCCTTCATGATAATGATTCATGGACTAGAGCCAGGTTACCTAGGTGCTAATCCTAGCTCTGCAGTTTATTCACTGTGTGACCTTGGGAAACCTATGTACTTTGTAGCTCAGCCTCCTCATCTATACACGAGGATGGTTTTGATGCCCACCTCCTAAATTTGTTACAGACACTAATATTTGTAAGGTACCAGAATAGTGTCCAGCTAATGTGTAAGCACTAGGTAAGAATTTGGTATAAAAAAGTAAACACTCAAAACTGACATGAATTGGTTATTAGTATTAATAGAAGCAATGGGATTGGGGTTAGGTCTGGGGCACCATTGTTGTGTGATAAGTGATCGCCCGCAGGTAAGAGAAGTAGACTCACAGGAGTTCGGTGAGATAAAAGTTGGCACCTCTGAAGCTGTCCCAAGTTCAGACGGCTGCTGCTCATCAGTAGGACCATCAGAGTGGTGGAGATGTTTGCTTTTAGTTCATTCTAATGAAAATCTGCAGAGACGTGTCACAAGAATGGTTTCTGCTGTTCTCTACATTAGGAAAGAGACCTAAAGGAACGGGAACATGACTCAGGCAGAAAATACTTCCATGCAACACTCAGCTGACACTGGCACTCCATGATGCCAGGTAGCATCTCCTTCTGTTGGTAAATATATATATTTATATGTATATAAATAGTATGTTTCATGTATAAAATTGGTGGTTAAACAAATCTAAGGATTATTTTATGAGTACCATTGAATGTCATACCCATAAATTTTTTTTTCATTTGCTTTGAATTAGCATAAATAATACCAGCATTGTCTTTTTTGTTGAATTTTTATAATAATTTTCTTTTATATCCTACATTTCAGGTAGTGTGAGTCTTCACCTAAGGATTTGTTTTAATACAAGTTGAGTTATCTGGTGGACTCATGTAGATGTTTATATGTTGCCATCCTTCACAGTTCACCCTTACGTTAAAAAAACAAAAACCCATAGGTACTGCTCAAAGAGACATCAAAGAATTTAAAAGACATTTGAAAGGTGAAACAAACTTGTAGGGGAGACCCAAGAATGTGTCCATGTCTCTAAAATGAGATATGGAATGCTTTTTATGGCAGAGTGATCTTTCTCAGCATCTCAAACATTAGAGGGTTTTTTTGTTGTTTGTTTAAAGAGAAAGAATAAAAACAGATGGGCTCAGTAATTTCTTAGCATCAACACTGAGGCTACTTTTATGACTGGGAATTTTTGGAAAGTTCACCACCTCTTGTTTTCTGCAGATTTCCATTGCCCTTAGTACAGATTTTAAGTTAAGAGTTAAGATTCACAGAATGGTCTATTTGCAGTAAACGAAAGAGGAAAAATGAAAAGCTAAGCTGTGATCCGCATGTGCACTGTTTTTCTTCTACCTGCACACCCACCCTGTAGGACAGAGCAGCTTAGCATTCTACCCCTCAGTTGAAAACCAGAGACTTCTTTACTTAAGAAATCAAAGTGCCTGCCTGGGAGAGAATGGACTTGATTAAGGGAGTGCATATGCCCCAATAAAGCGCTTATCTTCTTTCTGTTTGAAGACCCATCCCTGCTCACCCTAAAATAAAGCCTGTCTTTTGTTAAGTCTTACATTTCCCTAATTTCCCTACACAGACCTCCCTGCCTGCTCCCTTATGCATAGAAGAGACTCTCAAAAAAGCAGAGGAAACCCACATCAGCCCTAGAGGGAAAAGCTACTCTCTCTTTTATTCAAAAATATCTACCAGATATATGACAAGAAACAAAAGAGTGATAAAACAAACAGAATAATTGTCCTTGGAAGAGACAGACTAATTAAGGAGCAGAAAAGAATATATGAAAACTTTAGGGAAGTTTCAAGAAAATGACATCTGGAAAATAACAGGATGCATTAAAATAGCAACATCAAAGAGTAAGGAAGAACTCTTGAAAACTAGGGATTGTTTGCTGAAGTTAAAATAATTAAATGGAAATCTTGAAAGTGAATATTAGAAATTTCCTATAACAGTGCAAAAAGAGAGGCACAAAACTTATAGGCAAAGAGACAGGCTCAGTCAAGTTGGTCTAATATCTGAATACTTGGAATTCCAGAAGATACAGCAGAGTAAATGAGGAGTTGAAAGTGCCAAATAAATAATAGAAGCCTCTCTTGTGCTCTGGGAAATAATCCAAACCTTTGGACTGACAAGTTCTGAGGACCCGGCAAAATGGATGAAGGCAATATTCTTGTGAAATTTAAGAACACTAAATATAAAGAAAAAAATCCTAGAGAGATCTTTTAGAGAGACATCTAGAGAGAAAAGGGAGATTGTCAGGTCACCATTAATCTTTTTTTTTTTTTTTTCAGTTTTTTAAAAAGTATAAATTTATTTATTTTAATTGGAGGTTAATTACTTTACAATATTGTATTGGTTTTGCCATACATCAACATGAATCAACCACAGGTATACACATGTTCCCCATCCTGAACCCCCCTTCCTCCTCCCTCCCTGTACCATCCCTCTGGGTTGTCTCAGTGCACCAGCCCAAAGCATCCTATATCATGCATTGAACCTGGACTGGTGATTTGTTTCATATATGATATTATACATGTTTCAAAGCCATTCTCCCAAATCATCCTACCCTCTCCCTCTCTCACAGAGTCCACAAGACTGTTCTATACATCTGTGTCTCTTTTGCTGTCTCGCATACAGGGTTATCGTTACCATCTTTCTAAATTCCATATATATGCATTAGTATACTGTATTGGTGTTTTTCTTTCTGGCTTACTTCACTCTGGTCCAGTAATGTAGTTCAGCCTCCCCCGGTACTGTTCGTACCCTAGACTTGGAGTCAACCATTTTTCTAAGGAGCTGTGGTTTCTTTTACTAGTGAGTGTGTTTAGAAACCAAGATACCCTGGGCATTCATTGTATCTGTAGTATTGTAGCCTCTAGAGTTTTTCAGTAGATAGAGCTGGGTGGGGAGGTGATAAATGTATGTATGCTTTATCCCATAATACAAACAAAATAGTTTTACCAAATACCAATATCACTACTAATAGTAAATAAGCTAAGTAAAGTTCAGAGGTTTTTCTTTTTTTTTTTTTTTTGCAAGTTTTTTATGTCCTTAGGATATAAGATGTTCTAAGGGCTTACAATCGAGTGCTGTGTTCAGAGATAAATTCTTTCTTCAGTGCAATTATCAATTTGATAATAGGTTTAAGTTCATTTTTATTGATTAAATCTTGAGAGCTTACATTTCTGTCCTGTTAATATCAATTTTTGAATATGTAAAATATTTAAGTGGTTCAGATGTCCAAACTATATTAAAAATATACTCAGAGAAGTGTCACTAATAGCTCTGTCTTTGTCCATCTAAATACTCCCCAACTCCCTGGTTTCGGTCTATCTTATTTTTAAAAATAAACAAATAAAAGCATATATTTATGTTTGTCCTCTTTATTTCACAGCACAACACATTATATGTACTCTTATATTTTGCTTTATTCAGTTTATAATGTATTTGGAAATCACTGTTGTTTGAAATCTTCAGTCTAAACAAGTTCATAGTATTCCATTATGTGGATGAGTAAATTTATTTACTCAGTCTCCTAGATGAGCAGTTAGGTTTTTTGCAGTATTTTTGCTCTTATAATTACTACTGCAATGAGTAATTTTTACATACGTTGCTTTGTATTTCTTCATGGTAAATTCTTGGAATTGAGCTTTCTAGGGCAAAAGGTAAATGTATATATAGTTTTGCTTGCTAATTTCCCCTGCAAATAGGTTGTATCATTTTGCACTCCCATCAATAATATGTGGAGATGACTAACAGATTTACCAATGTTGTATATTTAAAATTTTTTGCCAGTCTCATATGTAAGTAATAGTATTTCTGAGAGTGTGCTATTTGCCTTTTCCTTTAGTGAGAGTGAAGGTGACCATCTTAGATGTTTGAGGGCTGTTTGTGTCCTTTCTTGTGAACTGTCAGTGTCATTTGTTTTTTTTTTTTTTTTGACTTATTAGGTATTCCTTTTATAAACTTTCTTATTGATGTGTAACATATTTATAGAACAAAATGAACAAATATTAAGTGTCTTGCTATTGTTGTAGTTCAGTCACTCAGTTGTGTCTGACTCTTTGCTACCCCATGGACTGCAGCACATCAGGCGTCCCTGTCCTTCCCTATTTCCTGGAGTTTGCTCAAACTCATGTCCATTGAGTCGGTGATGCCGTCCAGCCATCTCATCCTCTGTTTTCCTTGATCTTTTGCAGCATCAGGGTCTTTTACAATGAGTCAGTTCTTCGCATCAGGTGGCCAAACTATTGGAACTTCAGTTTCAGCATCAGTCCTTCCAATGAATATTCAGGATTGATTTCCTTTAGGATTGGCTGGTTTGATCTCCTTACTATCCAAAGGACTCTCAAAAATCTTCTCCAGCGCCACAGTTTGAAGGCATCAGTTATTTGGCACCAAGGCTTTTTTATTGTCCAGCTCTCACATCTACACATGACTACTGGAAAAACCATAGCTTTGACTACATGGACCTTTGTTGGCAAAGTAATGTCTCTGCTTTTTAATATGCTGTCTAGTTTGGTCATAGCTTTTCTTCCAAGGAGCAAGCATCTTTTAATTTCATGGCTGAAGTCACCATCTACAGTGGTTTTGGAGCCCAAGAAAATGAAGTCTGTTACTATTTCCATTGTTTCCCATCTAATTGCCATGAAGTGATGGAACCTGATGCCATGATCATCATTTTTTGAATGTTGAGTTTTAAGGCAGTTTTTATACTCTCCTCTTTAATCTTCATCAAAAGCCTCTTTAGTCCCTCTTCATTTTCAGCCAGTGGAGTGGTATTATCTGAATATCTGAGGTTGTTGATATTTCTCCCAGCAGTCTTGACTCCAGCTTGTGTTTCATCCAGCCCAGCATCTCGCATGATGTACTCTGCATGGAATTTAAATAAGCAGGCTGACAATGTACAGCCTTGACGTACTCCTTTCCCAGTTTTGAACCAGTCTATTGTTTCGTGTCCAGTTCTAACTGTTGCTTCTTGACCTGCATACAGATTTCTCAGGAGGCAGGTCAGGTGGTCTCGTATTCCCATCTCTTTAAGAATTTTCCACAATTTGTTGAAATCCACACAGTCAAAGGCTTTAGCATAGTCAGTGAAGCAAAAGTAGATGTTTTCCTGGAATTCTCTTGCTTTTTGTTGGCAATATGAATTGTGGTTCTGGATTTGAACGATATAATTATCTTCTCTCTGTTTATAGCTTGGGTTTTCACTCTCAGTGATGATTTTTGATGACCAGAGGTTGTTAATTTTTAATGAAATATTATTTAACCATATTTTCCCTGAGGGTAATAATCTTTTGGTCTGTTTAATACATTTTTGCTTACCTAAAGTCCTGATATTATCTCCAACATTGTCTTCTAGACCATACTTAGGGCTAAGATTGCATCTGAAGTTGATTTGTGCATGTGCTGTGAGTTAGGGGTCAAGGCTTATTTCTTTTTCATGGATATCTGATTGATTCAGCACCATTTATTGAAGCACTCTTCCTTCCCTCATTGAATTGCAGTGACATGTTTGTTGTAAATCAAGTGACAGTATATGTATGGGCCTGTTTCTGGACTGTATACTCTTCAGTTACTCTTTTTAATGGCAGACACAGTGGAAAGCTTCAGGGGCTGTTACACTTTTGCAATAAACGTGATGTTGACAAATAGTAAATAATTGAATCAAAGCCACATTCTTCTTTGAGCCAGACCGTTGTGTCATTATACTGGTTCTCCCGTGTGTTTTAGGAATATAGAGTTCATTTCCAAAGACAGCCTGGGACCTTTTAAAACTTTCTTGGATGAGGAGAATCAGTAAATAAATGAACAAATATTCATTGAGCATTGGCTCTGCTGTGTGCCTGTCACTGTGCTGGGGCCTGGGGAGACAGGGTTGAATGATAACAGTTCCTGTTTTTTTTTTTGTTTGGTTTTGTTTTGCTTTGCTTCTAACTCTCCCTGTATGGTAAAAACGTGACCAAAAGCTGTATTTTATGAATAATGGACAGTGTACGGAAGTTCATTTCTGCTTATGTTTATCATTATTTTCCTTCTGTCTTCTTTTTGCACCAGAAGTAACATTAGAAATACACATTGGAATTTCTGCTTCCATCAATGATCAATAACCTCATTCTTTCTGGGTCCTCCTGGATATAGCGCAACAAACAAGCAGAGAAAGGAGTTCTTGGAAGAGTGGGAAAAAGGCAGGCTGCCTAAGGGCCCTTGGGACTGGAGGAACAATAAAGCACTGGAATTCCTTGGATGTCCTTATTGTCTCTGATAGAACAAGGGTGCTGCAACCTGGGAACAGACGGGAAAAAATAAAAAAGCCTACTTCCCTTATCCAAAGGATGAGGAAAAGAATGGTTGTACAGCAGGAACCCTTTTGGTCAAAAGCCTTCTTGCTTCTATTTTTGTAGACCTAGCCAAGTTTATTCTGAAATCTAGATGGAAATGCCCTAAAATAGTTAAAGTGGTCTTGAAAAAAAAGTGGGGAGGAATCACTCTACCTAATACTTTACAGCTACATTATCAAGACAGTGTGATAGTTGTGGAAGAATAAACATAGAACAATGGAACAGAATAGAACCCAAAAATATGCCTGCAAAAGTTGTTGTTCAGTTGCTTAAGTCATGTCTGACTCTTTGTGACCCCATGGACTGCAGCATACTAGTCTTTCCTATCCTTCACTATCTCCCTGAGTTTGCTCAAACTCATGTCCATTAATTTGATGATGCCATCCAACCATCTCATCCTCTGCCCCCCACCCCACTCCTGCCCTCAGTCTTTCCCAGCATCAGAGTCTTTTCCAGTGAGTCAGTTCTTCACATCAGGTGGTCAAAGTATTAGAGCTTCAGCTTTAGCATCTGTCCTTCCAGTGAATATTCAGGATTGATTTCCTTTAGGATTGACTGGTTTGATCTCTTTACTGTCCAAGGGACTCTCAAGAGTCTTCTCCAGCACCACAGTGTGAGATATCCACAAATGTGCTCAGTTGATTTTTGACAAAGGAGCAAAGGCAATTCAGTGAAAGAAAGATAGGTTTTTCAACAGATAGTGCTGGATCCATTGGAAATATAGATAGAAAAATGAACCTCAACATAAAGTGGAGAGTGAAAAAGTTGGCTTAAAGCTCAACATTCAGAAAACGAAGATCATGGCATCTGGTCCCATCACTTCATGGGAAATAGATGGGGAAACAGTGGAAACAGTGTCAGACTTTATTTTTGGGGGCTCTAAAATCAATGCAGATGGTGACTGCAGCCTTGAAATTAAAAAAGGCTTACTCCTTGAAAGAAAAGTTATGACCAACCTAGATAGCATATTCAAAAGCAGAGACATTACTTTGCCGACTAAGGTCCGACTAGTCAAGGCTATGGTTTTTCCAGCAGTCATGTATGGATGTGAGAGTTGGACTGTGAAGAAGGCTGAGCACCGAAGAATTGATGCTTTTGTACTGTGGTGTTGGAGAAGACTCTTGAGAGTCCCTTGGACTACAAGGAGATCCAACCAGTCCATTCTGAGGGAGATCAGCCCTAGGATTTCTTTGGAGGGAATGATGCTAAAGCTGAAACTCCAGTACTTTGGCCACCTCATGCGAAGAGTTGACTCATTGGAAAAGACTCTGATGCTGGGAGGGATTGGGGGCAGGAGGAGAAGGGGACGACAGAGGATGAGATGGCTGGATGGCGTCACTGACTTGATAGACGTGAGTCTGAGTGAACTCCGGGAGTTGGTGGTGGACAGGGAGGCCTGGCGTGCTGTGATTCATGGGGTCGCAAAGAGTCGGACACGACTGAGCGACTGAACTGAACTGAACTGATACACCTCATACCTTATATAAATATGAACTAAAGTGGGCCATGGACTTGAATCCAAAGTATAAAACTATAAACCTTTTAGGGAAAAAAGGAAAGCTTCACTGTCTAGGGCTAGGGAAAAATTTCTTAACCTTGACACCAAAAGCACCATGCATAAAAAGGAAAACTGATATATTGGACCACATCAAAATTAGAAATTTCTGCTTTGCACAAGACTGTTAAGAGGATGACAAGACAAACCAGAAGAAACTCGTTGCAAACTAAATATCCCGCAAGACAGCATGTAGGGACATAAAGAACTCTCAAAACAGTAATAAACAAAGCAATTCAATTAGAAAATGGGCAAAAGATATAAAGAGACATTTCACTGAAGATGACATACAGATGGTAAATAAGGCCATGACAAGATGTCAGCATTATTAGTAATTAGGGAAAAGCAAACTGAAACTACAGGGAGATATTACTACATATCTACTAGAACGGCTAAAGTGAAAAACAGTGGCAACACTAAAATACTAATGAGAATGCTGAGAAGCTGGATCACATACACATTTCTGGTAGGAATATAAAAAGGGTCAGCCACTTTGGACAACTGTGTGGCAGCTGCTTATAAAATTAAACATGCAACTAAACATGCACGTGTGTGTGCATTTGTGCTAAGTCGCTTCAGTTGTGTTCGACTCTTTGCAACCCTATGGACTATAGCCCACCAGGCTCCTCTGTCCATGGGATTCTCCAAGTAAGAGTCCTCGAGTGGATTGCCATGCCCTCCTTCAGGGGATCTTCCCAACCCAGGGATTGAACACATGCCTGCTTATGTCTCTATCACTGGCAGGCAGGTTCCTTACTACTATCACCACTTGAGAATCCCTGTAAGTACCTTATGACTTGGTAATTGTACTCTTAGGCGTTTGTGCTAGAGAAATGAAAACTTGTATTCACTCAAAACTTGTATTACAGATATTCATAGAAGTTTTAATGTTGTGTACAAAATCTGAAAACAACATACCTATCCTTTAGCAGCTGAGTGGTTAAGCAGACTTGGAGATTGGTGGGATACCACTTAGCCAGAAAGAGAAGCAAACTATTGATATATGAACTGAGTTGGATGAGTTTCCAGAGAATTATGCTGAGTAAAAAAAGCTAGTCCCCAAAGATGACATAACTGTATGATCCTATTCATGCAACATCCTTGAAGTTGTGTCATTATAGAGACAGGGAATAGATTAGTGGTTGCCGGGGGCAGGAACTGCAGTGGGAGAGTGGGAGGGAGTGGGTCTGCCCATAGTAATGATGGAACTGTGCTGTATCTTGACTGCGTCATTTTCCATATCTTGTTTGTGATATTGTAAGAAATTTGGGGCAACTGGGTAAATGGGATTGCTGTGTTCTTTCTTACAACTGCATATGACTCTCCAGTTATCTCAAAATAAAGTTGAATTGAAAAGATAAGTGTGAGACTTGGTGGCGCAGTAGCTAAGACTCCGTGCTTCCAATTCAGGGGGCATGGGTTTGCTCCCTGGTCAGGAAAATTCCACATTCTGTGTGGCTATAAAAATTAAAAAATAGATAAATGTTGCTTGGTTTAGTGGTGGGCTAAGATTCTAATACATTCTTTTTTAAAAAAATTTATTTATTTTTTTATTGAAGGATAATTGTGTTACAGAATTTTGTTGTTTTCTGTCAAACCTTAACATGAATCAGCCATACTTATAAATATGTCCCCTCCCTTTTGAACCTCCCTCCTACCTCCCTCCCCATCCCACCCCTCTAGGTTGATAGAGAGCCCCTGTTTGAGTTTTCTGAGCCATACAGCCAATTCCCATTGGCTATCTATTTTACATATGGTAATGTGAGGTTCCATGTTCCTCTTTCCATACATCTCCCTTTCTCCTCCCCTTCCCCATGTCCATAAGTCTATTCTCTATGTCTGTTTCTCCATTGTGCCCTGTAAATAAATTCTTCAGTACCATTTTTCTAGATTCCATATATAAGTGTTAGAATATGATATTTATCTTTCTCTTTCTGACTCACTTTACTCTGTAAAATAGGTTCTAGGTTCATCCTTCTCATCAGAACTGACTCAAATACATTCCTTTTTATGGCTGGATTCCTTTTATTTTATATTTTTTCTTCTCTGATTGCTGTAGCTAGGACTTCCAGAACTATGTTGAATAACAGTGATGAAAGTGGACACCTTTGTCTCTTTCCTGATCTTAGGGGGAATGTTTTTCAGTTTTTCACCATTGAGAATAATGTTTACTGTGGGCTTATCATGTATGGCTTTCACTATGTTGAGGTAGGTTCCTTCTGTGCCCATTTTTTGAAGGGTTTTAATCATAAATGCAGAGTATATCATGAGAAACACTGGGTTGGAGGAAGCACAAGCTGGAATCAAGATTGCTGGGAGAAATATCAATAACCTCAGATATGTAGATGACAACACCCTTACGGCAGAAAGGGAAGAGGAACTTAAAAGCTTCTTGGTGAAAGTGAAAGAGGAGAGTGAAAAAGTTGGCTTAAAGCTCAACATTCAGAAAACGAAGATCATGGCATCCGGTCCCATCACTTCATGGGAAATAGATGGGGAAAAAGTGGCAACAGTGTCAGACTTTATTTTGGGGGGCTCCAAAATCACTGCAAATGGTGGCTGTAGCCATGAAATTAAAAGATGCTTACTCCTTGGAAGAAAAGGTATGACCAACCTAGACAGCATATTGAAAAGCAGAGACATTACTTTGCCAACAAAGTCCGTCTAGTCAAAGCTATGGTTTTTCCAGTAGTCATGTATGGATGTGAGAGTTGGACTGTGAAGAAGGCTGAGCACCGAAGAATTGATGCTTTTGAACTGTGGTGTTGGAGAAGACTCTTGAGAGTCTGTTGGACTGTAAGGAGATCCAATCAGTCCATCCTAAGGGGGGGTCAGTCCTGGGTGTTCATTGGAAGGAATGATGCTGAAGCTGAAACTCCAGTACTTTGGTCACCTCATGCAAAGAGTTGATTCATTGAAAAAGACTCTGATGCTGGGAGGGGTTGGGGGCAGAAGGAGAAGGGGAAGACAGAGGCTGAGATGGCTGGATAGCATCACTGATTCGATGCACATGAGTTTGAGTGAACTCTGGGAGCTGGTGATGGACAGGGAGGCCTGGCGTGCTGTGATTCACAGAGTTGCAAAGAGTTGGACACGACTGAGAGACTGACCTGAACTGAACTGAATCATAAATGGGTGCTGAATTTTGTCAAAGGCTTTTTCTGTACCTATGGAGATTATCATGGCTTTTATCTTTCAGTTTGCTAATATGGTATATCACATTGATTGATTTGCATATATTGAAGAATCCTTCCATTCCTGGAATAAACCCAACTTAATCATGGTGTATGAGCTTTTTGATGTGTTGCTGAATTCTGTTTGCTAAAGTTTTGTTGAGGATTTTTGCATCTATGTTCATCAATGATATTGGCCTGTAGTTTTCTTTTTTTGTGTGTTGTCTTTGGTTTTGGTATTAGGGTGATGGTGGCCTCATAGAATGAGTTTGGAAGTGTTCCTTCCTCTACAATTTTCTGAAAGAGTTTTAGAAGCATAGGCATTAGCTCTTCTCTAAATGTTTGATAGAATTCTCCTGTGAAGCCATCTGATCCTGGGCTTTTGTTTTTTGTGAGATTTTAAAATCACAGCTACAATTTCAGTGCTTATAATTGGGTTGTTCATAATTTCTATCCCTGGTTCAGTCTTGGAAGATTGAACTTTTCTAAGAATGTGTCCATTTCTTCCAGGTTATCCATTTTATTGCCATATAGTTGCTCATGCTGCTGCTGCTGCTAAGTCGCTTCAGTCGTGTCTGACTCTGTGTAACCCCATAGATGGCAGCCCACCAGGCTCCCCTGTTCCTGGGATTGTCCAGGCAAGAACACTGGAGTGGGTTGCCATTTCCTTCTCCAATGCGTGAAAGTGAAAGTGAAGCCGCTCAGTGGGGTCTGACTGGCAGCGACCCCATGGACTGCAGCCTACCAGGCTCCTCCGTCCATGAGATTTTCCAGGCAAGAGTACTGGAATGGGTTGCCATTGCCTTCTGCGTTGCTCATAAAAGTCTCTTATAATCGTTTGTATTTCTGCATTGTCTGTTGTAACCTCTCCTTTTTCAGTTCTAATTTTGTTGATTTGATTCTTCTCTCTTTTTTTCTTGATGAGTCTGGCTAAAGGTTTGTCAATTGTGTTTATCTTCTCAAAGAACCAGCTTTTAGTTTTATTAATCTTTGCTATTGTTTCTTTCATTTCTTTTTCACTTATTTCTGCTCGGATCTTTGTGCTTTCTTTGCTTCTACTAATTTTGGCGTTTTTTGGTTCTTTTTCCAGTTGTTTTAAGTGTAAGTTAGGCTCTCTAGTCGATGTTCTTCTTGTTTCTTGAGGTAGGATTCAGCTGCTCTACATTTCCCTCTTAGGACTGCTTTTGGTGCATCCTATAGGTTTTGAGTTGTCATGTTTTCATTGTCATTTGTTTCTAGAAATTTTTTGATTTCCCTTTTGATTTCTTCAGTAACCTGTTGGTTATTTAGAAACATGTTGTTTAATCTCCATATGTTTGTGTTTCTTACAGTTTTTTCCTTGTAATTGATATCTAGTCTTATAGCATGGTGGTTGGAGACGATGCCTGATACAATTTCAGTTTCCTTAAATTTACTGAGGTTTGATTTATGACCCAAGATCTGGTCTATCCTGGAGAATGTTCCCTGTGCACTTGAGAAGAAGATGTGTTCTTCTACATTTGGATGGAATGTCCTGAAGATATCAATGATATCCATCTCATCTAATGTATCATTTAAGACTTGTGTTTCCTTATTAATTTTCAGTTTTGATGATCTGTCCATTGGTGTGAGTAGGGTGTTAAAGTCTCCCACTATTATTGTGTTACTGTCATTATCTCCTTTTATGTTGTTAGTCTTAGGTATTGAGGTGCTCCTATGTTGGGCATGTAGATATTTCTGATTGTTACGTCATCCTCTTGGATTGATCCCTTGATCATTATGTAGTGTCCTTCCTTATCTCTTGTAATCTTTATTTTAATGTCTATTTTGTCTGATATGAGGATTGCTGCTCCAGCTTTCTTTTGCTTCCCATTTGCATGGAATATATTTTTCCTTCCTCTCACTTCCAGTCTATATGTGTCTTGAGGTCTGAAGTGGGTTTCTTATAGACAGTATATATATCGGTCTTGTTTTTGTATTCATTCAGCCAGTCTGTGTCTTTTGGTTGGCGCGTTTAATCCATTTACTTTTAAAGTAATTGATATATATGTTCTTATTGCCATATTCTTAATTGTTTGGGGTTGATTTTGTAGATGTTTTTTCTTCTGTTGTATTTCTTGACTATTTAAGTCCCTTTAACATTTGTTGTAAAGCTGGTTTGGTGGTACTGAATTCTCTTAACTTTTGCCTGCCTGAAAAGCTTTTTATTTCAGGCAAGCAAAAGTTATTTGTATTTCTCCATCAGTTTTAAGATGAAATCCTTGCTGGGTACAGTAATCTTGGTTGTAGATTTTTCCCTTTCAGTACTTTAAATATATCCCGCCATTCGCTTCTGACCTACAGAGTTTCTGCTGAAAGATCAGCTGTTAAGCATACAAAGTTTCCCTTGTATGTTACTTGTTGCTTCTCCCTTGCTGCTTTTAATATTCTTTCTTTACGTTTAGTCTTTGTTAGTTTGATTAGTATGTGTCTTGGCATGTTTCTCCTTGGGTTTATCCTGTATGGGACTCTTCGTGCCTCTTGGACTTGATTGAATATTTCCTTTGCCATGTTGGGAAATTTTCACCTATAATCTCGTCAGAAATTTTCTCATACCCTTACTTTTTCTCTTCTTCTTCCAGGACCCGTATAATTCAAATGTTCATGTGTTTGACATGGCCCCAGAAGTTTCTGAGACTGTCCTCAGCTCTTTTCATTCTTTTTGCTTTATTCTGCTCTTCAGAAGTTATTTCCACCATTTTATCTTCCAGCTCACTGATTCATTCTTCTTCTTCAGATATTCTGCTACTGATTCCTTCTAGAGTATTTTTAATTTCATTAATTGTGTTGTTTGTCTCTGTATGTTTATTCTTTAATTCTTCTTGGTCTTTGTTAATTGATTCTTGCATTTTCTCCATTTTGTTTTCAAGGTTTTTGATCATCTTTACTGTCATTATTCTGAATTCTTTTTCAGGTAGTTTGCCTGTTTCCTTTTCGTTTATTTGGATTTCTATGTTTCTAGTTTGTTGCTTCATTTGTGCAGTATTTCTCTGCCTTTTCATTTTGTTTTTTTAAGTTATTGTGTTGAGGCCTCCTTTCCCAGGCTTCAAGGAAAGTTGAATTCTTTCCTTAAAGAAGGTTGAGTTCTTTCTTCCTTTTGGTTTCTGCCCTCCTAAGATTGGTCCAGTGGTTTGTGTGAGTTTTGTGTAGGGTGAGATTTCTGCTGAGGTTTTGTTTGTTTGTTTTTCCTCTGATGAGCAAGGCTGAGTGAGGTGGTAATCCTGTCTGCTGATGACTGGGTTTGTATTTTTGTTTTTTTTTTTTTTTTGTTTAGATGAGGCATCCTGCACATGGTGCTACTGGTGCTTGGGCGATGCTGGGTCTTGCATTCAGGTGGTTTCCTTTGTGTGAGTTCTCACTACTTGACACCCCCTAGGCTTAGTTCTCTGGTAGTCTAGGGTCTTGGAGTCAGTGCTTCTACTCCAAAGGCTCAGGGCTTGATCTCTGGTCAGGAACGAAGATTCCACAAGTGGGTGTTATGGTATTAAGTGAGGTTAAAATAAATATCCAAAAACGAGAAACCAAAACCAAATCACAGTTACAAAATCAGGCAAATAATGATTAAAATAACGGAATATACACATATACACCCATGAGCAAAGTGAAAGCAGTCCAACAAAAAACAATAGATTGATCTGGTGAACAAAGGAAATAAAAAATTATATTTACCAGCTAAGAACAAAACTAACTAGAGCACAAACTGGAAAACAAAACTAAAGCAAGGTGCCTGTTGGCGAATAAAGCAGTGAAAACAAAACTAGCAAATATGTTGAGAGGAAAGGAAAGAAAGAAAGAGTAGCTATGCAAAATTAAATAGAGGTAGATGAAGAAGATTTATAAAAATTAAAGATTAACTGCAAGGGGAAAAGAACAGTAGGAAAGGCAAACAAAGGAATAAATGTAGAAAAAGTATAATAGGTTTAAAAAAATTAAAAATTAAAATTATAAAAAGGAGAAAAGAAAGAAAAGGAAGAAGAAAGAAAAAAAGAAAGAAAAAAAGGAAAACTCCATAGAACTGCAAAAGCCCAACGTAGAGGCAGGGGTTTATAACAATAGAATGTGTGACTAAATATACACATGTGCATTTATACCCATAATCAAAATCAAAACAGTCCAACAAAAATAAAGTACAGTAGTTGACCCGGTGAAGAAAGGAAACCAAAAATTATATCTACCAGAGGAGAACTAATTAAAGCACAAACTGGAAACCAAAACTAAAGCAAAGTGCCAACTGGGGAATAAAGCAATGAAAATAAAACTAACAAATACTTTGAAAGGAGAAAAAGAAAAGACAAAGAATAGATATGCAGAGTTACACAGAGGTAGATAAAGAAGATTTATAAATGTTAAAGACTAACTGCAAGGGGAAGAGAACAGTAGGAAAAGCAAACAAAGGAATAAGTGTAGAAAAAATAATGGGTTTAAAAAATGAAAATTAAGAAAAGAGAAAAGGAAAAAAAAAGAAAACTCCACAGAACTGCAGAAGCCCAACGTAGAGGTAGAGGTTTATGATGACAATAAAAACGTGACTGAGGAAAAAGAACAAAAAAGCTCAAAAGCTTAATTGGATTTCTTAGTGCCAGTGAAATTGACAGCTACAAAAGAGGGAGAAAAAAAGGAAACAAACAAACAAAAAATCCAAAAGAATCTACAGAACAAGTCAAAAGATAAGAATAATAAATGTTTTTCTTGAGTCACTGCTGTCAGAGTCCTTTCCCCCACTGGGAGTCACAGTCTACCTTACCTCCCTAGGATGCCCTCCAACACTGTGCTGATCTCTGGACCTGCTATGGGGGCAGCTCAGATTCTAATCTGCTCCTTCTCCTCTGTGTTCTTGCCTGCAACGTCCACAGCTATCAGAGCTAGTGCATTTTCTTTTGTGGGAGCGCTCAATGGCCTTTTATATATTCCATCGACACAGAGTCTGCTTAGTTGATTGTGTGGATTAATCTGCAGCTTGTACAACTGGTGGGAAGGTTTTGGAGCTTATTCCTTAGCCACACTGCCTCTGGGTTTCGATTGTGGTTTTATTTCCACCTCTACATGTGGGCTGGGATTTAGCTCCTGAGGCTGCCCTGGAGGGCTTGGGTTTGCTGCTGTGATGGCCAGGTGTGGAGGTGGTGTAGCTGCTTGGGTTGTAGGGATTTTGGCAGCCCTAGGTACTCAGAGGGGGTTGGTGGCTAGGGCAGCAGGAAATACAGTGCTCTAGAAAGGTATGGCAACCAGTATTGGCCAATATGCGCCAGTATTCTTGCCTAGAGAACTCCCTCTCTGACAGGGAAGCCTGGCAGGCCACAGTCTACAGGGTTGCAAAGAGTCGGACACTACCAAGTGACCCTGTGTGCACTGATGCAAGACTTTTAGCCTGTGGCAGCTCTGCCCCAGTGAGAGCTGAGTATGAAGATAGCTCAGCTGCTTGGCTTGTGGGGACCCTGGTGGCACCAAGTGTGCAAGGACACAGACTGCCTCCACCACAGGAGTTATAGCCCTATCAGAGTCTTTTTTCGAGCCTCTTGTAGCTGGCAATCAGAAGGTCTTTTGGGACAGTCTTTCTCTGTAGCTCCGCCTGTTCAGGCACTTAGAGGGCTCCCTTGCCTGGGGTCCGTCTCTGTTTCGCACATCAGGCATATAGACAGGCCCCCCTGGCTGGGGTCCTGCTCTGTAGATTGGCGCGTCAGACACTTAAAGGGGTACCCTGGGTGGGGTCCTACTCTGTAGTTCAGTGCATCAGGCATTTGATGGGCCAGCCTCTCTATTGTTCAGCTGTCTATGGTGGCATGTGGGGAGAGAGAGGCTATGGTGATGGCTCCACCCCCTAAGCGTTACTAAGCTGTATCACCTTGCTTCCATGGCTGCATGGCTTTCCTCCGTAGGCATTTCCCACCACATTTTCCTCCCTCACATCCCCACAATTTGACTCTCCACAGTCAACAGCAGCCCTCACCCTGGGATTGCTCCACAATCCCTAAACTCTAGCTCCCAGCTGCTGCGCCTTCCAGGAGACCAGCATTCCTGTCCAGGGTATGTATGGCTGTGGCAAGGACTGTCTGTTCTCGTTCCAGTTAGGCTGCCCCAGATCAGCTGTTTCACTCTCAGCCTTAAATGTTTTCCTCTGACTAAGACAGTTGCCCCGCTGTGGGGATCAGATCCCTGCTTCAGTTCTTCTACCCACTGAGCACAGGTCCAGTCCTACTGACACTCCTGTTTTCCCTCCTAGTTCCTTCATCCTACCGAGTTTTGCGTGGTTCGATATATTCTTTTCCACTGGTCAGGTACTCCTGTCTGCTCTCAGCTGATGTTCTGGGTGCACTTCTGTGTCTGAAGGTGTGTCCCTGATGTATCCCTGGAGAGAGATGTACTCCACGTCCACCTACTCCTCCACCATCTTGTTTCTCAAGATTCTAATACATTCTAATCATATTGGTATAATTGATGTGATTCTGAATGCTGGGGAGGTTTCTTTTTTTTTAATTGAAGCAAATATTCCATAATTGATTGAAAGATTAATATGTTCACTGTAAAATTTTGATTATTTGGAAATAATCAGTTCATACAAACACATGAACTAGAGGTTGTTTGCATATTTCCTCAGTATTTACCTCACTTAGAAACTAGTGAAGCCATGACCAAATCAGTGAGAAAGCATTCTTTCCTTTACATTTCTCCAGTTTCTGAATATTTGGTTTATATACCTAAGCATTTTGAAAATATATGATGGAACATAGTACAGAATTTAGCTTTTCTGCACTTTGGAAAACATGCCAAAGCAGCTAGGATTTTAATAATTGGTACATGTGAGCGTGCCAAGGCACTGCAGTTGTGTCCAGCCCTAGCCTGGCCCATAGCCTGCCAGGCTCCTCTGTCCATGTGGTTCTCCAGGCAAGAACACTGAAGTGGGCTGCCATGCCCTCCTGCACAGGATCTTCCTGACCCAAAGACTGAACCCACATCTCCTGTATTGGCAGGTGGGTTCTTTGCAACTAGCGCCCCCTGAGAATTCCTAGGAACTGGTAACTGTTGTTATATGTTTCCACAAGTCCTGGCCAGTGCTGAGTTGAGTTGATTTAACCTCACTGGAAAGGACTTCCCAGGTAGTGTTAGTGGTAAATAACTTGCCTGTAAAGTCAGAAGACATAAGATACGTGGATTAGATCCCTGGGTCAGGAAGATCCTCTGGGGGAGGGCATGGCAACCCACTCTGGTATTGTTGCCTGGAGAATCCCATGGACAGAAGAGCCTGGAAAGCTACAGTCCATAAGTTTGCAAGGAGTTGGACATGACTGAAGTGGCTTAGCATCAGCACCAAAGTCACTTGAAACCTCAGCAACCCCTGGAGAAAGCCCTGTCCCTGGAGCACAGACAGGGACAGTTTCACATCTTCATGGCTCCATCCCTACTCCGAGACTATGAGTAATGGGTGTGCTTCCTGATTTGCTGGTAAGGTGAAGGTCAGGCACAATCTCTGCATTTTTCCTTGGGTTAGAACAGCATTAAATGTGTAGGTAAAGCTACAAAGGTCTGGCAAATGAAAACAACCTGGCCAGTGACCCCCTGCACCAGTACTCTGTTTAATGCACTTAGGAATCACCTCCAGGATCTTTTAAAAATACCCATTCTGAGTCAGTGGCTCTGGAAATACCCTGCATTTCTATTAAGCTCCCAGAGGATGTAGATGCTGCTGGTCCACAGGTCGGCCCTCCTTTGAATAGAAGATTCCTTGATGATATTGCATATTTGCTACTGTTTCATTTGACACGAAAAACATGTCAAAGCACTTAGCGTTTTGACATTCCAAAGGCATTGTCAAAATGGTTTGTAGTAAAGGCTTATACATTAATTAAATCAAAGAGTATGAGTGAAATGATGGGAGATAAAAGACACAGAAGAAGGAGAAAAGAGGAGCATGTAGCCAGGGCTATGGAGAAGTCCTTCTCGGAGCATCAGTAGCAGCCTGCACTGCAGGAAGTAGAAGCTTTGGTGAGAGTGGAGGCTGAAGACTCTTAAAGCAAGCATATATGTGTGCTAATTCACATTAGTCATGTCTGTTTGCGACCCCTGTGGACCATAGCCTGCCAGGCACCTCTGTCTGTGGGATTCTCCATGCAAGAATAAAGTGAGTTGCCATGCCCTCCTCCAGGGGATCTTCCCCACCCAGGGGTTGAACATGCCTGCATCTCTTATGTCTCCTGCATTGGCAGGCAGATTCCTCACCATTAGCACCAGATGAGAGGCCCCTTAAAGCTAGAGGAGCTGTCAGATTGGATGTGGGCAACAAAGGCATGGATAAAGAAGATGTGGTGTATATATATATACGCAATGGAATGTTACTCAGCCAGCCATGCAAAGAATGAAATAAATGCCATTTGTAGCAACATGAAAGGACCTAGAGATTATCATAGTAAGTGAAGTCAGAGAAAGAGCAATATATATCACTTGTATGTGAAATCGAAAATCTAACACAAATGAACTTATCTCCAGAACAGAAACAGACTCACAGGCGTGGAAAACAAACATACGGTTACCAAAGGGGAAAGGGGATGGGAGGAAGGGATAAACTAGGAGTTTGAGATTAACAGATACATGCTATTATATATGGGGAAATGTATTCAATGTCTTGTAATAACATACAATGGAAAATAAATACATTTATATCTGTATATCTAACTGAATCACCAGATCCCTGTTGAACACCTGAAATTACCCAACACTATAAATCGACTCTGTGTGGATATGCTTAGTCTCTCAGTTGTGTCCGACTCTTCTTGACCCCATGGACTGTAGCTGCCATGCTCCTCTGTGCATGGGGATTCTCCAGGCCAGAATACTGGAATGGTTTGCCAGGCCCCCTCCAGGGGATCTTCCCAACCCAGGGATTGAAGCCAGGTCTCCTGCATTGTAGGTGATTCTTTACCATCTGAGTCACCAGGGCCTAAGAATACTAGAGTGCTTAGCCTATCCTTTCTCCAGAGGAACTTCCTGATTTCAGGAATCAAACCAGGGTCTCCTGCACTGCAGGCAGATTCTTTACAACCTGAGCTACCCAGGAAGCCCATAAATCAACCATTTTTTTAAAAAGCAGATGTGGGAATAACTGCTAGGATAGTGGTGGAGAGTAGGGAAGAACTGCTGTTCTCTGCCTTAGCTGCAAGCACAGGTGTTGGGATCCTCTTTGAAATGTGCATCCCTGTGTGGGTGTCACATACAGTTGGCTCAGTCACCCCAGAGACAACCACGTACCCTACCATGGAAAGCCACCATTCAGAACCTCTTTCTGCAGTCTTGGGAACTCGCAAGATGTACAGTATCAGACCAGCCATGAAGCTGAGCCCTGTGTTCTGCACATCTGTATTTTTAATGATATCCCCAACATAATTGGAGAGGCTAGAGAAGTGAGTAGTACTTGTCAAAATATGTCTGTCATCAAGAGGGTAAAGCTCCTCCACTCACCTCAGTGGTAGGTGGGCCGCTGAGCTATAATGAATAATTCTTACAGACTGAGGTTTTGCTGTATTAGAATTTCAGTGAGGCATGGCTTTATGGTGCTTTTTCAGATACATTGAAAATATTCTTTAGGATTCAAGTTAATTTTATTTTCTCATAAAAATAATAAGAGCACATTAAAAAGTACAAAGGAAAGGAAAAACCCATAATCTACTACCGTTAACATATTAATTTCAGCATTTGGATGATTATTTCCTTTGAGTATGTGTGCTTGTGTGTAAAATAGTTTTAAGTACATAAAATGCAATATTCCACCCTGTGCTTTATGACTTTACATTGTAAGCATTTCTGAATGTTTTTACAGTCTTAATTAATACTTAAAATGTCTGAATCATGTCTTAACTGCGTTAACTAGGCCTCTAAATATTGGTCATTTGGGTTGAAAGAGTTTTAAAGAGCTGTCAGTATTTGGATATACGTGGGAGAATGAGAACTAGAAGCAGATGAGTAGAAAAAGGAAATGTTCTTTCTTTTTGGTAGCTTTTTCCCCCCTCTAGGTTTAAAAATATCTCTAAATCCTAAAGCATGAGACAGTTCTGTTATTTTATTACAGGGATTCACAGAGATAGGTTATTTGAGTTGGTGGATAGTTATACTTAACATAATGTATTTAATCCAAGGGAATCCCAGATAACTTTCAAAAATCAGCCTTCCTTCACCATCTGGACTTAGTGAAAGACCTAGTAGAAACTTTCTAGCAGATGATTTGCTCCTGGGGAGAGACGTCACTGCAGTGACAGTCTAGAGTGCTGCCTTGAGGTGTGCAGAGAGTGCATTTGGGGCACAGAGATGAGGTGTTTAGTCCAATTTGCAGCCTTATAAAGGGTTCCTGGAAAGAATGAGATCTGAGAATAAGTGTATGTGTGTGTAAGAGTGACCTGACCTAGAAATGTTGAAGGCTCTGGGTAGAGGGACTAGCAGGTGTCATGAGCCTGTCCATCCCCAGACCTGTCACTGCAGGAGATGGCATGCTTGATAGTCACATGGCTGCCTGCACGGCCCAGGGACCCTGTCCCTACCAGATGATGGGAGAAGTCAGAAAAACAACAACAACAACAAAACATGTAGATATGTTATAATCTAGGAGAGAAACTTTTCCCAACTACGCATTCATCCTTCAGAAATTTTGATCCATGTTTTGGAGGTGACCATGTTACCCTCAGCCCCTGAATTCTTATGAGTATGTTAGATCCCTCAGGTTGTTGAGCAGAAGGAAAAGATTGATCATCCTTGCTATATAGTTGATGGTGATACATTAAGTGTTTAAATGGTTGGGATTGTGATTTTAAAGTACTTGGCTACAGTTTGGTGGGTGGATTTAAAAGGAAAGGGCAAGACTGAGAAGGCCTCCATTTAGGAGGCTCCTCCTACCTGGATGTGGTCATAGGGGTGCGGAGAAGGGGAAAGAGTTAAAGAACTACTTAGGAGGTAACACGGGAAAGCTGGAGTGGCTGGTTTGGTGTGCTCTTAGAGCGGTGAGAAGGAATTGTTTGACTCCCAGGTTTTTTATTGTTGTTCAGTCACTCAGTCATGTCCAACTCCTTGCAACCCCATGGATTGCAGCATGCCAGGCCTCACTGTCCATCATCAACTCTTGCAGCTTGCTCAAACTCATGACCATCGAATTGATGATGTCATCCAACCTCTATTGCCTACTTCTTCTCCTGCCCTCAATTTTTCCCAGCATCAGGGTCTTTTTCAGTGAGTTGGCTCTTTGCATCAGGTGGCCAAAGTATTGGAGCTTCAGCTTCAGCATCAGTCCTTCCAATGAATATTCAGGGTTGATTTCCTTTAGGATTGACTGATTTGATCTCCTTGCTGTCCATGGGACTCTCAAGAGTCTTCTCTAGCACCACAGTTTGAAAGCATTGATCCATTACGTTTTCAACATATGAGTTTTTGGGGGACACAAATGTTCAGACTATAGCAAGTCTCTAGCTCTTTACTTAGAGAATAGATGAGGGTCAAATGTTTCTGCTGCTGCTGCTAAGTTGCATCAGTCATGTCTGACTGTGTGTGACCGCATAGACAACAGCCCACCAGGCTCCTCCATCCCTGGGATTCTCCGGGCAAGAATACTGGAGTGGGTTGCTGGTTCCTTCTCCAGTGCATGAAAGTGAAAAGTGAAAGTGAAGTCGCTCAGTCTAACTCTTCGTGACCCCATGGACTGTAGCCCACCAGGCTTCTCCGTCCATGGGTTCTCCAGGCAAGAGTACTGGAGTGGGTTGCCATTGCCTTCTCTGCAAATGCTTCTAGATACCTGATTTCAACTAGTCATTGTGCATTACTATGCTAATCACTGTAGTTTGCTTCCCAAGTCAACAAGATTCACCAAATATTTTAATAAAGAAATATAACGGCAATACTGTAGAATAAACTTTAGGAAAGGGTTTCACAAAGGGAATAAAACAAGGAGACATTGGGTTATGAATGTGATGACAGATTTTTAAAAGTTAATGACTCAGTAGCTTTTTATTGGGAAAGATTGCAAGCAGAAGGAGAAGGGGGTGACAGAGGATGAGGTGGTTGGATGGCATTACTGACTCAATGGACATAAGTCTGAGGAAACTCTGGGACATAGTGAATGACAAGAAAGCCTGGAATACAGCAGTCCATGGAATCAGAAAGTTGGACATGACAGTGATTGAACAACAGCAAGCTTTTTTTTTTTTTCTCAATAAACTATTATAATTCCAGGCCACACACACACAAAAAACAATATTTCAGACAGTTTCACTTAATCTTTCTAAGTTTCATTATTCCTGTGTCAAAGGAGAAAAACGATACACTTGATAACCGTAACACACAGTGGTCATGAAAGTTAAATGTATATAGGAAGTCAGCCCTCATCAAAACCATCAGATTTCCTTCTCAGTCTTGTTATGCTATTCAACTTTCTTTAGATATGGATGTAAATTTCTAACCTTGCTCAACCTTTTACTTTATTAACTTCATTATACTTTATTAACTTCATATACTTCATTTACTTATACTTCTATAGCCATTACATCAGGCTTCCCTGATAGCTCAGTTGGTAAAGAATCCGCCTGCAATGCAGGAGACCTTGGTTTGATTCCTGGGTTGGGAAGATCCTCTGGAGAAGGGATAGGCTACTCACTCCAGTATTCTTGGGCTTCCCTTGTGGCTCAGCTTGTAAAGAATCCTCCTGCAATGTGGGAGACCTGGCTTCGATCCTTGGGAAGATCCCCTGGAGAAGGGAAAGGCTACCTACTCCAGTATTCTGGCCTGGAGAATTCCACGGACTATATATAGTCCAAGAGGTTGCAAAAAGCCCATTACATACCATGGGCTTAGAAAAGCCAAATTCCTATTTAAAAGTCAAATGTATGAAACTGTAGAATCCTATGAATAAACCCACCTAGATACGTTTTTAAAATATTATTAATGTTCATCCTCACAGGAAACAAAGCCATATGAGTTTTTTAATCTCGGGACAGTTTCTGGTTGTCTCCTCAGGACTGTGTTGGCTCAGCTCAGATACGCACTGCTTGCCTCCAGCACTTGTGCACTGTGAAGAGTATTCCCCTTCCACCAGTTCAGATACTCGGCACTAAAATGTTAATATTGTTACTACCGTTTGAGGACTGCTCAGCACTGTGCTCAATATATACTGCTTGCCATCCTGTAGCAGCCCTGTAGGTGATTATTCACATCTTACACGTGGAAAAGATTGAGGGCAGGAGGAGAAGGGGGTGACAGAGGATGAGATGGTTGGATGGCATTACTGACTCAATGGACATAAGTTTGAGCAAACTCTGGGAGATAGTGAATGACAAGAAAGCCTGGAATGCAGCAGTCCATGGAATCACAAAGTCGGACATGACAGTGACTGAACAACAGCAAGCTTTTTATTGAGTGTATACTATTATATGCTAGGCTCTTAACTGCGTTTCAGGATATAATCCTGATAAAAAATATGTGGCATCTCTGCCTTCTTAGAGTTTGCTCTCCAACTGGGGCAAGGACAGGGCAGGCCTCGGCACAGATATGTATCTAGGGGTGTGATGGATGACTGTAAAGTGACTGCCGTTGGAGTCTTATCACAAAGAAGTACATGTTGGGATGAGACAGCAGGAGTGTTGGCTGGCCATGTCTTGGCCAGAGAAGATTCCCATAGTAATGGCAGAGAAAGAGTTCACAAAGCAAATGGGCTGTGAGGATGGGTGAATAGTTAGCAGGAGGCTGTTAGTCATTTAGCAAATTGTTTACTGAACTTGGGCCATGTGGCAGGCACAGCCTTAGGTGTTGGGAATCATTTGTGAATAACCCAGGCAAAAATTCCTGCCTCATGAGACTTATTCACAGTTTGGACTAGGATGATGGCAGAGGGATTAGAGAGAAGTGGCCTGATAGGAACAATGTTTAGGAGTTAAAGTTGATAGTTCTTGGGGGAAGAAATGAATATAGCTGAGGGAGGAAGCTGTCAAGGTGATTCTTAGGCTTCTGGCTTGTATAACCAGATGGGTGGCAGTCCAGTCACTGAACATGGGAACTCTGGTGTGGGGTAACTTGGAGTGGGAGAGACCATCCCCCAAGTTACTGTTAATTAACATTAACATTAATTTGAACATTCAAGGTTTGAGGTGCCTTTGAGATATCCAAGTGCAGATGTTAAATGAGCAGTTGTGTACATGAGTCTGGAACTCAGAAGTAAGGTTTAGGGCATTGAAACATATTTGTCAGGTATCTGCATTCAGGCAGTAATTGAAGGGGTGGGTAGGGAGAAGATTGCTTATGGTATGAGAAGAAATGAACCAAACTTAAATCTTTTTTTTTTTAATGTGTTTCTCAAAATCAGACTACATTATACTGCCTTTAATTAGTGTGTGGATTTTAATGTGAGTGCCCATGTATTCCCTTAGGTGTACAAAATAAAACTTGGTTTCACCTTTTGCTGTATGTGAGTAGTTTATAGGTGAAAAAAAGAGATACTCAAATTTTAACACAGCAGTAATAATTCTAGGCAGAGCTATGAGAATAAGATTCCACGTTCATTACCTAATAAGATTTGCTATTTCCTTGAATTTATAATCTAACATCTCTGTGAGAAACATCAATGGCAGGTAAATAATGTGTCAGAATTATTCAATGAGGCTGACAAAATTAAATTGGCTGACATTTTCCCCAATAATATTCAAGGCAGGTAAAGATTTCTCAGCAGAACAATGACCTAATGAATGTGAGCCAAAGAATGAGAATTAGAAATAGGAGACAAAAAGGAGATGAATAAAACCCACCACCCATAGGGCTCATCATTTCTGTTGCTTTTTGTATTCCTAGAAAAGTTCGAGAAGGTTAATCTTCTATTAGCCACTTAAAAAATACATTTTCCTAGTTTTTAATTATAATTAATTTACTTTTCTATTAAGTATTGGCCTTTCTTGCCACTTGAATTTCAGTTTTGTCATCAGTAGTCACTCAGAATATTTTCCTCTGGAACAAAGCCCTTGCTGACATTTAGTTTAATTTCTCCTTGGCGATTGTGGGAAAAAGTAACACGAATGCAAATAAATCCTCATGCTTAATAATCTAATTTTAAAAATGTCCATGGAAGAACTAAATGTTCCTTTAAGCATTCATGAGAAAACTTCTTCTTTTTTTTTTGTGGTGGGTATTCTGGTTGGAATTAGAAATATATTAGGAATGGAACAGTGTTATAAATAGAACATTGCTATGGTTGATACTTAAAATGTGCACACAGCATTTTTCCCCTTTAGCTTTATTGCATATAGGTTTTAAGTTAGAGATGCCTTGATAACAAATGAAATTTTGATGCAATGGTGATTGTCTCTGTATAAAAATGACTTCAAATAAACCTTCTCCTATCCCATCCACTCTACTTGATTGTTAATATTTCCTTCTGGGACTTTCCTGGTGGTACAGTAGATAGGAATTTGCCTTCCAATGCAGGGGACAAGGGCTTGATCCCTGGTTTGGGAGGATCACACATACCACATGGCAAAATGAACCAGCAGACCACAACTATTGAGCCTGAATGCTGCAACACTGAAGCCGGTGCACCTAGAGCCTGTACTCCATAACAAGTGAAGCCGATGCACTGCAACCAAGAGTAGCCCCCTGCATGCTGCAACTAGAGAAAGCCTGCATACGGCAATGAAGACCCAGTGCAGCCAAAAAAATTAATAAATTAAAAAATATTTTCTTCTGATTAGTTTGTTCAAAGCTTCCTTTTACTCTATCTACAGGTAAAACAACAACAAAATAGCAGTTAGCCCCCAAAAAGTAGACATTGTTATAGTGATATAAATTTTTTGGTAGACTATTTTTTTAAAATTTTCAAATAGGATGCTTGATGGAGATGATTACTTTTGTAAAAATGAAGTTGAAATTTGGGCTACTTCTGAGGTGAGATGACTGGTTCTTTGTTTCTGTCTCCACCTACCCTTTTAGAGAATTCAAAAGTAGACTCAGTATATTTGCATCCATTCCAGTGTATTCTTTTTCTACCGGTACACTTTTCTGACTAGAATCTCTAGAAAAGTGTGAAGGGCCTACTACAGGCAAAGGAGATGGATTTATGTGTGATGCATGGTCTCTTTCCTCTCTCAGTTTTAATTTATTTTTCTTTTCCTGAATGAGAGGAAGATAGGGTGGAGGGAGGAAGCCTTTGTTCCCTCATTGCTGAGTTGGAGGAGGAAGTTCACTTGAAAGAAGTTCACTTCATAGCTGAATGCAGTGAGGATCAGGAGGACCATGGTGAGACCTTTTCTCCTCCAGCATCGCCTGTGGCCCAGAGTGGGAAAGAGATGCTCAGTAACCCAGGACACAAGCGCTTCTTTCCCTTAGAGATTTTCCTTTCTTTTAGATTTTCACTTTGCTCAAGACAAAAGCAGGTAAAAGTCTGAGTGAGGCCAGTATTCAAATTCTTACCTGTTTTTATTCTGCTGTGTAAGTTATAAATTTGGTAGGACACTGATTATCCTATTCATCTTATGCTGATCTTTACTCAAGCCAAGTATGTATTTACTTCACTCCTTCTTAAGGGACAGAAGAATTCTGGAGCAGTAGCAGTTGTTTTATTTGCTTGACATTTCCCAGCAGCCTGGGCTCAGTGGACTCAAGGTCACCCTTTAGAGTGTATGCAGTTAGCTAGGATCTGCGGAGGTGGGACGTGTCTACTGGGAGCCTTGAGAAGCCTGAACCCAGGACCTTCACTGGGCCCAGTTTGTCAGAAAGATCCAGAGACTAGAAGGCTTGCTTCTCTTCTCCACGGTGAAAGGGAACACTGAATGGTTATTGCATTGTTAGTATTGCTAGAGTACACAGCTTTGTGTTTGGGCTGATAGGTTATAAAAAAGATAGGCTGCAACTTGTGTCTTGTTTTATATAGGAAACAATGAGGGAAAGTTCCACTGCATAATAAACATCAGTATTGATTTAATGTGAAAAAAACTTTTAAAAAGCCAGAAGGAAGGAAGGAAAATATATTTTGCACCTTTATTTTCACACCAGAGAGAAAATCCTTCTTGTCAGTTTGTGTGAATTCTTCTGTTTGTGTAAACATACAGATATACATGTATGTCACATACATGCATACATTTGCATGCATACACAATAGGACTGTGTGTCATTCTGCAAGCTGATTTTTTTTTAGTCAGTGTATGATGAATATTGTCTAGTGTCACTGTTCAGTTCAGTTCAGTTGCTCAGTCGTGTCCGACTCTTTGCAACCCCGTGAATCGCAGCCCGCCAGGCCTTCCTGTCCATCACCAACTCCCGGAGTTCACTCAGACTCACGTCCATCGAGTCAGTGATGCCATCCAGCCATCTCATCCTCGGTTGTCCCTTTCTCCTCCTGCCGCCAATCCCTCCCAGCATCAGAGTCTTTTCCAATGAGTCAACTCTTCGCATGAGGAGGCCAAAGTACTGGAGCTTCAGCTTTAGCATCATTCCTTCCAAAGAAATCCCAGGGTTGATCTCCTCCAGAATGGACTGGTTGGATCTCCTTGCAGTCCAAGGGACTCTCAAGAGTCTTCTCCAACACCACAGTTCAAAAGCATCAATTCTTCGGCGCTCAGCTTTCTTCACAGTCCAACCCTCACATCCATACATGACCACAGAAAAAACCATAGCTATTGTTTGTGATAGTTGAATGGTTTTCTTTCTCTAGCATGTGTGTACTCTAATTCATTTAACTATTATTTTTATTGATGATCATTTAGAAGGGGTCTAGTTTTTCAACCTCAGTGCTATAGTAAATATTCTTATCTGCATGTTTCTGCGTTTATTTCTGTAATGCAGAATTCCGAATGATGTTTAAATTGTTTATCTTTATTATTTTTAACCTTTTAAAATTATTGATTTATTTATGGCTATGTTGGGTCTTTGTTGCTCCGTGTGGGCTTTCTCCAGTTGTGCCGAACGGGGATAACTCTCTAGCGGTGCGTTGGCTTTTCATTGTGGTAGCTTCCCGTATTGCAGAGCATGCGCTCTAGGCACGTGGGCTTCAGTAGTCATGGCCCCTGGGCTTAGTCATGTGTAATCTTCCCAGACCAGGAAGAACCCATGTTGAACCCATGTCCCCTGCATTGGTAGGTGGGTTCTTCGCCCCTCGACCATCAGGGACGTTCTAAATTGTTTGTTTTTGATATTGAAAAATACTTCCTGTCTACCCTCCAAAACGTTGAACCAGTTTATACTCCCACAAAGGTGTACAATAAAGGTATGAATTACAGAAATAGTTGAAGTGCCGTAGAAAGATCATGGTTATATGTCATATTTTGATGGCACTTTATATTTTATAATCCTCTTCCAATCTGATTTCTCCCAACCACCATATGGTATGGTTTTATATCTGCATGTATATGGATTGCATTGAATCTGTAGATAGCTTTGGGTAGTATAGCTGTTTTAATAGTACTCTTCCATCTACTCTTCCATGAACTCCATTTTTCTGTGTCTTCTTCAGTTTCTTTATCAAAGAAATCTTCTACAAATCTTTCACCTCCTTGGTTATACTTGATGCTATTATAAATGAAATTGCCCTTTTCATTTCTCTTGCAGGTAGTTTGTTTTGAGTGTATAGAAACATGACTGATTTTATGTATTGATTTTGTATCTTGAAACTTGCCTGAGTTTTTATTTGTTAGTTATAATAAACTAAGTCTTTAGAATTTTCTCTAAGATCATGTCATCTGCAAACAGCAATGATTTTACTTCTTTCTATCCCTTTTGGATACCTTCTATTTTTTTTCTTGCCTGTTTGCTGTGGCTTGGACTTCCCAGTACTATGTTGAATTGGTAAGAGTAGGCATCCTTGTCTTGTTCCTGATCTTAGAAGGGAGGCTTTTCACTTTTAAGTTTGATATTAGCTGTGGGTTTGTCATATATGCCCTTTATTAAATTGAGGTACATTCCTTATATACCTAATTTATTATGAATTTTTATCTTGAAAAATACCTTGAATTTTGTCAAGTGCTTTTTCTGTATCTATTGAAATGGTCATATGAGTTTTATCCTTTATTCTTTTAATGTTTGCATATGTTGAATCATCCTTGCATCCCAGGAATCAATCTCACTTGATCATAGTGTATGATCCTTTTAATGTGGTCCTGAATTCGGTTTGCTAGTATTTTGTTGAGGATTTTTGCATCAGTGTTTATCAGGGATGTGTGTTAGTCTTTCAGTCATGTCTTGACTCTTTGCCACCCTATGGACTGTAGCCCACTGGGCCTCTCTGCCCATGGAATTCTCCATTCAAGAACACTGGACGGGGTAGCCATTCCCTTCTACAGGGATCTTCCCAACCTGCTTCTCCTGCATTGGCAGGTGGATTCTTTACCATTTGAACAACCAGGGGAGTCTCTTATCAGGGATGTTGGTTTATAAATTTTGTTTTCTTATAGTATCTGTGTCTGGCTTTAATATCAGGGTAATGCTGACCTTATAAAATGAGCTTGAAAGTATTCTTTCCTTTTCAGTATTTTGGAAGAGTTTGAGAAGGACTGATATTAATTCTTTAAATGTTTAATAGAATTCACTAGTGAAGCTCTCTGGTCCTGGGCTTTTGTTTGTTGGGAGATTTAAAATTACTGATTCAATCTCCCTGCTCATTGTTGGTCTGTTCAGATTTTCTATTACTTTATGATTTAATCTTGGTAAGTTGTGTGTTTCTTTGTCCATTTCTTCTGAATTATCTAGTTTTTTTTTTTTGGCATTTAATTCCTCATACTTAAAATGAGAATTTTACTAGTAATAGTCTCAGAGTTGCTGCGACATTTTTTAAAAGCTGATTTATACTAAAACTGCTAAAGACATTCTTTGACACTCTACTTTCTAGTAAAACTCAGGAGAAAAGAAGTTATTCTCTTTAAGAATACACATTCCTCCTTTGAATACTGATTAAATATCTTGATATGCTTCTAACTACTTAAAAACAAAATCTAGGAGGAAGGGAACATGGGTGTACCTATGGCTGATTCTTGATGTTTGACAGAACAACAAAATTCTGTAAAACAATTATCATTATCCTTCAATTAAAAAATAAATTAAACAAAACAAAATGTAAATGTTGTATTTTTGCATATCCACTGTTTTATTCCAAATGTGTAACTAAAAAGGTAGAGATTTTTAACTTTCTGATTATTTTTCTGTTTACATGTGTTCTGTGAAAGGAAGTATAGATGTTAAACAAACTGATCTTATGATTGACAGCTTAATTTGATAAAAATTATCCAGGATATGAGTGTATTCCAATGAGAACCAAGTGTTCCATGATGGAAGTAGTCCATGTAATCAGCTTGCCACCAGATAGCTGGTGGGTACCCCAGAGAAAGATGCCACATTTACTAAGTGAAGTTTTGGCCTTAATGTTGTCACATTGAGTACTAAGTGGATATAGCCAGATTGATTTTGGTGAGTGAAAATCCATGTTGTGGAGCCCCCGTACAACTTTCAACCATACCCCTTGGCCACTTTGTTCATAATCCCGTTTGAGAAGAACAACAGTAGAGAAAAAGGTTGGTTGACCTTTGAAGAATGCATCATCTTGTCTACGTGATTATTTAGCTCCATATGTGTGAAGTTGCTATTTGGTGAGCATTTATATGGCCAACCATACCGTTAGCTGCAGTCCATAAGTGAGTGTAAATTAGTCCCTCTCACATGTCTCCTTCAAGATGAACAACCTGGTACAAAACAGAATGGCCCTCTGTGGGTACAATAGCTGTGTACCAGATGCCAGTGAATGTGCTGATTTACTCCAGCAAAGAAGTCACATCTGGTACAGTATCTGCACTCTCCAAGATCCATCTGCTTTTCTTAAAGGCCAAATAGGCAAGCTGAATATGAATGTGTTAGGAATCATCACCTTCGTCCTTTCAGTCCTTAAGGCCATTTCCTCTCCTTTGGCACATCTGTGTTTTACCAAGTATTGAGTGGTTACTGCTTACTGCTCAGTCAGCATGTAATGAAAAGCATGACGTTCTATGGAATGGAGAGGCAGTCAAGGTGCTTGTGGACTAGATTATGAGCGTGTGCTGCGAGCTGACAGAGCCCTGAGGTAGGGTAGTGGGGTGCCAGTTGGAGCCAAACTGCTCAGGTATTCACATATAAAGAAAAAAACTAATATGTTGTTGCCCATCAACAGCTGTGTACCAGATGCCAGTGAATGTGCTGATTTACTCCAGCAGAGAAGTCACATTTGGTGTAGTATCTGCACTCTCCAAGATCTGTCTGCTTTTCTTAAAGGCCAAATTGGCAAGCTGAATATGCCTGTGTTAGGAATGAAGGTGATGACCTTCATCCTTTCAGTCCTTGATAGTGACCCTAATCTCTACAGTCTCTTGGTTGCAGGATGTGGGATCTAGTTCTCTGACCAGGGATTGAACCCAGTCCCTCAGCACTGGGAGGGGGGAGTCTCAGCCACTGGACCCCCCAGGGAAGTCCCCTGTTTTCCTCTTATTCAAGAGGTTCTAGATCTGTGTATTAGTTCAAGTTTGGGACTTGATTGAGGGGTGGCATTTTTCTACTCTATAGTTTTGCTCCTTATATAGAAAAAGTAGGACTTGGTAGGTTTGTAACTATTTCTCTCTTAGAAATACCATGATCAAGCACCAATGATCTCTGCAAGTTAGACTATTCCCAATTTCAGCTTTTGCTTGCTGCACATTTTGGTAAGCATGCTATCTCATCGTTTGTTGAGTACTGTCACTGAGCCCCTGCCACTCTGGAATACTATGATCCCCATTCAGTTTAGGAACCCATTTCTTGGGTGGCACCATTCCCCTGGGTCTGCAGAGAATAGCTGCTATAGAGACCTTCAAGTATGCTGGTGATCCTTTCAACCAGTGTATCTCACCATTGGTGAAGGAAGTGCCCTCTGATCCTACCAGGTGATATAGGCAGGTGAGCAGGTCTTACATGATAAACACAGGTCAGCATTCATATCTGCTGGAGTCTTTGCATAGCTCCCTGTTTACCAAGGAGATAGTGTCATCTCATTTTCATGTAGATTACCTTCAGAACCAGGTGTCCATCAACCAAGTGAACAAACTGTTAGAGCCATTTTGAGCCATTTGAGGTAGCACAGAAAATCCAGAATCCCAGTTTCAGTTCAGTTCAGTCACTCAGTCGTGTCTGACTCTTTGCGACCTCGTGAATTGCAGCACGCCAGGCCTCCCTGTCCATCACCAACTCCTGGAGTTCACTCAGACTCGCATCCATCGAGTCAGTGATGCCATCCAGCCATCTCATCCTCGGTCGTCCCCTTCTTCTCCTGCCCCCAATCCCTCCCAGCATCAGAGTCTTTTCCAATGAGTTAACACTTTGCATGAGGTGGCCAAAGTACTGGAGCGTCAGCTAGCATCATTCCTTCCAAGAACTCCCAGGGCTGATCTCCTTCAGAATGGACTGTTTGGATTCCCTTGCAGTCCAAGGGTCTCTCAAGAGTCTTCTCCAACACCACAGTTCAAAAGCATCAATTCTTAGGCGCTCAGCTTTCTTCACAGTCCAACTCTCACATCCATACATGACCACTGGAAAAACCATGGCCTTGACGTGATGGACCTTTGTTGGCAAAGTAATGTCTCTGCTTTTCAATATGCAGTCTAGGTTGGTCATAACTTTCCTTCTAAGGAGTAAGCGTCTTTTAATTTCATGGCTGCAGTCACCATTTGCAGTGATTTTGGAGCCCCCCCCAAATAAAGTATGACAGTTTCCGCTGTTTCCCCATCTATTTCCCATGAAGTGATGGGACCAGATGCCGTGATCTTCGTTTTCTGAATGTTGAGCTTTAGGCCAACTTTTTCACTCTCCACTTTCACTTTCATCAAGAGGCTTTTTAGTTCCTCTTCACTTTCTGCCATAAGGGTGGTGTCATCTGCATATCTGAGGTTATTGATATTTCTCCCGGCCATCTAGATTCCAGCTTGTGCTTCCTCCAGCCCAGCATTTCTCATGATGTACTCTGCATATAAGAGAAATAAGCAGGGTGACAATGTACAGCCTTGACGTACTCCTTTTCCTATTTGGAACCAGTCTGTTGTTCCATGTCCAGTTCTAACTGTTGCTTCCTGACCTGCATACAGATTTCTCAAGAGGCAGGTCAGGTGGTTGGTATTCCCATCTCTTTCAGAATTTTCCACAGTTTATTGTGATCCACACAGTCATAGGCTTTGGCATAGTCAATAAAGCAGAAATAGATGTTTTTCTGGAACTCTCTTGGTTTTTCCATGATCCAGCGGATGTTGGCAACTTGATCTCTGGTTCCTCTGCCTTTTCTAAAACCATCTTGAACATCTGGAAGTTCACGGTTCACCTTTTGCTGAAGCCTGGCTTGGAGAATTTTGAGCGTTACTTTACTAGCGTGTGAGATGAGTGCAGTTGTGTGGTAATTTGAGCATTCTTTGGCATTGCCTTTCTTTGGGATTGGAATGAAAACTGACCTTTTCCAGTCCTGTGGCCACTGCTGAGTTTTCCAAATTTGCTGGCATATTGTGTGCCCATATTAAAATTTTTGATCTATTCTAACATTATATTCCTTCCAACCTGATTTAATACCCTCTGCATCTATTTCCATATATATTCCCTGGTTTCTGTCTATATAAATTGGAATTATCTTGCATATCTTTTGATATAAGTTTTATTTCTTTCTCGTTCACAGTTCACACTACACAGTGGATTCTGCTGGGACTTGATTCTGGTCGTAGGTCTAGAAGCAAGAGAGATAGTTGGGGCAGGGTCCTAAGGAAGGCCAAAGTCCCTGGCAAGATGCCATTGTAGGTCAGGCTCTTACTGATTCTTCAGGCAAGGAGAGACCAACCTCATCAAGCAAGGAGGAAAAGCTGTTACTATTGGCAGATAAAACTGCAGCGCATGGTCCTCAGCCTCAGCTTCATAAAAATCCCCTTGGACAGCAAGGAGATCAAACCAGTCAATCCTAAAGGGACTCAGTCCTGAATATTCATTGAAAGGACTGATGCTGAAACTGAAGCTCCAATACTTTTGCCACCTAATGTGAAGAACTAACTCACTGGAAAAGACCCTGATGCTGGGAAAGATTGAAGGGAGGGGCAGAATGGGATGACAGAGGATGAGATGAGATGGATGGCATCACTGACTCGATGGGCATGAGTTTGAGCAAGCTCTGGGACTTGGTGATGGACAGGGAAGCCTGGCATGCTGCAGTCAATGGGATCGCAAAGAGTTGGACATGACTGAGTGACTAAACTGAACTGAGTCTCATCCCAGCTTTTAGGACCCTCTCCTTCCCAGCCAGAATCCTAACTTTAACTGAAGAGACTCTAAGTTTGGGAATTCAATTTGCATTGCAATATTGCCACCCATAGGATTAGACTTCTAGTTTTAGAAATCCCATCTCTGGGGCAGCAGGAGATAAGTTTTCTTCACTGTGGTTAAAGAGGCTTTCTGGCTCTTCCTCTAATCCTTGAGATTGGAATTTAATGTTCTCAGTTGAATTTTTTCTTTCCTCTGGAAATTCAAATTCCAGGCCCCACCCTGGACTACAGACTTAGAAACATGGGGTTTGGGTCCCCATTTTAATAGGCTTTTCAGGTGATTCTTATGCATGCTTAACTTTGAGAACTGCTAATGTGGAACAACACCTTCAAAATTCTCAGAGAAAATTATTTTCAACTGAGAATGCTAAACCAAGACAGTTAATGTGGATAAAAATAAAGACAGACACATATAAGGACTCAAAATTTATGTCCCTTGTGTTCTTTATTCAAAAGCAATTGGTTCATGGCAAACAAGGAAGTCAACAAAGGAAGCAATGAAGTGGAAAAGAAAGGACCTAAGAAATATGGAAGCCAAGAGCCCAAAGCAAAAAAGAGGTTTCCAAGATGGTAGTAAAGAGATGTTTCTTGCTGGCTGCTGTGTAACTGATCCAGTGTCACTCCAGGGAGGTACATAAAGCCAAATGAATAACTTCAAGATAAAATATGTAGCTGATATATCTGACCTTCTGAAATATGATACTTCTAGATGTAAAATGTGTCTGGTAGAGCAGATTAAAAAAACAGATATTTAAAAATAATAAAATTAGAAGTATATAAATTATTAATTCTAGAAAATGGAAAATTTATACAGGAAAGAAAAAATTTTTTGGCTTATCAGTAATAGATGCACTAACTTCTGCTGTTCTTCAGAATTTTCAAATAAATATTTTGGTAGTATGAAGAGATAAGAAGTAAGTTGAGAGGTGCTATGGCAGCTAAACCTTTACTATCCTAATATAAAATCAGGTCATATAAAATATTGATTAAAGTATCAATTTCTTCATGTTATTTAGATACATAAGTACTTTTGGAAAAAACCTTTAAAATAATTAAAAATGGCTACCTCTAAAACCAGATGTTGAATGTGAAAGGTAGTATAGGATTTGACTGTCATTTTAAAACTCAATTTGATGATTTTTTAAATGAAATTATGTGCATATAACATAAATAATAAAAAGAGAAAAGAAGAAATTCTCTGATTTGATAAAACATAATGCAAATAAGGGCTTCCCTGGTGGCTCCGCAGTAAAGAATCCTCCTGCAGTGCAGGAGACATGGGTTCCATCCCTGGGTTGGGAAGATTCCCTGGAGGAGGGCATGGCAACCCACTCCAGTGTTCTTGCCTGGAGAGTCCCATGGATAGAGGAGCCTAGAGGACTACAGTCCTTAGGGTCACAAAGAGGGACACGACTGAAGCAACTAAGCATGCACGCATACAGTGCAGATTAATCTACCATGTATGTATTGAGCTGTGTGCAAAGCATAGTAGTCATAGGGGACAATGAGATTTATAAAATCTATCTGCCTTCTAGGAGAATATACTCTTTTCAATGAAACAAATATCTAAAGCACTGAAATAGCAGTTTAAGACTGAAGGATGAAGACTGCAAGAATTCTGTGGCCTCCACTGCCCATTCCAGCCCCAGCTGCTGCCGCTGCTAAGTTGCTTCAGTCGTGTCCGACTCTGTGCGACCCCATAGACGGCAGCCCACCAGGCTCCCCCGTCCCTGGGATTCTCCAGGCAAGAACACTGGAGTGGGTTGCCATTTCCTTCTCCAGTGCATGAAAGTGAAAAGTGAAAGTGAACTCGCTCAGTCGTGTTCAACTCTTCGCGACCCCATGGACTGCAACCTACCAGGCTCCTCCATCCATGGGATTTTCCAGGCAAGAGTACTGGAGTGGGGTGCCATTGCCTTCTCTGTTCCAGCCCCTGAAGCCCCATTAATTGTGACATCTTGGCATTCTTCAAACATGAAACACTTACTGTATCACTAACCTGATTGCCCCTGTGTTGTTTCTATAGATACTTGAGACAATAGAAAGAATCATAAATTCAATAATTTCTGCCATATCTGAGGTTTACATGTGGGGTTTGTGTATATATATATGTGTGTATAAATATATATATAAACATACACCTTCACATATTTTAATTTTTTCTTGGACTATGTAATGAGAGTACCCAACAAATGCCAAATAAAGACTAGTTTAGATTAAACATTAGGATTGCTAACCAAGTATTACCAACCTAAGCTAATTTTCTACTGTTCTTATGTTGCTACTGTCCCATTTCCTCTGGAAATGCAAATTTTTACTATAAAACTTTGATTTAGTCTTCTGTGAAGTTCAGAGAAACTGCAGGTTACAATGTACTTGATAAGAATTTCTAAGAGGAAAGAATCTTTTGACATAGTTACAATGAGTGTTCAGAAGTCCTAATTTTCGGCCAGGAGTACAGTGAATGAAGAGCATATAGATACCAGGGCAAAAGTGTTATTAAGTTCATGTATGTTATGTTCTCTGACATTAGAAATTTCTGATCTTCCTCAGTGTTTACCTTAACACTGCTTTTATGTAAGCCTTTCATAGACTCTTTGTATATTTGGGAAATTCAACTTTTGTATTTAATGGGCACTGAAAAGCTGATTGGAAGCTCTGTGTGCGTGGGTTGGGCTTGATGGTAGGTGGTCTTCAGTATACAAGGTAATTGGGCACCAAGCTGGCATTTTTCTTGGGGCACCATGAAAGGTTAGTATCTAGAGTATTTTTTTTTCCTCTGGGGCTTTTTAATTACTGGAAAAGACGAGTGCTTCAGTCCTGCCTGGTAGTGTATGCCTGGCTGCTGGCCATCTGGGAACAGGGTGGAGAAGGGGGCTAGGTTCTCATGCTGAATGTGCAGACATCCATCCAGTCCTGCTGTGTTCAGCCGTGCAGATTCAATAAAGTTCTGTGCTTATCAGGTTCAGCTGTGCCAGCGACTTGGGCTGCTGGCATGGGGGTGTGTTCTTTCATGTGGTTGCTGGAGAAGATGAGCCACAAACCTAGAGTGGGGTTCCAGTAGCTCTGTATATAGATTTTTCAGTCAATTTCCAAGTTTTCTGCCCCACCCAAACTTAAAGTACTTCCTGGTATCTCCTAATCCACAGCTTCTCCGGGGATCTACTGGGTTTTTTAGCTTCTTCTAAGCATATTTCTCAGGAAGTACTGAAGATAAAAAGTTCTTTGTTCTGCTCTGTTCAGTTAGCACACCACCATCTGCCTTTGCCTTAAAACATTTACAAAAACTCTTATCTATTGATGCATCTTTCATTCATACTTGTCCTTTTGGATTGTGAATTTTGTTTAAAAAATATCCCTATACTGTCATTTCAGTGTAGAGAAGCAGGGTCAATGGTTCATTTGTCTAGTTTAAGCAGAAATTCAGGAATCATTTGTTCATCAGTATTTCCCCAGTGCCTTGCTCGTTTTTATTGTTCAGTCACTCAGTCGTGTCCTACTCTTTGCAATGCCATGGACTGCAGCATGACAGGCTTCCCTGTCTTTTCACCATCTCCCGGAGCTTGCTCAAACTCATGTCCGTTGAGTCAGTGAGGCCATCCAACCACCTTTTCCACTGTTGTCCCCTTCTCCTCCTGCCTTCAGTCTTTCCCAGCATCAGGATTTTTCTGATCAAGACATCTGCATATATTCCTTTATGCTTGACTGGTTTGATCTCCTTGCTGTCCAAGGGACACTCAAGAGTCTTCTCCAACACCACAATTCAAAAGCATCAATTCTTCAGTGTTCAGCCTCCTTTTTGACCCAACTGTCACATCCATACATGACTATTGGAAAAATCAGAGCTTTGACTAGATGGACCTTGGTCGGCAAAGTAGTGTCTCTGCTTTTTAATACACTGTCTAGGTTTGTCATAGCTTTTCTTCCAAGGAGCAAGTGTCTTTTAGTTTTGTGGCTGCAGTCACTGTTTGCAGTGATTTTGGAGCCCAAGAAAATAAAGTCTTACTGTTTCCGTTGTTTCCCCATCTATTTCCCATGAAGTGATGGGACCAGATGCTTTGATCTTTGTTTTTTTTTAATGCTGAGTTTTAAGCCAGATTTCTCACTCTCTTTTACCTTCATCAAGAGGCTCTTTAGTTCCTTTTTGCTTTCTGCCATAAGTGTGGTGTTATCTGCATATCTGAGGTTATTGATATTTCTCCTGCCAATCTTGATTCCAGCTTGTGCTTCATCCAGCCCAGCATTTTTCATGATGTACTCTGCATGGAAGTTAAATAAGCAGGGTGACAACGTAGAGCCTTGATGTACTCCTTTCCCAATTTGGAACCAGTCTGTTGTTCCATGTCCTGTTCTAACTGTTGCTTCTTGACGTGCATACAGGTGTCTCAGGAGGCAGGCAGGCTCATCGTAGGCTCTGAAATAAGTATTTGATGGATGAATAATTGAGTGAATTGAGTTAGAAGTTTTTACAACAGCAGTAAAATATTGTGACTGTATGTGCACATAGAACAACCTAAAAGGCATCTTTTACAATAAATTTTTGTTTTGGCTCTGTTCCATTTTGGTTTTGTTCTCAGCATGGTCAAGAAAATAAGAGTTTTAGAAAGCTAAGTGTGTGCTCCTTTAGGATGGATGTGTTTGCTTTCTTAGTCAAGCAGTTATAGCTGTTACCTTAGGCTTAAAGATACACATTTGCCTAAGATACACATTTATGATTTTTGTCTAGAAAATCATATTGAGGCTGAGGTATGCAGTAAGCACAGTCTTTATGTTTATTTGTATGTATATTTGTGAAGTTATAAAGAGATTTGGGCTGATTATATAGTTATAAAGAGACTTTCCCCACAGTCCTTTGTGGTTAATAAAGTTTGAGAGTCACTGGCTTAGTGGGGCATCTTATCCAGGTATGTTTTCCTTAGAAAATGTACATTTTTGTAGAGACAAAGAAATTAAGCTATAACAGTGAAGTGAAGTGTTAGTCAGTCAGTTGTGTCAGACTCTTTGTGACTCCATGGGCTGTGGCCTGGCAGGCTCCTCTGTCCCTGGGATTCTTCAGGCAAGAATATTGGAGTGGGTTGCCATTCCCTTGTCCAGGGGGCTTCCCAACCCAGGAATTGAACCCAGGTCTCCTGCAATGTAGGTGGATTATTTACCATCTGAGCTACCAGTGAAGCCCATAACATCTCAAGTATATAGTAAAATTAATATTTTGAACAAATAGGTGAATATTCTTATTCATATGGTTAGCTCTGGACAGCAAATTGGGGATTATGGAGAGACAGGAATATGTTAGAGAGCCCATGATTTGGTTAAAGTGCTGGATCTTGGGTCTCACAAATGAAATGCTTCTACCCTCTATACTACAAGAAATGAATAAATGGACTTCTGGCACTTACTCCTAAAATTATTCAGTAATTGTAAGTTCAAATAATGAGAAAATTATGGCATCATCTTAAACAATTATTGTGGGGCTTCGCAGGTGGTGCTAGTGGAAAAGAACCTGCCTGCCAGTTCAGGAAACACAAGAGACACAGGTTTGAGCCAGGGTCGGGAAGATCCTCTGGAGAAGGACATAACAACCCACTCTAGTATTCTTGCCTGGAGAATCCCATGGACAGAGAAGCCTGGGAGGCCACAGTCCATTGAGTTGCAAAGAGTCAGACACGGCTAAAGTGACTTAGCACACACACATGCATGCAAACTACTGTGTAATTCGCCCATCCCCAATCTTTGGATTTATTAAAGGAATCTACACAGACACCCAGTGAGAGTTCTTTATAATTAGAAAGGTTATAGTTACCTCTCCAGTAAGGAAGGAAAATCCTACATCACAAAAGTAGGTTAGGAAGATAATAGATTAAGAAAATTGTTTACAGAAAACTCACGGGTTACAGAAATTGTTAAGAAGTTGGGGGTAAGGAGAAGAGAAAGGTGATAAGAAGCTTTTTGGAGCAAGAAAGTGAAATATCTTTGTAAGTTTTCTAGAGTGCATTCTTCTTCACACCTGAATATTTTCCCAGTCATCTACTTTAGAATCCTTTATTTCTTGGTTGACATTTTAATCAAGTTGCTGGCATTACAGTAAGGTTAATCTTAGGAAGAATAAATTGGGAAAATAAAAGTATTTGTTTCAGAAAATACAGGATGGAAATGGGTGGGCATGGGAAAGAAGAGAGAATTTGAGGATCAAAGAGATCTTTGGAAAAAGAAAGGAAGTCTTCAAAATATGACCAAGACGTTTTACAGATAATTTTTCTTCTTTTCTTGAAGAACTTCTTCAGTAGAGTGGTAGGATTCTGGGGAAAACCACAAATAAAATAGAGAGCCAGAAAACTGCTTCAGACCCTCATTGAAAATAAGGGTGGTGTCTACTTGTGAAGCTGTGAAAGCAAAGGTGTTTGATTATCATGTATTAAATAGGAAACTGATTTCAGGGTTCTTTGCCAACTAGCTTCGGGCTAGTGTAAGAACGGAATATAAACCTGTACCAAAGAGCTATCAAGAAAAGTATTAATACCCTCAGGCCAAACAGATAATAAAATCTATATTAAGAGTAACTATGAAAAGGCTATGCTGCTCCTAGAAATTTGAAAGAAAAGTTAACTGTAAGGTAATACTTTTGGCCTTTGAGGCAGTAATACATTTTTATTCTTTTCACTTTCACTTTATATGTGGAAGTCATGAAGTTTCCTTTATAGTTGACTAAAAACAGAACAATATTTTAGTGATGACTAGTCTAGAAACTTAAATATTTTTAAAGAGTTAAAAAAGTAAAATAGGTCCTTCAGGATGAAGAGTAAGGAGTCAAATGATGTGTACAAAACTCACTCCCGTTTATTTTTTTGTGTTTTGGACTTGTTTTCAGGCAAAAGGACTCCTATGGAAGATGGACATCTTTCTCCCGTTTCCAGAATATGTTTCCAAGCTCATCAGTGAAACCTGATCCTGCTGCTTTGTGTTAAAATGCTTGAAGAACACTCACATCTCTGACAACGCCAGCTTCCATCCTGTTGAAACCATGGTCGTCTCTGCAGTGTTGACGGCATCCCATACTGGGGCATCCAACACAACGTTTGTAGTTTATGAAAACACCTACATGAATATTACGGTCCCTCCACCATTCCAGCACCCTGGCGTTGGTCCACTGCTTAGATACAGTGTTGAAACCCTGGCTCCCACTGGGATGAGTTCCTTAACAGTGAATAGTACAGCTGTGTCCCCAACACCAGCAGCTTCCAAGAGCCTCAACTTGCCTCTCCAGATCATCCTTTCTGCTCTAATGATGTTTATTCTGTGTGTGTCTTTTCTTGGCAACTTGGTTGTTTGCCTCATGGTTTACCAAAAAGCTGCCATGCGTTCCGCCATTAACATCCTCCTGGCCAGCCTGGCCTTTGCAGACATGTTGCTTGCAGTGCTGAACATGCCTTTGGCCTTGGTCACTATTCTTACCACCAGATGGATTTTCGGGAAATTCTTCTGTAGGGTATCTGCTATGTTTTTCTGGTTGTTTGTCATAGAGGGAGTAGCCATCCTGCTCATCATTAGCATTGATAGGTTTCTTATTATAGTTCAGAGGCAGGATAAGCTAAATCCATACAGGGCTAAGGTTCTCATTGCAGTTTCTTGGGCAACTTCTTTTTGTGTAGCTTTTCCTTTGGCAGTAGGGAACCCCGACCTTCAGATACCTTCCCGAGCTCCCCAGTGCGTGTTTGGGTACACAACCAATCCCGGTTACCAGGCATATGTGATTTTGATTTCTCTCATTTCTTTCTTCCTGCCCTTCCTGGTGATCCTGTATTCCTTTATGGGCATCCTCAATACTCTTCGGCATAATGCCTTGAGGATCCACAGCTACCCTGAAGGTATATGCCTCAGCCAGGCCAGCAAACTGGGTCTCATGAGTCTCCAGAGACCCTTCCAGATGAGCATTGACATGGGCTTTAAAACGCGTGCCTTCACAACCATTTTGATTCTCTTTGCTGTCTTCATCGTCTGCTGGGCCCCATTCACCACTTACAGCCTTGTGGCAACGTTCAGCAAGCACTTTTACTATCAGCACAACTTTTTTGAGATCAGCACCTGGCTACTCTGGCTCTGCTACCTCAAGTCTGCGTTGAACCCACTGATTTACTACTGGAGGATTAAGAAATTCCACGATGCCTGCTTGGACATGATGCCTAAGTCCTTCAAGTTTTTGCCGCGGCTCCCTGGTCACACACGGCGACGGATACGCCCCAGCGCTGTCTATGTGTGTGGGGAACATCGGACGGTGGTGTGAATATTGGAACTGCCTGACATTTTGGGTGGTGGCTGTTCTTTATCTGACTTTGAATTTTCTTTCTCATGGCTCCTCCACTTAAACTTTGTTGTTTTATTCATAGGTTATGTATATATGTGTATGTGTGCAATGTAAAGAAAGAATGGTGATTAGTTATAAGTCTGTTACCAGGGATACACAATAGGGAAGTGATCCCAAGTGTTACCTCCAGGGTTCAAGAGAAATCCTTGATTTAGGGTGGGGAGATGGTTTTCTGTAACTTCAGTTGATTTTGTTTCTATAGTAGGAATCAGAATTGTGCTTTATTGAGCCTGAAGTTACATTGAATTTTAGGTATATTGTATGCTGCTAAGATATGCTTAGTTGAGTTTATCAATTTTTTTTTTTCCTGGAAGACACTGCTGCTTTTTGCCATCACATTGGAGCCAAAAGCCACATACATCTCAGTAGATAGTTAGTTTTATTTAAGAACAATAACCCAAGGGGGTCAGTGACATTTTAAAGGTCATTAATATTTACTTTGGTGCACTTTAAGAAACAATGTACAGACTAATTCAGTCATGTTTTTCAGAATTGCTTTTATACATGACATGTTGTGCTTTAGGAAACATTGCATTATTTCTAGGAAGATAGTTTTTTAAAAAAATGTTTTATCTGCATGTACAGTTTTAAAGGAGAGAACATAAAAACGGAGAACTTTTTCTAAGCACAATAGTGAATCTTTAGAGAAATAGGGCAGAGTTGAGAAGATGGAGCACCTTTGAAAATGTAAATGAAATGCAGAGAGGCTGTGGCTGGTGGGGGCTGTGCTGATTCCTTTTACTCACCGATTCTCTGAGTTCAGTGAGGAGAAGGGTCACCATTTATTAGACATCTACCAGGTGCCAGGCACTGTGCATCATTTTATCCTCATAGTGTGCTCTGAGGGAGGTTATTACTTCTTCCTTTTGCAGACAAAGAAGGCAAGTCTCAGAGACTTAAATTCTGCCCAAGGTTATTGGTAGAGCTGGGGTCAGAAAATCCATCTGAGTCCTGAGACTGCTGTTCTGCTGTACCACACAAATACCTCCTTCAGGTTTGGAAGTTCCATGACCAAGAGGGAACTATGTGTATTCTTCCTTTCTTTTTTTCTTTTAGATTGAAACCTTTTTTTAAAAAAAAAAAAAAAAAGCTTCATTTTTTTTTAATTGCCAAAAGGAATTATATTACAGAAAGTCTGGAAAATAGAAAGGAAAAAAATAAAATCATTCATAACCTCCTTTATAAAGTAGAACTTAAAAATTGATAAGGGTATAAGGAAATAAGGCAAATTTTTGATTTGCAAAACAAGTGACAATTATTGAGAAGTTAAATACAGCTGTCTATAGGTCTTTGCCCTGTAGGTTTGGATGTTTCCAGTTGTCCAGCTGTATTTCTCAATGTTCTGGACAGAATGCCGTGGTTGCCCCAGTGCTTGCCCAGAGCAGAGCTGGCTGTTGAAGAATGTGAACACTTAGAGGTGAACAGAAAGCCTGGTCTGAGCCTTGAGCAAGTTTTCACTGGGGCAGGTCTAGGGTTTCAAATTCTTCTTCTCTTGCTGATAATATAATCTGCCTCTCCCTGCTGCCCTACGTGTATCCGGGGCCTTCGGTGCCCTCTCTCTCCAATTCCAGGAACTAGACGGCCCCCAGAGATGGGGCTTCAGACTAAGGCCATAAGTGCTGAAAGTGTAGCCTGGACTTTATAGTCAAGTTAACCATGAACCCCTTTTGGATTTATAGCATGTTTTCAGAATTGTCGTGTTTTGTCACCAGTGGGAAGTGAGCCTCCGCTTCTTTAGCTGTACAACCAGATCGTTGGACTAGGTGAATCTTCAAGATCTTTCCCAACTGTAATGTGAGAGTAGAGATTTTTTGAAGAGCCCAGCTGACATCAGCATCACTCTTTGGTCTCCAGTATTATTTTTTCTTACATTTTACTTCTTTAGATATTTCTTAAAATTGAATGTCTGAAGAGCATGTGGCACCATGGCAGGAGTTAGGAGTTTGGGGGGTGGATGTCATCATCAAAGACCCGAGAAACGCTGTTCTTGAGGCAGTGGTCTTGTTATTGGGACTCATTTTCCAGTTAACTTGTCCTTGGGGACTCAAGCATTATATTCAACATGTTTTGAGATCATCTTCTGATGAGACTCACCTACCTCTTTGGTTTTTTATTTATATTATTCACAGGTAAAATTACTGTTATCCATTGGGATCTTATAGAGCACAAACACTGTAGTAGGTATTAGTAGCACATTGAAGTGTATCATGCTTTCCATTTTCAATATAAGCTAGATTTCAGGCAGATACTAATAAGTCTATTTCAAATTAGACTTTATCTGAGGAAAGTCAGTGTGATCTGTATTCATCTTACATGTTGGCATTAGAACTTGAGACACCTTTCATGGTTGGAGTTGAGACAGCTTTGTTTCCTTTGTCCTGTTTTTATGAGTAATCCTTAGGTAACTTCAGTGCTGCTGGTAGGCAGTGCAGCATTGGAAAGAGCTCTGGAGTGCCTGCTAAGAGGATCAGTGTTTGTGAAAGATGACCAAGAGGGGCCTATGTGAGAATGCAGCATCCACACCGAACAGCAGTTCTCTTTACACTGGATTGTCTTGATCAATCAGATGACAGTTTACAAACCATTTTGAACATTTTTATCACATATACATTTTGAAAACTTAAAAAAAGTACTGTGGTATACCTTTGAACGATTTAGGTGTAGTATCATATGTTACCTATTCTATATTTTCTTGATGGAAAAAAATGCCACTATGAGTTCTCACCACTGGCTGACATCATCAGAAGTGCTTTTCTTTTTCCTTCAGGCTAATAAGTAAGAAGCAGGAAAGAGATAATGAAGTGTTTGTGGTCAAAAGAAAGAGTCAAAAGAAATCCTTAATAATCTGAAATAGTGATATTCAAACTTTCAGATATTCATTTGCATTTAAGTCTTCCCAGGAGGGCTTGTTAACAATAAATGCAGGTCACCAGGGCCCCCAGAGGGGCATTGGGCCCACCAAGGCCCACGTTTATCTTGTTGCGTATGTGGTCTGATTCTGTTTCAGATGGTCTCTGGGGCATACTTCAAGAAACACTCCTGTGGGAAATATATCCACTTAAAAAATGTCTCCTTTTTCCAAAAACGTTTGATTTGTGTTGGAAGCCATTATCTCCCAGTGCGTGGATAATCCACATGAGAGGAAGATCTGTGTATCATTGTGCCTAATTTGCTGCCACTACTCCAGTGTCAGCTTTATCATCTTTCAACTGGCAAAGTTCTGATAAAACGTAGTTTCAAAGTAGAGCGAAAAGGTGACTTCACAATTGAAAGTGATGCCTTTTGGAGTCTGATTCGTCTCATATTTTCTTTTCTAGGTGAGAGATATCTTTATTGTATGTAATCTCCTCAAGAGTAAGGGGAATGCAAAGATTCATCCAATTCCTATTGCTCTGCTTATGCCAGTTGTGTTGAATGGGAAGCATGAAAAAATAAAACTATTTAAATCTATGTATTTCAGTTGCTGACAAAGATACTTAATATTTGCTTTTGTTTACATGAAAATATTTATGTATATATCACAGGAAAAATGTTCACTTGCTTGATATTTTATTCTTCCATGATTTTTAATGTTTAAAGGACTGTTTAATTCAGATTTTCACAACCATAGTCTTCATTGAAAACTCAGTTTTTATAATAATAAATGAAAATGTCAAAGCACATGTTTGTTAATACAAGTAAATGGTAATACAGTTCTTAGATGTTAATTGGTACTAGTCCTTTGTAATTAAAACTAATTTATTTTACAATGGTACCTAACCTATATGAAAAAATCACTTTGAATTTTGGGTTGTAATATTCAAAATCAAAGTGTACAATTATTTGTGCATATTCTTATTACATCCAGGAAAAGAGCTACCAATAAGAAAATGAATAACTGTTTAACATTTCTAAAAGTGGAGTTTTTTTAAAGGACTACTTCATTTATCTTAGAAAAAAAATTGTCATGAATAATACTTTCTGTTCAATTAAAATCTGAGTTTAGTTTCAATCCTACTTCCTTTCGGTTTTTATTTTCAAATTAGCTCTCAAAGCCTTTATGTGTATAACTGTATTCTGGTTTTAGAAGTTCTCAGAGCAATTAAGGATGAAATGAAACTTGGCAAAAGACCATTAGTATTGAGATAGTTTTAAGACATTCTGTCTAGGAGAGTTATAAAAATTTTCCTGCTAAGTCATTTGAAATTGGATTGTCACTGGCAAATCAGTGACAATGTTTGCTTCTGTTTTGATGGAATGATTTCATACTGTACTTCTCTAAAATCTAAGGCCTTTCTAAAACCTACTTTTAAATCTTTAGAAAATATCATTCATTTTTATATGAGTTTCAATTTTTGCCAACTAGACACGAGGGTTTTATTTTCCTTTTCACTTATATGCAAAAGCTAAATATATTTATTTTTAAGTTACAATAGAAGGTTGATTTACAAAGGAAGTTTCTCATTGAATCTACATCTAATAGTTTCTTTTGAAATGGAAAGGTAAGATATAGCAAAATAGAGAAAAATGTTGAATTAAAACCATGTTCACATCTACTGTGAAAATAAGCTCCACTCAACTCATAATAAAGAAAACCTTTAGAAGTGTCTACCTTCTATGTCAAGGTGCAGTCAGTTAGCTTTAATGCAAAAAGAAAAAAATATTTCATGGGTGTATCAGTCAGGATTTAACCCAGGGAAGCAGAAGTAGTGAAATAGATTTATTATGAGATCTATTGCAAGAGCTGGCTTACATGGTTGTGGGGCTGGCTGAGCAAATTTGAAGGCCAGAGGGTGAGCTGTCCTATAGGACAGGCTGGAAATCACAGGCACAAAACTCAAGTTGCTGTCAGCTTCTGCTGAGGCAGAATTTCTTCCTTTTCAGAAAAGCCTCCCTCTGCTTTCAGCCTTTCAACTGCTTAAGTCAGACCTATCCAGATTGTCTAGGAAAATCTCTCAGTTAATGTGGACTGATTGTAGATTTTAACCACATCTACAAAACATCTTCATAGCACCACTTAGATTAGTGTTTGATGGAAAAACTAGGGGTTGTAGCCTGGCCAGAGTTCAGTTCAGTCATTCAGGCATGTCTGACTGTGACCCCATGGACTGCAGCATGCCAGGCCTCCCTGTCCATCACCAACTCCCAGAGTTTACTCAAACTCATGTTCATTGAGTCGGTGATGCCATCCAACCATCTCATCCTCTATCATCCCCTTCTCCTCCCACCTTCAATCTTTCCAGGATCAGGATCTTTTCAAATGAGTAAGTTCTTCACATCAGGTGGCCAAAGTATTGGAGCTTCAGCTTCAGCATCAGTACTTCAAATGAATATTCAGGACTGATTTCCTTTAGGATGGACTGGTTGGATCTCCTTGCAGTCCAAGAGACTCTCAAGAGTCTTCTTAAACACCACAGTTCAGAGGCATCAATTCTTTGGTGTGCAGCTTTCTTTATAGTTCAACTCTCACATCCATACATGACTACTGGAAAAACCATAGCTTGACTATATGGACGTTTGTTGGCAAAGTAATGTCTCTGCTTTTTAATATGCTATCTAGGTTGGTCATAACTTATCTTCCAAGGAGCAAGTGCGTTTTCATTTCATGGCTGCAGTCACCCACCATCTGCAGTGATTTTGGAGCCCCCCCCCAAATAAAGTCTCTCACTGTTTCCACTGTTTCCCCATCTATTTCCCATGAAGTGATGGGACCAGATGCCATGATCTTTGTTTTCTGAATGTTGAGCCTTGTCAACTTTTTCACTCTCCTCTTTCATTTTCATCAAGAGGCTCTTTATTTCTGCTTCACTCTCTGCCATAAGGATGGTGTCATCTGCATATCTGAGATTTTTGATATTTCTCCTGGAAATCTTGATTCCAGCTTGTGTTTCATCCAGCCCAGCATTTCTCATGATGTACTCTGCATGTAAGTTAAATAAGCAGGGTGACAGTGTACAGCCTTGACCTACTCCTTTCCCAATTTGGAACCAGTCTGTTGTTCCATGTCCAGTTCTAACTGTTGCTTTCTGATCTGCATACAGATTTCTCAGGTGGTCTGGTATTCCCATCTCTCAGAATTTTCCACAGTTTGTTGTGATCCACACAGTCAAAGCCTTTGGCATAATCAATAAAGCAGAAATAAATGTTTTTCTGGAACTCTCTTGCTTTTTCCATGATCCAGCGGATGTTTGCAATTTGATCTCTGGTTCCTCTGCCTTTTCTAAATCCTACTTGAGCATCTGGAAGTTCACGGGTCACATACTGTTGAAGCCTGGCTTGGAGAATTTTGAGCATTACTTCACTAGCATATGAGATGAATGCAATTGTGTGGTAGTTTGAGCATTCTTTGGCATTGCCTTTCTTTGAGGTTGGAATGCAAACTGACCTTTTGCAGTCCTGTGGCCACTGCTGAGTTTTCCAAATTTGCTGGCATATTGAATATAGCACTTTCACAGCATCATCTTTTAGGATTTGAAATTGCTCAACTAGAGTTCCATCACCTCCACTAGCTCTGTTCTTAGTGATGCTTCCTAAGGCCCACTTGACTTGGCATTCCAGGATGTCTGACTCTAGGTGAGTGATCACACCATCATGATTATCTGGGTCATGAAGATCTTTTTTGCATAGTTCTTCTGTGTACTGTTGCCACTTCTTCTTAATATCTTCTGCTTCTGTTAGGTTCGTACCATTTCTGTCCTTTATTGTGCCCATGTTTGCATGAAAATTTCCCTTGGTATCTCTAATTTTCTTGAAGAGATCTCTAGTCTTCCCCATTCTGTTGTTTTCCTCTATTTCTTTGCACTAATCACTGAGGAAGGCTTTCTTATCTCTCCTTACTATTCTTTGGAACTCTGCATTCAAATGGGTATATCTTTCCTTTTCTCCTTTGCTTTTTGCTTCTCTTTTTTTCACAGCTATTTGTGAGGCCTCCTAAACCACTTTACCTTTTTGCATTTCTTTTTCTTGGGGATGCTCTTGATCCCTGCCTCCTGTACAATGTCATGGACCTCCAAAACATCAAAAGACCATTGAAGTGATGACATCCAAATTTAAAATATCAAAGCTATGGTTTTTCCAGTTCATGTATGGATATGAGAGTTGGACAGAAAGAAAACTGAGCACTGAGGAATTGATGCTTTTGAATTGTGGTGCTGGAAATTTGAGAGTCCCTTGGAGTGCAAGGAGATCAAACCAGTCAATCCTAAAGGAAATCAACCCTGAATATTCATTGGAAGGACTGATGCTGAAACTGAAGCTCCAATACTTTAGTCACCTGATGCAAAGAGCCGCCTCATTGGAAAAGACCCTGATGCTGGGCAAGATTGAAGGCAGGAGGAGAAGGGGGCAGCAGACATGAGATGGCTAGATGGCATGACCGACTCAATGGACATGAGCTTGGGCAAACTCTGGGAGGTAGTGAGGGACAGGGGAGCCTGGCAGGTGGGCTACAGTCCATGGAGTTGCAAACTGTCAATCTTAGTGACTGAACAACAACACAACGAATAATGCTATAGTGTTATTCTAAAAAACTCAGTCACATAAATCTCAGTGTTGAGATTAATATCATGACCAAGATAAGTATGTTGAAGAGGATGGAAAACATTCTGACTGCATTATATTCAAATTCACATAATCACAGAACATAGAATCTTTGAATTTCATGGCACTGTGAAACTTCTCAAAAGGGAGTAATAATTGATCAGATGATTTCATAAATTAACTTCTTATATAAACTAATTATTGTGATACTTGCCAAGGATGATGCCTTTCTTCTAAGAAATTTGAAAGCATAAATGGTCAAGACAGTATTAACTCACAACATAAAAACTTGCTAACAATAATAATGATGAGTGCCATGTTTTAAATGGGCTTCCCAGGTGACTCAGTGATAAAAGAATCTACCTACCAATACAAGAAATGCAAGAGACATGCATTTGATCCCTGGGTTGGGAAGATCCCCTGGAGTAGGAAATGGCAACCCACTCCAGTATTCTTGCTTGGAGAGTCCTATGGACAGAAGAGCCTGGTGGGCTTCAGTTCAAGGGGTCACAAAGAGTTGGGCTTGACTGAGCGACTAAGCACACATGCCATATTTTGGCCACTTAAATTAGTCAAAATACACTTTATTTCAATCCATAGTATTTTCTCCTTTTTCCAATTATGTTCCCAAGAGATTAAGTAACTTTTTCAGGTGGATTGAAATCTAGGCCTAATGCCAAAGTTCACAGTTTTTTTAGAACACCTTGCTCCTATTATTCCCCAATAATAGAACTGAGTTTCTAGTGAGACTAGTATACTTACTAAGCATCATACTAGGTGATTATTCCTCTCCATGCATTAGATAAAATAATCATGGCAGAAAAACCTATACACAAATTTGTAGGTATTAGCACAAAACCTAGACTGGTTTATTCTTTAAGTCATTAAGTAGATTTGGCTAAATCAAAATTGAGCTGTCAAGCTATCTGGGCCCCTGGAGCCCTGGGTACACCATCTCTAATATCATAGGACCTTCAAGAACTTGCTGACTGTGGCAGAATTTTTGGGAATACGTAGCTATCCAGACAGTTTCCTAGACTGCACAGATGTCACAATCCCTTTTGGAAAGAGTTTCATGCTGGTGTGCACTTGGACTTCAAGAACGTATTGGTTTGTCTGAAGTTCCACAGGATTTACAGTAGCCCAGAATTTGGAAGAGAAGGGGGAGGTGATAAAGTCAAGAACGCTAGGTCCTGCTGCCAGCTTTGACACTCCTGTTATGTTGCCAACCAGGACTCCTTCAGCCTGACATAAAATGGCTGTGTTTTAACATCCTCTTAACTATGATTGGTATAGTAAATAGAATTCATTAGTTGACGGCAGCATTTGTATTTAAAAAAAAAGCCCTCTTTTTATATAGTTTCGCAAACAATGAAAAAATTTAACTGTGTAACTTACCTTATTGACCATATGTTCAGGCACGCTCACATTTGAAATTTCTTAATAGTAAACGCACTAGACTACAAGATCAGTTGTTGGTCAAATCTTGGCTGCAAGAGCCGCGGGGCTGGAGCACTGACCATTAAGTTCTACATGAATTTCCCACTTTTTGGAGGATGAAGATACCTAACCCGTTGTTCGGGGATCAGCTGTATCCACTAATAAGCAAATGAAGAAACAGGTTTAAATGATTAGATGACTTTCCCAACGTCTCGCAGCAGTTAGGAGGTAGAACAGGAATTCAAGCCCAGCCCATCAGCTTCCAACTTTAGAGCTCAGAAGCACTTAGTGGGATTTTAGCGTCAGAGAGAGAAGGGCTGGAAAATGAGCTTTTGAGCTTTGGAAAAAATACAGTAGCCAAGCAAACAGAGGTCAAATAAATAATCCTGGAATGTCTTTTAATCAAATATGTGCATTTTCACTAGTAGAAAGAGTAATAAATGTTTATATTTGTAAGAAAGCAAGTTTTTTTGGTTCATCATCCAAGATTTACCGCTAAAAAGGTTGAACTTGAGGACAAAAGGCACACAGGGCAGGAGCAGCTGGTTCCCAGCATGGGTCGAGCATTTTGTTCTCCGTTTGGACACAAACCTCAGACCTACCCAGGATGTACATACCCCAGACTTGTCTGGTAAGTATCACTATTGCTTTTGCTTTTCTGGACCTAGGCAGCAGGACTTTTTCTTCATGGGTGCTGAGGACTCCTTGGGAAACTGTTAGTACCCAGAGAATTTCACTGTGCTCTCACCCCACCTTCCAGGATTCATCTAATGAGCAAAGCAACTGCAAATGGCTCAGAAGACATTTGCCTCTGACGGGAAGAAATATGGAGTTTTCTTGTATCGCTTCCCCAAAGCTATACAAATGCTGTGATTAACTTGGATTCCAAGACATCACAATATTATATGTTCACCTTTGTGAAGGCTGCAATTGCCAAGCAACAGGTTCTGTTAGATCTCTCTCCAGGGCCAAAGGCTTCTCGTGAAAACATTGACAGTGAAACAAGCTGCACACTGAAGGGAAACAGAGAAATGGAGGAATGGAATCTGACAGAGATGTGTTGACAACCAAGAAAAGAAAAAAGAAAAAAATCCAGCTTGGTCTTGATTTCTGGCCCTCCTTCTCTCTCCGGAGTTCTCACCTTTCCTTCCTACTAGGCCCGAAGCTCCCCGAGGGCAGGGCACTGTGCTTGCTTGCTGTTTCTCCAGCACCTAGTGCCATGGCTCACAGAGAAGGGTGGCTCCTAGAAGTCTGGAAATGGACCTTTGATAAAAGAATCTTGGTGGTTAAGATCAGAATGGACTTACCCAAGCCAAGTAGCAAGTGCTAAGGTCGGCACACAGAGCCTCAGGCTCCAAGTCCAGTGAGCAGCCCACTGTTTAAACCTGCTGCCTTGACTTAGGGGAAAAAGTAATTGGAGGGTTTTAAGGCTAGTTTGGGAGACGATTGTGTGGAATGGATAGGGCTGCTAAATTTTTATTTGCTAAACCTGGCAACCCTCAGAGTAGTGCGCGTATGTATACAATTTTTTTGACCCTGTACTGTGCAAGTCATGGCACGGAGGAGGTCCTCTGCCCTTCCTGTGAGGCTGGTCTGTGGCTACGTCTTGCGGTCTTGACTAAATATGCTGGGGTTCAGACTTCAAAGGGTAGAGGAGGCCGTGACTCACTCTGCAGCTGAGAAGCAATGCAGATGGACCGATAACAAGTTAAAGGTGTGTTTCCTAACTGTTTTTGTGTGATCTCAGTTTGTTGGTAAATGAATGATGATGGTGATATGGACAAGATGTATTTAATAACCACCTCCATTGGGGAGACTTTGGTTGGAAAAAGTTTCCTATTGCTAGAATTAGACATCCATATGTTGAATGCCATCGGAACATTTGCAACAGAAATTCGGAGTTTAAATCACTTTCACCATAGTTTTGGCAGGACCGGGAACATATTTTTTTTTTTTTTCAGCTGTTCTTCCTGATGGGGGCTATAAATAGGTTTGGAGAAGTATATAATTATCTCAAAGTAGAAGCAAAAGATAAAAAGCAGCTTGAGATTTTAAAGGAACATTTAATAGTTATTATTATGTAACATTTATTAAGCAAGCTCACTGTGCTCATTATCTTTGCCAGGAAGAAACTTGGAATAAAAAGTCAATCCAAGACATGACATGTATAAATATACCAAAAGGTACATTAACTTGGTGCCGGAACAAAGGGTTGATTCAATAAAAAAGAAATGTTAGGTGAACAAAAAAGGCAGCCAGATCAGTACAGTGTTGCGTGGAAATGAAGAAAACTTATATTTAGTAACATAGCTTTAAAATACTGACAGTTTAAAATAAGATGTATAGCCACATAGAAACAGGTAACAATATGGTATATGCATGGGTAGTGCTGTGTTTTTGGCAGCTAGCTCAGCCTTTTATGTATAAAAGGAGTTTACTTACTATGTTCAATGAATAAATACTAAAAGGTCTGATACTAAATAAAGATTCATTTTTGATTGGAGCAGGATAGGCATTATAAAGAATGACTTCAGTCACTGGCTCTTGGGTAAGACTGTGATTGCTGTTTAAAGCCTATAGAAAGTCCACAACCAAGTAATCTTATTAATGACATCCATCATTTATTTGATGCCTGTTAAATGGTGCAAGTACTATATTAATATATAATCTCTAATTCTTTTTAAAAAGTATTTACCTGCTTAGTGAGCTAGCAACTAGCTGCACTGGGTCTTAGTTGCAACATGTGGAATCTAGTTCCCTGGCCAAGAATCAAACCTGGGCTCCCTGCATTGAGTGTGGTGTCTTAGCCATTGAACCACCAGGGAAGCCTCTAATTCTTATAATAATTCTAGGAAATAGACATTATCAGTCTGTTTTACAAATCCTTCAAGGTTTTAAGTTAGTTGTTAAGTGAATTTAAGAGGCCACAGGATATATAAAGTGGAGATACAGGAATTCAACTCTTTGTCAACACCAAAACTCAGGCTTTTTTTTTTTTTTCACATTGTGGTGCTACCTATCCAGCTTCTTACCTATGCATTCTTATTTCCTTCACCTTATTTCTCCTTCACTTATGAAGAATTTTCCTTTAGAACCTGATTGTCCCAGTCAACCTAATTTGGACTTCATGATTCCTCCTGTTGCCTCTGGTCCTGCCCTCAGCTTTTTCTCAACTCTTCTATGATTTCCTGGCTTTAGTGGTCTGCCTACATTCATCACACCTTCATTTTGGTAGATACTCGGTTCAGCATTACTAAGGCTGAGAACTCCTCTGTGCTGATAATTTGCATAGGTGCCACCCCACAAGATGAATATCCTTATTATGGCCTGAAGTCATGCATTTCTTGCAGACAAACACAAAAAGCCACAGATCCTTATGAAGTTTTATTGGCCTGTATGTCCTCAGAGCACTTCCTAACACAGGGCAGAAATCCAGACAGGCCAAGCAGGCACACCGCTTTTAGAAGCTGGGGCCAGCAGAAGTCTTTTGAGATCTAAATAGTCCCAACAATAAACAAAGAATGATTCTTTGCATTGGGGTTCTTCCTGGGAAGAGGTTCATACATGGTAATCACTAGAGAGGCAGGTGAGATTCGGGTAATGGAGAGGGACTCAGGCTGGTGAATGTCCTATTCATATCTTCAACCCACATTTGACACCTCCTTCCTCAGGAATGTTACGCTAGCCAAGAGATCATGGAATGCCTAGAGGTGTGTGGCTTTTGTCATGAGGTCCTGATGTCTCAGAAGCAGGGTTTCCTGAGCATTGCCCTCTTCTGCAGCCTGAGGGCTCATCTGGGTGCTTTCGACTTAATCCCAGACTGGGGGCTGACACACACTAGTATTTATGCCAGTAAAAGTTTACCGTGAGAGTGAAAACAGCAGTCTTTCTCTACTCCCAGTAACATACTCAGCAATCAATTACCAGATTATGAAAAAAGTGGAAATCTAAGGTGCAGATATGGTGAGGAAGTAGAATATGAAAATACCGTCAGTGTGTGACAGGTACAGGACAAAGTTAAATAGGAGAATTTGGGAAATGACTGGCCTTTGAGAAATGGGGCTTGCAGAAATCAGACCAGTGAGTAGAGTCTTCAGGAAGCTGATGGATAAAGAGCTGGCTATTAAAGATAGTGACAGATGTTGTCTGAATTTGCACAGAAAATGGACCTTTGCTGCCCTCATATCTCTGCCCAAATCCTACACCATGGGCTCTGTTTGTCTTCATCCCCAGAACCCAACTCACTCACAGGCCTCCTGGCTCAATCCCCATTACTTGCTTTGTTGTGAATGGCTTCCTTCCTTGACGCTGACTTTTGGGAATGCTTTCCTAGCAGTTAGGTTTGTTTCCTTCTTATACTGCAATTGAAATTCTTTATCTATGGTTCCTCAGGCCACCCTGGGCCATTGTCTCCCCTGATCTAACCATGACTCTGAGTGTTATTATCCCAGCACCACAAATGTGACATGAACATCAGTGCATGTGTTTATTAAAGTGGTGCTAGATTTTTTGACAACAAAATCCTCAGAGCAGTAGTTTAATACAACAATAGTTTATTTCTTTTTCATATAACGATTCAATTTACACATTCCTGGTTTGGCTCCAAGTAATCATTCAGGAAGCCAAGATGATAGAAACTCTGCTGTCTTCAGCCTGTGAATTCTAATGTGCCAGTATCAGTAGACTGGATAAAGTTACCATGCCTGGACACCTGGGAGACTTTTAAGGGCCAGGCTTGGAGGCGGCATTCATTGCTTCTCCCTCATATTCCATTGGATAAAATTTTGGCCACATTGGATATACCTTCTTGCAATGGAGACTGAGAAATGTGGTCTAGTCATGTCCTCCTGATGAAGAAGATATAAGTTTTGGTGAAAACACAGCGTTTTCTGTCTCAGAAGAGCCAACAGTGACCTCTTCACTTCTGACCAGAATATCCTAAAAAGAAGAAACCACGGAAGAACGCTGGACTTCCCTCCCGGTTTGGTAGTGGCCCTGGATAGTTGCCCCACAGGCAGGTCCAGCTTCCTTAAGATTTTCCCTGACATAGTCTGGCCCCTTGATTTCCTTATGCTATTGATGAACTCTGTATGTAAGGCTGTGAAATTTATGGGCGAGCCAGAATGAGTGACTATCTTGATATCCTGGCTGAGAAGAGAGACAAATGGATGAACAGTCCCACACTCATGACCGACCAGACACCTCCTGAAGCATCATGCAGGATTTCTGGAAGAGTTTTGGGCCATGTCAGATCAGCCTACCTGGCAGCAAGTGCCTCCATCACCTCTCACTTCTATGAGCACATCAGACAATGTGTTGCTGGATATAGGAAGGAGTTCTAGTTGTTGGTATATGTTTTATTTAAGAGCAAGGAGGACCTGAATGTCTCAGGAAGGCTTTCTGGAAACTTACATGATATTTTCATGATTTATTGTTGTTGTTTAGTCGCTAAAGGATGTCCAACTCTTTGCGACCCCATGGACTGCAGCATGCCAGGCTTCCCTGTACTTCACCTGGAGTTTGCTCAAACTCATGTCCATTGCGTCAGTGATGCCATCCAAACATCTCATTCTCTACTGTCCCCCTTCTCCTCCTGCTCTCAATATTTCCCAGCATCAGAGTCTTTTCCAATGAGTCAACTCTTCGCATCAGGTGGCCAAAGTATTGGAACTTCAACTTCAGCGTCAATCCCTCCAATGAATATTCAGAGTTGATTTTCTTTAGGATTAACTGGTTTGATCGCCTTGCTATCCAAGGGACTCTCAAGAGTCTTCTCCAGCACCACAGTTTGAAAGTATGAACCCCATGAACAGTGTGTAAAGGTGTGATTTATTAGTGTAGGCTACAAAATCAGTCGTCTATGCATGGAAAGTTGGCAAGCCAGCCATATATTCTTGTTGGCTGAAGACTGAAGATGAACTATGTGAGTGAAGGAAGTGTGTCATTGCTGTGTGAAGGTGCAATCAGTGGGGATGTTTATAGTTGCATCCTAGAGAAACCAGCTAATTCTGTGACTATTCCCCTCCTTCTATTCAAAAGGCCCTTTACTCAATGATGAGAAATGTGCATTCTGCTCTAGTAAGTGCAACTGCTGGTTTTTCTCTTCTCTCTTCCGCTAACTTGTGCTCTTCTCTCTTCTTCCATTTTCTATATTTATTTTAATAATATGTGTTCCATATTGGACTCTGGATGCTCATAGGACTGCGATGGACTGGGCACAAATCCATAGAATGATAGTTGCAGAAAACCCTGTTTTCTGGATCCTGGGTGCATAGGTCTTGCTGCTACACTGCCCCAACTTTGTGCAAGTCTGAGTAAATACCCCTGACTCCTACTGAGGGATGGACACTGGGGAAGGGCTCCTGACCTGTGAACATCTGGGTAGAAGATCACATAGAACCCATGGTGCTGGAGGTCAACCGTGTGACATACAAGTGCAACATGTAAAAGTGGATCATAAACATCCTCATGTGTCTATGACCTTAGGATTTGTGAAAACTCATGAATGAGATTCTCCTACCTTCCACGCATAGTTCTTAATTTTTCTACTTATAAATTTGACTGTAATTTTAGGATCTGCTGTTGGTCATAAATTCTTACTGTAACTTCTTGACTATGGTTCATATTCTACCCCTGGAATCAAGGTTGCAAGTTTCCTTGGAAAAACGCTTTACCTGGCCCAATATTTCCCCAAGATTCCTGTCAATCATCTAAGCCTTAATCTGCAGTTCTCTTGCTGGGACTTCCTGGGCCTCAGGAGCTGAAGATGGGCATATGTGACCATTTGAACAGATAGGACAAATCCTCAGTGAAAGTCAGTGCCCTAAGTTGCCTGTATCTCAGATTCAGTTCAATTCAGTTGCTCAGTCGTGTCTGACTCTTTGAGATCCCATAAATCGCAGCACACCAGGCCTGTCCATCACCATCTCCCGGAGTTCACTCAAACTCACATCCATCGAGTCAGTGATGCCATCCAGCCATCTCATCCTCTGTCGTCCCCTTCTCCTCCTACCTCCAATCCCTCCCAGCATCAGAGTCTTTTCCAATGAGTCAACTCTTTGCATGAGGTGGCCAAAGTACTGGAGTTTCAGCTTTAGCATCATTCCTTCCAAAGAAATCCCAGGGCTGATCTCCTCCAGAATGGACTGGTTGGATCTCCTTGCAGTCCAAGGGACTCCCAAGAGTCCTCTCCAACACCACAGTTCAAAAGCATCAATTCTTCGGCGCTCAGCTTTCTTCACAGTCCAACTCTCACATCCATACATGACCACAGGAAAAACCATAGCCTTGACTAGACAGACATTTGTTGGCAAAGTAATGTCTCTGTTTTGAATATGCTATCTAGGTTGGTTATAACTTTTCTTCCAAGGAGTAAGTGTCTCTTAATTTCATGGCTGCCGCCACCATCTGCAGTGGTTTTGGAGCCCAAAAAAATAAATTCTGACACTGTTTCCACTGTTTCCCCATCTATTTCCCATGAAGTGATGGGACCAGATGCCATTTTCTTTGTTTTCTGAATGCTGAGCTTTAAGCCAACTTTTTCACTCTCCACTTTCACTTTAATCAAGAGGCTTTTTAGTTCCTCTTCAATTTCTTCCATAAGGTTGGTGTCATCTGCATATCTGAGGTTATTGATATTTCTCCTGGCAATCTTGATTCCAGCTTGTGCTTCTTCCTGCCCAGCATGTCTCATGATGTACTCTGCATAGAAGTTAAATAAGCAGGGTGACAATATACAGCCTTGACGTACTCCTTTTTCTATTTGGAACCAGTCTGTTGTTCCATGTCCAGTTCTAACTGTTGCTTCCTGACCTGCATATAGGTTTCTCAAGAGGCAGGCCAGGTGGTCTGGTATTCCCATCTCTTTCAGAATTTTCCACAGTTTCTTGTGATCCACACAGTCAAAGGCTTTGGCATAGTCAATAAAGCAGAAATAGATGTTTTTCTGGAACTCTCTTGCTTTTTCGACGATCCAGCGGATGTTGGCAATTTGATCTCTGGTTCCTCTTCCTTTTCTAAAATCAGCTTGAACATCAAGAAGTTCACAGTTCACGTATTGCTGAAGCCTGGCTTGGAGAATTTTGAGCATTACTTTACTAGCGTGTGAGATGAGTGCAATCGTGTGGTAGTTTGAGCATTCTTTGGCATTGCCTTTCTATATCTCAGATTATTTTCCCCTAAATTACTATATTCCAAATATTTAAGTGTATGTGGGATAAGCCCATTTAATTCATTAAAAGTACAGAACCCCAACCAAGACCTACTGGGAGAGTTTGGTCCATTGTTCATTGTTTTCCATAGCTATATCTTATATATTGGCATATCCTAAGATATCTTAGATATTGGACAGAATGAGCTATATATTAATATCATCTTGGAGCATTCTACTTTGAACTAGTTAAGTATCAGGGGCCTAGGAATTGATTGAGAGTTAAGCAAAGCAGCTTCTTTAACAACTTAGAAGTCTTCCCACCCACTACCTCCCTTTCATTTCTTGGATTCCATGGACTGACACCCAAAGTCAGACATCATATCAAGACATCTCAGTAGCTGGCGTTGCGTTAGTCTCAGACTTTAGTTTATGCACTTGAGTCTCAGATTAATGGCTTTCATTTTGGTCTCTACCTAGGAATAACAGTAAACAACAACTGTGCTTTGAGCCACCAGTAATTTGCCTCTTGATCCTGGGCTCCATCCCGGCTGCTGCTTTCCATTTAAGTTAATTGTTCCCTCTGTCAGTCAGTCACTCCTGGAGTGCATGACAGCAGATAGTTGAGTGGGAACACATCCCAATCTTGCCTCCTGGGATGACTCCTCCCTGCCTTTTCTGGCAAGAGCCTTAACTGACAGAAGAGCATTCCATCTTTTCCAGTCCTTGGTTTCATTTCATTGGATTTTTAGCCAACTCAGATCACAGGCCACAGGCAGAAATTGTTTCCATCAGCATATTCCTAATTTTCATTCCTTTGTGCTTTGAAATGGGCCAATTTCAGCTGAGCCTAAGTGAGGTTTTTCGTTGCAGGAACTTACAGAAGGCCACAATAAGCAGCACTCTGAACTCTTTCCTTATCAGGCTTTTTAATTGGAAAACTTCAAGATGCACATGGTCTCAGTTCCAAGAAACAAGATTAAATATTTTATTCTGCTCCTTACCAGGGATTATTAGCTTTCTTGCCCAAGATGGAAAGTCTGCTTTTTATCCTATGTTTGCCTATTCCATCTTTGTGTTTTTTTAAGATTTATTCATTTTTGGCTGCACTGGGTCTTTGCTGCTGCACGTGGGCTTTCTCTAGCGGTGGTGAGTAGGGGCTACTCTTCGTTGTATTGGCCAACTTCTCATTTTGGTGGCCTCTCGTTGCAGAGCACAGCTCGGGTGTGTGGGCTCAGTAGTTGTGGCTTGAGGGCTTAGTTGCTCTGAGGTATGTGGGATCCTCCCAGACCAGGGATTGAACCAGTGCCCCTTGCACTGGCAGGCAGATTCTTAACCACTAGACCACCAAGGAAGCCCCTATTCTATCCTTGTTTTCCTCATTTCTTATGCTTCTAGTTTCTTTCCTTTCTAATTTTTTAAAAATTGTGTGAGGACTTTTTTCCATTTTAAGTGACAGAATACCACATGGCCTGGTTTAGGTCCAGGGAACATGCTGTACTCTGGAGCCCAGAAGTGCATGGGCTAAAAGTTGGGGAAGAAGTGGGTGATTCTTCAAGGGAGAAATTGGCGTACAGTGATTAAAATGATGGTCTATGAATATTGAGTGATTAAAAATCAACACATTTCTATTACATTTGGTTTCTCAGCTGAGCTGCTGGAGATTATCACACAACCATAAAGACTGGTGACATTTCAAGTTCATGTTCTTCAATTTTATTTTGACTTCAGTCCTACTCAGTTAACTTTTCACAAGGCCAGGGAAGCTTAAATAATCTTCAGGGCTTCTCATTTGCCTGAGCCCTTTTCAAGGTTCTGGATGAGACCTTAGTGGTGTATTTGCACGATCACTATATATTTGTGCAGAAGTAAGATATTTTAATGGTAATATTTCTATATTCTTTCTCACTCACTCTAGGACTCCTGACTCTACTTTGACTTACCTCTATCACATTGCTTTGTATTTTGGAAAGAAGTAGGCACTTTGGGGTCCAAATTGAATTGGGGACACGCTTTAATTTAGATTTAGTGAGATATACAGTTAAGCTAAGTTAACTTAAGCCTATACAATTAAGTTACTGCTAGCAAGCCTAGGGTAGGGATGGCTTCCAGGAATACTCCCACTGCTCACTGTGCTGACTCACACTCAACTGTGACGTGAAAGTGCTGTGAAAATGCATGTTTTGGTGCCTAACACAGGCATTATGAAGATAGTGGGGGAGAAACAATATTTGCAGTATTTGGAGCCAGAAGCTAATCTGTAGAAAGTTCTTCCCATCTTCACAAATGTAAAATTACAAGTAGAGAATTCTGCTCTCACTGAAACCAAGCAAAAAGAGATCCTTTCTGTTGGGAACATATTAAATAATACAGTTGAAAATTCAGCTCACATGTAAGTTTCTTTGGAGATGAGAATAATGTGAAGGGGAATTTATCAGAATTCCTGTTTGCAAAGCAGAAACCTTTAGCAGTATTACAAATGCCAAGTGTCTGTGTTGAAATCTCACGTTTTATACATTCCAAACATTAATATTAGAAAATAAAATTTGAGCAATGACCTCGGAATGACTGGATCATCCTCTTGCTATCCATTTGAAATGTATCCCCAATTCAATTTGGGACCCCTCTCGTTTTATTTATTTTATTTTGTTGGGTAAAAAGTGGAATATTTATTTCAAAATGCATTACTCTGATCATTGCTACATCTGCATGCTCAGTTGCTAAGCTGTGTGTAACTCTTTGCAGCCCCATGGTCTGTAGTCCACCAGGTTCCTCTGTCGAGGGGATTTCCCAAGCAAGAATGCTGGAGTGAGTTGCCATTTCCTCCTTCAGGGGATCTTCCTGACCCAGAGATCGAACCTGTGTCCCCTGCACTTCTGCATTGCCAGTGGATTCTATACCACTGAGACACTTGGAAAGCTCCTCTTTATTAGTGAACCAAATAATATATAATTTGCCTTTTCTATTTATTGTGCTCTACATTGCCCATTTTTCCCTCTCGGCATTTATCTTTGCCTTGGCAGATTGTAAGAGGTTTTCTGATTTACAGAAGATGTAGCCTTTGCATCAGTTTATCTTGGCTCTGGCTATTTGCTTTTGGTTATTTAAACCTCTTGCCGACATTCCTGTCTTCCTGTGTTCTGTCTTCTCCCCCTTTTTCAGATCAGAGTGTGTTTTAGGGTAGTCTTCTGTAAACTTCTTCAACCCTATTTGTCAATGACAAATCCTTTGCAGTCTGTTCCCAAAGTGTAACTGTCTATACTTACTTTTGCTAATGCTATTTACAGTCAGAATTCCTTGTTTATTGTTTGCCTTCTGCAACAGTGTAAACTTCATTAGGGTAAGGATTGTATAACTGTTGTTTACTTTTGTGTGGCCAGAGTCATCACTTTTCTGCTCTTTGCTAATGGAACCCTATTCTGGTGTCTACCCTGTCCCCTCCCCAACTCAGCCCATGTCCCTTGGTAGACTATGTGCACACCCCACCCTAAGAGTAGCCCTGATTGACCTAATATCCATCTCCTTTGCCAAAAAATTTTTCAAGATTGGGAATGTGTTGCTTTTGAACCAGTGAGGCACCAGGAGAGATTTGATGGGAGTATTTACTTTGTCTTCTTGGGAACTTCCAGAACATAATCCTGTCTTCTTCTGGACATGTGATATGTAGAAATCTGATTCTTCTGTAAGACTGAGGACGAAGTCAGTGCATGAAGAAGGGAAAGCCATGAGAATCTCAGTGAAATGGAGCTGGTGTTCCTGAAACCCACATGACTGCTAGACTTCTAGTTATGTGTGCCAATACATGTCTTTAGTTAAGTTATGGGTTTTATGCTGCTTGCAGCCAAATGCACTATACCTAAGCTATATGACCAGTCTTAATACTCAACAGGAGAAGGCAATGGCACCCCACACAAGTACTCTTGCCTGGAAAATCCCATGGATGGAGGAGCCTGGTAGGCTGCAGTCCATGGGGTCGCTAAGAGTTGGACACAACTGAGCGACTTCACTTTCACTTTTCACTTTCATGCATTGGAGAAGGAAATGGCAACCCACTCCAGTGTTCTTGCCTGGAGAATCCCACGGATGGGGGAGCCTGGTAGGCTGCAGTTCATGGGGTCGCTAAGAGTCGGACATGACTGAAGTGACTTAGCAGCAGCAGCAGCAGCAGCAGCAATACTCAAGAAAAACTTACTTGCTCAGACAGAAAATTCTCACCCATGTATGATACATGTATTTTCCTTGGTATATAATTTTTTTATTTCCTTACATTTTTGTTTTAATTATAAGATAATAAATATTCATTTTAATAGTCAAAGCAATGTAGACATATAGAAAAAATACTTTCTTCTTTCTAATTACAACTTTCTGCAGTAACCAAGGTTGACCATTAGTTATATGTACTTATATATTTTCTTCTATGATTATAGAAACTTATAAACATCTATTATGTTTAGTTTTGTTTGCTTATTTATTTTATAAATCTGGGGTCATACTATATACATTATTGTAGAATATCTTTGTTTTTTAATTAATAGATCATGGCTGTTTTTACAGGTCTGTCTACATGGAAATAACTCATTCTTCTTAATAATTGCATACTATCTCTTTGCATCTTTGCTCTGCTCAAATGTTTCTCATAGAGTTTTTTTTTTTTAGCATAAAGGAGCACAAATTTATTATCTCACAGTTTCTATAGGTCAGAGTCTAACACACCATGAACGATTCTCTACCCAGAATCTCACCAGACTGAAATTAAGGTGTTGGTTGAAGTTCCAGGTTCTCCTCCAAGCTCACTGTGTTTGGGCAGTATTCATTTCCTTGTGGTTGTAGAACTGAGGTCCCTATTTTCCGTGTAGCTGTTGACCGTGGACATTCTCTTCTCCTAGATCTTTCCTGCAGTTTCTCGCCATGTAGCTGTCATAGCCCATCACAATGTGAATGATTACTTTCTCCCAGGTCAAATAAAATGTGTCTCTGACTTTCATTAATGCAACCATCTAGAGAAAACTCTGTACTTTTAAAGACCCACATTGATAATTTCCCCATAATAAAATCAGCTGATTTGGGACCTTAATTATATCTTTAAAATCAATTCACAGAAAATAACAACAACAACAAAAAGCCCCCAAAACAAAAACAAAATCAATTCATAGCAGTACCTGCCCAGCGTTTAATTGAATGGGAGAAAGTATGTAAACATTAGGGGCTGGAACTCTTAGGGAGAAATTTAGAATTTGTCTACTATACATGCCTACTACTTTTTTCAGTGCTGTTGTATTTCATTAGTATAGGCCAATCGTCCTTCAGAAGCAGTCAAATCTGTTGACCAGTTGCTGGCAAAAAGGACAACAACAAAAATTGTTGATTTTGGCTCCATATTTTCCCAATTTCCAGTATAAATACTAATGTTGAATCCAGCAACTCAAGTCAAATGTGGATGTATATATTCCTATTAAGTTTGGTTAAGAGCATTACTATGTGACACTATTCAAAAGCAACTTGTGTTGGGAGCCATACTAAGGATGTTGAATTATTGAAATGGCCAATTGATAAAACCTACTTTTAAATTCCTAGGCCAACTTTCCTCTTTCATTCTGTATGAAACAGACTTTGGGATCAAAATCAAGAATTCAAAGCAGTTTCATCTCCTATGGACAGTTCTGGACTCACAGGCGTAGTTTTCTGTGCAAAATTTGGACAGCCCTCTGAGTCTAGGTGAAATATATATTAGGTTTGGTTAACAAAAATAGCAGATATAAATTATATTGCCTTATCTTTAGTCAAACTTGTACAGAACATCAACATTTCAGAGCTTGTCAGTGAAGCCAATTTCAGATTAGCTGTCTTGTCAATTCCTGGAATACAAGGACCAGATCTAAAATATCTAAGTAACTGTCACCAAAGCTATCTTTTATGTTATATTTATTTGAGAAAGATATAGCATGGCTACTGATATAAAGGACATCAGTAAATATAATGGGCAAGATATTCCAAAACAGGTTTGAGAAGATGCAGGAATGTTCTTCATATAGTACTTTTTCAATTCTAGTCTATATAGATTTAATCTTGGTAAAACCAGTTTTAAAGAGTTAAGCATGGTCTTAGAAATTCTTATTCAAATATAATATTACAGTTAAACATTTATTTACTATTATAATTGGTTAAAGCATTAAAGTCTCATAGAGTTTTATTCAAATTATTTTCCTTAAGTCTGGGCCTTTAACTGTTTCCTCTTTTATTGTTTTTCTTTAATTTTGCCTCTAAATTTGGAGCATTAGGAAAAAACAGTAATCGATGGGGGTCACTTAGGGAAAGGTATGGACTTCCCTGGTGGCTCAGACGGTAAAGTGTCTGTCTACAATGCGGGAGACCTGGGTTCCATCCCTGGGTCGGGAAGATCCACTGGAGAAGGAAATGGCAATCCACTCCAGTACTATTGCCTGGAAAATCCCATGGACAGAGGAGCCTGGTAGGCTACAGTCCATGGGGTCGCAAAGAGTCAGACACAACTGAGCGACTTCACTTTCCTTTCCTAGGGAAAGGTAAGTAAACTTCACAGCATTAAGGCAATTAGTTTACCATTTAGAATTTTGTTTATTTATTCAAAGACAGCTTGTCCTTTCTTCTGCTTATAATTGGAAAATTGTTTTTCTCTGTGCCTTTTGTAAGAAATTACACCTGAGGAACATCCCCAGGGAGACTTCAGCTTCCACTATGAAGGAATGATTTCATAAGGGATCCAGAAATTAGATAAAAGCCAGAAAGATCCAATATTTTAAGCCTAACCCAGAAAATAAGGACTATGTTCTTCTTTTGAGTTGAATATTTAACTCTTAGGTATATTACTTTATTTATCATCACGGGGGGACACACCTTTTATTTTTAAATATTAATTCTTGCCAACTAGGGATAGTTTAATTCCTTGTTAGTAGATATGCTCTAGTAAATGAGTTTATGATGTCAGTTATATGGCCCTTCTCTCCACCTTCCTTGGAAGGTGAAAAAAGATATGGAAGAAGGGGAAACAGTGGTTTTAAATGGAGGGGAAACTAAAATGACCTGACACAGTTATGCTCAAGGTGACATGCAATCAGGATTTTCCCTGGTTTCCCTAAGGAACAGTTCATTCTTGACAACAGCAAAACCTAATTTCAGAGAGAGAAAAAAAAGAGTCAAGAGAGAGAAGAAGGATGATATGAACTGAATTGGACAATATAATAAGGGCAAGACACAGGGAGTCAAAATATTTCCAAGCAGTTTTTATCAGCTTAACACCAAGGAGAGCCAAAGTGAACACCCTGTGGTAAATTAACCTATAAGCCAAAGAGATAAAGGCAGCTGTGGTTTCTGTGTAAGTTCAAAGCACAGATGAAAATTAGCTCCTCTGGGTATAGTCATTTTAGACGCCAGGAATATGGGTAATTTTCTGAGGTTAGAAATATTGCAAAAGTCGAAGTAATGATTTTTCCTGAGATAACAGGACTCAGCTTGTCTAAGTATTAAATGAGCCAAGGCTTAGGGGGAATCAATCCTGATCTATTTGTCACGTGAGTGTGCGAGTGTATGCCCCTCAGTTTTTGTCTCATCACAACAAAGATTTGGAGTAACATATTCATTAAGTCATTGAAAACAGAAAGAAATGAGCCAATAGATGAAAAAAGCAAGACCCCAAATCCTTTCACTTTTATTCTTAGGATAGAAATGTCAACATATTTGGGTTTTCTTAGTTTTGATTTTTTTTTAATCACAGTGAGTTGAGTTTTTATTTTATGAAATACCCTTTTTCCTGGATGGAATATGCTGATAGTCTTCTGTAGATGGAGTGATAAAGAGAGATGCTTGAGAACAGACGGAAATTCTCTCTCAATTGTACTAATAGCCTAGAATCTGTAATTCACTGCTGCTGCTGCTAAGTCACTTCAGTCATGTCCGACTCTGTGCAACCCCATAGATGGCAGCCCATCAGGCTCCCCCGTCCCTGGGATTCTCCAGGCAAGAACACTGGAGTGGGTTGCCATTTCCTTCTCCAATGCATGAAAGTGAAAGCTGAAAGTGAAGTCGCTCAGTCGTGTCTGACTCTTAGCGACCCCATGGACTGCAGCCCACCAGGCTCCTCTGTCCATGGGATTTTCCAGGCAAGAGTACTGCAGTGGGGTGCCATTGCCTTCTCCGTGTAATCCACTGGAGGTTAATAAAAACAAGTTACTAAGAAAGTACTCTGGGGTTCATTTGGATCCTTTTTTTGACATAATCAGAATTTTCTATTCTGTAGCCAGTAGTATTTTAAAATGATGTTCCAGGTAATTTTAGTTTGCTCTTTGCATGATTTTATTATAGCATATAGGGGCCTATTTCTAGGAGGACTGCATTTTGAGTACCAATATCTACTTTAATTTAAAGGCTCCATGTTTACTGGCTTCAAAGTAGTTAACAGCAGAAAATTTATCTTTAGTAGGTTAAACTTGATTTAATCAGGTATCAATTAGCATGCAAGACTGCATAATCTACAATTAAAAAAATTCTGGCATGCTCTGACCCTTCTCTCACCAGAGATACAAATTACCACAAGTTTCTGGTTAAATTTTATAGGTCAGCACAAGATGAGAGGAATTTAGTAAAATTTTGGTGCAGATGGAGTAATTTTTTTTTTTTTTTTGGCTTTACTGTGAGTCATGAAGGACCTTAGTTCCCTGACCAGTAGTTGAACCCGTGCCCTCTGTGGTGGAAGCATGGAGTTTCAACCACTGGACCACCAGGGAAGCCCCTGGAGTAGTCTTTCTTTACTTACTCATTTAATTTGCATCACAATTTAGATTCAGTAGAGTTCCAGTCATGATGTTTTGGCAATGTTTAAAAGAATGGAAATTGAGATTAAAATATGTAGCTTGAATATTTTTATACCTTGAATATATTTATACCTGGTCTCCTTTAAAATTCATTTAGGAGACAATATGATACACATAATTCAATAAGATAAAATAATTTAAGGGAGTAAAAGGACAAGAAGGCTAAGGATGTAAGATGGAATTGGGAGTAAGGCGAGTACACAAAGTGTGTGTGTGTGGCGCAAACTCTAATCTGAGCTTTCTTACAGTCAATTCAAAGAGGGAAATATGATCATTTAGGAGAATCTCAGAGTCTACAAGATAGCAAAATTCAGTCTCAGTAGGAATAAAACTGTTCCTGACATTGAGATCAGAAATCACTTCCAGTTTGCTTTCAAAGAGAAGACACTGGAGATCATTTTGAATAGAATCCGTAATATCACCTTAACAGAAAGCATAGTTTCCTAGAAATTTCTAAAACTTTCTCACTATTGGTTGAAAGCATCATTTAAGATCAAATTTCAGTCAGAACAATTGCTCAGGAGGGAGAACTATGAAGCTGGACATGTACTTTCCTTCCTTAGTCTGGCATATGCTGGAACTAGTGCTTACTGAGGGGAATTGATAGTGTACTGATCCTTTAGGAAGTCCTCCATAAAGAGTGCTCCTTTCCAAAGAACTTCTGAACACTGTGAATTTGAGTAATGTTCCCTAAGCTGAACCATGGCAATTTGTGTTTCATTAACTGGATCGTCGAAAAAGCAAGAGAGTTCCAGAAAAACATCTATTTCTGCTTTATTGACTATGCCAAAGCCTATGACTGTGTAGATCACAATAAACTGTGGAAAATTCTGAAAAAGATAGGAATATCAGACCACCTGACTGGCCTCTTGAGAAACCTATATGCAGGTCAGGAAGCAACAGTTAGAACTGGACATGGAACAACAGACTGGTTCCAAATAGGAAAAGGAGTACGTCAAGGCTGTATATTGTCACCCTGCTTATTTATCTTATATGCAGAGTACATCATGAGAAACGCTGGGCCGGAAGAAGCACAAGCTGGAATCAAGATTGCTGGGAGAGATATCAATAACCTCAGATATGCAGATGACACCACCCTTATGGCAGAAAGGGAAGAGGAACTAAAATGCCTCTTGATGAAAGTGAAAGAGAAGAGTGAAAAAGTTGGCTTAGAGCTCAACATTCAGAAAATGAAGATCATGACATCTGGTCCCATCATTTCATGGGAAACAGATGGGGAAACAGTGTCAGACTTTATCTTTTGGGGCTTCAAAATCACTGCAGATGGTGGCGGCAGCCATGAAATTAAGAGACACTTACTCCTTGGAAGAAAAGTTATGACCAACCTAGACAGCATATTGAAAAGCAAAGACATTACTTCGTCAACAAAGGTCCATCTAGTCAACGCTATGGTTTTTCCAGTGGTCATGTATAGATATGAGAGTTGGGCTGTGAAGAAAGCTGCGCACCAAAGAACTGATGCTTTTGAACTGTGGTGTTGGAGAAGACTCTTGAGAGTCCCTTGGACTGCAAGGAGATCCAACCAGTGCATTCTAAAGGAGATCAGCCTGGAGTGTTCTTTGGAAGGAATGATGCTGAAGCTGAAACTCCAATACTTTAGCCACCTCATGCGAAGAGTTGACTCATTGGAAAAGACTCTGATGCTGGGAGAGATTGGGGGCAGGAGGAAAAGGGGACGACAAAGGATGAGATGGCTGGATGGCATCATGGACTCGATGGACATGAGTTTGAGTGAACTCCAGGAGTTGGTGATGGACAGGGAGGCCTGGTGTGCTCCGATTCATGGGGTCGCAAAGAGTCGGACATGACTGAGCGACTGGACTGAACTGAACTGAACTGCATTGCTAGGAGCCTTGGCTGAGTGTAGCGACAGCATCGGGTGAAACTGCCCAATCTCTTGGACACTAGCCTCACAGTTTATCATTATCTCTAAAACAAATGAGACTCAGCTTAAGATTCCCAGTAAATGGAATGATAGCAGCTGTACCTGCTTGCAGTTCTATTTTATTTTTTAGTTGACCTCTACTTTTGAGGCTGGTTGCTTTTCTGTCTCTGCTACTGGATTGTGTAAATTCCTTGAGGACAAGAACTGAAGAGTTTGCAGATAAAGCACTCCAGTTCTGAACAGACTGTGGGGACTTGATCCCTGATAAATGAGTTAGTGTTTCCTGGGAAAGTTTATTTATCTTTTTGAAATCTCACATTCTCATCAGTAAGATGATGATAATAATGTCAACTTTATAGAGTTGTTGTGAAGATAAAAATGTAGTTAATGTATAGTGTTAGATATTATTGCTTTGCTTAGTTTCTGTCTTTGTGGCATGAGAGCAGTGTGGTATAATGGATATTACACCATCTTCAAAGTCAGGTCTATGGTTGGGTCTGTGTGTTCTTGAACAATTTACTTAATATTCCTATTACTCCAGTATCCTCGTCTCTAAAGTGGGAGTAATTGTGCTACCATCTAGAGTTGTATGGAGTTTGAAAGACAATGTGATCACATGTTATACATAGGTGTAACTTTCCTAATGTGTAAAGAATTCCTAAAACTAAATACCAGCAACCCCATAAAAGATTATTAAAAGGCAGGAGCAGTTATAGAAAAAGAATAGGAATGTCCATAAGCATATGAAAAAATGTTCAACCCCACTCATAATATGAGAAATAAAAATGAAATACAGGTTGGTCAAAATCTAAAAGCTTGAGAACACACTATCATTTGCTGGCTGCAGATGTAGCAAAATGCTACAACAACTGTGGAAGAATATCTAGCAACAGTGACCAAAATTATAGATGCATTTTACTCTTTGTCCCAGAAATCTCACTTCTGGGTATCTCTTCTATAGTTATATATTTGTGTGTGCTCAGTTGCGTCAGTCGTGTCTGACTGTTTATGACCTTGTGAACTATAGCCTGCCAGGCTCCTCTGTCCATGGGATTGTCTTTTTTTTTTTAATTTATTTATTTTAGTTGGAGGCTAATTACTCTACAATATTGTAGTGGTTTTTGCCATACATTGATATGAATCAGCCATGGGTGTACATGTGTTCCCCATCCTGAACCCCCTTCCCCCTCCCTTCCCATCCCATCCCTCAGGGTCATCCCAGTGCACCAGCCCCGAGCACCCTGTCTCATGATTTGCTCCTGGACTGGCGATCTGTTTCACATATGATAATATACATGTTTCAATGCTATTCTCTCAGATCATCCTACCCTCGCCTTCTCCCACAGAGTCCAAAAGGCTGTTCTATACATCTGTGTCTCTTTTTCTGTCTTGCATATAGGGTTATCGTTACCATCTTTCTAAATTCCATATATATGTGTTAGTATACTGTATTGGTGTTTTTCTTTCTGGCTTTCTTCACTCTATAATAGGCTCCAGTTTCATCCACCTGATTAGAACTGATTCAAATGTATTCTTTGTAATGGCTGAGTAATACTCCATTGTGTATATGTACCACAGCTTTCTTATCCATTCGTCTGCTGATGGACATCTAGGTTGCTTCCATGACCTGGCTATTGTAACAGTACTGTGATGAACATTGGGGTGCGCGTGTCTCTTTCAATTCTGGTTTCCTCGGTGTGTATGCCCAGCAGTGGGATTGCTGGGTCATATGGCAGTTCTATTTCCAGTTTTTTAAGGAATCTCCACACTGTTCTCCATTGTGGCTGTACTAGTTTGCATTCCTACCAACAGTGTAAGAGGGTTCCCTTTTCTCCACACCCTCTCCAGCATTATTGTTTGTAGAGTTTTGGATAGCAACCATTTTGACCAGCGTGAGAAGGTACCTCACTGTGGTTTTGATTTGCTTTTCTCTGATAATGAGTGATGTTGAGCATCTTTTAATGTGTTTGTTAGCCATCTGTATGTCTTCTTTGGAGAAGTGTCTATTTAGTTCTTTGGCCTATTTTTTGATTGGGTCATTTATTTTTCTGGGATTGAGCTGCAGGTGTTGCTTGTATATATTTGAGATTAATTATTTGTCAGTTGTTTCATTTGCTATTATTTTCGCCCATTCTGAAGGCTGTCTTAGCCTGCCAGGCTCCTCTGTCCATGGGATTCTCATGGAGTCAGTTGCCATGCCTTTCTCTAGGGAATCTTCCCAATGAAGGGATCAAACCCGAGTCTCCTGCATTGCAGGTGGGTTCTTTGCTGACTAAGCCACCAGGGAAGCCCATAGTTTTATGCTGTTTTTGTTTAGTCACCCAGTCATGTCTAACTCTCTGTAGCCCCATGGACTGCAGCACGCCAGGCCTCCCTGTCGCTCACAATCTCCCTAAGCTTACCCAAGTTCATGTCTTTTGCATTGGTGATGCCATCCAGTTATCTCATCTTCTGTTGTTCCCTTCTCCTCCTGCCTTCAGTCTTTCCCAGCAACAGGCTCTTTTCCGATGAGTCAGCTGTTTGCATCAAGTAACCAAAAATACTGGAGTTTCAGCTTCAGCATCAGTCCTTCCAATGAATATTCAGGGTTGATTTCCCTCAAGATTGACTGGTTTGATCTCCCTGCTGTGCAAGGGACTCTCAGGAGTTATATATTACATGTATACAAATACAAAATGGCACATGTATAAACCTAGTCATTATGGCTTAGTTTAGTTTCCAATATCTTGGTTTTCCAATAGCAAAAGAGGGGAAACATCATGAGTGCCCAGTAACGGGGACCCGGTTCACCACACAATGGTGTACTGTGCAGTTGCTTAAAGAATGAGGGCCTCCAGACTGTGAACACAGTGGGGGAAGGAAAGGGTGGGAGGTATGGAGAGAGTAGCATTGGAACATATGCATTACCATATGTAAAATGGATAGCCAGTGGGAATTTGCTGTATGATGCAGCAAGCTCAAACCTGGTGCTCTGTGACAGCCTAGAGGGGTAGGATGGGGTGGGAGATGGGAGGGAGGTTCAAGAGGGAGAGGACATATGTATACCTATGGCTGATTCATGCTGATGTATGGCAGAAACCAGCACAATATTGTAAAGCAATTATCCTCTAATTAAAAATAAAATAAAATCAAACAATAAAAATTTTACAAGGATTATAAAAATAAATTAATTTAAGAAAAGAATCTCTCTTCTCTCTCTCTTTAGTTGCTAAGTTGCGTCTGGCTCTTGGAACCCCATGGACTGTAGTCTGCCAGGCTCCTCTGTCCATGGGATTCTCCAGGCAAGAATACTGGAGTGGGTTGCCATTTCCTTCTCCAGGGGATCTTCCTGACCCAGGAATCAAACCGGGGTCTCCTGTATTGCAGGCAGATTCTTTACCAACTAGGCTATGGGATCCATATTGTGCTGACGTGAACTCTCCAGAATACATTACTGTTAACTGAAAAAGCCAGGAGCAGTGTTGTGTACATTCCAAGCAACCTTTTATCTAACAAAGATGAGAAAAGAGGAATATATGTTTGTGTTTGTTCATATTTGAATGAAAATGTTTTAGAATAATTAAGCTGGTTTTGATTATATTTAATTAAATTAATTTTAATTATACTACTTATAATGCATGAGTGGTCAAGGTGAGCAGGAATGGGGATGGAATTAAGATTTCTTGATACATTAGAAAAATTTTAATACTTTATTTTTTAGTGAAGTTTCAGATTCACAGCAAAATGGAGTGGAAAGTTCAGTGGCTTTCATATACCAACTGTCCCCACACACATGCTTAGTCTCACTCATTGTCAACATTCACCTACAGAATGGTATAACTGATAAATCTATACTGACATATTATTATCACCGATAGTCCATAGCTTACATTACGGTTTTCTCTTTATATTGTTCAGTCTGTGGGTTCGGACAAGTTTATGATGACTTACACTCACCATTTTAGGATAGAGTAGTTTTGCTGCCCTGAAAGTCCCCTGTGCTCTATCTATTCATACCTTTATTTTCTCCAACTCCTGGCAAACACTGATATTTTTACCTATCTACATAATCTCTTTTCCAAAAATGTCTTGTGGTTGGAATCATACAGTAAGCAGCCCCTTCAGATTGACTTCTTCCACTTGGTACTCTGTATTTAAGGTACCTCCATGTTATTTTCATGGCCTGATAGCCGTGACCAGGGATGGAACCCAGGCCCCACGCGTTAGGAGCGTGAAGTCTCAGCCACTTGACCACCAGGAGTCCCTCAACAAATATTTTTTGAGAGCCCATTATGTGCCAGTTATGTTCTTGCCATATGTAACACACCAGTGAATAAAATATACAAATATCCCCTTCCCCATTAGAGCTTGTATTGAGGGAGAAAGTGAAAGTGAATTCGCTCAGTCGTGTCCGACTCCTTGCGACCCTATAGACTGTAGTCTACTAGGCTCCTCAGTCCATGGCATTTTCCAGGCAAAGGTACTGGAGTGGGTTGTCATTGCCTTCTCCAGGGGATCTTCCCAACCCAGGAGTTGAATCTGGGTCTCCCGCATTGCAGGCAGTTGCTTTACCGTCTGAACCACCAGGGAGAAACAGAAGACAAATAAGTAAATTACATAGTATCTTAGATGATAAGTCCATACAAATAATAGAGCAGAGGAGGATGAGGTGAGAGGTAAGTTTCTATTTTCAATAGGGGGGCCAGGCCTTACTATGGTGATGATATCTGAAGAGTGATCTGGAAGAAGCAACAAAACTTGGCATGTTGATGTCTGGGCAGGAGTGTTCCAGGGAGAAGAGAGTACAAAAGCCCCAGGGTTAGAATATGCTTGGCATGGCGTGAGATTCCACAGGTTCATGAGAGGTGTGAGCAGAGAAGAGCATGGGAGAGTAAGTGGTCTGGGGGGTAAAAGTTCACATCTGCAGAGCCTCATAAGCTGCTGTGAGGAGCTTTGATATTCACTGTAGGGAAGCTGAGAAGTTAGAGGATATTGAGCAGAGAGGTGATGTGATCTGACATACGTTTTAAAAGAATCACTGCAGCTGCTGCGTTGATGACAGAATGGTCTGGGGAGAAATATGGAATCAGGGAGGCTAGTAACAAGGCTATTGAAAAAAATGGAGGTAGATGATGGTTGTGACTTGGACTAGAGGGTAGCAGAGGAGGGGGTTAGAGACGATTGTATTAATATACACTTTGAAGACAGGCTTGACAGGACTTCCTGATCTGTTGAATATGGGATATAAAAGAATGTGAGGAATAAAAATCACTCCAAGGTTTTGGGCCAGGTAATTGGAAAAGTACAGCATCAGTATTAAGAAGGGGAAGACTGTGTGTGGGCAGATTTGGGGATGGAAATCAGAACTTTGATTTGGAGTGTGTTAAGAATGAGAGTCTATCAGACATGCTAAGTATAGAGCTTAGATTAGTGTCCAAAATATTAATTAATGCTACAGAATACTATATAAGTACTATTATTAACAGAAATTTCCCCACTATAATTGTAGATTTTCAAGTACATCCATATAGTTCTGTCCATTTTTACTGTTTTATTTGAAGTAAGTTAGGTTTATAAAAGTTTAGAACGGGTATGTCATCCTGCTGAATTTCTCTTTTATCATGTACTGACTCTTCACTCCTAATGATGATTTTCTCTTTAAACTCAGTTTCAAATTATTGTGAAATAAATCTACCACCTTTTTTTGTTATTTATCTGGTATATGTTTTTTACTGCTTTACTTTCAATCTTTATTATTATAGTTTAGGTATATTTCTTATAAACTGCACATAGCCAGATTTTAGAGTTTCAAAGTCCAATCTGAAGAATCTGCCATTTAAATGGAATTTTATTCCACTTTTATTTATAAACTTACTAATATATTTAGTTTTGTTTATGTCACTTTTAAAATTTATTTCATAACAAATAGTGCTTTCTATTTACTATGCTTTTTTTTTTTTTTTGCATTTTTCCTTTTGCAAAATTGAACTTGTTCCTTAATATTTATCTTCTCTCTACTGGTTTGTGACTAATACATTTAATTTCTATTTTTTAATTGGGAATTTTACATTTTAAACAGTTCATGAACATTTAAATTTTAACAGTGAGAAAAGTGTTTAATTTTCTCAGCAAGTAGGAATCATCTGCTGATTCTGAGGTAGGAAGAAGAGCATTGGAGCTGTGAGTAGAATAGAGAAAAATTGAAGCCACTGGAGAGACGGAGTTAAATTGTGCATCATAGTTGGGACGGCAGGAAGTGTTAGGAGCCTGTCTGGGTTGATGGATGAGAGTTTATTATCTTCACATTTTACTTTACTTTTGGCTGTGTTGGGTCTTCACTGCTGCTCGGGCTTTCCTCTGGTTGTGGTGAGTGGGGGCTGCTCTAGTTTCAGTGAGCGGGCTTCTCATTGCTCTGGCTTTTCTTGTTGCAGAGCACAGGCTGAATAACCTGTGGGTCTTCCTGGATCAGGGATTGAACCTGCATCTCCTGCATTGGCAGGCAGATTCTTTGCCACTGAGCCACTAGGGAAGCCCTGGACGTGCATTTAAAGTGAAAACATTCTACCTTATTTTATGATTTTCACCAGCCAATATAAAGAATAGTTACAGTCAAATAGGTTTGAGGATTTTTTCCCTAACAGCAGCAACAAAAGTATAAGAGGATAAAATTTGAGTATGTTATGACTCTAGTTGAAGTTATGGACTGTTTAATCAATATAAATAAGAAAGGAAAGGAAACAGACTGAAAGCAAGAAGATTGGTTAATGAAGTAGAGATCTCAGTGAGGCTGAGGGAGGAATATTTCAGCCAGCCAGCTGAAAGGAGAGAAATTTCTGGGATATTTGAATAATTGATTTTAGATGTATTGAAATTAGAGAGTTAGAAATTTTCTAGAAGATAGCTGGACTGAAACCGCAGAGACGAGGGTTTAAAATGGACACTGAAGTCTTGCAGAATGATGCTAAAGCTCAGGGTAGACAGGAGAGCCATAAGCCAGGTGCCACTGTCTTTGGAAGGGGCACAATGAGGTGGTCTATAGGGGACAGCGACAGAGAAGTGAGGAGAGGAATGACCCACACATGACCAGCATTGTTTGTTTAGTTTCCTTTATTAGAAATTGGAGGATTTATCTCCTGGAAGACAATGAGGAACAAGAAGGGCCTCAATCCGTTCAGTCAGGGTTTTGCTTAGACATAAAATCTGATTATTTTGAAGGTTGGGATTTTATTTGGATGTGATGGAATGCCTTCAAAGTGTCTTCAGCAGAAGAATAACATGATCCGTTCCATATTTTAAAAGAATGATTTGGCTTCCTTGTGAAGTATCGATTACAGTGATTGAATGAAGTAGGAAGATGGTCTATTAGTGGAGGTGGACAAGAGCGTGGCATATACTTGGGTGGCAGCTGTGGCAAGGTGTGAAGAAGTCAAATTCTGGAAAATTTTAATGTTTTGTTTCCTTTAGTGACCATATCAATTACTCACAGGACATCTATCACTATGGACTCAATGGGAGGGCAAGCTTCTAGCCCAGAGTCCAAATATAAAAGTTGATTCCAAAGAGGTAGACGCTGGCAAGGCCTTCTTCTGTTTGTCCAACTTCTGTTCAGCATCCCAGTGCTTAGGTTGCAACTCATGAAGTTCAGGGTAAGTGCTGAGTGTGCCGTAACCAGCACACAACAAGGATCAGTCATCCCAACTAGTATGGTCTGAGAAATATGTAGCACAGTAGAATGTGAGAATACTGTGTTCTCACTGGAAAGTGTTCATTTAAACTCATCCAACCCAAAGGTACTCCTGGGCAGGTGAACAAAGGGGCCCTTAGCCTTGGGCTCAGCAGTCAACTCCTATTCACTTCCATGCAACTTCTCCTGTGGACCAGAGTCTGCTGAAGTCACCTTGTCATCTCTCTTCTCAGCTTGAGCTTTCTGCTTTCCCTTCTGGTGACCTTTCTGTTTTTTCTGGATCTCCTTAGGCTAGGCTTCCCTGGTGGCTCAGCAGTAAAGAAGCTGCCTGTCAATGCAGGAGATGTGGGTTTAATCCCTGGGTCTGAAAGATTCCCTGGAGAAGGGAAAGGCTACCCACTCCAGTATTCTTGCCTGGAGAATCCCAAGCATGGTGGTGCCTGTGGGCTACAGTCCACTGTGTTGCAAAGAACCTGGACACAACTTAGTGGCTAAACAGCAACAACTGAGAAGTATTCCACATCTTAGGCTAGCTCTCTGCAAACGTTTTCACATAAAGTTAGGCCATATTCTCATATGTGATTTGTTTTTTTTCCCCCACGAATAAAATCTAATATGAGATAGTTATAGCTGCCAAAAGACAGTACAGAATTGGAGTTGGTAGATACAGGGAGGGAACCAGTGGTTGGTATGGAAACCCTGGTGGGAAAAAGGCTCCTGGAACTACTTGTTAAGGCACAGTGGGATGCAGCCAATGATGATAGTAGCTAATGAGTCATTTTCACCCACCAGGAGCATCGTAGTCCTCTCGTGAGCCCCCAAGGGCTCCAGGGTTTACTTGACATCCTCCTTGCTGAGGTTCAAAGGGCCTGGGTGCTGGTTACATTGGGAACACAGTATTGCTGCTAACAAAACACAGCTACTCATTGCTCACTGTCTTTGCTCTCAAACACTCAGAATCTGTCACTAACAGGTATTGTGATATCCCAGGTGGAAATTTGCAGAGAAATTCAGGTGGGAAGTAGATTTTGCCAAAACGAGATGTGGTTGTGCTGAGAGTCTCATGTTACTGAGAAGTGATGATGACCTTCGGGCTTGGAGTTGGTCTTAGGATTTGTGCACAGGGCCCTGTGGGAAAAGGACTGTCTAGAAAACTTTTGAATGTGGAAGAGCTGGCAGGACTTGATGGTTTAGATGTAGTATTTGTGAGAGAGCAAGAAGCCAAGAGAATATTAGATTTTGGATGTCTTTCAGCTTTATCTTTTACCATGTTTTACTTTTGTTCTCTTCTGTGAACTTTCTCTATATTTTGTGAGATATTTATTTGTGGGTTAATTAAGGTATGAGGTCTGGAAGAAACAGGGACTCATGTGCTTTTCCACTGGGATGTTTCTAGGAATTTGCTAATCCTCTCTTTTCTTGTTTGGAAAACTCACTTTGTAAGCCTTTTAAGATTAGCACATATAAAATAAAGAAAAAAACTTGGAGACTGATAGCTTTTCACCTACTACTTACTGACTGCTCATTGCAGTGCAAATGCCAAATGTGCCTTTCATCTTTCCCAGTAAAGTGAAATTGTATTTTGGGAACTCTGGTACCAGTTAAAGAGATTGAGGTTAGTATGATCTGGGCGTCTTAACTAACTGAAGAGTAATTGAGGTCTTGTGATTTTTCTATTGCATGAACTTAGGAAACAATGAGATACAGAAAAAAAACCTAGGAAATTTGTCAAATGGTATGAAGTCTGGAATTTGATGGAATGTAAAAAATGTAGGTGGCTAGGACTGTTCTGTTTGGAGAAGGAATTGGCAACCCACTCCAGTATTCTTGCCTAGAGAATCCCATGGACAGAGTAGCCTGGTGGGCTACAGTCTGTGGGTTGTAAAAAGTTGGACACGACTGAGGGACTAACACACACACACAGCATTGTTCTATCTGTTCTCTTAAGTCTGAAACTGTTCACAATGCTTCATATGGACATTTTCTCCTGCTTCTCTATGTGATCATACTTCAAATCCAGGCTTTTTAGGACAAGGTTTTTGGGAAGCTTGGGTAAACAAGGGGAATTTTCAGAAAAGACCTGGCTAGGTATTTGGCTAGAGCTGAAAAACCTACAGCCCAAAAAACTACTGACTGTGTGAAATCCTTAATTTACTTAAATTCTTCTCATAAGGGTCTGCTGAAAATCTCCCTGAAGTCATTTGAATAAGAGTGAATAGTTATGACTTTGGAGCATATTGAATATCCATATGTTTAAAACTTCCAAATAAAAGTCATTGTACGTGAGGATGCTTATAACAGAGCAGTGTAATTTTTGTAGTCTATTAACATTGAAATAATTGAATGAACATCTGTAACAGTCCTTAATCTAAATCGGAGGGTGATGTCCTATGTGAATAAGCTTTTTCAAGAAACCTGGGAATTAATTTAAGTATATGTACTCCTTTATAGTTATAGAGCAGCTGCTTAAACATACAACATGTTAAACATGAAAAAAGGGACTTTTTTTAGGACTCATGAGAAGAATTATGGTCTTACATCCAAACACGCTGTACTATTTTGAAGCACTTTAAAATTTCATCCAGAAATGATTTTGTTAGCTCACTGACTGGTAACTATCATTTGAAGTGTCTTTGTCTTTTTACTGACCTCTAAAAATGCTCTCAATCAAAGCAGATTTTATTGTAGTTAGGTCATTGACAAGAAACTTTTTTTGGTTAAATTCAAAAAGTATGATATAAAAATGACAGTATCTTATTGAGGTGGCAGTAACCCAGGTGAAGAGCAAAAGTAGCTGTTTAAATCATGGGCAGGGTTAAATGAAACAACATGAAAAAAATCCTTGGATGGTTGAAAATAGTTGTTAACACTATTGTGTTGAAGCTCTCTTGATCCCTCTTGCTCAGTTAAATATCTTCTAAAATATTTGATTCATCTTCAGAAGAGAATGTGAGATGTTTAAAAATGTTTCCTTTCAAAATTGCTTTCCATATTCCCAAATAAATTAGCATAATTACTACTGTGATTATATTATAAATATAATCACTGTAATTTTATTCTTATTCATGTATTTATTCTTTGAGAAAGAACTGCACTATAGTTAAAGAATTGTGGTGTTAATATTAATATATGAGAAATTAGTTGGTGGTTATTTAATCAAAAGGTGATTTTTTTTGCTATGTAAAAGGCAATTCCCTCCCACTCAATCACCTTGTTTTCTCCAGGGTTAGCTGATCTTTATAACTGAGAGGTTGAATATTCAGAGTGTAGATTAAGGATCTTTGTATAGCTTGTCCCTTTTTTTCCCTTGACTGGTGACATAGGGATGATCCAGGCTTGACCACATATGCCAACCTAGAAATCAAACCTGTGCCATGCTATGTTATGCTCAACACTTCCATTTAATAGATTAAATAACTGTAAACTGATCTTTTCTTAAAACATTTAATGACCATTTATACTGTGTAACATTTTTGTGTCAGACATTTCAATCTAATTTGTTTCATTAAATGTTTACATTTGTGACTTAATAGGGGTGTTCCAACTTGTGAATTAGTACAGAGTGACTCTGGACTAGTTTAATTTATAGATAGCTTTTCCATTTATCCAGGTGTTTTTCAAAAAATTATGTTCTTTGAACACTAGTCCACAGAAGAGGAAAATGAAAGACCCCATCTGCTAGAGCCTCATGTTTGAGACTACTCTGATCTGGACTTTCTTTTCCTGGATGGAGGTGGGCAGGGTATTGATAGCTCCTGTGAAGCATCACTTGCTTTCTTGGACCTCTGTTTTCAGTTACTTAGTTTGCTTTGGGGCAATTGTAAAGTGAGTCTCAGAGTTCTCCCTTCTTGCAGAGGCTTCCACTGAACAGTTGTCCTTCTGAGTGTTTGTACAAGAAGTGAGCAATATATGAAGATGTTTGACAAGTGCGTGATTACTCTTCATTGATTTACCTCCTCCTTTGCATCCAGTTGGGGGGATGAGGGTTCAGTGATGTTTGGTTCCCTTATGTCAGTCTAATTTAAAAGTTTAGCCGTGCACGCGTGCTCAGTTCAGACATGTAGAACTCTGCGACCCCATGGACTGCAGACTGCCAGGCTCCTCTGTCCATGGAATTTTCCAGGCAAGAAATAGTAAAACTCAAAACATTTGCAAGCCATTTTGAATAGTTTTAAAATAATTGCTGATTCATGATAATTTTGAGCCAGAATATATTCTGCATCCTCAATCTTATAAAGCTAGCATGGATTTCTTTTTTCAAAGGGAAGAAAAAATAAAAAGTTTCTGTGAAAGAAAAGCTTTATTACACAGGCTAATATCAGTTTGACCCTTTGATCCCAACTAACATAAGATACAGCTTTCCAGGTAGCACAATGGTAAAGAATCTGCCTGCCAATGCAGGAGACACAAGAGACACGGGTCCCACCACTGGGTCGGGAAGATCCCCTGGAGAAGAAAATGGCAACCCACTCCGATATTCTTGCCTGGAAAACTTCCATGACAGAGGAGATCTACATTCCATGGGGTCGCAAAGAGTCAGACACCCTGAGTGACTGAGCATAGCATGCACAGCAAGGTAAGATAATAAAAAACATGAAAAATATCAAGGATCCAAACAAAACATGAACTGGCTCATCAAGGTCTAGTGCTCAAGCCACTTATCCAGTTCCTGGTGCCTCCTTCTGGTAAAGATGCTTAGGAGCATGTGGCTATAATAAAATATAATATTATGGTGAACCTCTATTTATAACTGCCTCAAAGTAAACTAATTAACTGAAAATGGGATTCAAGAAAACAAATGGTGCTCAGCACCAGAATATATTCTCCATATGGGCAAGGACTTCACTTTGTTTACTGCTGTATTCCCAGTGCCCAGTCCCTCAATTATATTCCCTGAATGATTTAATGGCTCTAAAGGTATATAATTTGCATTCTGATGGACTATGTATTAGTTATGGCAAACTATTTTGATTTCTATGAAACTCAATGTGCCTGGCCTTTATTTATTTTTAAGAATTTTAATTTTATTGGCAAACTGTTGATTTACAATGTTGTGTTAGTTTCAGGTGTATAGCAAAGTAATTCAGTTATACATTTACATATGTCCACTCTTTTTTAGATTATTTTCTCTTATAGATCATCACAGGATATTAAGTAGAGTTTCCTTAAGTAGAGTGGTATACAGTATGTCCCTGGTAATCTATCTTATACATAGTTTCTTATATATAGTAGTGTGTGTGTGTGTGTTCATCCCAAGCTTCTGATTTATCTCTCCCTCCCCTGTTTCCCCTTTGGTAACCATAAGTTTATTTTCAATATCTGTAAGACTGTTTCTGTTTTAGAAATAAGTTCATTTGTATCATTTTTTAAAAATAAGTTTCCAAATATGAGTGATATCATCTGATATTTGTCTCTGCCTGTCTGACTTACTTCACTTAGTAGGATAATCTCTAGGTCTATCCTTGTTGCTACAAATTTCATTATTTTGTGATTTTTTATGATTGAGTAATATTCCATTGTAGATATACATACCACATCTTCTTTATCCATTCATCTGTTGATGGACATTTGGTTTGCTTGTGTGTCTTGGCTTCTGTGAATAGTGCTGCAATGAACATTGGGATCTATGTATCTTTTTGGATTGTGGCTTTCTCCAGATATATGCTCAGTCTCTATCTTTAAAATGAGGATAATCATGCCTTCCTTATAAGGCTGGGGTGAAGATGAAATGCTATGAGATAAAGTGCCTGGGGTAGTATCTGGGATTCAGTGGGTGTTGAACTGACAGAGAGACCTGCAGAGAAAGGGATGGCTGAAAAACGAGCAGCTTAAACATCAGATGTTCCTGTTTTCCTAAGGTGTAAGAAAAGGACTGTGTGGACTTTTGCTTCTTTGTTAACAGCAGGTTTCATTATCTCTGGGAGGTTTTATGCAGTGTTTCTTCTAAAAGACTTCATATGTGGAACTTATAATGAATTCTAGAAGTAAGTGTTTATAAAGGTAGAGGGGGATCAGTATTAGATTTAATTTGAAGGATTCTTTCCCTGGAAGCAGGGCTTCCAATCTTAGGTTCTGCCTGAGATTCTTTAACTATTCACAGAGCTCTATAAATTTTCACACCTGTCACTTTGACACTGTGAAGAGACAATGCCCAGTCAAAAAGTATATTGTTTTTGGCCCTGGACTGAGTGTGGCAGTTGGCATGATTGCATTGATTATGTGGTGTGTATCAGATGGCAAGTTAACATGCTCTTGATTAAAAATGGGGAAAAAAGTAATTTATAGAAGTTCAGTTTGGGGAGGGACAGGGAGGATGGTTTAATAGAAAAAAATAGAAGAATGAGAAAGTGGAAGTGTCCTAGCTTTGGCTTTGCTAGGTTGCCCCTAAATCCATTCCAGTGATCTAAAATTTACCTCTGGTGATTCTCAAAGTCAACTGGTGAAAATCACCTGTGAGGAGATTAACTATAACACTATCTCATTTCACCTTAAAAAAAAAAAAAATCCGTCACCCATATTGACTGCTTCCTTTGTTAGAGAATATCACCTAAAACACTATCTTTGAGTCAAAGTTTAAAAATGTTTAGTCTCCTTGACTCAACAATATTATTTGAGTTAAAGTCTGTTATATTTCCTTCAGAGTCTTTCTTTGATCTCTGTATTCTGAAGCCAATACTAAATCTAGAGCCACCTGTTCAGGAATACACTTTCTACACTTAATAAAGAGAAGGTAATCCCTCCACCTCCCCCTGTCCCCCTGCAATGATAGTAGCAACTCTCCTATCACAGCTGGTGGTTTTATCTTCCCCACGGATCTTTGTGGTATTTCACAAAGCCCAGTTCACTTCAGCTCAGTTGCTCAGTCGTGTCCGACTCTTTGCGACCCTATGAATTGCAGCATGCCAGGCCTCCCTGTCCATCACCATCTCCCAGAGTTCACTCAGACTCATGTCCATCGAGTCACTGATGCCATCCAGCCATCTCATCCTCTGTCGTCTCCATCTCATCCTCTGTCGTCCCCTTCTCCTCCTGCCCCCAATCCCTCCCAACATCAGAGTCTTTTCCAATGAGTCAACCTCTTCGCGTAAGGCGGCCAAAGTACTGGAGTTTCAGCTTCAGCATCATTCCTTCCAAAGAAATCCCAGGGCTGATCTCCTTCAGAATGGACTGGTTGGATCTCCTTGCAGTCCAAGGAACTCTCAAGAGTCTTCTCCAACACCACAGTTCAAAAGCACCAATTCTTTGGTGCTCAGCCTTCTTCACAGTCCAACTCTCACATCCATACATGACCACAGGAAAAACCATAGCCTTGACTAGACGGACCTTATTTGGCAAAGTAATGTCTCTGCTTTTGAATATACTATCTAGGTTGGTCATAACTTTTCTTCCAAGGAGTAAGTGTCTTTTAATTTCATGGCTGCAATCACCATCTGCAGTGATTTTGGAGCCCCCCCCAAAGATAAATTCTGACACTGTTTCCACTGTTTCCACTCTTTCCCCATCTATTTCCCATGAAGTGATGGGACCGGATGCCATGATCTTCGTTTTCTGAATGTTGAGCTTTAGGCTAACTTTTTCACTCTCCACTTTCATTTTCATCAAGAGGCTTTTGAGTTCCTCTTCACTTTCTGCCATAAGGGTGGTGTCATCTGCATATCTGAGGTTATTGGTATTTCTCTCAGCAGTCTTGATTCCAGCTTGTGTTTCTTCCAGCCCAGGGTTTCTCATGATGTACTCTGCATAGAAGTTAAATAAGCAGGGTGAGAATATACAAGGGAAACCCCAAACCCTCACCATTCTGTGCTGTCTCCACTTTCTGCTGTGGAGTTCTTTGGGTTTATAACCCTTGCTTTCCTGAACAGCTTTGCCTCTTGTTTCCATGTTTGTATCCAGTTTCTAGGCATATTTTTAAAGTGGAGCTCCCGGTTGGTGCTGTCTTCCTAGCGGGCACACTTTGGGACCCAGTGAAGACCAGTATGCCCTCTACAATGTGCCACATCTCGCCAAAACCTGGCCTTTCTTCCTGTTTTGAATTCCTTCGGTTTTGCATAAGTGTCCTTGCTTTGAGGGCAGCACTAATATCACTTTCTGCCATCCTCTTCCTTTGGCGTATGGCTGGGGAACAGGGGAATGGAGAAGCAGATGCTGGGTCACCAGTGATCTAAAAGCTGGTGCACTGAAGATCTGCAGGGCTGGGTTAGGCTTGCATTGGCCGTAGAAACAAGTGGCACATCTATCAGACCTGCAGCTGTTCTTATAGCCTTTATCCCTGCCAATACCATACAGCTTGTACAGATCAAAATCTTTTCTAAGCTGCTGGAGCTTTACTCTCTCCACATGGGACTTTGCCTTCAAGAAATCCAACTCTTTTTGCAGGTTGATGTTACTGAGTGATCCATGCTCCCCAAACACGTACATGTACCTGAGTCTGCTTGCTAAACTGAACCATACAAAATAGTCATTTTCATAGATCAAAAATGGTCAAATAATTTAATCATACGGTTTAACATAACATACCTGCTGTTTGTAAAGTGATGTGTGTGACTCTCTGTGGGAGCTGTGAGAACTTGTGCTCTTAAAAAAAAAGCAAGTTTGAAAAAGGTTGAGTGGCTCCTTGAACCACCAGAACCCACCTTGGTTCTGACTTGAGCTTCTAAAACAGACAGGAAACAGAGGGTAGACTGCCTTCAATACAGATTTGACATTAAAAATGGAACAGGTTATGGCTTCAGAAACATTGCTACAGGACCCTGCCCTGACCAAAAAGAGAAAGACACAGATTTATCTACTTAAATATTTGAAACCTCTAGTGATTAAATGTGGGCTTCCCAGGTGGCATTAGTGGTAAAAAGCCTGTACACCAATGCAGGAGATGTAAGAAACACTGGTTCAGTCCCTGAGTTGGGAAGATTCCCCTGGAGGAGGGCATGGCAACCCACAACCCACTCAGTATTCTTGCCTGGAGAATTCCATGGACAAAGGAGCCTGGCAGGCTATAGTCCATAAGGTCGCAAAGAGTCGGACATGACTGAAGTGATTTAGCAAGTATGCACGCACATACAGTGACCAAATGCAGTACAATCAAACCAGGCAAACTTGGAAAAGACATTTACAAAGAGTCATTATTTTAGTCTTTAAAGAGAATACACAAGTCTGCAATAAAAAACACAATTACCTACTAGCTAGCAGGCACTTAAAACATATTTTACTTCTCTAATATTAATCAGAGAAATATAAAACCAAAATTTTTTTGGCCTGTTTTTGTTTCAAATCCTGTTATTTTTTTCAGCCTTTATTAGTTATAAATTACATGATTGGTTATAAATGCAAGTATTTGAAGTATATAATTGATGAGTTTTGACATACGTATATGTCTGTGAAGCAGCATTATAATAAAGAAAATGAGCATATCCAGTGAACATATCCAAAGTCTCCTGTTTGTAATTCCTCCTTAAACTTGAAAAACAAAACCAGCGTGCCAAAAATTAAAAATACTATTAAGAACTGGTGTTGGTGAGAGTGTCAGGGAAAAGGTTATTTTATACACTATTAATGAGACTATAAATTGGTATAAACTTTTGGAGAAATATTTAACAAAAGTTTTAAAATTATATGTCCTCTTTGACCCAGCAATTACAATATAGAAATTTATGAAATAAAGGGCATAAAAGTATAATAAGAATGTTCATTAAAATATTGCTTTTAATATAAAAAAAGAAACGTAAGAAATAAGTGCATTTAAAAAATGGATTGGTTAAATAAATAAGGAAAATGTATTTTGAAAAATATTTATATTAATTAAGATATAATGTATATAAACAGCAAAATAGTTTAATAATATAAGAAGTAAATGAAACAAGATGAAGTACATTGTTTAAAAATGATTCAGTTTTAGAAAAATATCTATATATATGTATAGTAAAAAATCTGGACGATAAAAAGGAAAATATTAGTGGTTATTTCTTCATGGAGATATTAAGGCTGATTTTATTTTTATTCTTTAGAAATAGTTTCTGAATTGCATGGAAATTCTTTAAACTGAACATTCAGTATTTTATAATCTGAAAAGAGAAAACTATTTTCATTTTGAATGAGGTAATAGTCTTAATAGACAGCCTAGGGATTTGGGAAAACCATTGCAATCTATGAACTGTTATTTTAGCATATTTGCATAGACTTATTCCTTTTGATTTCATTGCATAATAGTTCTGTTAGTGAATAACATGGTGTTGAATTACTTTGTTTCTCAAGACACAGATCTAATTACAAAGTTACTGAAAACACAGCTATAACAAGCAGCTTATTTAGGCTAGGCAATTACACAATTAAAATGATTAGTTGCAATTATGCCTAAATTTCCAATTTAAGGTTTAATTTCCCTGTGATGTGTAGCCTCAGTTCAGTTCAGTTCAGTTCAGTTGCTCAGTTGTGTCCAATTCTTTGCGACCCCATGAACCACAGCACGCCAGGCCTCCCTGTCCATCACCAACTCCCGAAGCTTACCCAAACTCATGTCCATTGAGTTGGTGACGCCATCCAACCATCTCATCCTCTGTCGTCCCCTTCTCCTCCTGCCCTCAATCTTTCCCAGCATCGGGGTGTTTTTCAATGAGTCAGCTCTTCACATCAGGTGACCAAAGTATTGGAGTTTCAGCTTCAACATCAGTCCTTCCAATGAACACCCAGGACTGATCTCCTTTAGGATGGACTGGTTGGATCTCCTTGTAGCATCAGTACACATTAATATTTAACTTTCAGAAACTCAACTAAAGAACTTCCTATGGAATCTAAGAATACTTTACATAACTTCCAGTCAATGAATTAAGCACATTTAAGTTGGTGGGCTGACGTCTATGGGGTTGCACAGAGTTGGACATGACTGAAGTGACTTAGCAGCAGCAGCAGCAAGTTGAATTTACGATTCTTTCAAATGGAAAAATATATCACTCTCTTTCTGAGAATTTCTTCTACTGTAAATGTTTATGGATATGATGAATAAAATAATTGAATAAATAACTGAAATAAGGGACTTATTTCTCAAGGTTAAGCTATTAGGAAAATACCTACTAAAGACATTTGTATGATTTTGAACTACAGTATTCTCTCCATAGCTCCTCTCATCTTTAAATTAAAGTTGTGAGTCAGTCATGTCTGACTCTTTGCGACCACATGGACTGTAGCCCGCCAGGCTTCTCTGTCCATAGGATTCTCCAGGCAAGAACACTGGAGTGGGTAGCCATTCCCTTCTCTCCAGGGGATCTTCCCAACCCAGGGATCAAACCCAGGTCTCCTGCATTGCAGTTAGATTCTTTACTGTCTGAGACATGAGATAGGCCCTTAAATTAAAAACAGAGGCAAAATGTTGTCTTAATTAAAAAATAAAGTTTTCAGTAGAAAATGTACCTACGCACATGAGAAAAGTTTTTTCTGAGACTGTCAGTAGGTTATTCCTTTTTTCTTCAAGTGAGGGGAGAGCTGAAGATATACACTGTAAGAATACATAGCTAGCGACCTTTAAATGGATGTGATCAGAAATAGTAGTGGTGACAGTCTCTAGGTCCATCCGCGTCTGTACAAATGACTGAATTTTGTTCCTTTTTATGACCGAGTAATATTCCATTGTATATATGTACCACACCTTCTTATTCATTCCCATGTTGATGGACATTTAGGTTGTTTCCACAGTGAAGAAAGTCAGAAAAGGAAAAACAAATTATTTTAATACAAATATGTATAATGTAAACAATATATAATGTAATATGTATAGATGTAAACAAACATCTATAAATAGATGATCTTATTTATAAACCAGAATTAGAGACCCAGACATAGAGGACAAGCACATGGATCTCATGATTCTCTTTTGCCTAGGATGAGCATTACATTCTGGCTAATGAGTATTCAATAATAAAGTTGTTTTCTTTCTCTTTAGTCTGTGGAGAGGTTTTCTCGGTTAGGAAGAGATTTTGTTTTTAATTATATTTCCCAAATACTTGGAACACTCTACAGACTCTGGATCCAACAACCAATCCTTTGCCCAGTCTCTGAGTAAATGAGTACATTATCCTTCTTCCTACTGGCACAGGCCAGCTGCTGAGTTTTGCTCTGCTGCATAAAAGCCCTGAGGCTAGTGAACATTGTGAAGGTTTGAATGTGAAACAGGAAAAAAGTGGGCAGGGCACATTTAAAAGTAGCCATAGGACCGGCTGGGTCCAAGATGGTGGAGTATTCAACTTCCAGCAGACCTTGAGCCTCATCGTAAGTTCATCGTAATATGTTAGCATGCTAAATGATACACTCCCCAGTGCCATGACAGGTCTGAGTCTGACCATGAAAGGCCAAAGAGTGGGTGGTGGCCCAATTCCTGGAAATCCCCACCACTCCTTCCAAATAATAGGAATAATCCTCCCAGGCCATAAGTACTAACTACCCCGTATTTCGAAGCTCTCTCTTACCTTCTGAGATGGCCCAGACTCTACCTGTGGGGTGTGTTTCTGTCTAAATAAATCCACTTCTTACCTATCACTTTGTCTCTCACTGAATCGTTTCTGTGATGAGACATCAAGAAACATGTGACGTGGAGAACAAAATTGAAATCTATGTGACAGTAAGAAATACTGGAAGAAATTGGAGTTTGTGTTGAGAATTAGTCTTTTAGGGACAAATAAAAATTAAAAGTAAGCTTAATTTTATTGGAAATAATTGAAGAAACTTCTCCCTCCTTCTTTATCTTAGAACATTCACTTTAAAAGATTCTACTTTCTCCTCACTTTGAAAAGTATGTATATCTTTTTGGAGACTGTGTAGGGCTTTTTGTCAGCTTTATGATCCTGGAATATCTTTCTCAAGGTTTTGGGAGCCATCTCTTTGAAAGTAAATATCAAGCAGATAGCTTCTCCCCAGTTTCTGAGGGAGGGTAGGAGCCCAGCTGCAGTGGGCACCTTGCTCCAAGTTGCTCCTGTCATAAAAATATGAGAAATTGTTTCTTCTTTTGATAAAGTATTTTCTTTCTCTACTGGAAGAGGATTTCTAGGGTGGGAGATGATTTTTGATTTTTAATTTTATTTCCCTGACAGTATCAAATATGGTGGACCCTGAGTAAATATTTTGAATTTTGTCTTTGTAATTGCCAACTGTAGTCTACCTTAGAAATACCTTCACTGGCAATTCCCACACTTCTTAGACATCCAGGTTGCCTGCTTTCTAATAAACTATTTGTCTTATTCTGTAAAGTAATGAAGCCACTGCTAATAATCAACCCAAGGCCACATGGTGTTTAGAAAATTCTTATATTATGGATGCCATCTGTTTTTCTTCTAATCAATGGTTTTATTTACTCCAATGATGTTGTAGATGTGTGAAATTAAATAGAATTTTGAGAAGTAGGACAGTGGCAATAGTGAGAATTTAAATGGCTCTGTACTGCTTAGAAATTACATCAGTTGCCCGGTAAGATATGGATTTTGGCTTGTTTACATTCAACGAAGATTTATAGTACCCGAGCCTAGTGATTGCTTTGAAAATACAACTCAAGTATTATTTTATAGGTAGATAGTTAAAAGTGGATTTAATTTGCATAATTAATCACACTTTACTCTCCTCCTTTTACCCAGTGGCTCAGTGGCAAAGCATCTGCCTGCTTTGAGATGCAGGAGATGTGGGTTTGGTCCCTGGGTCAGGAACATCCCCTGGAGAAGAAAATGACAACCCACTCCAGTATTCTTGCCTGGGAAATCCCATGGACAGAGGAGCCTGGCAGACTATAGTCCAAGGGGTCACAAAGAGTCAAACATGGCTTAGTGACTAAATCACCACCATCCCTTTACCTAAGATAAATTATCAAGAACCTGAGTGTTTTTTTCACAGGAGGAGGAAGTTGTGTGGTGATGCTAGGTTAATAATGAATAGTGAATAATCTTTCCTAGTAAGCTACCATGGTCAGAGGCAACAACTATTCTCCAGAAGCCCTTCTATTTGTTTTCAGAAAGCTAACTTTGAATAAACATACTTCCTATGTCTTCTTTGCATTTCCTAAGCTTTCTGAGGTATAAAAAAGCTTCTACTGCTGAAACTTGGCAAATGTCAAAGGAAAGTGGTAGAATACCTGAGTTAATCAGAGCTTGATATATATAGAAAGAACCACTGTCAACTTTAGTGTTTGGGAGTCAAGGCTTTTTAACATGGCCTCGGTAGCTTTCGAAGATCAACAGAAGACACAGAGTCTTATTCATCACAGGCCAGAATGAGAGCATCCCACAGGCTGATAGCCTCTTTACCTTTAGGTGTTACTTGGAGTCCTAATCATGTTTGGCTTATTATTGGACTGTCCTCTTTTGGATGGCAGAAAGATGATCATGCCCTCCTGCCACAGCATCCTGACTGTTGTTATTTGAGAACCTGTGTGAACTAGGCCAGTTTACGTATAAATGGGCTCTAAGACACCTTTGTTATTATTGTCACCAAATGTTCAAAGCTTCCAAGTGAATAGTAGTCACTGGACTGGAACAGCAAATAACCACTAAGGAAATGTGAGTCTGATCTTAAAACAAACTGAGTTCCTGCTGCAAAGCTCAGAATGTAGTAAGATGATGGCCAACAGAATTCCAATTATCCATGAGTATTTCATCCTATTTCTTACTCAGAGAAAGGCATCAGTGCACTTTTTAGACAAATGGAGAAGGGTTAGTGAGGAATAGAAAACGAAGGAAAAAGTCTAGTCTGCTAGGAGAAATGTATTTGTGATTTCTACTTTTTCCCCCAGAGCCTTGCGTAACAAGAGTCTGTGTCATTTAAAGCTATTTCTGATTGCAACAGATAATAGTTTTGCAAACCTAATTTACAGTTCCTTCCTATTGTTGCCTTTAATAACCGAAATCAAAGGTGGACTTCATCAGGGCCTTCTGACATAAATCGACATAGTATTGGAACAGATTTTGATATAAAAAGGAGCATGTTGTAATCACCTTCAGCTAAGTATTACAGGAACAGTTCTTTACCACTTTATTCACAGAATCTATCGATGGGCTCATTTCTTGGCTTGATGTATCATGCGCATTTTTGTAAATGAATGAAAAGCAACCAGTTCCCGAAGAACAAAATTTCTTAGAAAGCTATTTAGCCTTCTTCACACTCTTTATTTAATTGTGCTTTTGTTTCTGAGCATGACTTTGTTTATACAATGAAGAAAGAGGTCAAGGAAAATTTGAAATATCTACTAGCCTTATTTAAATCATAATCTACTGATTAATGCCTTTGACTATCATTTAAAATTGGAGACACCGAGATTTTATATTTCTGAAGAAAAGCAAAATATTCCATCAGTGACTTGGACTATAATGCTGAATAAGCAAAACATTTTGTATAAAAGGACAAATATGATTAAGTAGTAAAAATAATAATAGTTGTTGGAAATAGAGTTTTTCTGTGTAGATCATAAGAATTTTGCTATTATATCTGTCAATGAGGAGTTAAGCATGTCTTCTTGACCAAGTTTTCTTATTAAGTTAAACTTGGTTTTTAGAACCTGCTGATTATCCTGCTCACCTAAAGTATCTTTGATGCAAATTTATTATTCACCTTTATTTGCCTTCCCCCATCTCTCCATGTTTGTTTTTTTAAAATGTAAATAACCTCTTCTAGAAATTCAATTCCTTTCTCTCATCACTAAAATGAAACAAACAAAAAATGCAGAGTAAATGTACCAAACACACACAAAAAAACTTCATCACAATTTCTGCTTTGTCTCTTGTTCTCTTGTTTAGTTCCTGTAAGGAAAGGTTGTCTGCCATGGAGAAGGAAGAATTCATAACACTGGATTCTCAGTCATTTGAGGGGACACTGGTGGTCTGAGAAATCTTCACAGAGAGGTATTTTATTTCTCTTACCTAGTAGTGGCCATGATATGCACTTTAAAATTAATTTTTATTGGAGTATAGTTGCTTTACAATGTGTTAGTTTCTGCTGTGCAGCAAAGGAAATCAGCTGTATGTATACATATATCCCTTCTTTTTTGGATATCCTTCCCACTGAGGACACCACAGAGCATTGCACAGACATAATATGCATTTTTTTCACTCAGCATAAATCAAGTGATTTCTTATGATAGTTTCACTTAAAGTTATACCATTCTCCCCAGTCTCAGTGGGGATTTTGCTTGGCTGGTTTGTTGTTTTTGGTGGAGATGAGGTTTCAAATAAGAAGACAGGGGACCCTCAGAAGACATCAAGAGGAACTAGTGGTCTGGCCTCTGTTACAGGGCTCCTCTTATGAGTATTTCTTTGGTGAACTTATCAGAAAGTGGCCTTCATTCTTAAAGGATTAGAAGCCTGACTTACCAGTACCCCCTAGAATAGGTTAGTTTTTCAAGGGTGAGTGTGTAGTAACCAAGTTCTGAACAGTAATATATGATCAAAAATTCCAATTGATTGAGTTGTATAATAAATGACAAGCGCCACATATCCCAGAATGTTCCTGTTGCCATGGCTCATACGTTCTCTCATATACTCGAGGCAACTGGCTGGCAGGTACCTGATGTCTAGCAGAAATATAGTCAGCAGGAAAAGGCTGCTCTGTTGGTATTTCTGTACTCACCATGGTCTATCTCTAGCTCTCAGGAATAGGTTTGAGGAGAGCACTTTAGTAGGGGAAACAGGTGCTTGTGCTAATCCCTCCAGCAGAAACTGGTGTGGGCTGGAAGAGTTTCATCAGTACCTGCTCACCCAAATTTGGATAAAAATCTGGATCAGCCTCATAGATAACATTCTGTCTCAGGTTACAAAGATGCAGCAGTGGGTGTCTAGGTGATTCCAGCTCTAGTTTGTCTCTTAAGTCACACTGACAACTGGTCACAGCTGAAGTCCTTGGGTCTTCCTATTCTATCCTCCCTTGTGTTTTCTTTCTCTGTTCTGTATTATATCTCCCATTTCCTGCATCCCATTTCTTTTTTTGTCTCTCTTGGTTTTTTTTTTTTTTCTCATTGTGGTAAAGTACTTCTTAAGAATGGGTCATAGGTGACAAATACTTTGATACCAAACATATATTAAAAATAGTTTTGAGGAGAACAAGATGGCAGAGGAGTAGGTGGACATGGAGTACATCTCTCTCCACAGGTACATCAAGAACACACCTTCAGACACAGAAGTGCATGCAGAACACCAGCTGAGAGTGGACAGAAGTACGTGACCAGTGGCAAAGAATATGTAGAACCATGCAAACTCGGTAGGATGAAGGAACTAGGGGGGAAAGCCGGCCCTTGGCGTGTGGAAGAACTGAAGCAGGGGTCTGATCCCCACATTGGGGCAATTGTCTAAATCAGAGGAGAAGCATTTAAGGCTGAGAGTGAAGCAGCTGATCTGGGGCAGCCTAAATGGAATGAGAATCAGACGGTCCTTGCTGCAGCCATACACACCCCAGACAGTGCAGTGGCTGGGAGCTGGAGTTTAGGGAGTGTGGAGCAATCCCCTGGCAGGATTGCTGTTAACTGAGGAGAGACACGGAGAGACGGATCCAAGGGATGTGAAGGAGGAGACTGTGGTGGGAAAAGCCTGCGGAGGAAAGCTGGGCAGCCATGGAAGCGAGGCGATACGCTAAGTCACGCCTAGTGGGTGGAGCCATCACCACAGCCTCTCTCCCATGACACGCCAGCACTGGCCGCTGAACAATGGAGGCTGGCCCATCAGACACCTGTCGCACTGAGCTGCAGAGTAGCACCCCAGCCAAGGGGCCCTCTATGTGCCTGATGCTCTGAACAACAGAGAAGGACTCCAGGCCAGGAAGCCCTCCACATGCCTGAATGGGTGGAGCTACAGAGAAAGATTGGCCAAAGAGGCCTTCTGATCACCAGCTACAAGAGTCTCCAAAAAAGACTCTGATAGCGCCATAACTCCCGCAGCAGAGGCAGTCCATGTCCCTGTACACTTGGTGCTGCCAGGGTTCCCGCAAGCCAAGCAGCTGCGCTATCTTCACACTCAGCTCTCTCTGGGGCAGAGTTGCCCCAGACTAAAAGTCTTGCGTCTATGCACATAGGGTTGCTTCGGTAGTGTCTGACTCTTTGTGACCCTGTAGACTGTGGCCTGCCAGGCTTCTTAGTCAGGGATGGGGGTTCTCTAGGCAAGAATACTGGAGCGTATTGGCCAGTACTGGTTGCCATTCCCTTCTAGAGCACTGTATTTCCTGCTGCACTAGCTGCCAACTCCGCTGAGTATCTGGTGCTGCCAGAACCCCTGTGACTCAAGCAGCTGCACCACCTTCACACCTGTTCTTCACAGGGGCAAACCCAAGTTCTTCAGGGCAGCCTCAGGAGCAAATCCCAGTACAACCCATATGCAGAGGTGGATATAAAACCACAATTGAAACCCAGGGGCAGTGTGACTAAGGAAGAAAACCCAAAACCCTCCCACCAGCTGTACAAGCTGCAGATTAAATCCAATCAACTAGACAGACTCTGTGTCTATGGAATATATAAAAGGTCATTGAGAGCTCCCACAAAGGAAAACACACTAGTTCTGACAGCTGTGGACATTGGAGATAAGAACACAGAGGACTAGGAGCAGATTAGAATCTGAGTTGCCCCCATGCAGGTCCAGAGATCAGCGCAGTGTTAGAGGGCATCCTAGGGGGGTGAAGTGGACTGTGATTCCCAGCGAGGGAAAGGACTCTGGCAGCAGTGACTCAAAAACATTTATTATTCTTATGTTTTGACGGGTTCTGTAGATTCTTTGTTTTTTTTTTTTTTCTTTTGTTTCCTTTTCCCCTCCTTCTATTGTAGTTTTTTATTTTATTGGCACTATGAAATCTAAGCTGTTGAGCTTTTTATTTTTCCACGCAAGTCACATTTTTATTGTTGCTATGAACCTCTGCCTCTATGTTGGGCTTTTGCAGTTCTGGGGCGGTTTTTTTTCCCTCTTTTTTTAGCTTTAATTTTTTAGACCTATTATTATTATTTTCTACATTTATTCCTTTGTTTGCTTTTCCTACTGTTCTTTTCCCCTTGCAGTTAATCTTTAACATATATAAGTCTTCTTTATCTACTTCTGTTTAACTTTGAGTACCTCTTCTTTCTTTTCTCTCTCACCTTTAGTCTCAACATATTTGTTAGTTTTATTTTCATTGCTTTATACCCCAATTGGCACCTTGCTTTAGTTTTGTTTTCCAGTTTGTGCTTTAGTTACTGTTGTTCTGGTAGACGTGATTTTTGGTTCCCTTTGTTTGCTAGGTCAATCTATTGCACTTTATTTTTGTTGGACTGTTTTGATTTTACTTACTGTGTATATTATATATTCAATCACACTTTTTATTGTTGTTATAAATCTCTGCCTCTACATTGGGCCTTTGCAATTCTGTGGAGTTTTCCTTTTTTCCTTTTCTCTTTTTTCTTCCATTTAATTTTCTTTTCCCTTTTCTGTAATTTTAATTTTAAATTTAATTTTTAATTTAAAATAAAATTTTAATTAAATTAAATTTTAATTTTTGATTTTCTTAAACCTATTATTTTCTACATTTATTGCTTTATTTACTTTTCCTACTGTTCTTTTCCCCTTACAGTTAGTCTTTATATAAACCTTCTTCATCTACCTCCATTTAACTTTGCATAGCTATTCTTTCTTTTCTTTCCTCTCAGCAGGAAGACACTCAGGCAGAACACTCCTTGACATAAATCAAAGCAAGATCCTCTATGACCCACCTCCTAGAGTAATGGAAATAAAAACAAAAGTAAATAAGTGGGACCTGATTAAACTTAAAAGCTTTTGCACAGCAAAGGAAACTATAAGCATGGTGAAAAGACAACCCTCAGAATGGGAGAAAACAATAGCAAATGAAACAACTGACAAAGGATTAACTTCCAAAATATACAAGCAGCTCATACAACTCAAGACCAGAAAAACAAACAACCCAATCAAAAAGTGGGAAAAAGACCTAAACAGACATTTCTCCAAAGAAGACCTACAGATGGCTAACAAACACATGAAAAGATGTTCAACATCACTCATTATTAGAGAAATGCAAATCAAAACCAGAATGAGATATCACCTCACACCAGTCAGAATGGCCATTATCAAAAAGTCTACAAACAATAAATGCTGGAGAGAGTGTGGAGAAAAGAGAACACTCTTGCACTGTTGGTGGGAATGTAAATTGATATAGCCACTATGGAAGACGGTATGGAGACCCCTTAAAAAACTAGGAAAAAAACCAGTGGGACCCAGCAATCCCACTCATAGACATATACCCTGAGGAAACCAAAATTGAAAGAGACACATGTATTCCATTGTTCATTGCAGCACTGTTTACAATAGCTAGAACATGGAAGCAACCTAGATGCCCATCAACAGTGAGTAGATAAAGAAGCTGTGGTACACACACACAATGGAATATTACTCAGTCATGAAAAGGAATGCATTTGAGTCAGTTCTGATGAAGTGGATGAATCTAGAACCTATTATATAGTGTGAAGTGAGTCAGAAAGAGAAAGACAAATATTGTATTCTAACGCACATATACGGAATCTAGAAAAATGGTACTGAAGAATTTACTTACAGGGCAGCAATTGAGAAACACTTAGGGAATAGACTTATGGACATGGGGAGAGGGGAAGGGAGGGTGAGATGTGTGGAAAGAGTAACATGGAAATTTACATTACCATGTGTAAAATAGATGATAGCCAACGGGAATTTGCTGTATGGCTCAGGAAACTCAAGGAGGGGCTCTGTGTCAATCTAGAGGGGTGGGATGGGAGGGAGGTTCAAAAGGGAGGGGATATATGTATACCTATGGCTGATTCATGTTGAGGTTTTACAGAAAACAAAATTCTGTAAAGCAATTATCCTTCAATAAAAAAATAAATTTAAAACAATATATTTATTCTACCCTCGTACTTGATTGATGACTTTGATTTGGTATAGCATTCTAGATAGTGAGTTATTTGCTTTCAAAATTTTGAAGGTGTTGATATATTATTGCTACTGGTGTTGCTGCTTAGAACTTCAAAACTGTATGATGCCTCATTTTTTTCTTATGTGATTTTTTTTCTTTCCTGCCTTCACAAAAAGTTATAGAGTCTTCTCTTTGTCTTCATTTTTTAATTTCTATTTTTTTGATTTCTCTTTTAGACATAGTATTTTGTATCTCAATTCCATATTCCTACCTTGCCCTGCACCTTCCCTCTTCCCACTTCTAACCACTAGATCATTTTTTATATCTGAGTCTGTTGCTGTTTTGCTATATAAATTCGTTTGTTTTATTGTTTTGATTCTACATATAAATGATATCATACAATATTTGTCTTTCTCTGACTTATTTCACTAAGCATACTATTCTCTAGCCCATTCACATTGCTGCAAATGGCAAAATTTCATTCTTTTTGAACTATTCTTGCATCCCAAGTCCACGTGATCAAGAACTGTACTTCCACTTTCTTATCTTTTTCTTTCTTATTATTTTTTAAAATTATTTTGTCATTTTGCTCTACTCTATGGGGTAGATATCTTCTAAGTTTTCAATAGTGGTTAAAAAATTTCTGCTAGAATATTTTTAAATTTGAAGGTTTTTTTCCTTTTCTTTTAAAATGTTCTCCTGTTCTTGTCTCATGAATGCCGCGTCTTCTTTTATATTTCTGAGGTTTTCAATGATGGTTGCCTAGATTGTGTTTCCTCCTAGTTGTTTATGTCAGGTTGTTTGTTTTATCTCTTCCACTCTTGTTTGAGCTTTTGCCTAGATATTTAGTGGTTCTTGATTGTCTAGTCATGATTTATGATGAAGGAGTAAAAAGAAGATTCATGATTTTGAATGCATGGATGCTGTTTTCATATTTGAACCTCAGATTTCACCCTAAGTGAGTCTGTTATTAGGGAACTCTCTTAGGTATTTCCTTTAAGAAAGTCGATTTCTCTGCCTAGACTGTGAATGCCTAGCTGCTGCAGTCTTTGGAAGCTGAATGAATTAGGGGAAAGTGGGATCTGCAGTCAAATTTCAGTGGGTTCAGAGTTACTAAATCTGCCTATACTTTATGCACTTCACTCTGCCTCATGTCTTCAGCCTTTTTCTTTTTAAATAAATATTAAAGAAAAACAAACAACTAAGATCATGGCATCCAGTCCCATCACATCATGGCAAATAATAGGGAAAAAAGCGGAAGCAGTGACAGATTTTATTTTCTTGGGCTCTAAAACCATTGTGGACAATAAATACAGTTATGAAATTAAAAGATGATTGCTCCTTGGAAGGAAAACTATGGCAAACCTAGACAGCGTGTTAAAAAGCAGAGACATCACTTTGCCAACAAAGGTCTGTATAGTCAAAGGTATGGTTTTTGCAGGAGTCATCTATGAATGTGAGTTGAACCATAATGAAGGCAGGGCACCAAAGAATTGATACTTTCAAACTGTGGTGCTGGAGAAGACTCTTGAGAGTCCCTCGGACAGCAAGGAGATCAAACCAGTCAATCCTAAAGGAAACCAACTCTAAATATTCATTGGGAGGAATGTTTTAGCCTCCTTTTCTTTAAACATTTAGTTACTGTAATTTTAGTAGAGTTTGGAGAAGGAGTGAAATAAGATGAATGTTTTCAATCTGCTGTCCGAATCTGGAAAGTACAGGAAGGTTTTCAGCCCATCTCTTTCACAAGAAGGCCTATTTTAAAGCTACATTTAATTTTAAGATTTAAAGAGAATAGTGGTTATTTGGTATAACATCCTAATTTTACAGATCAGGTAACTAAGGTGCAGAAACATTATCATTTGCTGGCTGAGAGTAACCCAGGTTCAGAGATATAATTTGTATCATATTTGTTTTATATTATTGAATGACAAACAGAGATGTGACAGAGAAAATATGAGATACAGAAATAAAATGAGGTATAAAAGATGTAAATTTGAGGTATACCTGTTTAAGGGTTTTTTTGTGGCATTTATCCTAAGGAAAGTTTCTGCTAATGTGATATGAGCAGAGAAATACCCCTACTGATATAAATAATGGTATTGAAATACTGTATCTAAGAGTAAATTTAGATCTAACATAGCAATGGAAAGATACCTTGCTTAGTTTCTTTCTTTTTTTCTTTTTACATATATACATTTATACGTTTTAAAGTTACATTACTCATTTTAAAATTATTTTGCTCTGGAATTCCAGGCTATTGAGTTGTTTTGTGTGAAATTTTCCAGGTTTATAAGTGTGGCAATGAAAAGGAATGTAGAGAAAACTGGCAGCATACAGCCTTTGTGGGTGGTCATATTTTAAAACAGATGGAAAACTAAATATTTAAAGTCGTGTTTTCCAATGACATACAAACATTTCAGAGTAAGACAATTACATTTTGGAAATTATGATAAAAACATTCTTTCTAAGAATTTGAATCATTCTTAAGACGAATCTGTTTTTGAAAACCTTATAAAAACCTTCTGCAACACCGGATATTTTGTCATTTTGATGTTTCAATTAGCTTCCCTGAGAGACAGAGTTCTTTGTGCTTTTCTAAATTTATATAAACATCCTGCTGATACACACAATCAGATTCAGGGCTCTGGACATCATCAACACTAAATAAATATTGCCTGACTGACAGAAAATAGGAGATATGATGTAGAGATGTTTGAAAGGATTTTTTAAAAAATAGCAAACTATTTAAAAAATTAACATATAGAGTTCTTAAGTAAAAATAGAAATTATGACTTGGGTATGTAAAGTTTGTTGTTGTTGTTGTGCTATTTTTGTGTGTTAACTGTATCATGTCTACCAAACATATCTAGGGAGTATTTCCTTTCAGTGCTAGGATTGCTCTGAGTCTGCAGTCACAGCTAAATAAATATAGTAAGAAGACATTTATTCACAATATGTCTGTGCAAATGACTGCCAGCAGTCTCAGTGACCAAGAGTGCATGTGTTTAGAACTGTCTTGAACAAGGAAAGGATTTCTCTCTGTGTAATTGTGAGCTGTAGCCATGTTCACTTAAAACCTTTTACTGTTACCAGTTTGCAGGCCCAAAGTGCTTTCTGTTTCATCTAGCATTCATTTGAAAAATGTCTGACTTACATGTCATAACAAATGACAGCCCTATTAAAACTCTCTGGATATACATTAAAGAATTTCAGGAGAGCTGGCACAGAGCTAAGCTGGGGGGACCTGAATCCTCGAGCTTATGCCTGTGGGAAGACATTCAAAACAATTACTGCCCTTCAGCTGGAGGCAGGCTTTGATTCTCTGTTCTAATCAGGCCTTTGATCTTTCCAATACCTAACTTGGTTTCCCCAGCATGTGATTTCTTTGAAAAGGAATATCTAACTGTAACAATAGCTCCTCTACGTGTTCCAAAGTGTGCTCCATAGATAGCACATGTGTCCAGAAAGATGTTAATAGGTATTCTGGGGAAGTAAAGAGTTTTAGCTAAAATCAGTTTGGACTGCTGCTGACTGAATGCCAGCTTGGAGGGTCACAGTCTTAGGGCCTTTTTGTCCCTCTAGCCCTGGCTGGGGCAGCCAGCTTTACAGCATATCACCCTGATAGACCATCCAGTTTCTCCTGACACATGTGGTCTGGAAAGGCCAGGGGGCTAACCCCTTACAGGGCCATGCTCAGGGCCAACAGGCAACAGGACCCAGAGGATAAGGGCTCTGTTCTCCACCCTTCGGCACTGCTGAAGCTTATTCTATGTGGCTCTTCAGAGGCTTCCAGGGAGATCTAGCCCACTTTCCCACTGCAGTGGCTGGCTCCATTACATACCCTTGTGTTGATTTCTTCCTTCACTATGTTACTCTTCCCATCCTCTGGTTCTCTGGGATCTCTCCCCCAAGTTAAAGCCCTTGTCTCACAGATTCTGCTTTTGACAGGGGGAGAGGCAGGCTACGGCAGTCGTGATGTACGTTAGCTTATTGAAGTCTCCTGAGAACTCCTGCAGTTAAACAAACAAACAAACAAGCACACAAACAAGAACAAAACTAAAGACTTGTTCAGCCCTGTTTCCCAGTTTATAGCTGCTGTTGTTCAGTAGCTCAGTCATGTCCGACTCTTTGTGACCCTATGGACTTGCAGCACGCCAGCCTTCCCTGTCCTTCACTATCTCCCAGAGTTTTCTCAAATTCATGTCCATTGAGTCATTGATGTCATTCAACCATCTTATCCTATGTTGCCCCCTTTTCCTCCTGTCCTCAATCTTTCCCAGCATCAGGATCTTTGCCAATGAGTCAGTTGTTCACATCAGGTGGCCAAAGTATTGGAGTTGTAGACTTAGAAAAACTTTTTATTTTTTCTCACTCACTTTGTTATTGAACAGATCTTCAAAACCTCTACCAGGGTTGGCTTTAAGGGTGTGTGTGTCCTGCGCTGTAGCATCAGGCCCTGTGCTTAGAAGGGCCCTGAGCCTGGTTTAAATCTCTGCTGCCAGCTTTTTGAAGTTCTCAGCAATTTATGAAAAAAGGGTTTCACATTTTTTGTTTTGCACTAGCTTTGCAAATTATATAGCTGGTTCTGGCCTGAGCTAAGCTAGAAAGAAATTCAGACCTTTGCAGTCCTGTAGTCCTTGAAGTTGAAAGAACCCTGCACTAAAACATGGGTCTTTAATCCTTTCTTTGCTGTTTTTTATTTTATGTAGGTAGATTAGTGGTTGGGCCAGAAGGTCTTCAGTTTGGTAATGTCTGATAGATGAGACCAGCCGCTCTCAACCCTGGCTGCACATTAAAATGATCTGAGGAGCTTTGAGAAATATCAGGTCTGGATGGGACTGGGTCAGCAGTATTTGAAAGCTCACTCTGGTGGTTGGGATACTCAGCTAGTGTTGAGAACCCAGGACAAAATGATGTCTGAACTTCCACTCAGCTCTGATGCTATCTGTATAAGGTTAGATACAGGCTCAGACTTCACAAGCTTCCACAGTTCTCATTTTATAGCACAGAATAAATTACCTAGAGAACACTGAAAGCTGTTTGAGATACAGTAGAGTCTAGGGAGAAAAGTTTAAATTTTCACGTATGTGTGCTAAGTTGCTTCAGTTGTGTCCAACTCTTTGCAACCCTATGGACTGTGGCCCACCCAGCTCTGCTGTCCATGGGATTCTCCAGGCAAGAATTCTGAAGTGGGTTGCCATGTCCTCCTACAGAGGATCTTCCCGACCCAGGGGCTGAACTTGTGCCTCCTATGGCTCTTGCATTGCAGGTAGATTCTTTACTGCTGAGCCCCTGGGGAAGCCCTTAAATTTTCATAAAATCTTATCATTGGACAGTAGCTTGGAAGGGTATAGTCCATTTTTACAACTAATATAAATAGTATTTGTAATACTTCAGCTGCACAGCCAGAAGCACAATAAGAAGAGTTAAAGGAAAAGGAAGCAAAGTTCAGAAGAAAGAGGAAATCCAGATGGCTTTACTGTTAAGAACTACTCCAGTATGTTACAAAAACAAACAAGCAAGTAAGCAAGCAAATGAAACCAATTGTTGAATCACTCTTCGTTTCAAGGACAGAAATATAGCTCCAGACAGAAGCATCCCCCTGGACCATCTTGAGGTTTGCAGAACTTTGGGGGAATAGAATGTTCTTAATTGGGGAGAGAATAAGCCCAAATCAAGGAGAAAACCAAAGAAAAGAGGGAAAAATCACATAAAAATGAATTAATTTGTTTCCTCTGTCTAAAATGTGGTAAAACTTGAATTGATATGCAAAATAGACTTATGAATAGTATTTGATGGATAGAAAACATGCATCTGAATTCTTTCCCAGATTTTTCTCTGATAATATAGAAGGAAACTGCTATTAATAATTTGCTGTCTGATGAAAGCTGGAGTCATTTTGTTGTTCTTGTCTGACTTTTGCGACCCCTGTGGACTGCAGCCCACCAGGTTCCTCTGTCCATGGGATTATCCTGGCAAGAATACTGGAGTGGGTTGCCATTTCCTTCTCCTGGGAATCTTCCCGACCCAGGAATTGAACCTGCATCTCCTGCATTGCCAAGTGGATTCTTTACCACTGAGCCTTCAGGGAAGCCCTGGAGTCATTTTAGAATCTAACTTTTACATTATTAATATGTGTTTCATTGTGTTTTCCTTCATATACCAATTATTTTTCTGGGGAGGAGGAGGTTAGCTGTCTGCTATTTTTCTGACAATGTGTTTGACTGTTTTTTCTACCTGGGACCTCTGGACACTTGATGAGAAGAAAGAAAACCACTTTTATTTATTATCACCCATGAATGTTTATTTACTTAAGTGCAGAGTGCATCAGTGAGAGGTCCATAGAAATAAATCTCTATTTTCTTTTCTTTTAAACAATAATTATGTAAGACTAAACTCTGTGCCTTCACCAGCTGGCTTCCACATTAAGTGTGGTGCTGCAGGATGCGAGTGTTCCTGTGCAGAGCGCTGCGTGCCCTGGGCTACCCAAGCTGTTTGTTCTATCTTCTCAGTCTTTTTTACCTCAGAAATCTGAGTCTTCCTCTGGAAGCACAATCAGGTCAGTGAATTAGATGGTATCAGCTGCAAATCTTCTGTCCTCTTTCTGCCTGCCCGATTTGGTAACAGGGTCTTCCTCTGTGCTCCCGCCTGCCTCTTGAGAATGTGTCAAGCTTTGGATGAGTCCATCACCCTCAGATACACTTTCTATTCAAAACCTAATGTTTGTTTGTTGCTGTGAAGGCTCAGGTGGGCTTTATTCAGTTTTGTTGAAAGAAATCAGATTAACAGTCCTAACTGTCCTGTGGAACAGGAGGATGAGCTTTTGTTCAGAAATTAAATAAATGAAAGAGAACAGAAAACAGCTTCAATTTTTATTTTTGTAAAATCTGACACAGAGGCTTCATTGATATTCTGTATACTCAGAGAATATGTCAGTGGAATGACATGCTGAAGAGATTACATTAAGTGGAGAGAAAATTATTCTGGAGGAATCTAGGAATATTTTGCTGATTCTTCACTTCGTGACTTAGCTATATTTCATATAGCTAAGTTTTGTAAAACCAACAGTGAAAGAGTAGCATATTACCACTTAAGATTAATTTGCCATGTCTTGCTTGAACATATGTGTTATGCCTATCACTATTTTTAAAATATTTATAGTACTCATATGTATTTAATAGATGGAGAAATTGGGGTTCAGAGAACTTAAACATTCTACCTGTAGTCGCTTCATCTAGAACTTAGGCCTTTTTATTTAAGTATTTGCTAGGTTGATCACTGTGACTTTCAGGTAGTTTTATAGTCTGGACCATTTTATTTTATATGTATCTTTTACATTATATATTTATATTTATTAAAAATATATAAAGTCCCATAGATCCTTTTCTCTTTGATATCTATCTATCTATATATACACAACTATAATCTGCCTGCCTTATTGAGCACATTTTTGTTGATGAAATACTTAATGGAAACAATATCATACTGAATTTTTCAGTGACCAATAAAATAACAAGTATAAAATTCAGTTCTTTGAGTATCTGTTGAAGTGAGCTTTGCATACACATGGTATACAATCCACTTTCTCCTTAGTTCTCTTTGGAACTGATACAGTGTTTTTATAGCATAGACCCTCATTTGAACTTGCAAACTGACCTCTTTCCCTTATTTAAAGCTTAGCAATTCTTGAGACAGCAAAAGTGTTTCTTACATTTAGTAAGCTCAGCAGAACAATAAGAATTTTTTCCAGCCTTGGAATTTTATAGTAGGAACTACAATGACTATCTTCTGAACTCACAATAACTTTGGTGTGCTTTAAATGGAGAATTATGTAACATGTACAGAAAACATGTGTTTTTCTGTGTAACATGTAAAAACATGTGTAAAAAATGAATTTTACACATAGGAAAAGGATGTACTTTAGTAGAGTGGCCATATACCAGTTTAGGGGTAAACATGAAATTAATAATGAGTGATATTTCCGTAGGGGTAATAAAAAGAAATAGCCAGCTTTATATATATATATATATATATATATATATATATATATATATATATATCTTATATATATTGTTTATATATACTGCTTATATATATATTGTTTATATATATATAATCTATTATAGTTTATTAATACTTTGGCACAGGAGTAGACTAAGAAGATGATATTTTCTATTAAGTCCTTACCTGGATAGTCTCTGGGGTTCTAATCCGAATCCTACCCCTAACCCACACCTGTCAAATGTGAGTTACCTTGCAAATGTCGGATCCTGGGGCTCCATTTGGATGCCTATTCTCCTTGATCTCTGCTTTTGTACTTTTCTCTTCCTCTCCTCCTTGGGAAATCTCTTTTTCTCTTGGACTTGGGGCCTCTGACACTGTGGTTCTCCTTCTGTCTCTGTCACTGCGCTTTCACTCTGTGTTCTTGCCTCTTTCTCTCCTGGTCCTGCTTTGTAGCTGCTGCCCAGCTGAGCCCTCAGACCATTACTATTTCTTTTTCTCACTCCTTCAGCTGTCATTCACGCACTTGTCTTCAGCTTTCTCTTTTGCTTCTATATATAAAGCTTTTGAAATGGCTTTCAATGGATTTTCCTTTCTCAAATATCTCTTTTTCATTCTCTGTGGTCTAGTCTTGCTAAGGCAAAGTCAGAGACCAATAATTATTGCTCTAAGGAAGGAAGGAAGAAATACTGTCTACAACTCAAACGTCTTTGTTCACCTTTTAATTTCAAACCTGACACTTAAAAAGCCATAGAAAGGCAATAGGTTTAAAAGCCAAGGGATTGTTTTTAAAAACTCAGATAAATCTGGAATATTCAGGGTTTCCAAACGTATAGCCTAAGGGAAACTGCATGAGTCTCAGAAAAGTCAACACTGAATACTAGAATGAATAGTAACAAAGATGAAGGCAGGTGGCCTAGGCAGTTGGGCCTGATAAAAACTACACTGGATTGAGCACACATTGTAATGATGCAGAGAAAGCAACTGAGAATCCCAAGGTCCCTGAGAGGCAGAGGACTCAGAAGGGCTAGAAGGAACACAGGAGACCTTTCATAAGGATGAGATATGAGGTGGTTAGGATGAGAATGAAGTGGTTGCATTATCCTGTAGCTGGAGGCCACAGCACCTGCAACAATGCCATAGTGATGCTCAGATGTCCACATGGAATGGTCTCAATTCAGCAGAGATCAGTTAAAGACACCCAGGGACCTGGTGGGCCATGGCACAGTTCAGTGGACATATGAAGACTCAGGAGGTGGCAGAAGGACTGGGCATTCCTCTCCGTCAAAGCCACATGGATATATATGGATTTTAGAATCTAGATGCAAAATTGGACTGAAGAGGAAAGATCAATTAAGAGAGAGATAAATCTTTATACCAAGATTCTTATCCCAATGAAGCTCTTTTAAAATCAGAAATGTCTACAATACATTTGATTAACAAGAGCAGACATGTTCCCCATCAACAAACATGTCCACCATCTACTAGGTGTAGTTGGCTGTGTGTACTTAGATTTGTGGTAAAGAGAAAAAGACTATATTCTTGCCTGCATGGAGTTCACAGTTAGGTGGCACTATTTCCAAGTCATCTTTGTCTCTCTAGTAGCAGGGTCTTATTTGTTTAATGGGTATGACATCAGCATGCTAAACTCAATGTGTGCAACACTTAGCTAATAATCTTCCTTAGCAGTTACTATTCTGCCTAAATTCTCTTATTCTCTTAATTATACTTAAAAAATTGAAATATAGTTGATTTATAATATTGTGTTAGTTTCAGGTATAAGGCAAATATCTATAGATACATATTTCAGATTATTTTCAAGTATAAGTTATATAACATATTGAATATATTAATAGTTCCTCGTGCTATACAGTAAATCCTTATAACTTCAATTAATCTTCTTACACTCATAATTTATGTATCTTCCTTGAATTTTTCTTCCTTTTTCTGAGTTCCTTGGAGATAATCTTCAAGCATCTCCCTGGGTTCCTTTCTCATTGCTACCACAACTGTTTAGAAAGCTGTGAATAAATGTAACAACATGATTTATCTTAAAATGATTTTATTTCCATCCCTATCTTAGAAATGCTCAGTGCATGCAGGGGATATTCCTGATTATTTAGTACAGCCCTCAAATTTCCTGATACCTTATTTTTTAGGTAACAAATGACCACAAACAGAGTGACTTAAGACATTCAATGTCTTCCAGTTCTGGAGGTCAGAAGCATAAAATTAAGGGGTTGGCAGGGCTGGGTTCCTTCGTGGGAGAATCTGTTCCCTTTTCTTTTCAGATTGTAGAGGCTACCTGGGCCACCTGCATTTCTTGGCTTATGGTCCCTTTCTCTTATCATTAAACCTCTTGCTTTCACCGTAACATTTCTTTCTACTCACTCTGATCTTACATCCTTTCATAAGGACCCTTGTGATTATACTGTGCCCATTTGGATAATCCAGGATAATCTCTCAAAATCTTTACTTTGAATCACTTCTGTAAGGTCCCTTTGCTATATAAGGTAGCAAACACATGTTTCAGGGTTTGGACATGGATGTCTTTTGGGGGCCCTTATTATGTGTATCCCACACTCTGACCATTCTAAGCTGTCTTTCACTGTATCAACCTCTGCTGTAGCCAGAGCCTTCCAACTAGCGTCCCATGGAGGGACCCTGTGCATTCCACTTTCAACACCTTTGCTCTTTACTTTTCCCATATCTGGAGTGAATGCTTTTACTTAATGGCAGCAGCCACTGAAATTCTACTCATCCTTTAGTTCTCAGCTTCCTTTCTCACTACCTCAACCCACTGTGGTTTCGTCTTCCCAACCTCTTGTAATTGTTATTTCATACATGTGTGAATGAAGGTGTTTTCTGTATTATATCTTGCATTTTATTATAATTATCATGACAAAATTTAATCAAGATATACAATGGATAAAGCATTAAGTTTACATATTAAGGGAAATGTAGACATATATATAGGTGATTCCTGACCTAACAGAATTTATACTCTGATAAGAAATAAAAAAAATGTTACTAGGCCAATGTGATGTGTTGGGAAAGAACATAGATGTTTTTTTCATCATAACATCATGAGTTGAATTATAGCTCTAACTTGGGGCAACTTATTTATCTTCACTGTAATTCAAGTCTTCTCATCTATGAAATACAGATTTTTCACCATTAAGATTCAAAATGAAAAAAACTAATTGTCGAATATCTGGTTCATGATATAAATTCAATAAATTTTCCCACACAAGTTTTTAACACTTAAAAAAAAGTCTACGGGTGTTCAGAGGACAGAGACCATTTAATCAGTCAGAGTAGGCTTTGTGGAGAAAGTGAGATTTGAGTTAGGTCTTGAAATCTGGATATAATTTACTTCTTGGAGATAGATAAAACAATCCTGGACATGGGAATTAGGTTCCAAATGATGTATGCAAACAAACTGTGTGTGTGTGTGTGTGTGTGTGTGTGTGTGTGTGTAGGGGGTGTGTTGCATAAGCACAGTACTCTTCTGCAAGTAATGCTTAAAATATAGGCTGAAGAATTTGAAGGATAGGCTAAGGGTTCATCCTGTGGTCAAAAGAGAGTGATTTCACTCAGAAGACTTTGTTTAGGGCTTCATGATTTCTTGCCTATGCTATTAAAAGCTCTATGATGATAGGAACCATATCTGTCTTGTGCATTTCACATCAGGACAAAACTTGGCATGCAGGTAAGCACTCCAGTTTATTCACTATTTGAATAAACAAATCGATAAGCACAGGAAGATAAACATTACCATATAATTATTATTTTTTCCTCTAGTACAGAACAAAATTATCTGAAGACAGAGATACCTTGTGTATCTTTTCCAAGTTTTCACTCTTTCTAAAAACCAATAGTGAGGATTATAAATGTAAGGAGATAAATTATCTATTGTATTGGAAGCTGGAAATACCTACAAACATTTGAGTGCTTTTAAAAATACAGTAAATAGAAATATCTTGTGTTTTAAATCTTAAAGTAATTTTTGTGAAAAACTATTAGCTATTTATCTGTTTCATATGATTCTGAAACTTTGAGTGCTTTGATAATTTATGGTGATAGTTTTGTATATGGACTCAGGAGGATGGGTTTCATAAATAATTGAAAAGAATAAACAGATTCAATTTGCTGATGCTTTATGGTTTTAAACAATTTTATGTTTTGCATAATTCATACTATCTCTCATCAAGTCTCTCTCTGCCCAGGAAGTCATAATGACTGTATGATGCATAAAATGCTTATTTCTTTGAAGACTGACTGCTGAGTTGATGAGGAAAAAAAAAAAAACCCACATCATGGACACTAGAGAAAAATCTGTTGAATATCAGAGCCTGATTTGGTTTTTGATATCCAAACTTTTGTTTGAGAACTTTGGGTCTTATAATCTGCTAATAAACTTCTTTTCTACTTTAAAATATACTTTCTAACCAGCATAAGGAAGCAAGTTTAATCATTAATAGGTAGATAACCATGGCAACACCATAGTTACACTGCTATAATCAGCATCATTTTCTATCTGAGCTAAGAATAGCATAACATGTTGAGAGTTTTTCTTTAAATATGATTTCTAAGACTGGAGTTTGGTAGATAAAAAGGTTTAAATGCCTTGTGTAATTGTTCAGCCAAAATTTTGCATTTTTTCACAGATAATGGAAGCAAGTTATTGAGATATCAATGGTATCTACATCAAACATTACTTGGTATATTTCCCCCATATCCAGCTACATCTTAAAGGATACATAAAATTTTTAATTAATAATGTTACTTGCGATTAGGGAAGTAGCCACTCCAGAAGTGGAAAAAAAAGAAAGATGGTCATGGAATTGGGGAAATATAGAAACCTATTTTTTGACATATGTGGCAGAGCCTGCATCTAGCTGGTTATCATGAGACTGATTCTTACCAGTGGAACATGAGAAGTTGTAAGTATCACCACTGAGGCTGAGATGATCAGAGCAGGTGTCTCCTTCTTTCTCTTATCACTTGTCAGTTGTCCAGATGGAGAGGACCTAGCAAAGGAAAGATGGTGGAGAGAAATCTATGTAGTTCTGGAATCATTCCATAAAACAGAGTTTACCACCTACCCTCACCAAACTGTTACTTGAGCAAGAAAGTTTGTGTTAAGCTGCTGAAATTTACATGTTGTTTGTGTCAAGGATTATCCTAAAGGATAATCCTAAGGGATATCCTAAGGGATGGAAGACTTCAAAAGTCAAGGAAATTCCACCTTCTTCAGATGGTTCAGCCCCAAGAAGCAATACTGGCATGTGCATCAAAATACATTCACAGATTTCATCACTTTTTCCTTTGTTCAATGAGCTGGGGCAGGGTCTGGGGTATCCTGTCCCTTGCAGTGTCTTCACCTGTGCTTCTGAGGTGCATTTTCTAGCCAACAAAAGCCACACCATATATCCTGCCTTGAATGTACAACAGAGGGCCAACTTGTTTGAAGCGACTTGTCAAAACCATCACAAGTGGACAAATTAAGAAGTTTAGCTAAGCTGATACTTAAAACCCATTAGCACTTTTTTTTTTTTGCCAGTAAGTATAAAGCTGGTAAAATAACTTCATTAATTTTCTTATTTATAAGTGTTTGAGTCCCAGTGTGTAATTTACTTTTTGTATGGTGCAGAGATATTGATAAAATCCTTAATAAAACCTGGATTATTTTTATACAATTTCCTTTAATAGTATACTTAATATTCAAGCAGGAAAGAAATTGACAACTTCTAATTTAGAGTGAAAAAAATATTTCTTTTTAACATTTGGTGGATCTGAGTAAAGCTTAAGGATATTTATTCTCACATAGGAATTTTTAAATTAGCCGAAAGATCTTTGTTTTACTTTTAAAATATTTCTTCAAGAAATACAAAGTGGGAAAGTCATACAATCTAATGGATCTTGGATCATTTATTTTTATATATTTTATTCAAGTATAGCTGGTTGATAATGTGTTAATTTCTACTGTAGAGCAAAATGATTCTTTTTCATATTTTTGGAGATCATCTATTTTGAGCTTAAATTTAAAAAGAAAATATACTTTCAGCTTTCTCTTAAAAAGTTATCTATGAATATTTGTTGCTGAGAATATTTGTAAGAAAGTCACCCATAGGAAAATGACATATTGGATGATTTAAAAGTAGCTTTTCTGCACAAAAGCCATTTTCCCCCTAGTTTGGGTTTGTGGTTTTCTGCTTGGTTCATAGTAAGAAGTATTGGCAGCTCCATATCCAGGTATAAGACACGGGTGAATTCTGTCTCTTCCAGAACTGAGAATGACAGATAATCTTCGATCAAGTTTACTGAGTGGCGGAGAAGAGCAGGGAAAAGGCAGACAGAAAGATGTAAGAGTGTATGGGTGCTTCCTCTCATCTTTTAGTGCTTTAAATGATAGAATCTTTTAATCTAACCTTTGGTTTCTGTAACAAGCTCCAAATATGTCCAGTTTGAAGAACTAATATTCCTTAAAAATTAATTACATATTGTTTTTAAGACCCCTGAGTAGTTTCACATAGCTATAACAACTGCAAAAGTGTTTTGGAGAAAACTCAGCAAAAATAGTATTTTGCTTTCTTTTCTCTTTCCCTGTCCCAGAGGATTAGAAATTATTCCAGTTATCTCTTTCTGTGTAAGGAAGCACATTTCCCCTCCAACTTAGTGGGATAAGGCAACAACCATCTTGTTTATCTTATGATTCCTAAGGGTCAGGAATTCACATAAGGCTTTGTCTTTGCTTTGGGACCTCAGCTGGGTTGACTCAAATGGCTAGGGCTGGAGACACATATATGGTGCATCGCCAGGGAGGGCTCAAAGGCTGTGTCTGGGGAGCTGCTCCCCTCCATGTAGCCTCTTCATGGTGTCCTTGGGGTAGCTGGACTTCTTACCTGATAAGTGAGAGCTCCCCAGGAAAGTTTCCAGCAAATCAGACTGAAGTGCCATGATTTTGTGATTTATCCTCAGAAGTCACATGGTGTCTCTTCGTACATGCTCTATTTGTCAAAGAAGCTGCAACCTACCACATTCAAGGGGAGGGGACATAGACCCTTCCTCTTGATTGGAGAAAGATGGAAGTATTTGTGGCCTTGTCTTAATATGGCCATGGGAGGAATAGATGCAGATGAAACTGACGATCCAACAGATATTTATGTAGGTCTCTCAGTATTCTGAAGGCCGGGTGTTTGAATATCAAATTTTCTCCTTTGGACCACCCCTACCTTTCATACCCTATATTTTGTATTCCTGAGAATGTAAATTTAATTTTCCTTTGATTTTCTATTTCTGAGCTTAAGCAAACACATACAAAGTAATATTAAACATTGTTTCCTCTGTGTTTAACTAAGGGTGTCCCTGGTGGCTCAGACAGTGAAGAATATGCCTCCAAGGCAGGAGACCCAGGTTTAATCCCTAGGTTGGGAAGATCCCCTGGAGAAGGGAATGGCAGTTCACTCCAATATTCTTGCCTGGAGAATCCCATGGATAGAGGAGCCTGACAGGCCACAATCCATGGGGTTGCAGAGAGCCAGACACAACTGAGAAACTAACACTTTCAACCTCTGTGTTTAACTGGTGACAAGTATCATTACCAAGACTAGAGAAAGCCTTGCTTGTGGAGTTGGACAGTGATACAGTATTCTTTCCCTGGAAGAAAGGGAACCACTATTGATCTAACTGGGGTAAATCTCAGTGTGTGATGTATTCCTTTTTATCAGCTTATGCAGAGCTCATTGTTTGGTCCCTTGGGTTTTCTATCGTAGGGATTGGCTCCTCCTATATGGAAAGAATGATTCAGACTAAATGGTGGCAGCCAACTTGCCTCAACCTTCAAGGCACTGACTTGATGTGCTTTTCCATTCATCCCTGCCTTTGTCTTCTTTTGTTTTTGTACTCCTGGTTTCTGTCTAGTCTTCAAGAAATATTCTCTAAGCCTGATCATTGGATACATCCTTAAAAGGTTTCAGATGGGCTCACTTTATCTGACTGTGCTTCTACTTACAACCTTCTTTATGTATGTGACAAGTCAGCCAGCTCCTCAATCCTGGTGTTTCTCTGTTCTTTTGTCATAAACCATAACTTCTCCCTGCCTGAGGCTAACAGAGGCTCACCCTGCCCACAGTCCAGCGTGACAGTAAAGAACAAGACTGCTAACCTATGGAGAAAAGCTTCCCACATGAATCCTGGCCAGATGGGAGGAAAAAGTCAGAGTGGCGAAGGGGGTGGGGTTGACAAATTGCACCCATCAGTGTTAGTGCTTTCACGTTTTAGTTCTACTGTAAGATGGGGCCACTCAGTCCTATGAGATAAGCACTAATTATCCAAGAAAAATGCCCAGTCGTACTCTTTATTTGCTTGTGAAATAATCAGGGATTTTATTTGTTGGTTTAAATCAGTTATGCTTGTTACTGTAATTGTTTAATTAAATAATATGGAAGCAATGAAATATGAATTGCAAAAGGAGAGCTGTGGCTTTTTATGAAAATAGATTAAATGCTATATTGAGCAAAATCTTTGTAGAATTCTGTGTGAGAGAGATAAGTATAAAGGGTAGTAAAATAGCTGTAATAATGTATAAGGATCTTGCAGTAAGTTTGTTGCCTCATCTGAGATGTATCTTATCCTCAAAAAATAATAGCTATTATATAATGTATTTAAGGATAAATAACCAGGTGGACAAACTAGTACATATTACGTTCTTTTGTCTTTGGATTGACGCTGGAAACAGAACTTGGGTGGGAGGGGAGAGATTGTGTTTCCTTTCAAGGTGTGCACACACACACAAATGTGTCTCTATCAAACATCTAATTATCTTCTCAGGAGGCTGTGTTGATGGGCACAAGCTGTCAGATGGTGGTAAATATATATCTGCTCAAATGATGTATTGTGGACCCAAGTTTTCATTTCAAGGGATTTTTATAATCTAAAATTGAACAACAAAACAGTTTCACATGATACAGCCTCATTTCTGTAGCTAACTTTGTTCACCTACAGAACAGCCATGTGATTAAATGGCATGCAATGATGAGAAATGCACAGAGCAGGGAGGACTTGCCCAATCCCCCTACTTAAAATTGCAACCCTGACTCCATCCTTTGTCTGTGGTTCTCCGTAGCTTTCTTGCTCTTGTTTTCCCCTATAAGAATTATCACATTCTTCTAGATAATACAATATCCTTATTTATTTTATTGCTTTTTCTCCCCCACAGTCTCAACTATGAATTCATAGGAACAGAGATTTTTCATGTTTAACTATGCCATAGTTATGTCATAGGATTAACAATAGTGTCTGACTACATACGGTAAATACATGCTCATGCATATATGCATACACAGACACACATTTTTGAATTAAAAATTTATGAATGAATAATAAAACATGGATTGGTTATATGAGTAATTCTAGAACTTTCCCGCCACAAAATAAAGCTTGCCTTGAAATCACCCCAGGATTAAATTAGATTATTTGCAGTTAAGTTAGATTATAGACCTGGACACAAACATATCCACACACAAAATCAGGAAATGATCAGTGAGAAATGCTTATGTCCATAAGGATAACTTTGAAGATAATACTAGATTCAAGAAACAGAAATCCATCTCAAAACGGTTTAAACAATAGTCCTTATAACTTCATATAACAAGAGGTTGCATACTGTCTAGTGTATGTGTGTGTTAAATTGCTTAGTCATGTCCAACTCTCTGAGACTCTGTGGACTGTAGCCCATCAGGCTCCTCTGTCCATAGGATTCTCCAGGCAAGAATATTGGAGTAAGCTGCCATGACCTCCTCCAGGGGATCTTCCCGACCCAGGGATCGAACTTGAGTCTCTCATGCCTTCTGCATTGGCAGGTGGGTTCCTTACTACGAGAGCCACCTGGGAATCCCACTGTCTAATATGGGAGTCCAACAATGATATCATGGACCCAGATTCTCTGAATCTTTCTGTGCTTCTGTTCTTAAAAGGACCAGATTTGTTCTAAGGCTTTAAAGTAGCTGCAACAATCCAGTCATTACAACCAAGTACAACAATGTTTAGAAGAATAGAATATTTGCTTCTGTGTGTTTCCTTCTAAAAATTAGGAAACACTTCCTGGAAGTCCTCCAGCAAAGTTACCTTCATGTCTCATTGGTCAGATCACGTGCCTACAGTGCTCACCAATCACTGGTGGGGAGAATGGGCTTCCCCATGGTGAGCAATGAAGACTCACCCTCTGTCTTGTCCTAAAGCACATGGTTATAAGAAGGAGGGAAACTGGAATAAACAGATTTTAGGGGGAGAAGAAGATGGGAGGGAGCAGAAATAGATGCTTGATAATGTCTGCTACAACACTAAATGTATTTGTATGTGGAGTTAAAGCTAAATATTTGTAGGCTTGTTTGAAGTAGGTAGTTTTAAACATAATAAAACCAACCTCTTTAATGGTTTTATATTTTTCCTTATAACTTAACCAACTAATTCCCTTTGTCAGAAGGGATATTTGTCTATTTCATCATTCTTATATTTTGTTTCAGTTTTAAAAATTATCCTGTTGTTTAAATTCAAGTAAAATATTTCTTAAAATAATACATATATTAAAAACTTTATATATATATATATATCCATATCTCTATTATTTTATATATCAGTTCAGTTCAGCTGCTTAGTCATGTCTGACTCTTTGCGACCCCATGAATTGCAGCATGCCAGGCCTCCCTGTCCATCACCAACTCCCGGAGTTCACTTAAACTCATGTCCATTGAGTCAGTGATGCCATCCAGCCATCTCATCCTCTGTCGTCCCCTTCTCCTCCTGCCCCCAGTCTCTCCCAGCATGAGTCTTTTCCTATGAGTCAATTCTTCGCATGAGGTGGTCAAAGTGTTGGAGTTTCAGCTTTAGCATCAGTCCTTCCAAAGAACACCCAGAACTGATCTCCTTTAGAATGGACTGGTTGGATCTCCTTGCAGTTCAAGGTGCTCTCAGGAGTCTTCTCCAACACCACAGTTCAAAAGCATCAATTCTTCGGCACTCAGCTTTCTTCACAGTCCAACTCTCACATCCATACATGACCACTGGAAAAACCATAGCCTTGACTAGATGGACCTTTGTGGCAAAGTAATGTCTCTGCTTTTTAATATGCTATCTGCTGCTGCTGCTGCTAAGTCGCTTCAGTCGTGTCGGACTCTGTGCGACCCCATAGATGGCAGCCCACCAGGCTCCTCCGTCCCTGGGATTCTCCAGGCAAGAATACCGGGGTGGGTTGCCATTTCCTTCTCCAAATATGCTATCTAGGTTGGTCATAACTTTCCTTCCAGGGAGTAAGCGTCTTTTAATTTCAGCAATCACCATCTGCAGTGATTTTGGAGTCCCCCAAAATAAAGTCTGACACTGTTTCCACTGTTTCCCCATCTATTTGCCATGAAGCAATGGGACCGGATGCCATGATCTTAGTTTTCTGAATGCTGAGCTTTAAGCTAACTTTTTCACTCTCCTCTTTCACTTTCATCAAGAGGCTTTTTAGTTCCTCTTCACTTTCTGCCATAAGGGTGGTGTCATCTGCATATCTGAGGTTATTATACATAAATAAATATCTGGAATGAAACTCATTTAATGTTATTGAGAGTTATTTTTAGTTGTTTACATTTTTAATATATTTTTTGCTACTGTTTCTGTACTTTTTAGAGAGTTTCAATATTTTGGAATGAGAATGCTTCATATTTATTAAAATAATAGCATTGCTCTAAAAAGTAAAAAAAAAAGACAAGTAGATGTATAATATTGTAAAAGTGTTTCTATATTGTTAAATCCAATAAGCAAATAGTAAAAAAAAATATATATTATAATCCCATTTTATAAATAAATAGTAAAAAGAGAGGGAAAACTATGTTATTAGAGAAATAGAAAGATTCTAGACATCTATATATATTAACAGATAACTTCTGGGAGTGATGCTGGCTTAATTTCTGTATTGTTTGAATGATTCTTCAATGATTGTATAATTCCTTTATAAATATTAAGTATATATAAATAATAAGCAATCCCATCCCCAGTAATTAGTCCCTTTTGTTGGGTTACTCTCCCAAAGCTGCAAATCATTATTTCCTTCTGCCTCTTCAAGGGCATAGTCAGCCTGTCACTTTCTGCTGCTCAACACAGCCCCCAATTGTTGAATCACTCTCCCTAAGGTTACAAAGGTTACAGGTGTCTTCCCACTTGTGGTAAATGCTGACACTCTTTATTGCTGCTGATGCCAGTTCAATGAGAGGTCAATGATGTCACTCTGGCTTTCGCGTTTAGATTCCCCACTCGGCCCTCCTTGAGATCTAACAGGAGTTATCTTGGCAAGAGCCTACCCCAAGTACTCAGCAAATGGTGACCCTGAACCACTGCTATAAAATTAATGATAAAATGATTCCTTCTCTTCTAGTGCCTTAGGGGCATCATAGGTAAGGCCAGCTCTGTGCAGGCAGTTGGAATTTCTTTATAGCTGAGCACATCGGATTTTAAGACTCAGAGAGGTTGGTTTTTAGGTATTTGTTTCCTACTGGATTTTGAGTCCAGTTCTTCTTGACCCTGTCAACTTTACTTCTCCTTTGTTGGTTTAGGAGATTAACTTTTCAACAGAAGATCTCTTTCTGAATGCTTAAACATATTAGACTTGAGAGTTATTAGAGTGTTAGCTTTAGGAGTACTTGGCATGCATTTTTAACTTCCCACCGAAATATCCATGAAATGAACAAAAAGACAAAATAAAGCATACACCACCACCAAGACAGTTTCAGACAAATTCTTGCCATATTTTGGTGGCATTTCATTAAGAGAAAAAGATGAGGAAACAGCATTAAGAATTACTGGCTTTCATGAAACAGAGTATTAAAAAAGCTTTGCCATGAAAATAGCATTTGATCCCACTGGAACAAACATAATGGGCTGCCATAACAAAATACCACAAGCTGGGTGGCTTAAGGCAAAGTAAATTATTTTTTTTTCATAGTTCTAGAGAATAGACGTCTCAGATCATAGTGTTGGCAAGGCTGTGACCCCTCTGAAGTTTCCGGGGAGGAATTCTCCTTCCCCTCTTGCTAGCTTCTGCTAGCTTCCAGTAATCCTGGGTGTTCCTTGTTTGTAGGTGCATCGCTCCAGCCTCTGCACGTAACCTTCTGTCTTCACATAGCTTTCTTCCCTGCATCTGTATATCTGTGTGTCCTTTTCTTCTCATAAGGAAAGCAGTCATTGGATTTAGGGCCAACACTTTTCCAATATGCCCTCATCTTCTGCAAAGACCTTATTTCTGAATATGGTCACATTCATGGGCACTGAGGATTAAAACTTAAACTTGCTTTTGGGGGGGTGGGGTGGACACAATGCAACATACTACACTACCTAAAACCAGGGGAACTACATCAAATGAATGCATACTAGATCCTAAGTTGGTGAGCTTTTGTTAAGTAAAACAGTGATGACAAACCAGCCCTGAGATCTCAGTGACATACAATAATAAAGATTTATTTGTGGCTTGTATTGAATGGCAACTATAGATTGACAAGGCTTTCCTTCATGTATCTCCTTCATTCTTGGATTCAGGATGAAAAAGCAGTTGTGGTGTTGTTAGGGGAAGCGCACTGATTGAAACCACCCACACTGGCCAGGCACCATAGTAACCATTTGCATGAGTTGTTTTATGACAGGAGATCCTGATAAGGAATACGGAACTAATAAGCCATCACCAACTGGAAGAGTTTGGCAAACATCAAAAGGAGACACTGCATGTCCATCCACTTCCCAGAATCCCTCTCGCCAGCATCCATCTTGGCTGAGCGATGCGTGCACCACCAGGAAAGACTCAGAATTAGAATGATTGGCCAAAGACCACCCGGAAACTAATCCCATCACCATAAAACCCACGACTGTGAGCCATGCAGAGGAGCAGTAATCCTGGGTTCCTTACCCTGCTGCTCTCCACCCGGGTGCCCTTTCCCAATAAAATCTCTTGCTTTGTCAGCACATGTGTCTCCTTGGACAATTCATTTCCGAGTGTTAGACAAGAGCCCAGTTTCGGGCCCTGGAAGGGGTCCGCCTTCCTGCAACAGTGTGGGACGTTGTTATGCATTGAATTATGTCTCTCCAAATTCATATGTTGAAATCTTAACCCTGAATTCTTCAGAGTGACCTTATTTGGAAACAGGGACATTGCAGATGTAATTAGGTAAGATGAGATCATTAGAGTGTGCCCTAATCCAATGTGATTGAGTCCTTATAAAAGGGAAATTTGGACATAGAGACTAACATGCACAGAGAGAAAAGTGATATGAAAACACAAGAAAACAGCCATCTATCATCCAGCAAGAGATACCTGGAACAGATCCTTCTCTCGCACCCTGCCAACATCTTGACTTTGGACTTCTAGACTTCAGAATTGTCAGACAAGAAATTATGTTAAGCTGCTCCTCCCTGCCGCTCCCCCCGCCATTTCTGGCACCCTGTAATGACACCCCTAGGAAACTAATACAGTCACACCAATCTCATGGAAGAAGGAAAAGTATGTATGAGGAAGCACGCAGTGACTTTTAAAGCTTCTGCTTGCAACTAACTGACATAAATTCCTCTCACATTCTTTTGGTCAAAGGAATGGAGTGACTGACAATGATGGTGACTTGAACTGGAGTCTGGAGGAACACTGTGAATGCAGGGATCTCCCAAGTGCCGGGGCAACAGGCACAACGGGGCCTGGACTAAAAAGCAAAGTGAAATTTCCCAGTCTGCTGGGGCTTCAGTAGACAAAGCTCTGCTGGAGGCATGGGGCTGTCATAAACACAGGTTCGGCCTCAGATATTTGACACTAAGATGAACTGAGTTGTATCTAAAACTCCATCCATCTTGAGTCAACTCAGTTCTGAGAGCCTGGGGGTCAACCTCACTTCATTGCTGGACAGAGGAAAGGCAAACCTTCTTGGAAGAATGTAGGTGGGGATAATACTGACTTCAATTTCTACTATCCTGTTACATGTAAATGTCTGGAATAAAAAAAGATAGTTCGGAAAGACATGCAATGAAGCAGGAAAATGTAATTACTCAGATATTAGGTTTGGTACCAGGCAGAGTTTTTCTGTTGTGATCTTTTAGGGCAGGAAATTTTTGGCATCTGTGTTAACTTGCTGTCCTTGTAGACAACTGTGATTGTGCCCCACCCTCCTTAGAACGTGAGGCCTATGTTCAATATACAGTAGGACAAGGGAAAATAATATACATTTAAAACTTCAAAGGATACTTATGCTTCTAATTATATGCTTTGTAATGGTCAGAACCAAAAGAAAAGTGAACTTTTTAGTATCCTCCATACCTAACAATTTATTTATTTGTCCAATAAATATATATGAGGTACTGTGCTAAGTGTTGGAAATCTGGGAATGAATAAGATAGACTCATGTCCCAGTGGAATCTAGGGCAGGATATAGGCAGAAATAGTAACTAGATAATGAAATCGAAGGCCACAGGCTGTTAGGGTAAAAAAAAAAAAAATACACAACTTGAACTTCCCTGGTGGTCCGGCGGTTAAGACTCCATGCTTCTAATGCAGGAGACACAGGTTTGATTCCTGGACAGGGAGCTAATATACCATGTGCCAAGCTGTGCGGCCAAACACTTGAAATTATTTTTTAAAAAAAGTACAGGTCTCTATCATCCAGAATGGAATTTCTCGATTTCAGTGCTGTAACAAGGGTGGAGTCTCTCTTTTGTGAGTGACCATTTCAGTCCTTTGCCTCAGGGGCTGTGGCCTCTGCCTCTTCTTATAAAGTTGTTTCATTCATGAAAACTGGTCCTTAGGAAAAATTTCTCCATCAAATTCACAGTTATTTCAGCTGGAGAACCCCCTTTCTGCATAGAAGCTTCCTTCAAGCAGCCATGTGAGGATCCACACCTATGTTTTTGCTCCTCAGGGTTCAGACGTCAGAGACCTTGACTAGCCATTTTACCCTCTTGTTTTCAGTCCAGGTGGAATTTATTTCTATTAACTGCTCTTCCTTCTCCTTCCTGCTGCTTCTCTTTTAGGAAGTCTCTGTGGCATCTAACTGTTTATTCTGCTTGTTATATTAGTGTCTTTACACCTCTCAACAATAATGATAATCATGACAATAGAGAGTAGTAAGATCGTTACCATACGCAGACATTTATCTAAAGACTTCCTTGTTTAAGACTTCTCTTGTACTTACTCGTTTTATCCTCACATCACCTTCTTTGTTATTATTTTTGTCTTAATACAATATTTTGTTATAATAATTATAGGGAAAACCACTAGACCATTGAGGTATGACCTAAATCAAATCCCTTATGATTATACAGTGGAAGTGAGAAATAGATTTAAGAGACTAGATCTGATAGATAGAGTGCCTGATGAACTATGGACAGAGGTTCGTGACATTGTACAGGAGACAGGAATCAAGACCATCTCCATGGAGAAGAAATGCAAAAAAGCAAAATGGCTGTCTGGGGAGGCCTTACAAATAGCTGTGAAAAGAAGAGAGGTGAAAAGCAAAGGAGAAAAGGAAAGATATAAGCATCTGAATGCAGAGTTCCAAAGAATAGCAAGGAGAGATAAAAAAGCCTTCCTCAGCAATCAGTGCAAAGAACTAGAGGAAAACAACAGAATGGGAAAGACTAGAAATCTCTTCAAGAAAATGAGAGATACCAAGGGAACATTTCATGCAAAGATGGGCTTGATAAAGGACAGAAATGGTATGGACATAACAGAAGCAGATGATAGTAAGAGGTAGCAAGAATACACAGAAGAACTGTACAAAAAAGATCTTCATGACCATAATCACTATGGTGTGATACTAACCTAGAGCCAGACATCCTGGAATGTGAAGTCAAGTGGGTCTTAGAAAGCATTACTACGAACAAAGCTAGTGGAGGTGATGGAATTCCAGTTGAGCTATTTCAAATCCTGAAAGAAGATGCTGTGAAAGTGCTGCATTCAATATGCCAGCAAATTTGGAAAACTCAGCAGTGGCCACAGGACTGGAAAAGGTCAGTTTTCATTCCAATCCCAAAGAAAGGCAATGCCAAAGAATGCTCAAACTACTGCACAATTGCACTCATCTCACATGCTAGTAAAGTGATGCTCAAAATTCTCCAAGCCAGGCTTCAGCAATATGTGAACCGTGAACTTCCAGATGTTCAAGCTGGTTTTCGAAAAGGCAGAGGAGCCAGAGATCAAATTGCCAACGTCCACTGGATCATGGAAAAAGCAAGAGAGTTCCAGAAAAACATCTACTTCTGCTTTATTGACTATGCCAAAACCTTTGACTGTGTGGATCACAATAAACTGTGGAAAATTCTGAAAGAGATGAGAATACCAGAACACCTGAACTGCCTCTTGAGAAACCTATATGCAGGTCAGGAAGCAACAGTTAGAACTGGACATGGAACAACAGACTGGTTCCAAATAGAAAAAGGAGTACATCAAGGCTGTATATTGTCACCCTGCTTATTTAACTTCTCTGCAGAGTACATCATGAGAAACGCTGGACTGGAAGAAACACAAGCTGGAATCAAGATTGCCAGGAGAAATATCAGTAACCTCAGATATGCAGATGACACCACCATTATGGCAGAAAGTGAAGAGGAACTAAAAAGCCTCTTGATGAAAGTGAAAGAGGAGAGTGAAAGGGTGGCTTAAAGCTCAGCATTTAGAAAACTAAGATCATGACATCTTGTCCCATCACTTCATGGGAAATAGATGGGGAAACAGTGGAAACAGTGGCAGACTTTATTTTTTGGGGCTCCAAAATCACTGCAGATGGTGACAGCAGCCATGAAATTAAAAGATGCTTACTCCTTGGAAGAAAAGTTATGACCAACCTAGATAATATATTCAAAA